>NW_027141936.1:2600833-3292500 GCF_036365525.1 Heterodontus francisci
GTCTATTCTAATTATCTATGTCCTGTTTCAGTCAATTACTATCATCCTGATCCTCTGTCCATTCTAATTATCTATGTCCTGTTTCAGTCAATTACTATCATCCTGATCCTCTGTCTATTCTAATTATCTATGTCCTGTTTCAGTCAATTACTATCATCCTGATCCTCTGTCTATTCTAATTATCTATGTCCTGTTTCAGTCAATTACTATCATCCTGATCCTCTGTCCATTCTAATTATCTATGTCCTGTTTCAGTCTATTACTATCATCCTGATCCTCTGTCCATTCTAATTATCTATGTCCTGTTTCAGTCAATTACTATCATCCTGATCCTCTGTCCATTCTAATTATCTATGTCCTGTTTCAGTCAAAAACTATCATCCTGATCCTGTCCATTCTAATTATCTATGTCCTGTTTCAGTCAATTACTGTCATCCTGATCCTCTGTCCATTCTAATTATCTATGTCCTGTTTCAGTCAATTACTATCATCCTGATCCTCTGTCTATTCTAATTATCTATGTCCTGTTTCAGTCAATTACTATCATCCTGATCCTCTGTCCATTCTAATTATCTATGTCCTGTTTCAGTCAATTACTATCATCCTGATCCTCCGTCCATTCTAATTATCTATGTCCTGTTTCAGTAAATTACTATCATCCTGATCCTCTGTCCATTCTAATTATCTATGTCCTTTTTCAGTCAATTACTATCAACCTGATCCTCTGACCATTCTAATTATCTATGTCCTGTTTCAGTCAATTACTATCATCCTGATCCTCTGTACATTCTAATTATCTATGTCCTGTTTCAGTCAATTACTATCATCCTGATCCTCTGTCCATTCTAATTATCTATGTCCTTTTTCAGTCAATTACTATCAACCTGATCCTCTGACCATTCTAATTATCTATGTCCTGTTTCAGTCAATTACTATCATCCTGATCCTCTGTCCATTCTAATTATCTATGTCCCTTTTCAGTCAATTACTATCATCCTGATCCTCTGTCCATTCTAATTATCTATGTCCTGTTTCAGTCAATTACTAACATCCTGATCCTCTGTCCTTTCTAATTATATATGTCCTGTTCAGTCAATTACTATCATCCTGATCCTCTATCCATTCTAATTATCTATGTCCTGTTTCAGTAAATTACTATCATCCTGATCCTCTGTCTATTCTAATTATCTATGTCCTGTTTCAGTCAATTACTATCGTCCTGATCCTCTGTCCATTCTAATTATCTATGTCCTGTTTCAGTAAATTACTATCATCCTGATCCTCTGTCTATTCTAATTATCTCTGTCCTGTTTCAGTCAATTACTATCATCCTGATCCTCTGTCTATTCTAATTATCTATGTCCTGTTTCAGTCAATTACTATCATCCTGATCCTCTGTCCATTCTAATTATCTATGTCCTGTTTCAGTCA
Organism: Heterodontus francisci; assembly: GCF_036365525.1. Taxonomy (NCBI): domain Eukaryota; kingdom Metazoa; phylum Chordata; class Chondrichthyes; order Heterodontiformes; family Heterodontidae; genus Heterodontus; species Heterodontus francisci. Next base: position 2,602,265 of record NW_027141936.1, read on the forward strand.
ATTACTATCATCCTGATCCTCTGTCCATTCTAATTATCTATGTCCTGTTTCAGTCAATTACTATCATCCTGATCCTCTGTCCATTCTATTTATCTATGTCCTGTTTCAGTCAATTACTGTCATCCTGATCCTCTGTCCATTCTAATTATCTATGTCCTGTTTCAGTCAATTACTATCATCCTGATCCTCTGAACATTTTAATTATCTATGTCCTGTTTCAGTCAATTACTATCATCCTGATCCTCTGTCCATTCTAATTATCTATGTCCTGTTTCAGTCAATTACTATCATCCTGATCCTCTGAACATTCTAATAATCTATGTCCTGCTTCAGTCAATTACTATCATCCTGATCCTCTGTCTATTCTAATTGTCTATGTCCTGTTTCAGTCAATTACTATCATCCTGATCCTCTGTCCATTCTAATTATCTATGTCCTGTTTCAGTCAATTACTATCATCCTGATCCTCTGAACATTCTAATAATCTATGTCCTGTTTCAGTCAATTACTATCATCCTGATCCTCTCTCCTTTCTAATTATCTATGTCCTGTTTCAGTCAATTACTATCATCCTGATCGTCTGTCCATTCTAATTATCTATGTCCTGTTTCAGTCAATTACTATCATCCTGATCCTCCGTCCATTCTAATTATCTACGTCCTGTTTCAGTAAATTACTATCATCCTGATCCTCTGTCCATTCTAATTATCTATGTCCTTTTTCAGTCAATTACTATCAACCTGATCCTCTGACCATTCTAATTATCTATGTCCTTTTTCAGTCAATTACTATCATCCTGATCCTCTGTACATTCTAATTATCTATGTCCTGTTTCAGTCAATTACTATCATCCTGATCCTCTGTCCATTCTAATTATCTATGTCCTTTTTCAGTCAATTACTATCAACCTGATCCTCTGACCATTCTAATTATCTATGTCCTGTTTCAGTCAATTACTATCATCCTGATCCTCTGTCCATTCTAATTATCTATGTCCTGTTTCAGTCAATTACTATCATCCTGATCCTCTGTCCATTCTAATTATCTATGTCCTTTTTCAGTCAATTACTATCAACCTGATCCTCTGACCATTCTAATTATCTATGTCCTGTTTCAGTCAATTACTAACATCCTGATCCTCTGTCCTTTCTAATTATATATGTCCTGTTCAGTCAATTACTATCATCCTGATCCTCTGACCATTATAATTTTCTATGTCCTGTTTCAGTAAATCACTATCATGCTGATCCTCTGTCTATTCTAATTATCTATGTCCTGTTTCAGGCAATTACTATCATCCTGATCCTCTGTCCATTCTAATTATCTATGTCCTGTTTCAGTAAATTACTATCATCCTGATCCTCTGTCTATTCTAATTATCTATGTCCTGTTTCAGTCAATTACTGTCATCCTGATCCTCTGTCTGTTCTAATTATCTATGTCCTGTTTCAGTCAATTACTCTCATCCTGATCCTCTGTCCATTCTAATTATCTATGTCCTGTTTCAGTCAATTACTATCATCCTGATCGTCTGTCCATTCTAATTATCTATGTCCTGTTTCAGTCAATTACTATCATCCTGATCCTCTGTCCATTCTAATTATCTATGTCCTGTTTCAGTCAATTACTATCATCCTGATCCTCTGTCCATTCTAATTATCTATGTCCTGATTCAGTCAATTACTGTCATCCTGATCCTCTGTCCATTCTAATTATCTATGTCCTGTTTCAGTCAATTACTATCATCCTGATCCTCTGAACATTTTAATTATCTATGTCCTGTTTCAGTCAATTACTATCATCCTGATCCTCTGTCCATTCTAATTATCTGACCACCTCCAGGCGCGTATCCATTGTCTCTCGAGATAAGGAGGCCCAAAAGAAAGAAAGAATCCTATGACCATTCTAATTATCTAGGTCCTGCTTCAGTCGATTACTATCATCCTAATCCTCTTTCCATTCTAATTATCTATGTCCTGTTTCAGTCAATTACTATCATCCTGATCCTCTGTCTATTCTAATTATCTATGTCCTGTTTCAGTCAATTACTATCATCCTGATCATCTGTCCATTCTAATTATCTATGTCCTGTTTCAGTCAATTACTATCATCGTAATCCTCTGACCATTCTAATTATCTATGTCCTGCTTCAGTCAATTACTATCATCCTAATCCTCTTTCCATTCTAATTATCTATGTCCTGTTTCAGTCAATTACTATCATCCTGATCCTCTGTCCATTCTAATTATCTATGTCCTGTTTCAGTCAATTACTATCATCCTGATCCTCTGTCCATTCTAATTATCTATGTCCTGTTTCAGTCAATTACTGTCATCCTGATCCTCTGTCCATTCTAATTATCTATGTCCTGTTTCAGTCAATTACTAACATCCTGGTCCTCTGAACATTTTAATTATCTATGTCCTGTTTCAGTCAATTACTATCATCCTGATCCTCTGTCTATTCTAATTATCTATGTCCTGTTTCAGTCAATTACTATCATCCTGATCCTCTGTCCATTCTAATTATCTATGTCCTGTTTCAGTCAATTACTATCATCCTGATCCTCTGTCCATTCTAATTATCTATGTCCTGTTTCAGTAAATTACTATCATCCTGATCCGCTGTCCATTCTAATTATCTATGCCCTTTTTCAGTCAATTACTATCAACCTGATCCTCTGACCATTCTAATTATCTATGTCCTTTTTCAGTCAATTACTATCATCCTGATCCTCTGTCCATTCTAATTATCTATGTCCTGTTTCAGTCAATTACTATCATCCTGATCCTCTGTCCATTCTAATTATCTATGTCCTTTTTCAGTCAATTACTATCATCCTGATCCTCGGTCCATTCTAATTATCTATGTCCTTTTTCAGTCAATTACTATCATCCTGATCCTCTGTCCATTCTAATTATCTATGTCCTGTTTCAGTCAATTACTAACATCCTGATCCTCTGTCCTTTCTAATTATATATGTCCTGTTTCAGTAAATTACTATCATCCTGATCCTCTGTCTATTTTAATTATCTATGTCCTGTTTCAGTCAATTACTATCATCCTGATCCTCTGTCTATTCTAATTATCTATGTCCTGTTTCAGTCAATTACTATCATCCTGATCCTCTGTCCATTCTAATTATCTATGTCCTGTTTCAGTCAATTAATATCATCCTGATCCTCCGTCCATTCTAATTATCTATGTCCTGTTTCAGTAAATTACTATCATCCTGATCCTCTGTCCATTCTAATTATCTATGTCCTGTTTCAGTCAATTACTATCAACCTGATCCTCTGACCATTCTAATTATCTATGTCCTTTTTCAGTCAATTACTATCATCCTGATCCTCTTTCCATTCTAATTATCTATGTCCTGTTTCAGTCAATTACTATCATCCTGATCCTCTGTCCATTCTAATTATCTATGTCCTTTTTCAGTCAATTACTATCTACCTGATCCTCTGACCATTCTAATTATCTATGTCCTGTTTCAGTCAATTACTATCATCCTGATCCTCTGTCCATTCTAATTATCTATGTCCTTTTTCAGTCAATTACTATCATCCTGATCCACTGTCCATTCTAATTATCTATGTCCTGTTTCAGTCAATTACTATCATCCTGATCCTCTATCCATTCTAATTATCTATGTCCTGTTTCAGTCAATTACTATCATCCTGATCCTCTGTCCATTCTAATTATCTATGTCCTGTTTCAGTCAATTACTATCATCCTGATCCTCAGAACATTCTAATAATCTATGTCCTGTTTCAGTCAATTACTATCATCCTGATCCTCTGTCTATTCTAATTGTCTATGTCCTGTTTCAGTCAATTACTATCATCCTGATCCTCTGTCCATTCTAATTATCTATGTCCTGTTTCAGTCAATTACTATCATCCTGATCCTCTGAACATTCTAATAATCTATGTCCTGTTTCAGTCAATTACTATCATCCTGATCCTCTGAGCATTCTAATTATCTATGTCCACTTTCAGTCAATTACTATCATCCTGATCCTCTGTCCATTCTAATTATCTATGTCCTGTTTCAGTCAATTGCTATCATCCTGATCCTCTGTCCATTCTAATTATCTATGTCCTGTTTCAGTCAATTACTATCATCCTGATCCTCTGTCCATTCTAATTATCTATGTCCTGTTTCAGTCAATTACTATCATCCTGATCCTCTGTCCATTCTAATTATCTATGCCCTGTTTCAGTCAATTACTGTCATCCTGATCCTCTGTCCATTCTAATTATCTATGTCCTGTTTCAGTCAATTACTAACATCCTGATCCTCTGAACATTTTAATTATCTATGTCCTGTTTCAGTCAATTACTATCATCCTGATCCTCTGTCTATTCTAATTATCTATGTCCTGTTTCAGTCAATTACTATCATCCTGATCCTCTGTCCATTCTAATTATCTATGTCCTGCTTCAGTCAATTACTATCATCCTGATCCTCCGTCCATTCTAATTATCTATGTCCTGTTTCAGTAAATTACTATCATCCTGATCCTCTGTCCATTCTAATTATCTATGTCCTTTTTCAGTCAATTACTATCAACCTGATCCTCTGACCATTCTAATTATCTATGTCCTTTTTCAGTCAATTACTATCATCCTGATCCTCTGTCCATTCTAATTATCTATGTCCTGTTTCAGTCAATTACTATCATCCTGATCCTCTGTCCATTCTAATTATCTATGTCCTTTTTCAGTCAATTACTATCAACCTGATCCTCTGACCATTCTAATTATCTATGTCCTGTTTCAGTCAATTACTATCATCCTGATCCTCTGTCCATTCTAATTATCTATGTCCTTTTTCAGTCAATTACTATCATCCTGATCCTCTGTCCATTCTAATTATCTATGTCCTGTTACAGTCAATTACTAACATCCTGATCCTCTGTCCTTTCTAATTATATATGTCCTGTTTCAGTAAATTACTATCATCCTGATCCTCTGTCTATTTTAATTATCTATGTCCTGTTTCAGTCAATTACTATCATCCTGATCCTCTGTCTATTCTAATTATCTATGTCCTGTTTCAGTCTATTACTATCATTCTGATCCTCTGTCCATTCTAATTATCTATGTCCTGTTTCAGTCAATTACTATCATCCTGATCCTCCGTCCATTCTAATTATCTATGTCCTGTTTCAGTAAATTACTATCATCCTGATCCTCTGTCCATTCTAATTATCTATGTCCTTTTTCAGTCAATTACTATCAACCTGATCCTCTGACCATTCTAATTATCTATGTCCTTTTTCAGTCAATTACTATCATCCTGATCCTCTGTCCATTCTAATTATCTATGTCCTGTTTCAGTCAATTACTATCATCCTGATCCTCTGTCCATTCTAATTATCTATGTCCTTTTTAAGTCAATTACTATCAACCTGATCCTCTGACCATTCTAATTATCTATGTCCTGTTTCAGTCAATTAATATCATCCTGATCCTCTCCCCATTCTAATTATCTATGTCCTTTTTCAGTCAATTACTATCATCCTGATCCTCTGTCCATTCTAATTATCTATGTCCTGTTTCAGTAAATTACTATCATCCTGATCCTCTGTCCATTCTAATTATCTATGTCCTTTTTCAGTCAATTACTATCAACCTGATCCTCTGACCATTCTAATTATCTATGTCCTTTTTCAGTCAATTACTATCATCCTGATCCTCTGTCCATTCTAATTATCTATGTCCTGTTTCAGTCAATTACTATCATCCTGATCCTCTGTCCATTCTAATTATCTCTGTCCTTTTTCAGTCAATTACTATCAACCTGATCCTCTGACCATTCTAATTATCTATGTCCTGTTTCAGTCAATTACTATCATCCTGATCCTCTGTCCATTCTAATTATCTATGTCCTTTTTCAGTCAATTACTATCATCCTGATCCTCTGTCCATTCTAATTATCTATGTCCTGTTTCAGTCAATTACTAACATCCTGATCCTCTGTCCTTTCTAATTATCTATGTCCTGTTTCAGTCAATTACTATCATCCTGATCCTCTGTCCATTTTAATTATCTATGTCCTGTTTCAGTCAATTACTATCATCCTGATCCTCTGTCTATTCTAATTATCTATGTCCTGTTTCAGTCAATTACTATCATCCTGATCCTCTGTCCATTCTAATTTTCTATGTCCTGTTTCAGTCAATTACTATCATCCTGATCCTCCGTCCATTCTAATTATCTATGTCCTGTTTCAGTAAATTACTATCATCCTGATCCTCTGTCCATTCTAATTATCTATGTCCTTTTTCAGTCAATTACTATCAACCTGATCCTCTGACCAATCTAATTATCTATGTCCTTTTTCAGTCAATTACTATCATCCTGATCCTCTGTCCGTTCTAATTATCTATGTCCTGTTTCAGTCAATTACTAACATCCTGATCCTCTGTCCATTCTAATTATCTATGCCCTTTTTCAGTCAATTACTATCAACCTGATCCTCTGACCATTCAAATTATCTATGTCCTGTTTCAGTCAATTACTATCATCCTGATCCTCTGTCCATTCTAATTATCTATGTCCTTTTTCAGTCAATTACTATCACCCTGATCCTCTGTCCATTCTAATTATCTATGTCCTGTTTCAGTCAATTACTATCATCCTGATCCTCTATCCATTCTAATTATCTATGTCCTGTTTCAGTAAATTACTATCATCCTGATCCTCTGTCTATTCTAATTATCTATGTCCTGTTTCAGTCAAATACTATCATCCTGATCCTCTGTCCATTATAATTATCTATGTCCTGTTTCAGTAAATTACTATCATCCTGATCCTCTGTCCATTCTAATTATCTATGTCCTGTTTCAGTCAATTACTATCATCCTGATCCTCTGTCTATTCTAATTATCTATGTCCTGTTTCAGTCAATTACTATCATCCTGATCCTCTGTCCATTCTAATTATCTATGTCCTGTTTCAGTCAATTACTATCATCCTGATCGTCTGTCCATTCTAATTATCTATGTCCTGTTTCAGTCAATTACTATCATCCTGATCCTCTGTCCATTCTAATTATCTATGTCCTGTTTCAGTCAATTACTATCATCCTGATCCTCTGTCCATTCTAATTATCTATGTCCTGTTTCAGTCAATTACTGTCATCCTGATCCTCTGTCCATTCTAATTATCTATGTCCTGTTTCAGTCAATTACTATCATCCTGATCCTCTGAACATTTTAATTATCTATGTCCTGTTTCAGTGAATTACTATCATCCTGATCCTCTGTCCATTCTAATTATCTATGTCCTGTTTCAGTCAATTACTATCATCCTGATCCTCTGAACATTCTAATAATCTATGTCCTGTTTCAGTCAAGTACTATCATCCTGATCCTCTGTCTATTCTAATTGTCTATGTCCTGTTTCAGTCAATTACTATCATCCTGATCCTCTGTCCATTCTAATTATCTATGTCCTGTTTCAGTCAATTACTATCATCCTGATCCTCTGAACATTCTAATAATCTATGTCCTGTTTCAGTCAATTACTATCATCCTGATCCTCTCTCCTTTCTAATTATCTATGTCCTGTTTCAGTCAATTACTATCATCCTGATCCTCTGAGCATTCTAATTATCTATGTCCACTTTCAGTCAATTACTATCATCCTGATCCTCTTTCCATTCTAATTATCTATGTCCTGTTTCAGTCAATTACTATCATCCTGATCCTCTGTCCATTCTAATTATCTATGTCCTGTTTCAGTCAATTACTATCATCGTAATCCTCTGACCATTCTAATTATCTATGTCCTGCTTCAGTCAATTACTATCATCGTAATCCTCTGACCATTCTAATTATCTATGTCCTGCTTCAGTCAATTACTATCATCCTAACCCTCTTTCCATTCTAATTATCTATGTCCTGTTTCAGTCAATTACTATCATCCTGATCCTCTGTCTATTCTAATTATCTATGTCCTGTTTCAGTCAATTACTATCATCCTGATCATCTGTCCATTCTAATTATCTATGTCCTGTTTCAGTCAATTACTATCATCGTAATCCTCTGACCATTCTAATTATCTATGTCCTGCTTCAGTCAATTACTATCATCCTAATCCTCTTTCCATTCTAATTATCTATGTCCTCTTTCAGTCAATTACTATCATCCTGATCCTCTGTCCATTCTAATTATCTATGTCCTGTTTCAGTCAATTACTATCATCCTGATCCTCTGTCCATTCTAATTATCTATGTCCTGTTTCAGTCAATTACTATCATCCTGATCCTCTGTCCATTCTAATTATCTATGTCCTGTTTCAGTCAATTACTATCATCCTGATCCTCTGTCCATTCTAATTATCTATGTCCTGTTTCAGTCAATTACTATCATCCTGATCCTCTGTCCATTCTAATTATCTATGTCCTGTTTCAGTCAATTACTATCATCCTGATCCTCTGTCTATTCTAATTATCTATGTCCTGTTTCAGTCAATTACTATCATCCTGATCATCTGTCCATTCTAATTATCTATGTCCTGTTTCAGTCAATTACTATCATCGTAATCCTCTGACCATTCTAATTATCTATGTCCTGCTTCAGTCAATTACTATCATCCTAATCCTCTTTCCATTCTAATTATCTATGTCCTGTTTCAGTCAATTACTATCATCCTGATCCTCTGTCCATTCTAATTATCTATGTCCTGTTTCAGTCAATTACTATCATCCTGATCCTCTGTCCATTCTAATTATCTATGTCCTGTTTCAGTCAATTACTATCATCCTGATCCTCTGTCCATTCTAATTATCTATGTCCTTTTTCAGTCAATTACTATCACCCTGATCCTCTGTCCATTCTAATTATCTATGTCCTGTTTCAGTCAATTACTATCATCCTGATCCTCTATCCATTCTAATTATCTATGTCCTGTTTCAGTAAATTACTATCATCCTGATCCTCTGTCTATTCTAATTATCTATGTCCTGTTTCAGTCAAATACTATCATCCTGATCCTCTGTCCATTATAATTATCTATGTCCTGTTTCAGTAAATTACTATCATCCTGATCCTCTGTCCATTCTAATTATCTATGTCCTGTTTCAGTCAATTACTATCATCCTGATCCTCTGTCTATTCTAATTATCTATGTCCTGTTTCAGTCAATTACTATCATCCTGATCCTCTGTCCATTCTAATTATCTATGTCCTGTTTCAGTCAATTACTATCATCCTGATCGTCTGTCCATTCTAATTATCTATGTCCTGTTTCAGTCAATTACTATCATCCTGATCCTCTGTCCATTCTAATTATCTATGTCCTGTTTCAGTCAATTACTATCATCCTGATCCTCTGTCCATTCTAATTATCTATGTCCTGTTTCAGTCAATTACTGTCATCCTGATCCTCTGTCCATTCTAATTATCTATGTCCTGTTTCAGTCAATTACTATCATCCTGATCCTCTGAACATTTTAATTATCTATGTCCTGTTTCAGTGAATTACTATCATCCTGATCCTCTGTCCATTCTAATTATCTATGTCCTGTTTCAGTCAATTACTATCATCCTGATCCTCTGAACATTCTAATAATCTATGTCCTGTTTCAGTCAAGTACTATCATCCTGATCCTCTGTCTATTCTAATTGTCTATGTCCTGTTTCAGTCAATTACTATCATCCTGATCCTCTGTCCATTCTAATTATCTATGTCCTGTTTCAGTCAATTACTATCATCCTGATCCTCTGAACATTCTAATAATCTATGTCCTGTTTCAGTCAATTACTATCATCCTGATCCTCTCTCCTTTCTAATTATCTATGTCCTGTTTCAGTCAATTACTATCATCCTGATCCTCTGAGCATTCTAATTATCTATGTCCACTTTCAGTCAATTACTATCATCCTGATCCTCTTTCCATTCTAATTATCTATGTCCTGTTTCAGTCAATTACTATCATCCTGATCCTCTGTCCATTCTAATTATCTATGTCCTGTTTCAGTCAATTACTATCATCGTAATCCTCTGACCATTCTAATTATCTATGTCCTGCTTCAGTCAATTACTATCATCGTAATCCTCTGACCATTCTAATTATCTATGTCCTGCTTCAGTCAATTACTATCATCCTAACCCTCTTTCCATTCTAATTATCTATGTCCTGTTTCAGTCAATTACTATCATCCTGATCCTCTGTCTATTCTAATTATCTATGTCCTGTTTCAGTCAATTACTATCATCCTGATCATCTGTCCATTCTAATTATCTATGTCCTGTTTCAGTCAATTACTATCATCGTAATCCTCTGACCATTCTAATTATCTATGTCCTGCTTCAGTCAATTACTATCATCCTAATCCTCTTTCCATTCTAATTATCTATGTCCTCTTTCAGTCAATTACTATCATCCTGATCCTCTGTCCATTCTAATTATCTATGTCCTGTTTCAGTCAATTACTATCATCCTGATCCTCTGTCCATTCTAATTATCTATGTCCTGTTTCAGTCAATTACTATCATCCTGATCCTCTGTCCATTCTAATTATCTATGTCCTGTTTCAGTCAATTACTATCATCCTGATCCTCTGTCCATTCTAATTATCTATGTCCTGTTTCAGTCAATTACTATCATCCTGATCCTCTGTCCATTCTAATTATCTATGTCCTGTTTCAGTCAATTACTATCATCCTGATCCTCTGTCTATTCTAATTATCTATGTCCTGTTTCAGTCAATTACTATCATCCTGATCATCTGTCCATTCTAATTATCTATGTCCTGTTTCAGTCAATTACTATCATCGTAATCCTCTGACCATTCTAATTATCTATGTCCTGCTTCAGTCAATTACTATCATCCTAATCCTCTTTCCATTCTAATTATCTATGTCCTGTTTCAGTCAATTACTATCATCCTGATCCTCTGTCCATTCTAATTATCTATGTCCTGTTTCAGTCAATTACTATCATCCTGATCCTCTGTCCATTCTAATTATCTATGTCCTGTTTCAGTCAATTACTATCATCCTGATCCTCTGTCCATTCTAATTATCTATGTCCTTTTTCAGTCAATTACTATCACCCTGATCCTCTGTCCATTCTAATTATCTATGTCCTGTTTCAGTCAATTACTATCATCCTGATCCTCTATCCATTCTAATTATCTATGTCCTGTTTCAGTAAATTACTATCATCCTGATCCTCTGTCTATTCTAATTATCTATGTCCTGTTTCAGTCAAATACTATCATCCTGATCCTCTGTCCATTATAATTATCTATGTCCTGTTTCAGTAAATTACTATCATCCTGATCCTCTGTCCATTCTAATTATCTATGTCCTGTTTCAGTCAATTACTATCATCCTGATCCTCTGTCTATTCTAATTATCTATGTCCTGTTTCAGTCAATTACTATCATCCTGATCCTCTGTCCATTCTAATTATCTATGTCCTGTTTCAGTCAATTACTATCATCCTGATCGTCTGTCCATTCTAATTATCTATGTCCTGTTTCAGTCAATTACTATCATCCTGATCCTCTGTCCATTCTAATTATCTATGTCCTGTTTCAGTCAATTACTATCATCCTGATCCTCTGTCCATTCTAATTATCTATGTCCTGTTTCAGTCAATTACTGTCATCCTGATCCTCTGTCCATTCTAATTATCTATGTCCTGTTTCAGTCAATTACTATCATCCTGATCCTCTGAACATTTTAATTATCTATGTCCTGTTTCAGTGAATTACTATCATCCTGATCCTCTGTCCATTCTAATTATCTATGTCCTGTTTCAGTCAATTACTATCATCCTGATCCTCTGAACATTCTAATAATCTATGTCCTGTTTCAGTCAAGTACTATCATCCTGATCCTCTGTCTATTCTAATTGTCTATGTCCTGTTTCAGTCAATTACTATCATCCTGATCCTCTGTCCATTCTAATTATCTATGTCCTGTTTCAGTCAATTACTATCATCCTGATCCTCTGAACATTCTAATAATCTATGTCCTGTTTCAGTCAATTACTATCATCCTGATCCTCTCTCCTTTCTAATTATCTATGTCCTGTTTCAGTCAATTACTATCATCCTGATCCTCTGAGCATTCTAATTATCTATGTCCACTTTCAGTCAATTACTATCATCCTGATCCTCTTTCCATTCTAATTATCTATGTCCTGTTTCAGTCAATTACTATCATCCTGATCCTCTGTCTATTCTAATTATCTATGTCCTGTTTCAGTCAATTACTATCATCCTGATCCTCTGTCCATTCTAAATATCTATGTCCTGTTTCAGTCAATTACTAACATCCTGATCCTCTGAACATTTTAATTATCTATGTCCTGTTTCAGTCAATTACTATCATCCTGATCCTCTGTCTATTCTAATTATCTATGTCCTGTTTCAGTCAATTACTATCATCCTGATCCTCTGTCCATTCTAATTATCTATGTCCTGTTTCAGTCAATTACTATCATCCTGATCCTCCGTCCATTCTAATTATCTATGTCCTGTTTCAGTAAATTACTATCATCCTGATCCTCTGTCCATTCTAATTATCTATGTCCTTTTTCAGTCAATTACTATCAACCTGATCCTCTGACCATTCTAATTATCTATGTCCTTTTTCAGTCAATTACTATCATCCTGATCCTCTGTCCATTCTAATTATCTATGTCCTGTTTCAGTCAATTACTATCATCCTGATCCTCTGTCCATTCTAATTATCTATGTCCTTTTTCAGTCAATTACTATCAACCTGATCCTCTGACCATTCTAATTATCTATGTCCTGTTTCAGTCAATTACTATCATCCTGATCCTCTGTCCATTCTAATTATCTATGTCCTTTTTCAGTCAATTACTATCATCCTGATCCTCTGTCCATTCTAATTATCTATGTCCTGTTACAGTCAATTACTAACATCCTGATCCTCTGTCCTTTCTAATTATATATGTCCTGTTTCAGTAAATTACTATCATCCTGATCCTCTGTCTATTTTAATTATCTATGTCCTGTTTCAGTCAATTACTATCATCCTGATCCTCTGTCTATTCTAATTATCTATGTCCTGTTTCAGTCTATTACTATCATTCTGATCCTCTGTCCATTCTAATTATCTATGTCCTGTTTCAGTCAATTACTATCATCCTGATCCTCCGTCCATTCTAATTATCTATGTCCTGTTTCAGTAAATTACTATCATCCTGATCCTCTGTCCATTCTAATTATCTATGTCCTTTTTCAGTCAATTACTATCAACCTGATCCTCTGACCATTCTAATTATCTATGTCCTTTTTCAGTCAATTACTATCATCCTGATCCTCTGTCCATTCTAATTATCTATGTCCTGTTTCAGTCAATTACTATCATCCTGATCCTCTGTCCATTCTAATTATCTATGTCCTTTTTAAGTCAATTACTATCAACCTGATCCTCTGACCATTCTAATTATCTATGTCCTGTTTCAGTCAATTAATATCATCCTGATCCTCTCCCCATTCTAATTATCTATGTCCTTTTTCAGTCAATTACTATCATCCTGATCCTCTGTCCATTCTAATTATCTATGTCCTGTTTCAGTAAATTACTATCATCCTGATCCTCTGTCCATTCTAATTATCTATGTCCTTTTTCAGTCAATTACTATCAACCTGATCCTCTGACCATTCTAATTATCTATGTCCTTTTTCAGTCAATTACTATCATCCTGATCCTCTGTCCATTCTAATTATCTATGTCCTGTTTCAGTCAATTACTATCATCCTGATCCTCTGTCCATTCTAATTATCTCTGTCCTTTTTCAGTCAATTACTATCAACCTGATCCTCTGACCATTCTAATTATCTATGTCCTGTTTCAGTCAATTACTATCATCCTGATCCTCTGTCCATTCTAATTATCTATGTCCTTTTTCAGTCAATTACTATCATCCTGATCCTCTGTCCATTCTAATTATCTATGTCCTGTTTCAGTCAATTACTAACATCCTGATCCTCTGTCCTTTCTAATTATCTATGTCCTGTTTCAGTCAATTACTATCATCCTGATCCTCTGTCCATTTTAATTATCTATGTCCTGTTTCAGTCAATTACTATCATCCTGATCCTCTGTCTATTCTAATTATCTATGTCCTGTTTCAGTCAATTACTATCATCCTGATCCTCTGTCCATTCTAATTTTCTATGTCCTGTTTCAGTCAATTACTATCATCCTGATCCTCCGTCCATTCTAATTATCTATGTCCTGTTTCAGTAAATTACTATCATCCTGATCCTCTGTCCATTCTAATTATCTATGTCCTTTTTCAGTCAATTACTATCAACCTGATCCTCTGACCAATCTAATTATCTATGTCCTTTTTCAGTCAATTACTATCATCCTGATCCTCTGTCCGTTCTAATTATCTATGTCCTGTTTCAGTCAATTACTAACATCCTGATCCTCTGTCCATTCTAATTATCTATGTCCTTTTTCAGTCAATTACTATCAACCTGATCCTCTGACCATTCAAATTATCTATGTCCTGTTTCAGTCAATTACTATCATCCTGATCCTCTGTCCATTCTAATTATCTATGTCCTTTTTCAGTCAATTACTATCACCCTGATCCTCTGTCCATTCTAATTATCTATGTCCTGTTTCAGTCAATTACTATCATCCTGATCCTCTATCCATTCTAATTATCTATGTCCTGTTTCAGTAAATTACTATCATCCTGATCCTCTGTCTATTCTAATTATCTATGTCCTGTTTCAGTCAAATACTATCATCCTGATCCTCTGTCCATTATAATTATCTATGTCCTGTTTCAGTAAATTACTATCATCCTGATCCTCTGTCCATTCTAATTATCTATGTCCTGTTTCAGTCAATTACTATCATCCTGATCCTCTGTCTATTCTAATTATCTATGTCCTGTTTCAGTCAATTACTATCATCCTGATCCTCTGTCCATTCTAATTATCTATGTCCTGTTTCAGTCAATTACTATCATCCTGATCGTCTGTCCATTCTAATTATCTATGTCCTGTTTCAGTCAATTACTATCATCCTGATCCTCTGTCCATTCTAATTATCTATGTCCTGTTTCAGTCAATTACTATCATCCTGATCCTCTGTCCATTCTAATTATCTATGTCCTGTTTCAGTCAATTACTGTCATCCTGATCCTCTGTCCATTCTAATTATCTATGTCCTGTTTCAGTCAATTACTATCATCCTGATCCTCTGAACATTTTAATTATCTATGTCCTGTTTCAGTGAATTACTATCATCCTGATCCTCTGTCCATTCTAATTATCTATGTCCTGTTTCAGTCAATTACTATCATCCTGATCCTCTGAACATTCTAATAATCTATGTCCTGTTTCAGTCAAGTACTATCATCCTGATCCTCTGTCTATTCTAATTGTCTATGTCCTGTTTCAGTCAATTACTATCATCCTGATCCTCTGTCCATTCTAATTATCTATGTCCTGTTTCAGTCAATTACTATCATCCTGATCCTCTGAACATTCTAATAATCTATGTCCTGTTTCAGTCAATTACTATCATCCTGATCCTCTCTCCTTTCTAATTATCTATGTCCTGTTTCAGTCAATTACTATCATCCTGATCCTCTGAGCATTCTAATTATCTATGTCCACTTTCAGTCAATTACTATCATCCTGATCCTCTTTCCATTCTAATTATCTATGTCCTGTTTCAGTCAATTACTATCATCCTGATCCTCTGTCTATTCTAATTATCTATGTCCTGTTTCAGTCAATTACTATCATCCTGATCCTCTGTCCATTCTAAATATCTATGTCCTGTTTCAGTCAATTACTAACATCCTGATCCTCTGAACATTTTAATTATCTATGTCCTGTTTCAGTCAATTACTATCATCCTGATCCTCTGTCTATTCTAATTATCTATGTCCTGTTTCAGTCAATTACTATCATCCTGATCCTCTGTCCATTCTAATTATCTATGTCCTGTTTCAGTCAATTACTATCATCCTGATCCTCTGAGCATTCTAATTATCTATGTCCACTTTCAGTCAATTACTATCATCCTGATCCTCTTTCCATTCTAATTATCTATGTCCTGTTTCAGTCAATTACTATCATCCTGATCCTCTGTCTATTCTAATTATCTATGTCCTGTTTCAGTCAATTACTATCATCCTGATCCTCTGTCCATTCTAAATATCTATGTCCTGTTTCAGTCAATTACTAACATCCTGATCCTCTGAACATTTTAATTATCTATGTCCTGTTTCAGTCAATTACTATCATCCTGATCCTCTGTCTATTCTAATTATCTATGTCCTGTTTCAGTCAATTACTATCATCCTGATCCTCTGTCCATTCTAATTATCTATGTCCTGTTTCAGTCAATTACTATCATCCTGATCCTCCGTCCATTCTAATTATCTATGTCCTGTTTCAGTCAATTACTATCATCCTGATCCTCTGTCCATTCTAATTATCTATGTCCTGTTTCAGTCAATTACTATCATCCTGATCCTCTGTCCATTCTAATTATCTATGTCCTGTTTCAGTCAATTACTATCATCCTGATCCTCTGTCCATTCTAATTATCTATGTCCTTTTTCAGTCAATTACTATCACCCTGATCCTCTGTCCATTCTAATTATCTATGTCCTGTTTCAGTCAATTACTATCATCCTGATCCTCTATCCATTCTAATTATCTATGTCCTGTTTCAGTAAATTACTATCATCCTGATCCTCTGTCTATTCTAATTATCTATGTCCTGTTTCAGTCAAATACTATCATCCTGATCCTCTGTCCATTATAATTATCTATGTCCTGTTTCAGTAAATTACTATCATCCTGATCCTCTGTCCATTCTAATTATCTATGTCCTGTTTCAGTCAATTACTATCATCCTGATCCTCTGTCTATTCTAATTATCTATGTCCTGTTTCAGTCAATTACTATCATCCTGATCCTCTGTCCATTCTAATTATCTATGTCCTGTTTCAGTCAATTACTATCATCCTGATCGTCTGTCCATTCTAATTATCTATGTCCTGTTTCAGTCAATTACTATCATCCTGATCCTCTGTCCATTCTAATTATCTATGTCCTGTTTCAGTCAATTACTATCATCCTGATCCTCTGTCCATTCTAATTATCTATGTCCTGTTTCAGTCAATTACTGTCATCCTGATCCTCTGTCCATTCTAATTATCTATGTCCTGTTTCAGTCAATTACTATCATCCTGATCCTCTGAACATTTTAATTATCTATGTCCTGTTTCAGTGAATTACTATCATCCTGATCCTCTGTCCATTCTAATTATCTATGTCCTGTTTCAGTCAATTACTATCATCCTGATCCTCTGAACATTCTAATAATCTATGTCCTGTTTCAGTCAAGTACTATCATCCTGATCCTCTGTCTATTCTAATTGTCTATGTCCTGTTTCAGTCAATTACTATCATCCTGATCCTCTGTCCATTCTAATTATCTATGTCCTGTTTCAGTCAATTACTATCATCCTGATCCTCTGAACATTCTAATAATCTATGTCCTGTTTCAGTCAATTACTATCATCCTGATCCTCTCTCCTTTCTAATTATCTATGTCCTGTTTCAGTCAATTACTATCATCCTGATCCTCTGAGCATTCTAATTATCTATGTCCACTTTCAGTCAATTACTATCATCCTGATCCTCTTTCCATTCTAATTATCTATGTCCTGTTTCAGTCAATTACTATCATCCTGATCCTCTGTCCATTCTAATTATCTATGTCCTGTTTCAGTCAATTACTATCATCGTAATCCTCTGACCATTCTAATTATCTATGTCCTGCTTCAGTCAATTACTATCATCGTAATCCTCTGACCATTCTAATTATCTATGTCCTGCTTCAGTCAATTACTATCATCCTAACCCTCTTTCCATTCTAATTATCTATGTCCTGTTTCAGTCAATTACTATCATCCTGATCCTCTGTCTATTCTAATTATCTATGTCCTGTTTCAGTCAATTACTATCATCCTGATCATCTGTCCATTCTAATTATCTATGTCCTGTTTCAGTCAATTACTATCATCGTAATCCTCTGACCATTCTAATTATCTATGTCCTGCTTCAGTCAATTACTATCATCCTAATCCTCTTTCCATTCTAATTATCTATGTCCTGTTTCAGTCAATTACTATCATCCTGATCCTCTGTCCATTCTAATTATCTATGTCCTGTTTCAGTCAATTACTATCATCCTGATCCTCTGTCCATTCTAATTATCTATGTCCTGTTTCAGTCAATTACTATCATCCTGATCCTCTGTCCATTCTAATTATCTATGTCCTGTTTCAGTCAATTACTATCATCCTGATCCTCTGTCCATTCTAATTATCTATGTCCTGTTTCAGTCAATTACTATCATCCTGATCCTCTGTCCATTCTAATTATCTATGTCCTGTTTCAGTCAATTACTATCATCCTGATCCTCTGTCTATTCTAATTATCTATGTCCTGTTTCAGTCAATTACTATCATCCTGATCATCTGTCCATTCTAATTATCTATGTCCTGTTTCAGTCAATTACTATCATCGTAATCCTCTGACCATTCTAATTATCTATGTCCTGCTTCAGTCAATTACTATCATCCTAATCCTCTTTCCATTCTAATTATCTATGTCCTGTTTCAGTCAATTACTATCATCCTGATCCTCTGTCCATTCTAATTATCTATGTCCTGTTTCAGTCAATTACTATCATCCTGATCCTCTGTCCATTCTAATTATCTATGTCCTGTTTCAGTCAATTACTATCATCCTGATCCTCTGTCCATTCTAATTATCTATGTCCTTTTTCAGTCAATTACTATCACCCTGATCCTCTGTCCATTCTAATTATCTATGTCCTGTTTCAGTCAATTACTATCATCCTGATCCTCTATCCATTCTAATTATCTATGTCCTGTTTCAGTAAATTACTATCATCCTGATCCTCTGTCTATTCTAATTATCTATGTCCTGTTTCAGTCAAATACTATCATCCTGATCCTCTGTCCATTATAATTATCTATGTCCTGTTTCAGTAAATTACTATCATCCTGATCCTCTGTCCATTCTAATTATCTATGTCCTGTTTCAGTCAATTACTATCATCCTGATCCTCTGTCTATTCTAATTATCTATGTCCTGTTTCAGTCAATTACTATCATCCTGATCCTCTGTCCATTCTAATTATCTATGTCCTGTTTCAGTCAATTACTATCATCCTGATCGTCTGTCCATTCTAATTATCTATGTCCTGTTTCAGTCAATTACTATCATCCTGATCCTCTGTCCATTCTAATTATCTATGTCCTGTTTCAGTCAATTACTATCATCCTGATCCTCTGTCCATTCTAATTATCTATGTCCTGTTTCAGTCAATTACTGTCATCCTGATCCTCTGTCCATTCTAATTATCTATGTCCTGTTTCAGTCAATTACTATCATCCTGATCCTCTGAACATTTTAATTATCTATGTCCTGTTTCAGTGAATTACTATCATCCTGATCCTCTGTCCATTCTAATTATCTATGTCCTGTTTCAGTCAATTACTATCATCCTGATCCTCTGAACATTCTAATAATCTATGTCCTGTTTCAGTCAAGTACTATCATCCTGATCCTCTGTCTATTCTAATTGTCTATGTCCTGTTTCAGTCAATTACTATCATCCTGATCCTCTGTCCATTCTAATTATCTATGTCCTGTTTCAGTCAATTACTATCATCCTGATCCTCTGAACATTCTAATAATCTATGTCCTGTTTCAGTCAATTACTATCATCCTGATCCTCTCTCCTTTCTAATTATCTATGTCCTGTTTCAGTCAATTACTATCATCCTGATCCTCTGAGCATTCTAATTATCTATGTCCACTTTCAGTCAATTACTATCATCCTGATCCTCTTTCCATTCTAATTATCTATGTCCTGTTTCAGTCAATTACTATCATCCTGATCCTCTGTCCATTCTAATTATCTATGTCCTGTTTCAGTCAATTACTATCATCCTGATCCTCTGTCTATTCTAATTATCTATGTCCTGTTTCAGTCAATTACTATCATCCTGATCATCTGTCCATTCTAATTATCTATGTCCTGTTTCAGTCAATTACTATCATCGTAATCCTCTGACCATTCTAATTATCTATGTCCTGCTTCAGTCAATTACTATCATCCTAATCCTCTTTCCATTCTAATTATCTATGTCCTGTTTCAGTCAATTACTATCATCCTGATCCTCTGTCCATTCTAATTATCTATGTCCTGTTTCAGTCAATTACTATCATCCTGATCCTCTGTCCATTCTAATTATCTATGTCCTGTTTGTCAATTACTATCATCCTGATCCTCTGTCCATTCTAATTATCTATGTCCTGTTTCAGTCAATTACTATCATCCTGATCCTCCGTCCATTCTAATTATCTATGTCCTGTTTCAGTAATTTACTATCATCCTGATCCTCTGTCCATTCTAATTATCTATGTCCTTTTTCAGTCAGTTACTATCAACCTGATCCTCTGACCATTCTAATTATCTATGTCCTGTTTCAGTCAATTACTATCATCCTGATCCTCTGTCCATTCTAATTATCTATGTCCTTTTTCAGTCAATTACTAACATCCTGATCCTCTGTCCTTTCTAATTATCTATGTCCTGTTTCAGTCAATTACTATCATCCTGATCCTCTGAACATTCTAATAATCTATGTCCTGTTTCAGTCAATTACTATCATCCTGATCCTCTCTCCTTTCTAATTATCTATGTCCTGTTTCAGTCAATTACTATCATCCTGATCCTCTGAGCATTCTAATTATCTATGTCCACTTTCAGTCAATTACTATCATCCTGATCCTCTTTCCATTCTAATTATCTATGTCCTGTTTCAGTCAATTACTATCATCCTGATCCTCTGTCCATTCTAATAATCTATGTCCTGTTTCAGTCAATTACAATCATCCTGATCCTCTGAACATTCTAATTATCTATGTCCTGTTTCAGTCAATTACTATCATCCTGATCCTCTGTCCATTCTAATTATCTATGTCCTGTTTCAGTCAATTACTATCATCCTGATCCTCTGTCCATTCTAATTATCTATGTCCTGCTTCAGTCAATTGCTATCATCCTGATCCTCTGAACATTCTAATAATCTATGTCCTGTTTCAGTCAATTACTATCATCCTGATCCTCTGTCTATTGTAATTATCTATGTCCTGTTTCAGTCAATTACTATCATCCTGATCCTCTGTCCATTCTAATTATCTATGTCCTGTTTCAGTCAATTACTATCATCCTGATCCTCTGTCCATTCTAATTATCTATGTCCTGTTTCAGTCAATTACTATCATCCTGATCCTCTGAACATTCTAATAATCTATGTCCTGTTTCAGTCAATTACTATCATCCTGATCCTCTCTCCTTTCTAATTATCTATGTCCTGTTTCAGTCAATTACTATCATCCTGATCCTCTGTCCATTCTAATTATCTATGTCCTGTTTCAGTCAATTACTATCATCCTGATCCTCTGTTCATTCTAATTATCTTTGTCCTGTTTCAGTCAATTACTATCATCCTGATCCTCTGTCCATTCTAATTATCTATGTCCTGTTTCAGTCAATTACTATCATCCTGATCATCTGTCCATTCTAATTATCTATGTCCTGTTTCAGTCAATTACTATCATCCTGATCCTCTGAACATTCTAATTATCTATGTCCTGTTTCAGTCAATTACTATCATCCTGATCCTCTGTCCATTCTAATTATCTATGTCCTGTTTCAGTCAATTACTATCATCCTGATCCTCTGTCCGTTCTAATTATATATGTCCTGCTTCAGTGAATTACTATCATCCTGATCCCCTGTCCATTCTAATTATCTGTGTCCTGTTTCAGTCAATTACTATCATCCTGATCCTCCGTCCATTCTAATTATCTATGTCCTGTTTCAGTCAATTACTATCATCCTGATCCTCTGTCCATTCTAATTATCTATGTCCTGTTTCAGTCAATTACTATCATCCTGATCCTCTGTCCATTCTAATTATCTATGTCCTGTTTCAGTCAATTACTATCATCCTGATCCTCTGTATAATCTAATTATCTATGTCCTGTTTCAGTCAATTACTATCATCCTGATCCTCTGTCCGTTCTAATTATATATGTCCTGCTTCAGTGAATTACTATCATCCTGATCCCCTGTCCATTCTAATTATCTGTGTCCTGTTTCAGTCAATTACTATCATCCTGATCCTCCGTCCATTCTAATTATCTATGTCCTGTTTCAGTCAATTACTATCATCCTGATCCTCTGTCCATTCTAATTATCTATGTCCTGTTTCAGTCAATTACTATCATCCTGATCCTCTGTCCATTCTAATTATCTATGTCCTGTTTCAGTCAATTACTATCATCCTGATCCTCTGTCTATTCTAATTATCTATGTCCTGTTTCAGTCAATTAATATCATCCTGATTCTCTGTCCATTCTAATTATCTATGTCCTGTTTCAGTCAATTACTATCATCCTGATCCTCTGTCCATTCTAATTATCTATGTCCTGTTTCAGTCAATTACTATCATCCTGATCCCCTGTCCATTCTAATTATCTATGTCCTGTTTCAGTCAATTACTATCATCCTGATTCTCTGACCATTCTAATTATCTATGTCCTGTTTCAGTCAATTACTATCATCCTGATCCTCTGTCCATTCTAATTATCTATGTCCTGTTTCAGTCAATTACTATCATCCTGATCCTCTGTCCATTCTAATTATCTATGTCCTGTTTCAGTCAATTACTATCATCCTGATCATCTGTCCATTCTAATTATCTATGTCCTGTTTCAGTCAATTACTATCATCCTGATCCTCTGAACATTCTAATTATCTATGTCCTGTTTCAGTCAATTACTATCATCCTGATCCTCTGTCCATTCTAATTATCTATGTCCTGTTTCAGTCAATTACTATCATCCTGATCCTCTGTCCGTTCTAATTATATATGTCCTGCTTCAGTGAATTACTATCATCCTGATCCCCTGTCCATTCTAATTATCTGTGTCCTGTTTCAGTCAATTACTGTCATCCTGATCCTCCGTCCATTCTAATTATCTATCTCCTGTTTCAGTCAATTACTATCATCCTGATCCTCTGTCCATTCTAATTATCTATGTCCTGTTTCAGTCAATTACTATCATCCTGATCCTCTGTCCATTCTAATTATCTATGTCCTGTTTCAGTCAATTACTATCATCCTGATCCTCTGTATAATCTAATTAACTATGTCCTGTTTCAGTCAATTACTATCATCCTGATCCTCTGTCCGTTCTAATTATATATGTCCTGCTTCAGTGAATTACTATCATCCTGATCCCCTGTCCATTCTAATTATCTGTGTCCTGTTTCAGTCAATTACTATCATCCTGATCCTCCGTCCATTCCAATTATCTATGTCCTGTTTCAGTCAATTACTATCATCCTGATCCTCTGTCCATTCTAATTAACTATGTCCTGTTTCAGTCAATTACTATCATCCTGATCCTCTGTCCATTCTAATTAACTATGTCCTGTTTCAGTCAATTACTATCATCCTGATCCTCTGTCTATTCTAATTATCTATGTCCTGTTTCAGTCAATTAATATCATCCTGATTCTCTGTCCATTCTAATTATCTATGTCCTGTTTCAGTCAATTACTATCATCCTGATCCTCTGTCCATTCTAATTATCTATGTCCTGTTTCAGTCAATTACTATCATCCTGATCCCCTGTCCATTCTAATTATCTATGTCCTGTTTCAGTCAATTACTATCATCCTGATTCTCTGACCATTCTAATTATCTATGTCCTGTTTCAGTCAATTACTATCATCCTGATCCTCTGTCCATTCTAATTATCTATGTCCTGTTTCAGTCAATGACTATCATCTTGATACTCTGTCCATTCTAATTATCTATGTCCTGTTTCAGTCAATTACTATCATCCTGATCCTCTGTCTATTCTAATTATGTATGTCCTGTTTCAGTCAATTACTATCATCCTGATTCTCTGTCCATTCTAATTATCTATGTCCTGTTTCAGTCAATTACTATCATCCTGATCCTCTGTCCATTCTAATTATCTATGTCCTGATTCAGTCAATTACTACCATCGTGTTCCTCTGTCTATTCTAATTATCTATGTCCTGTTTCATTCAATTACTATTATCCTGATCCTCTGTCCATTCTAATTATATATGTCCTGTTTCAGTCAATTACTACCATCCTGATCCTCTGTCCATTCTAATTATCTATGTCCTGTTTCAGTCAATTACTACCATCCTGATCCTCTGTCCATTCTAATTATCTATGTCGTGTTTCAGTCAATTACTACCATCCTGATCCTCTGTCCATTCTAATTATCGATGTCCTGTTTCAGTCAATTACTACCATCCTGATCCTCTGTCCATTCTAATTATCTATGTCGTGTTTCAGTCAATTACTATCATCCTGATCCTCTGTCTATTCTAATTATCTATGTCCTGTTTCAGTCAATTACTATTATCCTGATCCTCTGTCCATTCTAATTATATATGTCCTGTTTCAGTCAATTACTACCATCGTGTTCCTCTGTCTATTCTAATTATCTATGTCCTGTTTCAGTCAATTACTATTATCCTGATCCTCTGTCCATTCTAATTATTTATGTCCTGTTTCAGTCAATTACTACCATCCTGATCCTCTGTCCATTCTAATTATCTATGTCGTGTTTCAGTCAATTACTATCATCCTGATCCTCTGTCTATTCTAATTATCTATGTCCTGTTTAAGTCAATTACTATCATCCTGATCCTCTGTCTATTCTAATTGTCTATGTCCTGTTTCAGTCAATTACTATCATCCTGATCCTCTGTCCATTCTAATTGTCTATGTCCTTTTTCAGTCAATTACTATCAAACTGATATTCTGACCATTCTAATTATCTATGTCCTGTTTCAGTCAATTACTGTCATCCTGATCCTCTGTCCATTCTAATTATCTATGTCCTGTTTCAGTCAATTACTATCATCCTGATCCTCTGTCCATTCTAATTATCTATGTCCTGTTTCAGTCAATTACTATCATCCTGATCCTCTGTCCATTCTAATTATCTATGTCCTGTTTCAGTCAATTACTATCATCCTGATCCTCCGTCCATTCTAATTATCTATGTCCTGTTTCAGTAAATTACTATCATCCTGATCCTCTGTCCATTCTAATTATCTATGTCCTTTTTCAGTCAATTACTATCAACCTGATCCTCTGACAATTCTAATTATCTATGTCCTGTTTCAGTCAATTACTATCATCCTGATCCTCTGTCCATTCTAATTATCTGTGTCCTTTTTCAGTCAATTACTAACATCCTGATCCTCTGTCCTTTCTAATTATATATGTCCTGTTTCAGTCAATTACTATCATCCTGATCCTCTGTCCATTCTAATTATCTATGTCCTGTTTCAGTCAATTACTATCATCCTGATCCTCTGTCTATTCTAATTATCTATGTCCTGTTTCAGTCAATTACTATCATCCTGATCCTCTGTCCATTCTAATTATCTATGTCCTGTTTCAGTAAATTACTATCATCCTGATCCTCTGTCTATTCTAATTATCTATGTCCTGTTTCAGTCAATTACTATCATCCTGATCCTCTGTCTATTCTAATTATCTATGTCCTGTTTCAGTCAATTACTATCATCCTGATCCTCTGTCCATTCTAATTATCTATGTCCTGTTTCAGTCAATTACTATGATCCTGATCCTCTGTCTATTCTAATTATCTATGTCTTATTTCAGTCAATTACTATCATCCTGATCCTCTGTCCATTCTAATTATCTATGTCCTGTTTCAGTCAATTACTATCATCCTGATCCTCTGTCCATTCTAATTATCTATGTCCTGTTTCAGTCAATTACTATCATCCTGATCCTCTGTCCATTCTAATTATCTATGTCCTGTTTCAGTCAATTACTATCATCCTGATCCTCTGTCCATTCTAATTATCTATGTCCTGTTTCAGTCAATTACTATCATCCTGATCCTCTGTCCATTCTAATTATCTATGTCCTGTTTCAGTCAATTACTATCATCCTGATCCTCTGTCCATTCTAATTATCTATGTCCTGTTTCAGTCAATTACAATCATCCTGATCGTCTGTCCATTCTAATTATCTATGTCCTGTTTCAGTCAATTACTGTCATCCTGATCCTCTGTCCATTCTAATTATCTATGTCCTGTTTCAGTCAATTACAATCATCCTGATCCTCTGAACATTCTAATTATCTATGTCCTGTTTCAGTCAATTACTATCATCCTGATCCTCTGTCCATTCTAATTATCTATGTCCTGTTTCAGTCAATTACTATCATCCTGATCCTCTGTCTAATCTAATTATCTATGTCCTGTTTCAGTCAATTACTGTCATCCTGATCCTCTGTCCATTCTAATTATCTATGTCCTGCTTCAGTCAATTACAATCATCCTGATCCTCTGAACATTCTAATTATCTATGTCCTGTTTCAGTCAATTACTGTCATCCTGATCCTCTGTCCATTCTAATTATCTATGTCCTGTTTCGGTCAATTACAATCATCCTGATCCTCTGAACATTCTAATTATCTATGTCCTGTTTCAGTCAATTACTATCATCCTGATCCTCTGTCCATTCTAATTATCTATGTCCTGTTTCAGTCAATTACAATCATCCTGATCCTCTGAACATTCGAATAATCTATGTCCTGTTTCAGTCAATTACTATCATCCTGATCCTCTGTCCATTCTAATTATCTATGTCCGGTTTCAGTCAATTACAATCATCCTGATACACTGTCCATTCTAATTATCTATGTCCTGTTTCAGTCAATTACAATCATCCTGATCCTCTGAACATTCTAATAATCTATGTCCTGTTTCAGTCAATTACTGTCATCCTGATCCTCTGTCCATTCTAATTATCTATGTCCTGTTTCGGTCAATTACAATCATCCTGATCCTCTGAACATTCTAATTATCTATGTCCTGTTTCAGTCAATTACTATCATCCTGATCCTCTGTCCATTCTAGTTATCTATGTCCTGTTTCAGTCAATTGCTATCATCCTGATCCTCTGAACATTCTAATAATCTATGTCCAGTTTCAGTCAATTACTATCATCCTGATCCTCTGTCTATTCTAATTATCTATGTCCTGTTTCAGTCAATTACTATCATCCTGATCCTCTGTCCATTCTAATTATCTATGTCCTGTTTCAGTCAATTACTATCATCCTGATCCTCTGTCCATTCTAATTATCTATGTCCTGTTTCAGTCAATTACTATCATCCTGATCCTCTGAACATTCTAATAATCTATGTCCTGTTTCAGTCAATTACTATCATCCTGATCCTCTCTCCTTTCTAATTATCTATGTCCTGTTTCAGTCAATTACTATCATCCTGATCCTCTGTCCATTCTAATTATCTATGTCCTGTTTCAGTCAATTACTATCATCCTGATCCTCTGTCCATTCTAATTATCTATGTCCTGTTTCAGTCAATTACTATCATCCTGATCCTCTGTCCATTCTAATTATCTATGTCCTGTTTCAGTCAATTACTATCATCCTGATCCTCTGTCCATTCTAATTATCTATGTCCTGTTTCAGACAATTACTATCATCCTGATCCTCTGAACATTCTAATTATCTATGTCCTGTTTCAGTCAATTACTATCTTCCTGATCCTCTGTCCATTCTAATTATCTATGTCCTGTTTCAGTCAATTACTATCATCCTGATCCTCTGTCCATTCTAATTATCTATGTCCTGCTTCAGTGAATTACTATCATCCTGATCCCCTGTCCATTCTAATTATCTATGTCATGTTTCAGTCAATTACTATCATCCTGATCCTCTGTCCATTCTAATTATCGATGTCCTGTTTCAGTCAATTACTATCATCCTGATTCTCTGTCCATTCTAATTATCTATGTCCTGTTTCAGTCAATTACTATCATCCTGATCCTCTGTCCATTCTAATTATCTATGTCCTGTTTCAGTCAATTAATATCATCCTGATCCTCCGTCCATTCTAATTATCTATGTCCTGTTTCAGTCAATTACTATCATCCTGATCCTCTGTCCATTCTAATTATCTATGTCCTGTTTCAGTCAATTGCTATCATCCTGATCCTCTGTCTATTCTAATTATGTATGTCCTGTTTCAGTCAATTACTATCATCCTGATTCTCTGTCCATTCTAATTATCTATGTCCTGTTTCAGTCAATTACTATCATCCTGATCCTCTGTCCATTCTAATTATCTATGACCTGTTTCAGGCAATTACTATCATCCTGATCGTCTGTCCATTCTAATTATCTATGTCCTGTTTCAGTCAATCACTGTCATCCTGATCCTCTGTCCATTCTAATTATCTATGTCCTGTTTCAGTCAATTACAATCATCCCGATCCTCTGAACATTCTAATTATCTATGTCCTGTTTCAGTCAATTAATATCATCCTGATCCTCTGTCCATTCTAATTATCTATGTCCTGTTTCAGTCAATTACTATCATCCTGATCCTCTGTCTAATCTAATTAACTATGTCCTGTGTCAGTCAATTACTGTCATCCTGATCCTCTGTCCATTCTAATTATCTATGTCCTGCTTCAGTCAATTACAATCATCCTGATCCTCTGAACATTCTAATTATCTATGTCCTGTTTCAGTCAATTACTGTCATCCTGATCCTCTGTCCATTCTAATTATCTATGTCCTGTTTCAGTCAATTACAATCATCCTAATCCTCTGAACATTCTAATAATCTATGTCCTGTTTCAGTCAATTACTATCATCCTGATCCTCTGTCCATTCTAATTATCTATGTCCTGTTTCAGTCAATTACAATCATCCTGATCCTCTGTCCATTCTAATTATCTATGTCCTGTTTCAGTCAATTACAATCATCCTGATCCTCTGAACATTCTAATAATCTATGTCCTGTTTCAGTCAATTACTGTCATCCTGATCCTCTGTCCATTCTAATTATCTATGTCCTGTTTCAGTCAATTACAATCATCCTGATCCTCTGAACATTCTAATTATCTATGTCCTGTTTCAGTCAATTACTATCATCCTGATCCTCTGTCCATTCTAATTATCTATGTCCTGTTTCAGTCAATTACTATCATCCTGATCCTCTGTCCATTCTAATTATCTATGTCCTGTTTCAGTCAATTGCTATCATCCTGATCCTCTGAACATTCTAATAATCTATGTCCTATTTCAGTCAATTAATATCATCCTGATCCTCTGTCTATTCTAATTATCTATGTCCTGTTTCAGTCAATTACTATCATCCTGATCCTCTGTCCATTCTAATTATCTATGTCCTGTTTCAGTCAATTACTATCATCCTGATCCTCTGTCCATTCTAATTATCTATGTCCTGTTTCAGTCAATTACAATCATCCTGATCCTCTGAACATTCTAATTATCTATGTCCTGTTTCAGTCAATTACTATCATCCTGATCCTCTGTCCATTCTAATTATCTATGTCCTGTTTCAGTCAATTACTATCATCCTGATCCTCTGTCCATTCTAATTATCTATGTCCTGTTTCAGTCAATTGCTATCATCCTGATCCTCTGAACATTCTAATAATCTATGTCCTGTTTCAGTCAATTACTATCATCCTGATCCTCTGTCTATTCTAATTATCTATGTCCTGCTTCAGTCAATTGCTATCATCCTGATCCTCTGTCCATTCTAATTATCTGTGTCCTGTTTCAGTCAATTACTATCATCCTGATCCTCTGTCCATTCTAATTATCTATGTCCTGTTTCAGTCAATTACTATCATCCTGATCCTCTGAACATTCTAATAATCTATGTCCTGTTTCAGTCAATTACTATCATCCTGATCCTCTCTCCTTTCTAATTATCTATGTCCTGTTTCAGTCAATTACTATCATCCTGATCCTCTGTCCATTCTAATTATCTATGTCCTGTTTCAGTCAATTACTATCATCCTGATCCTCTGTCCATTCTAATTATCTATGTCCTGTTTCAGTCAATTACTATCATCCTGATCCTCTGTCCATTCTTATTATCTATGTCCTGTTTCAGTCAATTACTATCATCCTGATCCTCTGTCCATTCTAATTATCTATGTCCTGTTTCAGTCAATTACTATCATCCTGATCCTCTGAACATTCTAATTATCTATGTCCTGTTTCAGTCAATTACTATCATCCTGATCCTCTGTCCATTCTAATTATCTATGTCCTGTTTCAGTCAATTACTATCATCCCGATCCTCTGTCCATTCTAATTATCTATGTCCTGCTTCAGTGAATTACTATCATCCTGATCCCCTGTCCATTCTAATTATCTATGTCCTGTTTCAGTCAATTACTATCATCCTGATCCTCCGTCCATTCTAATTATCTATGTCCTGTTTCAGTCAATTACTATCATCCTGATCCTCTGTCCATTCTAATTATCCATGTCCCGTTTCAGTCAATTACTATCATCCTGATCCTCTGTCCATTCTAATTATCTATGTCCTGTTTCAGTCAATTACTATCATCCTGATCCTCTGTCTATTCTAATTATCTATGTCCTGTTTCAGTCAATTACTATCATCCTGATCCTCTGAACATTCTAATTATCTATGTCCTGTTTCAGTCAATTACTGTCATCCTGATCCTCTGTCCATTCTAATTATCTATGTCCTGTTTCAGTCAATTACAATCATCCTGATCCTCTGAACATTCTCATAATCTATGTCCTGTTTCAGTCAATTACTATCATCCTGATCCTCTGTCCATTCTAATTATCTATGTCCTGTTTCAGTCAATTACAATCATCCTGATCCTCTGTCCATTCTAATTATCTATGTCCTGTTTCAGTCAATTACAATCATCCTGATCCTCTGAACATTCTAATAATCTATGTCCTGTTTCAGTCAATTACTGTCATCCTGATCCTCTGTCCATTCTAATTATCTATGTCCTGTTTCAGTCAATTACAATCATCCTGATCCTCTGAACATTCTAATTATCTATGTCCTGTTTCAGTCAATTACTATCATCCTGATCCTCTGTCCATTCTAATTATCTATGTCCTGTTTCAGTCAATTACTATCATCCTGATCCTCTGTCCATTCTAATTATCTATGTCCTGTTTCAGTCAATTACTATCATCCTGATCCTCTGTCCATTCTAATTATCCATGTCCCGTTTCAGTCAATTACTATCATCCTGATCCTCTGTCCATTCTAATTATCTATGTCCTGTTTCAGTCAATTACTATCATCCTGATCCTCTGTCCATTCTAATTATCTATGTCCTGTTTCAGTCAATTACAATCATCCTGATCCTCTGAACATTCTAATTATCTATGTCCTGTTTCAGTCAATTACTATCATCCTGATCCTCTGTCCATTCTAATTATCTATGTCCTGTTTCAGTCAATTACTATCATCCTGATCCTCTGTCCATTCTAATTATCTATGTCCTGTTTCAGTCAATTACTATCATCCTGATCCTCTGTCCATTCTAATTATCCATGTCCCGTTTCAGTCAATTACTATCATCCTGATCCTCTGTCCATTCTAATTATCTATGTCCTGTTTCAGTCAATTACTATCATCCTGATCCTCTGTCCATTCTAATTATCTATGTCCTGTTTCAGTCAATTACTATCATCCTGATCCTCTGTCCATTCTAATTATCTATGTCCTGTTTCAGTCAATTACTATCATCCTGATCCTCTGTCCATTCTAATTATCTATGTCCTGTTTCAGTCAATTACTATCATCCTGATCCTCTGTCAATTCTAATTATCTATGTCCTGTTTCAGCCAATTACTATCATCCTGATCCTCTGAACATTCTAATTATCTATGTCCTGTTTCAGTCAATTACTATCATCCTGATCCTCTGTCCATTCTAATTATCTATGTCCTGTTTCAGTCAATTACTATCATCCTGATCCTCTGTCCATTCTAATTATCTATGTCCTGCTTCAGTGAATTACTATCATCCTGATCCCCTGTCCATTCTAATTATCTATGTCCTGTTTCAGTCAATTACTATCATCCTGATCCTCCGTCCATTCTAATTATCTATGTCCTGTTTCAGTCAATTACTATCATCCTGATCCTCTGTCCATTCTAATTATCCATGTCCCGTTTCAGTCAATTACTATCATCCTGATCCTCTGTCCATTCTAATTATCTATGTCCTGTTTCAGTCAATTACCATAATCCTGATCCTCTGTCTATTCTAATTATCTATGTCCTGTTTCAGTCAATTACTATCATCCTGATTCTCTGTCCATCTTAATTATCTATGTCCTGTTTCAGTCAATTACTATCATCCTGATCCTCTGTCCATTCTAATTATCTATGTCCTGTTTCAGTCAATTACTATCATCCTGATCCTCCGTCCATTCTAATTATCTATGTCCTGTTTCAGTCAA
This sequence comes from Heterodontus francisci, assembly GCF_036365525.1. Lineage (NCBI taxonomy): Eukaryota > Metazoa > Chordata > Chondrichthyes > Heterodontiformes > Heterodontidae > Heterodontus > Heterodontus francisci. The sequence goes on from NW_027141936.1 coordinate 2,634,772, forward strand.
TTACTATCATCCTGATCCTCTGTCCATTCTAATTATCGATGTCCTGTTTCAGTCAATTACTATCATCCTGCTTCTCTGTCCATTCTAATTATCTATGTCCTGTTTCAGTCAATTACTATCATCCTGATCCTCTGTCCATTCTAATTATCTATGTCCTGTTTCAGTCAATTACTGTCATCCTGATCCTCCGTCCATTCTAATTATCGATGTCCTGTTTCAGTCAATTACTATCATCCTGATCCTCTGTCCATTCTAATTATCTATGTCCTGTTTCAGTCAATTGCTATCATCCTGATCCGCTGTCTATTCTAATTATGTATGTCCTGTTTCAGTCAATTACTATCATCCTGATTCTCTGTCCATTCTAATTATCTATGTCCTGTTTCAGTCAATTACTATCATCCTGATCCTCTGTCCATTCTAATTATCTATGTCCTGTTTCAGTCAATTACTACCATCCTGATCCTCTGTCCATTCTAATTATCTATGTCGTGTTTCAGTCAATTACTATCATCCTGATCCTCTGTCTATTCTAATTGTCTATGTCCTGTTTCAGTCAATTACTATTATCCTGATCCTCTGTCCATTCTAATTATATATGTCCTGTTTCAGTCAATTACTACCATCGTGTTCCTCTGTCTATTCTAATTATCTATGTCCTGTTTCAGTCAATTACTATCATCCTGATCCTCTGTCTATTCTAATTATCTATGTCCTGTTTCAGTCAATTACTACCATCCTGATCCTCTGTCCATTCTAATTATCTATGTCGTGTTTCAGTCAATTACTATCATCCTGATCCTCTGTCTATTCTAATTGTCTATGTCCTGTTTCAGTCAATTACTATTATCCTGATCCTCTGTCCATTCTAATTATATATGTCCTGTTTCAGTCAATTACTACCATCGTGTTCCTCTGTCTATTCTAATTATCTATGTCCTGTTTCAGTCAATTACTATCATCCAGATCCTCTGTCTATTCTAATTATCTATGTCCTGTTTCAGTCAATTACTATCATCCTGATCCTCTGTCTATTCTAATTATCTATGTCCTGTTTCAGTCAATTACTATCATCCTGATCCTCTGTCTATTCTAATTATCTATGTCCTGTTTCAGTCAATTACTATCATCCTGATCCTCTGTCTATTCTAATTGTCTATGTACTGTTTCAGTCAATTACTATTATCCTGATCCTCTGTCCATTCTAATTATATATGTCCTGTTTCAGTCAATTACTACCATCGTGTTCCTCTGTCTATTCTAATTATCTATGTCCTGTTTCAGTCAATTACTATCATCCTGATCCTCTGTCTATTCTAATTATCTAAGTCCTGTTTCAATCAATTACTATCATCCTGATTCTCTGTCCATTCTAATTATCTATGTCCTGTTTCAGTCAATTACTATCATCCTGATCCTCTGTCCATTCTAATTATCTATGTCCTGTTTCAGTCAATTACTACCATCCTGATCCTCTGTCCATTCTAATTATCTATGTCCTGTTTCAGTCAATTACTATCATCCTGATTCTCTGTCCATTCTAATTATCTATGTCCTGTTTCAGTCAATTAATATCATCCTGATCCTCTGTCCATTCTAATTATCTATGTCCTGTTTCAGTCAATTACTATCATCCTGATCCTCTGTCCAATCTAATTATCTATGTCCTGTTTCAGTAAATTACTATCATCCTGATCCTCTGTCCATTCTAATTATCAATGTCCTGTTTCAGTCAATTACTATCATCCTGATCCTCTGTCCATTCTAATTATCTATGTCCTTTTTCAGTCAATTACTATCATCCTGATCCTCTGTCCATTCTAATTATCAATTTCCTGTTTCAGTCAATTACGATCATCCTGATCCTCTGTCCATTCTAATTATCTATGTCCTGTTTCAGTCAATTACTATCATCCTGATCCTCTGTCTATTCTAATTATCTATGTCCTGTTTCAGTCAATTACGATCATCCTGATCCTCTGTCCATTCTAATTATCTATGTCCTGTTTCAGTCAATTACTATCATCCTGATCCTCTGTCCATTCTAATTATCTATGTCCTGTTTCAGTCAATTACTATCATCCTGTTCCTCTGTCTATTCTAATTATCTATGTCCTGTTTCAGTCAATTACTATCATCCTGATCCTTTGTCTATTCTAATTATCTATGTCCTGTTTCAGTCAATTACTATCATCCTGATCCTCTGTCCATTCTAATTATTAATGTCCTGTTTCAGTCAATTACTATCATCCTGATCCTCTGTCCATTCTAATTATCTATGTCATGTTTCAGTCAATTACTATCATCCTGATCCTCTGTCCATTCTAATTATCTATGTTCTGTTTCAGTCAATTACTATCAGCCTGATCCTCTGTCTATTCTAATTATCTATGTCCTGTTTCAGTCAATTACTATCATCCTGATCCCCTGTCCATTCTAATTATCTATGTCCTGTTTCAGTCAATTACTATCATCCTGATCCTCTGTCTATTCTAATTATCAATGTCCTGTTTCAGTCAATTACTATCATCCTGATCCTCTGTCCATTCTAATTATCTATGTCATGTTTTAGTCAATTACTATCATCCTGATCCTCTGTCCATTCTAATTATCAATGTCCTGTTTCAGTCAATCACTATCATCCTGATCCTCTGTCTATTCTAATTATCTATGTCCTGTTTCAGTCAATTACTATCATCCTGATCCTCTGTCCATTCTAATTATCTATGTCCTGTTTCAGTCAATTACTATCAGCCTGATCCTCTGTCAATTCTAATTTCTATGTCCTGTTTCAGTCAATTACTATCATCCTGATCCTCTGTCCATTCTAATTATCTATGTCCTGTTTCAGTCAATTACTATCATCCTGATCCTCTGTCTATTCTAATTATCTATGTCCTGTTTCAGTCAATTACGATCATCCTGATCCTCTGTCCATTCTAATTATCTGTGTCCTGTTTCAGTCAATTACTATCATCCTGATCCTCTGTCCATTCTAATTATCTATGTCGTGTTTCAGTCAATTACTATCATCCTGTTCCTCTGTCTATTCTAATTATCTATGTCCTGTTTCAGTCAATTACTATCATCCTGATCCTTTGTCTATTCTAATTATCTATGTCCTGTTTCAGTCAATTACTATCATCCTGATTCTCTGTCCATTCTAATTATTAATGTCCTCTTTCAGTCAATTACTATCATCCTGATCCTCTGTCCATTCTAATTATCTATGTCATGTTTCAGTCAATTACTATCATCCTGATCCTCTGTCCATTCTAATTATCAATGTCCTGTTTCAGTCAATTACTATCATCCTGATCCTCTGTCTATTCTAATTATCTATGTCCTGTTTCAGTCAATTACTATCATCCTGATTCTCTGTCCATTCTAATTATCTATGTCCTGTTTCAGTCAATTACTATCAGCCTGATCCTCTGTCTATTCTAATTATCTATGTCCTGTTTCAGTCAATTACTATCATCCTGATCCTCTGCCCATTCTAATTATCTATGTCCTGTTTCAGTCAATTACTATCATCCTGATCCTCTGTCTATTCTAATTATCTATGTCCTGTTTCAGTCAATTACTATCATCCTGATCCTCTGTCCATTCTAATTATCTATGTCATGTTTTAGTCAATTACTATCATCCTGATCCTCTGTCCATTCTAATTATCAATGTCCTGTTTCAGTCAATCACTATCATCCTGATCCTCTGTCTATTCTAATTATCTATGTCCTGTTTCAGTCAATTACTATCCTCCTGATCCTCTGTCCATTCTAATTATCTATGTCCTGTTTCAGTCAATTACTATCAGCCTGATCCTCTGTCTATTCTAATTATCTATGTCCTGTTTCAGTCAATTACTATCATCCTGATCCTCTGTCTAATCTAATTATCAATGTCCTGTTTCATTCAATTACTATCATCCTGATCCTCTGTCCATTCTAATTATCTATGTCCTGTTTCAGTCAATTACTATCATCCTGATCCTCTGTCCACTCTAATTATCTATGTCCTGTTTCAGTCAATTACGATCATCCTGATCCTCTGTCTATTCTAATTATCTATGTCCTGCTTCAGTCAATTACTATCATCCTGATCCTCTGTCTATTCTAATTATCTATGTCCTGTTTCAGTCAATTGCTATCATCCTGATCCTCTGTCCATTCTAATTATCTATGTCCTGTTTCAGTCAATTACTATCCTCCTGATCCTCTGTCCATTCTAATTAACTATGTCCTGTTTCAGTCAATTACTATCAGCCTGATCCTCTGTCTATTCTAATTATCTATGTCCTGTTTCAGTCAATTACTATCATCCTGATCCTCTGTCTAATCTAATTATCAATGTCCTGTTTCAGTCAATTACTATCATCCTGATCCTCTGTCCATTCTAATTATCTATGTCCTGTTTCAGTCAATTACTATCAGCCTGATCCTCTGTCTATTCTAATTATCTATGTCCTGTTTCAGTCAATTACTATCATCCTGATCCTCTGTCTAATCTAATTATCAATGTCCTGTTTCATTCAATTACTATCATCCTGATCCTCTGTCCATTCTAATTATCTATGTCCTGTTTCAGTCAATTACTATCATCCTGATCCTCTGTCCACTCTAATTATCTATGTCCTGTTTCAGTCAATTACGATCATCCTGATCCTCTGTCCATTCTAATTATCTATGTCCTGCTTCAGTCAATTACTATCATCCTGATCCTCTGTCTATTCTAATTATCTATGTCCTGTTTCAGTCAATTGCTATCATCCTGATCCTCTGTCCATTCTAATTATCTATGTCCTGTTTCAGTCAATTACTATCCTCCTGATCCTCTGTCCATTCTAATTAACTATGTCCTGTTTCAGTCAATTACGATCATCCTGATCCTCTGTCCATTCTAATTATCTATGTCCTGTTTCAGTCAATTACTATCATCCTGATCCTCTGAACATTCTAATTATCTATGTCCTGTTTCAGTCAATTACTATCATCCTGATCCTCTGTCCATTCTAATTATCTATGTCCTGTTTCAGTCAATTACTATCATCCTGATCCTCTTTCCATTCTAATTATCTATGTACTGTTTCGGTCAATTACTATCATCCTGATTCTCTGTCTATTCTAATTATCTATGTCCTGTTTCACTCAATTACTATCATCCTGATCCTCTGTCCATTCTAATTATCTATGTCCTGTTTCAGTCAATTACTATCATCCTGATCCTCTGTCCATTCTAATTATCTATGTCCTGTTTCATTCAATTACTATCATCCTGATTAACTGTCTATTCTAATTATCTATGTCCTGTTTCAGTCAATTACTATCATCCTGATCCTCTGTCTATTCTAATTATCTATGTCCTGTTTCAGTCAATTACTATCATCCTGATCCTCTGTCCATTCTAATTATCTATGTCCTGTTTCAGTCAATTACTATCATCCTGATCCTCTGTCCATTCTAATTATCTATGTCCTGTTTCAGTCAATTACTATCATCCTGATCCTCTGTCCATTCTAATTATCTATGTCCTGTTTCAGTCAATTACTATCATCCTGATCCTCTGTCCATTCTAATTATCTATGTCCTGTTTCAGTCAATTACTATCATCCTGATCCTCTGTCCATTCTAATTATCTATGTCCTGTTTCAGTCAATTACTATCATCCTGATCCTCTGAACATTCTAATTATCTATGTCCTGTTTCAGTCAATTACTATCATCCTGATCCTCTGTCCATTCTAATTATCTGTGTCCTGTTTCAGTCAATTACTATCATCCTGTTCCTCTGTCTAATCTAATTATCTATGTCCTGTTTCAGTCAATTACTATCATCCTGATCCTCAGTCCATTCTAATTATCTATGTCCTGTTTCAGTCAATTACTATCATCCTGATTCTCTGTCCATTCTAATTATCTATGTCCTGTTTCAGTCAATTACTATCATCCTGATCCTCTGAACATTCTAATTATCTATGTCCTGTTTCAATCAATTACTATCATCCTGATCCTCTGTCTATTCTAATTATCTATGTCCTGTTTCAGTCAATTAATATCATCCTGATCCTCTGTCTATTCTAATTATCTATGTCCTGTTTCAGTCAATTACTATCATCCTGATCCTCTCTCTATTCTAATTACCTAAGTCCTGTTTCAGTCAATTACTATCATCCTGATCCTCTGAACATTCTAATTATCTATGTCCTGTTTCATTCAATTACTATCATCCTGATCCTCTGTCTATTCTAATTATCTATGGCCTGTTTCAGTCAATTACTATCATCCTGATCCTCTGTCCATTCTAATTATCTATGTCCTGTTTCAGTCAATTACTATCATCCTGATCCTCTGTCCATTCTAATTATCTATGTCCTGTTTCAGTCAATTACTATCATCCTGATCCTCTGTCCATTCTAATTATCTGTGTCCTGTTTCAGTCAATTACTATCAGCCTGATCCTCTGTCTATTCTAATTATCTATGTCCTGTTTCAGTCAATTACTATCATCCTGATCCCCTGTCCATTCTAATTATCTATGTCCTGTTTCAGTCAATTACTATCATCCTGATCCTCTGTCTATTCTAATTATCAATGTCCTGTTTCAGTCAATTACTATCATCCTGATCCTCTGTCCATTCTAATCATCTATGTCATGTTTTAGTAAATTACTATCATCCTGATCCTCTGTCCATTCTAATTATCAATGTCCTGTTTCAGTCAATCACTATCATCCTGATCCTCTGTCTATTCTAATTCTCTATGTCCTGTTTCATTCAATTACTATCATCCTGATCCTCTGTCCATTCTAATTATCTATGTCCTGTTTCAGTCAATTACTATCAGCCTGATCCTCTGTCAATTCTAATTATCTATGTCCTGTTTCAGTCAATTACTATCATCCTGATCCTCTGTCCATTCTAATTATCTATGTCCTGTTTCAGTCAATTACTATCATCCTGATCCTCTGTCTATTCTAATTATCTATGTCCTGTTTCAGTCAATTACTATCATCCTGATTCTCTGTCCATTCTAATTATCTATGTCCTGTTTCAGTCAATTACTATCATCCTGATCCTCTGAACATTCTAATTATCTATGTCCTGTTTCATTCAATTACTATCATCCTGATCCTCTGTCTATTCTAATTATCTATGTCCTGTTTCAGTCAATTAATATCATCCTGATCCTCTGTCTATTCTAATTATCTATGTCCTGTTTCAGTCAATTACTATCATCCTGATCCTCTCTCTATTCTAATTACCTAAGTCCTGTTTCAGTCAATTACTATCATCCTGATCCTCTGAACATTCTAATTATCTATGTCCTGTTTCATTCAATTACTATCATCCTGATCCTCTGTCTATTCTAATTATCTATGGCCTGTTTCAGTCAATTACTATCATCCTGATCCTCTGTCCATTCTAATTATCTATGTCCTGTTTCAGTCAATTACTATCATCCTGATCCTCTGTCCATTCTAATTATCTATGTCCTGTTTCAGTCAATTACTATCATCCTGATCCTCTGTCCATTCTAATTATCTATGTCCTGTTTCAGTCAATTACTATCATCCTGATCCTCTGTCCATTCTAATTATCTGTGTCCTGTTTCAGTCAATTACTATCAGCCTGATCCTCTGTCTATTCTAATTATCTATGTCCTGTTTCAGTCAATTACTATCATCCTGATCCCCTGTCCATTCTAATTATCTATGTCCTGTTTCAGTCAATTACTATCATCCTGATCCTCTGTCTATTCTAATTATCAATGTCCTGTTTCAGTCAATTACTATCATCCTGATCCTCTGTCCATTCTAATCATCTATGTCATGTTTTAGTAAATTACTATCATCCTGATCCTCTGTCCATTCTAATTATCAATGTCCTGTTTCAGTCAATCACTATCATCCTGATCCTCTGTCTATTCTAATTCTCTATGTCCTGTTTCAGTCAATTACTATCATCCTGATCCTCTGTCCATTCTAATTATCTATGTCCTGTTTCAGTCAATTACTATCAGCCTGATCTCTGTCAATTCTAATTATCTATGTCCTGTTTCAGTCAATTACTATCATCCTGATCCTCTGTCCATTCTAATTATCTATGTCCTGTTTCAGTCAATTACTATCATCCTGATCCTCTGTCTATTCTAATTATCTATGTCCTGTTTCAGTCAATTACGATCATCCTGATCCTCTGTCCATTCTAATTATCTATGTCCTGTTTCAGTCAATTACTATCATCCTGATCCTCTGTCCATTCTAATTATCTATGTCCTGTTTCAGTCAATTACTATCATCCTGTTCCTCTGTCTATTCTAATTATCTATGTCCTGTTTCAGTCAATTACTATCATCCTGATCCTTTGTCCATTCTAATTATCTATGTCCTGTTTCAGTCAATTACTATCATCCTGATCCTCTGTCCATTCCAATTATTAATGTCCTGTTTCAGTCAATTACTATCATCCTGATCCTCTGTCCATTCTAATTATCTATGTCATGTTTCAGTCAATTACTATCATCCTGATCCTCTGTCCATTCTAATTATCTATGTCATGTTTCAGTCAATTACTATCATCCTGATCCTCTGTCCATTCTAATTATCAATGTCCTGTTTCAGTCAATTACTATCATCCTGATCCTCTGTCTATTCTAATTATCTATGTCCTGTTTCAGTCAATTACTATCATCCTGATCCTCTGTCCATTCTAATTATCTATGTCCTGTTTCAGTCAATTACTATCAGCCTGATCCTCTGTCTATTCTAATTATCTGTGTCCTGTTTCAGTCAATTACTATCATCCTGATCCTCTGTCCATTCTAATTATCTATGTCCTGTTTCAGTCAATTACTATCATCCTGATCCTCTGTCTATTCTAATTATCTATGTCCTGTTTCAGTCAATTACTATCATCCTGATCCTCTGTCCATTCTAATTATCTATGTCATGTTTTAGTCAATTACTATCATCCTGATCCTCTGTCCATTCTAATTATCAATGTCCTGTTTCAGTCAATCACTATCATCCTGATCCTCTGTCTATTCTAATTATCTATGTCCTGTTTCAGTCAATTACTATCCTCCTGATCCTCTGTCCATTCTAATTATCTATGTCCTGTTTCAGTCAATTACTATCAGCCTGATCCTCTGTCTATTCTAATTATCTATGTCCTGTTTCAGTCAATTACTATCATCCTGATCCTCTGTCTAATCTAATTATCAATGTCCTGTTTCATTCAATTACTATCATCCTGATCCTCTGTCCATTCTAATTATCTATGTCCTGTTTCAGTCAATTACTATCATCCTGATCCTCTGTCCACTCTAATTATCTCTGCCCTGTTTCAGTCAATTACGATCATCCTGATCCTCTGTCCATTCTAATTATCTATGTCCTGTTTCAGTCAATTACTATCATCCTGATCCTCTGTCTATTCTAATTATCTATGTCCTGTTTCAGTCAATTGCTATCATCCTGATCCTCTGTCCATTCTAATTATCTATGTCCTGTTTCAGTCAATTACTATCCTCCTGATCCTCTGTCCATTCTAATTAACTATGTCCTGTTTCAGTCAATTACTATCAGCCTGATCCTCTGTCTATTCTAATTATCTATGTCCTGTTTCAGTCAATTACTATCATCCTGATCCTCTGTCTAATCTAATTATCAATGTCCTGTTTCAGTCAATTACTATCATCCTGATCCTCTGTCCATTCTAATTATCTATGTCCTGTTTCAGTCAATTACTATCATCCTGATCCTCTGTCCATTCTAATTATCTATGTCCTGTTTCAGTCAATTACGATCATCCTGATCCTCTGTCCATTCTAATTATCTATGTCCTGTTTCAGTCAATTACTATCATCCTGATCCTCTGAACATTCTAATTATCTATGTCCTATTTCAGTCAATTACTATCATCCTGATCCTCTGTCCATTCTAATTATCTATGTCCTGTTTCAGTCAATTACTATCATCCTGATCCTCTTTCCATTCTAATTATCTATGTACTGTTTCGGTCAATTACTATCATCCTGATTCTCTGTCTATTCTAATTATCTATGTCCTGTTTCACTCAATTACTATCATCCTGATCCTCTGTCCATTCTAATTATCTATGTCCTGTTTCAGTCAATTACTATCATCCTGATCCTCTGTCCATTCTAATTATCTATGTCCTGTTTCAGTCAATTACTATCATCCTGATCCTCTGTCCATTCTAATTATCTATGTCCTGTTTCAGTCAATTACTATCATCCTGATCCTCTGAACATTCTAATTATCTATGTCCTGTTTCATTCAATTACTATCATCCTGATCCTCTGTCTATTCTAATTATCTATGTCCTGTTTCAGTCAATTACTATCATCCTGATCCTCTGTCTATTCTAATTATCTATGTCCTGTTTCAGTCAATGACTATCATTCTGATCCTCTCTCTATTCTAATTATCTATGTCCTGTTTCATTCAATTACTATCATCCTGATTAACTGTCTATTCTAATTATCTATGTCCTGTTTCAGTCAATTACTATCATCCTGATCCTCTGTCTATTCTAATTATCTATGTCCTGTTTCAGTCAATTACTATCATCCTGATCCTCTGTCCATTCTAATTATCTATGTCCTGTTTCAGTCAATTACTATCATCCTGATCCTCTGTCCATTCTAATTATCTATGTCCTGTTTCAGTCAATTACTATCATCCTGATCCTCTGTCCATTCTAATTATCTATGTCCTGTTTCAGTCAATTACTATCATCCTGATCCTCTGAACATTCTAATTATCTATGTCCTGTTTCAGTCAATTACTATCATCCTGATCCTCTGTCCATTCTAATTATCTGTGTCCTGTTTCAGTCAATTACTATCATCCTGATCCTCTGTCTAAACTAATTATCTATGTCCTGTTTCAGTCAATTACTATCATCCTGATCCTCTGTCCATTCTAATTATCTATGTCCTGTTTCAGTCAATTACTATCATCCTGATTCTCTGTCCATTCTAATTATCTATGTCCTGTTTCAGTCAATTACTATCATCCTGATCCTCTGAACATTCTAATTATCTATGTCCTGTTTCATTCAATTACTATCATCCTGATCCTCTGTCTATTCTAATTATCTATGTCCTGTTTCAGTCAATTACTATCATCCTGATCTTCTGTCTATTCTAATTATCTATGTCCTGTTTCAGTCAATTACTATCATCCTGATCCTCTCTCTATTCTAATTATCTAAGTCCTGTTTCAGTCAATTACTATCATCCTGATCCTCTGAACATTCTAATTATCTATGTCCTGTTTCATTCAATTACTATCATCCTGATCCTCTGTCTATTCTAATTATCTATGGCCTGTTTCAGTCAATTACTATCATCCTGATCCTCTGTCTATTCTAATTATCTATGTCCTGTTTCAGTCAATTACTATCATCCTGATCCTCAATCCATTCTAATTATCTATGTCCTGTTTCAGTCAATTACTATCATCCTGATCCTCTGTCCATTCTAATTATCTATGTCCTGTTTCAGTCAATTACTATCATCCTGATCCTCTGTCCATTCTAATTATCTGTGTCCTGTTTCAGTCAATTACTATCATCCTGATCCTCTGTCTATTCTAATTATCTATGTCCTGTTTCAGTCAATTACAATCATCCTGATCCTCTGTCCATTCTAATTATCTATGTCCTGTTTCGGTCAATTACTATCATCCTGAGCCTCTGTCTATTCTAATTATCTATGTCCTGTTTCAGTCAATTACTATCATATTGATCCTCTGTCCATTCTAATTATCTATGTCCTGTTTCAGTCAATTACTATCATCCTGATGCTCTGTCCATTCTAATTATCTATGTCCTGTTTCAGTCAATTACCCTCATCCTGATCCTCTGGTTATTCTAATTATCTATGTCCTGTTTCAGTCAATTACTATCATCCTGATCCTCTGTCTATTCTATTTATCTATGTCCTGTTTCAGTCAATTACTATCACCCTGATCCTCTGTCTATTCTAATTATCTATGTCCTGTTTCAGTCAATTACTTTCATCCTGATCCTCTGTCCATTCTAATTATCTATGTCCTGTTTCAGTCAATTACTATCACCCTGATCCTCTGTATATTCTATTTATCTATGTCCTGTTTCAGTCAATTACTATCATCCTGATCCTCTGTCTATTCTAATTATCTATGTCCTGTTTCAGTCAATTACTATCATCCTGATCCTCTGTCCATTCTAATGATCTATGTCCTGTTTCAGACAATTACTATCATCCTGATCCTCTGTCCATTCTCATTATCTATGTCGTGTTGCTGTCAATTAATATCATCCTGATCCTCCATCCATTCTAATTATCTATGTCCTGTTTCAGTCAATTACTATCATCCTGATTATCTGTCCATTCTAATTATCTATGTCCTGTTTCAGTCAATTACTATCATCCTGATCCTCTGTCCATTCTAATTATCTATGTCCTGTTTCATTCAATTACTACCATCGTGTTCCTCTGTCTATTCTAATTATCTATGTCCTGCTTCAGTCAATTACTATCATCCTGATTCTCTGTCCATTCTAATTATCTATGTCCTGTTTCAGTCAATTACTATCATCCTGATCCTCTGTCCATTCTAATTATCTATGTCCTGTTTCATTCAATTACTACCATCGTGTTCCTCTGTCTATTCTAATTATCTATGTCCTGCTTCAGTCAATTACTATCATCCTGATTCTCTGTCCATTCTAATTATCTATGTCCTGTTTCAGTCAATTACTATCATCCTGATCCTCTGTCCATTCTCATTATAAATGTCCTGTTTCAGTCAATTACTACCATCGTGTTCCTCTGTCTATTCTAATTGTCTATGTCCTGTTTCAGTCAATTACTATCATCCTGATCCTCTGTCCATTCTAATTATCTATGTCCTGTTTCAGTCAATTACGATCATCCTGATCCTCTGTCCATTCTAATTATCTATGTCCTGTTTCAGTCAATTACTATCATCCTGATCCTCTGTCCATTCTAATTATCTATGTCCTGTTTCAGTCAATTACTATCATCCTGATCCTCTGAACATTCTAATTATCTATGTCCTGTTTCAGTCAATTACTGTCATCCTGATCATCTGTCCATTCTAATTATCTATGTCCTGTTTCAGTCAATTACTATCATCCTGATCCTCTGTCCACTCTAATTATCTATGTCCTGTTTCAGTCAATTACTATCATCCTGATCCTCTGTCCATTCTAATTATCTATGTCCTGTTTCAGTCAATTACTGTCATCCTGATCATCTGTCCATTCTAATTATCTATGTCCTGTTTCAGTCAATTACAATCATCCTGATCCTCTGTCCATTCTAATTATATATGTCCTGTTTCAGTCAATTACTATCATCCTGATTCTCTGTCCATTCTAATTATCTATGTCCTGTTTCAGTCAATTACTATCACCCTGATCCTCTGTCCATTCTAATTATCTATGTCCTGTTTCAGTCAATTACTATCATCCTGATCCTCTGTCCATTCTAATTATCTATGTCCTGTTTCAGTCAATTACGATCATCCTGATCCTCTGTCCATTCTAATTATCTATGTCCTGTTTCAGTCAATTACTATCATCCTGATCATCTGTCCATTCTAATTATCTATGTCCTGTTTCAGTCAATTACTATCATCCTGATCCTCTGTCCATTCTAATTATCTATGTCCTGTTTCAGTCAATTACGATCATCCTGATCCTCTGTCCATTCTAATTATCTATGTCCTGTTTCAGTCAATTACTATCATCCTGATCCTCTTTCCATTCTAATTATCTATGTCCTGTTTCAGTCAATTACAATCATCCTGATCCTCTGTCCATTCTAATTATCTATGTCCTGTTTCAGTCAATTACTATCATCCTGATCCTCTGTCCATTCTAATTATATATGTCCTGTTTCAGTCAATTACAATCATCCTGATCCTCTGTCCATTCTAATTATATATGTCCTGTTTCAGTCAATTACTATCATCCTGATCCTCTGTCCATTCTAATTATCTATGTCCTGTTTCAGTCAATTACGATCATCCTGATCCTCTGTCCATTATAATTATCTATGTCCTGTTTCAGTCAATTACTATCATCCTGATCCTCTGTCCATTCTAATTATCTATGTCCTGTTTCAGTCAATTACGATCATCCTGATCCTCTGTCCATTCTAATTATCTATGTCCTGCTTCAGTCAATTACTATCATCCTGATCCTCTTTCCATTCTAATTATCTATGTCCTGTTTCAGTCAATAACTATCAACCTGATCATCTGTCCATTCTAATTATCTATGTCCTGTTTCAGTCAATTACAATCATCCTGATCCTCTGTCTATTCTAATTATATATGTCCTGTTTCAGTCAATTACTATCATCCTGATTCTCTGTCCATTCTAATTATCTATGTCCTGTTTCAGTCAATTACTATCATCCTGATCCTCTGTCCATTCTAATTATATATGTCCTGTTTCAGTCAATTACTATCATCCTGATTCTCTGTCCATTCTAATTATCTATGTCCTGTTTCAGTCAATTACTATCATCCTGATCCTCTGTCCATTCTAATTATCTATGTCCTGTTCAGTCAATTACTATCATCCTGATCCTCTGTCCATTCTAATTATCTATGTCCTGTTTCAGTCAATTACGATCATCCTGATCCTCTGTCCATTCTAATTATCTATGTCCTGTTTCAGTCAATTACTATCATCCTGATCATCTGTCCATTCTAATTATCTATGTCCTGTTTCAGTCAATTACTATCATCCTGATCCTCTGTCCATTCTAATTATCTATGTCCTGTTTCAGTCAATTACGATCATCCTGATTCTCTGTCCATTCTAATTATCTATGTCCTGTTTCAGTCAATTACTATCATCCTGATCCTCTTTCCATTCTAATTATCTATGTCCTGTTTCAGTCAATTACTATCATCCTGATCATCTGTCCATTCTAATTATCTATGTCCTGTTTCAGTCAATTACAATCATCCTGATCCTCTGTCCATTCTAATTATATATGTCCTGTTTCAGTCAATTACTATCATCCTGATTCTCTGTCCATTCTAATTATCTATGTCCTGTTTCAGTCAATTACTATCATCCTGATCCTCTGTCCATTCTAATTATATATGTCCTGTTTCAGTCAATTACAATCATCCTGATCCTCTGTCCATTCTAATTATATATGTCCTTTTTCAGTCAATTACTATCATCCTGATCCTCTGTCCATTCTAATTATCTATGTCCTGTTTCAGTCAATTACGATCATCCTGATCCTCATTCCATTATAATTATCTATGTCCTGTTTCAGTCAATTACTATCATCCTGATCCTCTGTCCATTCTAATTATCTATGTTCTGTTTCAGTCAATTACGATCATCCTGATCCTCTGTCCATTCTAATTATCTATGTCCTGCTTCAGTCAATTACTATCATCCTGATCCTCTTTCCATTCTAATTATCTATGTCCTGTTTCAGTCAATTACTATCATCCTGACCATCTGTCCATTCTAATTATCTATGTCCTGTTTCAGTCAATTACAATCATCCTGAACCTCTGTCCATTCTAATTATATACGTCCTGTTTCAGTCAATTACTATCATCCTGATTCTCTGTCCATTCTAATTATCTATGTCCTGTTTCAGTCAATTATTATCATCCTGATCCTCTGTCCATTCTAATTATCTATGTCCTGTTTCAGTCAATTACGATGATCTTGATCATCTGTCCATTCTAATTATCTATGTCCTGTTTCAGTCAATTACTATCATCCTGATCCTCTTTCCATTCTAATTATCTATGTCCTGTTTCAGTCAATTACTATCATCCTGATCATCTGTCCATTCTAATTATCTATGTCCTGTTTCAGTCAATTACAATCATCCTGATCCTCTGTCCATTCTAATTATATATGTCCTGTTTCAGTCAATTACTATCATCCTGATCCTCTGTCCGTTCTAATTATATATGTCCTGTTTCAGTCAATTACAATCATCCTGACTCTCTGTCCATTCTAATTATCTATGTCCTGTTTCAGTCAATTACTATCATCCTGATCCTCTTCCATTCTAATTATCTATGTCCTGTTTCAGTCAATTACTATCATCCTGATCCTCTGTCCGTTCTAATTATATATGTCCTGTTTCAGTCAATTACAATCATCCTGACTCTCTGTCCATTCTAATTATCTATGTCCTGTTTCAGTCAATTACTATCATCCTGATCCTCTCTCCATTCTAATTATGTATGTCCTGTTTCAGTCAATTACTATCATCCTGATCCTCTGTCCGTTCTAATTATATATGTCCTGTTTCAGTCAATTACAATCATCCTGACTCTCTGTCCAGTCTAATTATCTATGTCCTGTTTCAGTCAATTACTATCATACTGATCCTCTGTCCATTCTAATTATCTATGTCCTGTTTCAGTCAATTACAATCATCCTGATCCTCTGTCCATTCTAATTATCTATGTCCTGTTTCAGTCAATTACTATCATCCTGATCCTCTGTCCATTCTAATTATCTATGTCCTGTTTCAGTCAATTACTATCATCCTGATCCTCTGTCCATTCTAATTATATATGTCCTGTTTCAGTCAATTACAATCATCCTGACTCTCTGTCCATTCTAATTATCTATGTCCTGTTTCAGTCAATTACTATCATCCTGATCCTCTGTCCATTCTAATTATCTATGTCCTGTTTCAGTCAATTACTATCATCCTGATCCTCTTTCCATTCAAATTATCTGTGTCCTGTTTCAGTCAATTACTATCATCCTGATCCTCTGTACATTCTAATTATCTATGTCCTGTTTCAGTCAATTACTGTCATCCTGATCCTCTTTCCATTCTAATAATCTATGTCCTGTTTCAGTCAATTACTATCATCCTGATCCTCTGTCCTTTGTAATTATCTGTGTCCTGTTTCAGTCAATTACTATCATCCTGATCCTCTGTCCGTTCTAATTATATATGTCCTGTTTCAGTCAATTACAATCATCCTGACTCCCTGTCCATTCTAATTATCTATGTCCTGTTTCAGTCAATTACTATCATCCTGATCCTCTTCCATTCTAATTATCTATGTCCTGTTTCATTCAATTACTATCATCCTGATCCTCTCTCCATTCTAATTATGTATGTCCTGTTTCAGTCAATTACTATCATCCTGATCCTCTGTCCGTTCTAATTATATATGTCCTGTTTCAGTCAATTACAATCATCCTGACTCTCTGTCCATTCTAATTATCTATGTCCTGTTTCAGTCAATTACTATCATCCTGATCCTCTGTCCATTCTAATTATCTATGTCCTGTTTCAGTCAATTACAATCATCCTGATCCTCTGTCCATTCTAATTATCTATGTCCTGTTTCAGTCAATTACTATCACCCTGATCCTCTGTCCATTCTAATTATCTATGTCCTGTTTCAGTCAATTACTATCATCCTGATCCTCTGTCCATTCTAATTATCTATGTACTGTTTCAGTCAATTACTATCATCCTGATCCTCTGTCCATTCTAATTTTCTATGTCCTGTTTCAGTCAATTACAATCATCCTGATCCTCTGTCCATTCTAATTATCTATGTCCTGTTTCAGTCAATTACTATCATCCTGATCCTCTGTCCATTCTAATTATCTGTGTCCTGTTTCAGTCAATTACTATCATCCTGATCCTCTGTCCATTCTAATTATCTATGTCCTGTTTCAGTCAATTACTGTCATCCTGATCCTCTTTCCATTCTAATAATCTATGTCCTGTTTCAGTCAATTACTATCATCCTGATCCTCTGTCCTTTGTAATTATCTGTGTCCTGTTTCAGTCAATTACTATCATCCTGATCCTCTGTCCGTTCTAATTATATATGTCCTGTTTCAGTCAATTACAATCATCCTGACTCTCTGTCCATTCTAATTATCTATGTCCTGTTTCAGTCAATTACTATCATCCTGATCCTCTTCCATTCTAATTATCTATGTCCTATTTCATTCAATTACTATCATCCTGATCCTCTCTCCATTCTAATTATGTATGTCCTGTTTCATTCAATTACTATCATCCTGATCCTCTGTCCGTTCTAATTATATATGTCCTGTTTCAGTCAATTACAATCATCCTGATCCTCTGTCCATTCTAATTATCTATGTCCTGTTTCAGTCAATTACTATCATCCTGATCCTCTGTCCATTCTAATTATCTATGTCCTGTTTCAGTCAATTACAATCATCCTGATCCTCTGTCCATTCTAATTATCTATGTCCTGTTTCAGTCAATTACTATCATCCTGATCCTCTGTCCATTCTAATTATCTATGTCCTGTTTCAGTCAATTACTATCATCCTGATCCTCTGTCCATTCTAATTATCTGTGTACTGTTTCACTCAATTACTATCATCCTGATCCTCTGTCCATTCTAATTTTCTATGTCCTGTTTCAGTCAATTACTATCATCCTGATCCTCTGTCCATTCTAATTATCTATGTCCTTTTTCAGTCAATTACTATCATCCTGATCCTCTTTCCATTCTAATTATCTATGTCCTGTTTCAGTCAATTACTATCATCCTGATCCTCTGTCCTTTGTAATTATCTATGTCCTGTTTCAGTCAATTACTATCATCCTGATCCTCTGTCTATTCTAATTATCTATGTCCTGTTTCAGTCAATTACTACCATCCTGATCCACTGTCCATTCTAATTATCTATGTCCTGTTTCAGTCAATTACTATCATCCTGATGCTCTGTCCATTCTAATTATCTATGTCCTGTTTCAGTCAATTACTATCATCCTGATCATCTCTCCTTTGTAATTATCTATGTCCTGTTTCAGTCAATTACTATCATCCTGATCCTCTGAACATTCTAATTATTTATGTCCTGTTTCTGTCAATTACTATCATCCTGATCCTCTGTCCATTCTAATTATCTATGTCCTGTTTCAGTCAATTACTATCATCCTGATCCTCTGTCCAATCTAATTATCTATGTCCTGTTTCAGTCAATTACTATCACCCTGATCCTCTTTCCATTCTAATTATCTATGTCCTGTTTCAGTCAATTACTATCATCCTCATCCTCTGTCCATTCTAATTATCTATGTCCTGTTTCAGTCAATTACTATCATCCTGATCCTCTGTCCATTCTAATTATCTATGTCCTGTTTCAGTCAATTACTATCATCCTGATCCTCTTCCATTCTAATTATCTATGTCCTGTTTCATTCAATTACTATCATCCTGATCCTCTTCCATTCTAATTATCTATGTCCTGTTTCAGTCAATTACTATCATCCTGATCCTCTGTCCGTTCTAATTATATATGTCCTGTTTCAGTCAATTACAATCATCCTGACTCTCTGTCCATTCTAATTATCTATGTCCTGTTTCAGTCAATTACTATCATCCTGATCCTCTCTCCATTCTAATTATGTATGTCCTGTTTCAGTCAATTACTATCATCCTGATCCTCTGTCCGTTCTAATTATATATGTCCTGTTTCAGTCAATTACAATCATCCTGACTCTCTGTCCAGTCTAATTATCTATGTCCTGTTTCAGTCAATTACTATCATACTGATCCTCTGTCCATTCTAATTATCTATGTCCTGTTTCAGTCAATTACAATCATCCTGATCCTCTGTCCATTCTAATTATCTATGTCCTGTTTCAGTCAATTACTATCATCCTGATCCTCTGTCCATTCTAATTATCTATGTCCTGTTTCAGTCAATTACTATCATCCTGATCCTCTGTCCATTCTAATTATATATGTCCTGTTTCAGTCAATTACAATCATCCTGACTCTCTGTCCATTCTAATTATCTATGTCCTGTTTCAGTCAATTACTATCATCCTGATCCTCTGTCCATTCTAATTATCTATGTCCTGTTTCAGTCAATTACTATCATCCTGATCCTCTTTCCATTCAAATTATCTGTGTCCTGTTTCAGTCAATTACTATCATCCTGATCCTCTGTCCATTCTAATTATCTATGTCCTGTTTCAGTCAATTACTGTCATCCTGATCCTCTTTCCATTCTAATAATCTATGTCCTGTTTCAGTCAATTACTATCATCCTGATCCTCTGTCCTTTGTAATTATCTGTGTCCTGTTTCAGTCAATTACTATCATCCTGATCCTCTGTCCGTTCTAATTATATATGTCCTGTTTCAGTCAATTACAATCATCCTGACTCCCTGTCCATTCTAATTATCTATGTCCTGTTTCAGTCAATTACTATCATCCTGATCCTCTTCCATTCTAATTATCTATGTCCTGTTTCATTCAATTACTATCATCCTGATCCTCTCTCCATTCTAATTATGTATGTCCTGTTTCAGTCAATTACTATCATCCTGATCCTCTGTCCGTTCTAATTATATATGTCCTGTTTCAGTCAATTACAATCATCCTGACTCTCTGTCCATTCTAATTATCTATGTCCTGTTTCAGTCAATTACTATCATCCTGATCCTCTGTCCATTCTAATTATCTATGTCCTGTTTCAGTCAATTACAATCATCCTGATCCTCTGTCCATTCTAATTATCTATGTCCTGTTTCAGTCAATTACTATCACCCTGATCCTCTGTCCATTCTAATTATCTATGTCCTGTTTCAGTCAATTGCTATCATCCTGATCCTCTGTCCATTCTAATTATCTATGTACTGTTTCAGTCAATTACTATCATCCTGATCCTCTGTCCATTCTAATTTTCTATGTCCTGTTTCAGTCAATTACAATCATCCTGATCCTCTGTCCATTCTAATTATCTATGTCCTGTTTCAGTCAATTACTATCATCCTGATCCTCTGTCCATTCTAATTATCTGTGTCCTGTTTCAGTCAATTACTATCATCCTGATCCTCTGTCCATTCTAATTATCTATGTCCTGTTTCAGTCAATTACTGTCATCCTGATCCTCTTTCCATTCTAATAATCTATGTCCTGTTTCAGTCAATTACTATCATCCTGATCCTCTGTCCTTTGTAATTATCTGTGTCCTGTTTCAGTCAATTACTATCATCCTGATCCTCTGTCCGTTCTAATTATATATGTCCTGTTTCAGTCAATTACAATCATCCTGACTCTCTGTCCATTCTAATTATCTATGTCCTGTTTCAGTCAATTACTATCATCCTGATCCTCTTCCATTCTAATTATCTATGTCCTATTTCATTCAATTACTATCATCCTGATCCTCTCTCCATTCTAATTATGTATGTCCTGTTTCATTCAATTACTATCATCCTGATCCTCTGTCCGTTCTAATTATATATGTCCTGTTTCAGTCAATTACAATCATCCTGACTCTCTGTCCATTCTAATTATCTATGTCCTGTTTCAGTCAATTACTATCATCCTGATCCTCTGTCCATTCTAATTATCTATGTCCTGTTTCAGTCAATTACAATCATCCTGATCCTCTGTCCATTCTAATTATCTATGTCCTGTTTCAGTCAATTACTATCATCCTGATCCTCTGTCCATTCTAATTATCTATGTCCTGTTTCAGTCAATTACTATCATCCTGATCCTCTGTCCATTCTAATTATCTATGTACTGTTTCACTCAATTACTATCATCCTGATCCTCTGTCCATTCTAATTTTCTATGTCCTGTTTCAGTCAATTACTATCATCCTGATCCTCTGTCCATTCTAATTATCTATGTCCTGTTTCAGTCAATTACTATCATCCTGATCCTCTTTCCATTCTAATTATCTATGTCCTGTTTCAGTCAATTACTATCATCCTGATCCTCTGTCCTTTGTAATTATCTATGTCCTGTTTCAGTCAATTACTATCATCCTGATCCTCTGTCTATTCTAATTATCTATGTCCTGTTTCAGTCAATTACTACCATCCTGATCCACTGTCCATTCTAATTATCTATGTCCTGTTTCAGTCAATTACTATCATCCTGATGCTCTGTCCATTCTAATTATCTATGTCCTGTTTCAGTCAATTACTATCATCCTGATCATCTCTCCTTTGTAATTATCTATGTCCTGTTTCAGTCAATTACTATCATCCTGATCCTCTGAACATTCTAATTATTTATGTCCTGTTTCTGTCAATTACTATCATCCTGATCCTCTGTCCATTCTAATTATCTATGTCCTGTTTCAGTCAATTACTATCATCCTGATCCTCTGTCCAATCTAATTATCTATGTCCTGTTTCAGTCAATTACTATCACACTGATCCTCTTTCCATTCTAATTATCTATGTCCTGTTTCAGTCAATTACTATCATCCTCATCCTCTGTCCATTCTAATTATCTATGTCCTGTTTCAGTCAATTACTATCATCCTGATCCTCTGTCCATTCTAATTATCTATGTCCTGTTTCAGTCAATTACTATCATCCTGATCCTCTTCCATTCTAATTATCTATGTCCTGTTTCATTCAATTACTATCATCCTGATCCTCTGTCCATTCTAATAATCTATGTCCTGTTTCATTCAATTACTATCATCCTGATCCTCTGTTCATTCTAATTATTTATGTCCTGTTTCTGTCAATTACTATCATCCTGATCCTCTGTCCATTCTAATTATCTATGTCCTGTTTCAGTCAATTACTATCATCCTGATTCTCTTTCCTTTGTAATTATCTATGTCCTGTTTCAGTCAATTACTATCATCCTGATCATCTGTCTATTCTAATTATCTATGTCCTGTTTCAGTCAATTACTACCATCCTGATCCTCTGTCCATTCTAATTATCTATGTCCTGTTTCAGTCAATTACTATCATCCTGATGCTCTGTCCATTCTAATTATCTATGTCCTGTTTCAGTCAATTACTATCATCCTGATCATCTCTCCTTTGTAATTATCTATGTCCTGTTTCAGTCAATTACTATCATCCTGATCCTCTGAACATTCTAATTATCTATGTCCTGTTTCAGTCAATTACTATCATCCTGATCCTCTCTCCTTTGTAATTATCTATGTCCTGTTTCAGTCAATTACTATCATCCTGATCCTCTGTCCATTCTAATAATCTATGTGCTGTTTCATTCAATTACTATCATCCTTATCCTCTGTTCATTCTAATTATTTATGTCCTGTTTCTGTCAATTACTATCATCCTGATCCTCTGTCCATTCTAATTATCTATGTCCTGTTTCAGTCAATTACTATCATCCTGATCCTCTGTCCAATCTGATTATCTATGTCCTGTTTCAGTCAATTACTATCACCCTGATCCTCCGTCCATTCTAATTATCTATGTCCTGTTTCAGTCAATTACTATCATCCTCATCCTCTGTCCATTCTAATTATCTATGTCCTGTTTCAGTCAATTACTATCATCCTGATCCTCTGTCCATTCTAATTATCTATGTCCTGTTTCAGTCAATTACTATCATCCTGATCCTCTTCCATTCTAATTATCTATGTCCTGTTTCATTCAATTATTATCATCCTGATCCTCTGTCCATTCTAATTATCTATGTCCTGTTTCAGTCAATTACTATCATCCTGATCCTCTGTCCATTCTAATTATCTATGTCCTGTTTCAGTCAATTACTATCATCCTGATCCCCTTCCATTCTAATTATCTATGTCCTGTTTCATTCAATTACTATCATCCTGATCCTCTGTCCATTCTAATTATGTTGTCCTGTTTCAGTCAATTACTATCATCCTGATCTTCTGTCCATTCTAATTATGTTGTCCTGTTTCAGTCAATTACTATCATCCTGATCCTCTGTCCATTCTAATTATCTATGCCCTGTTTCAGTCAATTACTATCATCCTGATCCTCTGTCCGTTCTAATTATATATGTCCTGTTTCAGCCAATTACAATCATCCTGACTCTCTGTCCATTCTAATTATCTATGTCCTGTTTCAGTCAATTACTATCATCCTGATCCTCTGTCCATTCTAATTATATATGTCCTGTTTCAGCCAATTACAATCATCCTGACTCTCTGTCCATTCTAATTATCTATGTCCTGTTTCAGTCAATTACTATCATCCTGATCCTCTGTCCATTCTAATTATCTATGTACTGTTTCAGTCAATTACTATCATCCTGATCCTCTTCCACTCTAATTATCTATGTCCTGTATCATTCAATTACTATCATCCTGATCCTCTGTCCATTCTAATTATGTTGTCCTGTTTCATTCAATGACTATCATCCTGATCCTCTGTCCATTCTAATTATCTATGTCCTGTTTCAGTCAATTACTATCATCCTGATCCTCTTCCATTCTAATTATCTATGTCCTGTTTCATTCAATTACTATCATCCTGATCCTCTGTCCATTCTAATTATGTTGTCCTGTTTCATTCAATTACTATCATCCTGATCCTCTGTCCGTTCTAATTATATATGTCCTGTTTCAGCCAATTACAATCATCCTGACTCTCTGTCCATTCTAATTATCAATGTCCTGTTTCAGCCAATTACAATCATCCTGACTCTCTGTCCGTTCTAATTATCTATGTCCTGTTTCAGTCAATTACTATCATCCTGATCCTCTGTCCGTTCTAATTATCTATGTCCTGTTTCATTCAATTACTACCATCCTGATCCTCTGTCCATTCTAATTATCTATGTCCTGTTTCAGTCAATTACTATCATCCTGATCCTCTGTCCATTCTAATTATCTATGTCCTGATTCAGTCAATTACTATCATCCTGATCCTCTCTCCTTTGTAATTATCTATGTCCTGTTTCAGTCAATTACTATCATCCTGATCCTCTGAACATTCTAATTATCTATGTCCTCTTTCAGTCAATTACTATCATCCTGATCCTCTCACCTTTGTAATTATCTATGTCCTGTTTCAGTCAATTACTATCATCCTGATCCTCTGTCCATTCTAATAATCTATGTCCTGTTTCATTCAATTACTATCATCCTGATCCTCTGTTCATTCTAATTATTTATGTCCTGTTTCTGTCAATTACTATCATCCTGATCCTCTGTCCATTCTAATTATCTATGTCCTGTTTCAGTCAATTACTATCATCCTGATCCTCTGTCCATTCTAATTATCTATGTCCTGTTTCATTCAATTACTATCATCCTGATCCTCTGTCCATTCTAATTATCTATGTCCTGTTTCAGTCAATTACTATCATCCTCATCCTCTGTCCATTCTAATTATCTCTGTCCTGTTTCAGACAATTACTATCATCCTGATCCTCTGTCCATTCTAATTATCTATGTCCTGTTTCAGTCAATTACTATCATCCTGATCCTCTTCCATTCTAATTATCTATGTCCTGTTTCATTCAATTACTATCATCCTGATCCTCTGTCCATTCTAATTATCTATGTCCTGTTTCAGTCAATTACTATCATCCTGATCCTCTGACCATTCTAATTATCTATGTCCTGTTTCTTTCAATTACTATCATCCTGATCCTCTGTCCATTCTAATTATGTTGTCCTGTTTCAGTCAATTACTATCATCCTGATCCTCTGTCCGTTCTAATTATATATGTCCTGTTTCAGCCAATTACAATCATCCTGACTCACTGTCCATTCTAATTATCTATGTCCTGTTTCAGTCAATTACTATCATCCTGATCCTCTGTCCGTTCTAATTATATATGTCCTGTTTCAGCCAATTACAATCATCCTGACTCTCTGTCCATTCTAATTATCTATGTCCTGTTTCAGTCAATTACTATCATCCTGATCCTCTGTCCATTCTAATTATCTATGTCCTGTTTCAGTCAATTACTATCATCCTGATCCTATGTCCATTCTAATTATCTATGTCCTGTTTCAGTCAATTACTATCATCCTGATCCTCTGTCCTTTCTAATTATCTATGTCCTGTTTCAGTCAATTACTATCATCCTGATCCTCTGTCCGTTCTAATTATATATGTCCTGTTTCAGCCAATTACAATCATCCTGACTCTCTGTCCATTCTAATTATCTATGTCCTGTTTCAGTCAATTACTATCATCCTGATCCTCTGTCCATTCTAATTATCTATGTCCTGTTTCAGTCAATTACTATCATCCTGATCCTCTTCCATTCTAATTATCTATGTCCTGTTTCATTCAATTACTATCATCCTGATCCACTGTCCATTCTAATTATGTTGTCCTGTTTCAGTCAATTACTATCATCCTGATCCTCTGTCCATTCTAATTATCTATGTCCTGTTTCAGTCAATTACTATCATCCTGATCCTCTTCCATTCTAATTATCTATGTCCTGTTTCATTCAATTACTATCATCCTGATCCTCTGTCCATTCTAATTATGTTGTCCTGTTTCAGTCAATTACTATCATCCTGATCCTCTGTCCATTCTAATTATGTTGTCCTGTTTCAGTCAATTACTATCATCCTGATCCTCTGTCCGTTCTAATTATATATGTCCTGTTTCAGCCAATTACAATCATCCTGACTCTCTGTCCATTCTAATTATCAATGTCCTGTTTCAGTCAATTACTATCATCCTGATCCTCTGTCCATTCTAATTATATATGTCCTGTTTCAGCCAATTACAATCATCCTGACTCTCTGTCCATTCTAATTATCTATGTCCTGTTTCAGTCAATTACTATCATCCTGATCCTCTGTCCATTCTAATTATATATGTCCTGTTTCAGCCTATTACAATCATCCTGACTCTCTGTCCATTCTAATTATCTATGTCCTGTTTCATTCAATTACTATCATCCTGATCCTCTGTCCATTCTAATTATGCATGTCCTGTTTCAGTCAATTACTATCATCCTGATCCTCTGTCCGTTCTAATTATATATGTCCTGTTTCAGTCAATTACTATCATCCTGATCCTCTGTCTACTCTAATTATCTATGTCCTGTTTCATTCAATTACTATCATCCTGATCCTCTGTCCATTCCAATTATCTGTGTCCTGTTTCAGTCAATTATTATCATCCTGATCCTCTGTCCATTCCAATTATCTACGTCCTGTTTCATTCAATTACTATCATCCTGATCCTCAAACCATTATAATTATCTATGTCCTGTTTCAGTCAATTACTATCATCCTGATCCTCTGTCCATTCTAATTATCTATGTCCTGTTTCATTCAATTACTATCATCCTAACCCTCTGAACATACCAATTATCTCTGTCCTGTTTCAGTCAATTACTATCATCCTGATCCTCTGTCTATTCTAATTATCTATGTCCTGTTTCAGTCAATTACTATCATCCTGATCCTCTGTCCATTCTAATTATCTCTGTCCTGTTTCAGTCAATTACAATCATCCTGATCCTCTCTCCATTCTAATTATCTATGTCCTGTTTCAGTCAATTACTATCATCCTGATCCTCTTCCATTCTAATTATCTATGTCCTGTTTCATTCAATTACTATCATCCTGATCCTCTCTCCATTCTAATTATGTATGTCCTGTTTCAGTCAATTACTATCATCCTGATCCTCTGTCCGTTCTAATTATATATGTCCTGTTTCAGTCAATTACAATCATCCTGACTCTCTGTCCATTCTAATTATCTATGTCCTGTTTCAGTCAATTACTATCATCCTGATCCTCTGTCCATTCTAATTATCTATGTCCTGTTTCAGTCAATTACAATCATCCTGATCCTCTGTCCATTCTAATTATCTATGTCCTGTTTCAGTCAATTACTATCACCCTGATCCTCTGTCCATTCTAATTATCTATGTCCTGTTTCAGTCAATTACTATCATCCTGATCCTCTGTCCATTCTAATTATCTATGTACTGTTTCAGTCAATTACTATCATCCTGATCCTCTGTCCATTCTAATTTTCTATGTCCTGTTTCAGTCAATTACAATCATCCTGATCCTCTGTCCATTCTAATTATCTATGTCCTGTTTCAGTCAATTACTATCATCCTGATCCTCTGTCCATTCTAATTATCTGTGTCCTGTTTCAGTCAATTACTATCATCCTGATCCTCTGTCCATTCTAATTATCTATGTCCTGTTTCAGTCAATTACTGTCATCCTGATCCTCTTTCCATTCTAATAATCTATGTCCTGTTTCAGTCAATTACTATCATCCTGATCCTCTGTCCTTTGTAATTATCTGTGTCCTGTTTCAGTCAATTACTATCATCCTGATCCTCTGTCCGTTCTAATTATATATGTCCTGTTTCAGTCAATTACAATCATCCTGACTCTCTGTCCATTCTAATTATCTATGTCCTGTTTCAGTCAATTACTATCATCCTGATCCTCTTCCATTCTAATTATCTATGTCCTATTTCATTCAATTACTATCATCCTGATCCTCTCTCCATTCTAATTATGTATGTCCTGTTTCATTCAATTACTATCATCCTGATCCTCTGTCCGTTCTAATTATATATGTCCTGTTTCAGTCAATTACAATCATCCTGACTCTCTGTCCATTCTAATTATCTATGTCCTGTTTCAGTCAATTACTATCATCCTGATCCTCTGTCCATTCTAATTATCTATGTCCTGTTTCAGTCAATTACAATCATCCTGATCCTCTGTCCATTCTAATTATCTATGTCCTGTTTCAGTCAATTACTATCATCCTGATCCTCTGTCCATTCTAATTATCTATGTCCTGTTTCAGTCAATTACTATCATCCTGATCCTCTGTCCATTCTAATTATCTATGTACTGTTTCACTCAATTACTATCATCCTGATCCTCTGTCCATTCTAATTTTCTATGTCCTGTTTCAGTCAATTACTATCATCCTGATCCTCTGTCCATTCTAATTATCTATGTCCTGTTTCAGTCAATTACTATCATCCTGATCCTCTTTCCATTCTAATTATCTATGTCCTGTTTCAGTCAATTACTATCATCCTGATCCTCTGTCCTTTGTAATTATCTATGTCCTGTTTCAGTCAATTACTATCATCCTGATCCTCTGTCTATTCTAATTATCTATGTCCTGTTTCAGTCAATTACTACCATCCTGATCCACTGTCCATTCTAATTATCTATGTCCTGTTTCAGTCAATTACTATCATCCTGATGCTCTGTCCATTCTAATTATCTATGTCCTGTTTCAGTCAATTACTATCATCCTGATCATCTCTCCTTTGTAATTATCTATGTCCTGTTTCAGTCAATTACTATCATCCTGATCCTCTGAACATTCTAATTATTTATGTCCTGTTTCTGTCAATTACTATCATCCTGATCCTCTGTCCATTCTAATTATCTATGTCCTGTTTCAGTCAATTACTATCATCCTGATCCTCTGTCCAATCTAATTATCTATGTCCTGTTTCAGTCAATTACTATCACCCTGATCCTCTTTCCATTCTAATTATCTATGTCCTGTTTCAGTCAATTACTATCATCCTCATCCTCTGTCCATTCTAATTATCTATGTCCTGTTTCAGTCAATTACTATCATCCTGATCCTCTGTCCATTCTAATTATCTATGTCCTGTTTCAGTCAATTACTATCATCCTGATCCTCTTCCATTCTAATTATCTATGTCCTGTTTCATTCAATTACTATCATCCTGATCCTCTGTCCATTCTAATAATCTATGTCCTGTTTCATTCAATTACTATCATCCTGATCCTCTGTTCATTCTAATTATTTATGTCCTGTTTCTGTCAATTACTATCATCCTGATCCTCTGTCCATTCTAATTATCTATGTCCTGTTTCTGTCAATTACTATCATCCTGATCCTCTGTCCATTCTAATTATCTATGTCCTGTTTCAGTCAATTACTATCATCCTGATCCTCTGTCCAATCTAATTATCTATGTCCTGTTTCAGTCAATTACTATCATCCTGATCATCTGTCTATTCTAATTATCTATGTCCTGTTTCAGTCAATTACTACCATCCTGATCCTCTGTCCATTCTAATTATCTATGTCCTGTTTCAGTCAATTACTATCATCCTGATGCTCTGTCCATTCTAATTATCTATGTCCTGTTTCAGTCAATTACTATCATCCTGATCCTCTTCCATTCTAATTATCTATGTCCTATTTCATTCAATTACTATCATCCTGATCCTCTCTCCATTCTAATTATGTATGTCCTGTTTCATTCAATTACTATCATCCTGATCCTCTGTCCGTTCTAATTATATATGTCCTGTTTCAGTCAATTACAATCATCCTGACTCTCTGTCCATTCTAATTATCTATGTCCTGTTTCAGTCAATTACTATCATCCTGATCCTCTGTCCATTCTAATTATCTATGTCCTGTTTCAGTCAATTACAATCATCCTGATCCTCTGTCCATTCTAATTATCTATGTCCTGTTTCAGTCAATTACTATCATCCTGATCCTCTGTCCATTCTAATTATCTATGTCCTGTTTCAGTCAATTACTATCATCCTGATCCTCTGTCCATTCTAATTATCTATGTACTGTTTCACTCAATTACTATCATCCTGATCCTCTGTCCATTCTAATTTTCTATGTCCTGTTTCAGTCAATTACTATCATCCTGATCCTCTGTCCATTCTAATTATCTATGTCCTGTTTCAGTCAATTACTATCATCCTGATCCTCTTTCCATTCTAATTATCTATGTCCTGTTTCAGTCAATTACTATCATCCTGATCCTCTGTCCTTTGTAATTATCTATGTCCTGTTTCAGTCAATTACTATCATCCTGATCCTCTGTCTATTCTAATTATCTATGTCCTGTTTCAGTCAATTACTACCATCCTGATCCACTGTCCATTCTAATTATCTATGTCCTGTTTCAGTCAATTACTATCATCCTGATGCTCTGTCCATTCTAATTATCTATGTCCTGTTTCAGTCAATTACTATCATCCTGATCATCTCTCCTTTGTAATTATCTATGTCCTGTTTCAGTCAATTACTATCATCCTGATCCTCTGAACATTCTAATTATTTATGTCCTGTTTCTGTCAATTACTATCATCCTGATCCTCTGTCCATTCTAATTATCTATGTCCTGTTTCAGTCAATTACTATCATCCTGATCCTCTGTCCAATCTAATTATCTATGTCCTGTTTCAGTCAATTACTATCACCCTGATCCTCTTTCCATTCTAATTATCGATGTCCTGTTTCAGTCAATTACTATCATCCTCATCCTCTGTCCATTCTAATTATCTATGTCCTGTTTCAGTCAATTACTATCATCCTGATCCTCTGTCCATTCTAATTATCTATGTCCTGTTTCAGTCAATTACTATCATCCTGATCCTCTTCCATTCTAATTATCTATGTCCTGTTTCATTCAATTACTATCATCCTGATCCTCTGTCCATTCTAATAATCTATGTCCTGTTTCATTCAATTACTATCATCCTGATCCTCTGTTCATTCTAATTATTTATGTCCTGTTTCTGTCAATTACTATCATCCTGATCCTCTGTCCATTCTAATTATCTATGTCCTGTTTCAGTCAATTACTATCATCCTGATTCTCTTTCCTTTGTAATTATCTATGTCCTGTTTCAGTCAATTACTATCATCCTGATCATCTGTCTATTCTAATTATCTATGTCCTGTTTCAGTCAATTACTACCATCCTGATCCTCTGTCCATTCTAATTATCTATGTCCTGTTTCAGTCAATTACTATCATCCTGATGCTCTGTCCATTCTAATTATCTATGTCCTGTTTCAGTCAATTACTATCATCCTGATCATCTCTCCTTTGTAATTATCTATGTCCTGTTTCAGTCAATTACTATCATCCTGATCCTCTGAACATTCTAATTATCTATGTCCTGTTTCAGTCAATTACTATCATCCTGATCCTCTCTCCTTTGTAATTATCTATGTCCTGTTTCAGTCAATTACTATCATCCTGATCCTCTGTCCATTCTAATAATCTATGTGCTGTTTCATTCAATTACTATCATCCTTATCCTCTGTTCATTCTAATTATTTATGTCCTGTTTCTGTCAATTACTATCATCCTGATCCTCTGTCCATTCTAATTATCTATGTCCTGTTTCAGTCAATTACTATCATCCTGATCCTCTGTCCAATCTGATTATCTATGTCCTGTTTCAGTCAATTACTATCACCCTGAACCTCCGTCCATTCTAATTATCTATGTCCTGTTTCAGTCAATTACTATCATCCTCATCCTCTGTCCATTCTAATTATCTATGTCCTGTTTCAGTCAATTACTATCATCCTGATCCTCTGTCCATTCTAATTATCTATGTCCTGTTTCAGTCAATTACTATCATCCTGATCCTCTTCCATTCTAATTATCTATGTCCTGTTTCATTCAATTATTATCATCCTGATCCTCTGTCCATTCTAATTATCTATGTCCTGTTTCAGTCAATTACTATCATCCTGATCCTCTGTCCATTCTAATTATCTATGTCCTGTTTCAGTCAATTACTATCATCCTGATCCTCTTCCATTCTAATTATCTATGTCCTGTTTCATTCAATTACTATCATCCTGATCCTCTGTCCATTCTAATTATGTTGTCCTGTTTCAGTCAATTACTATCATCCTGATCCTCTGTCCATTCTAATTATGTTGTCCTGTTTCAGTCAATTACTATCATCCTGATCCTCTG
Source organism: Heterodontus francisci (assembly GCF_036365525.1). Lineage (NCBI taxonomy): Eukaryota > Metazoa > Chordata > Chondrichthyes > Heterodontiformes > Heterodontidae > Heterodontus > Heterodontus francisci. The sequence continues at coordinate 2,667,295 of NW_027141936.1, forward strand.
TCCATTCTAATTATCTATGCCCTGTTTCAGTCAATTACTATCATCCTGATCCTCTGTCCGTTCTAATTATATATGTCCTGTTTCAGCCAATTACAATCATCCTGACTCTCTGTCCATTCTAATTATCTATGTCCTGTTTCAGTCAATTACTATCATCCTGATCCTCTGTCCATTCTAATTATATATGTCCTGTTTCAGCCAATTACAATCATCCTGACTCTCTGTCCATTCTAATTATCTATGTCCTGTTTCAGTCAATTACTATCATCCTGATCCTCTGTCCATTCTAATTATCTATGTACTGTTTCAGTCAATTACTATCATCCTGATCCTCTTCCACTCTAATTATCTATGTCCTGTATCATTCAATTACTATCATCCTGATCCTCTGTCCATTCTAATTATGTTGTCCTGTTTCATTCAATGACTATCATCCTGATCCTCTGTCCATTCTAATTATCTATGTCCTGTTTCAGTCAATTACTATCATCCTGATCCTCTTCCATTCTAATTATCTATGTCCTGTTTCATTCAATTACTATCATCCTGATCCTCTGTCCATTCTAATTATGTTGTCCTGTTTCATTCAATTACTATCATCCTGATCCTCTGTCCGTTCTAATTATATATGTCCTGTTTCAGCCAATTACAATCATCCTGACTCTCTGTCCATTCTAATTATCAATGTCCTGTTTCAGCCAATTACAATCATCCTGACTCTCTGTCCGTTCTAATTATCTATGTCCTGTTTCAGTCAATTACTATCATCCTGATCCTCTGTCCGTTCTAATTATCTATGTCCTGTTTCATTCAATTACTACCATCCTGATCCTCTGTCCATTCTAATTATCTATGTCCTGTTTCAGTCAATTACTATCATCCTGATCCTCTGTCCATTCTAATTATCTATGTCCTGATTCAGTCAATTACTATCATCCTGATCCTCTCTCCTTTGTAATTATCTATGTCCTGTTTCAGTCAATTACTATCATCCTGATCCTCTGAACATTCTAATTATCTATGTCCTCTTTCAGTCAATTACTATCATCCTGATCCTCTCACCTTTGTAATTATCTATGTCCTGTTTCAGTCAATTACTATCATCCTGATCCTCTGTCCATTCTAATAATCTATGTCCTGTTTCATTCAATTACTATCATCCTGATCCTCTGTTCATTCTAATTATTTATGTCCTGTTTCTGTCAATTACTATCATCCTGATCCTCTGTCCATTCTAATTATCTATGTCCTGTTTCAGTCAATTACTATCATCCTGATCCTCTGTCCATTCTAATTATCTATGTCCTGTTTCATTCAATTACTATCATCCTGATCCTCTGTCCATTCTAATTATCTATGTCCTGTTTCAGTCAATTACTATCATCCTCATCCTCTGTCCATTCTAATTATCTCTGTCCTGTTTCAGACAATTACTATCATCCTGATCCTCTGTCCATTCTAATTATCTATGTCCTGTTTCAGTCAATTACTATCATCCTGATCCTCTTCCATTCTAATTATCTATGTCCTGTTTCATTCAATTACTATCATCCTGATCCTCTGTCCATTCTAATTATCTATGTCCTGTTTCAGTCAATTACTATCATCCTGATCCTCTGACCATTCTAATTATCTATGTCCTGTTTCTTTCAATTACTATCATCCTGATCCTCTGTCCATTCTAATTATGTTGTCCTGTTTCAGTCAATTACTATCATCCTGATCCTCTGTCCGTTCTAATTATATATGTCCTGTTTCAGCCAATTACAATCATCCTGACTCACTGTCCATTCTAATTATCTATGTCCTGTTTCAGTCAATTACTATCATCCTGATCCTCTGTCCGTTCTAATTATATATGTCCTGTTTCAGCCAATTACAATCATCCTGACTCTCTGTCCATTCTAATTATCTATGTCCTGTTTCAGTCAATTACTATCATCCTGATCCTCTGTCCATTCTAATTATCTATGTCCTGTTTCAGTCAATTACTATCATCCTGATCCTATGTCCATTCTAATTATCTATGTCCTGTTTCAGTCAATTACTATCATCCTGATCCTCTGTCCTTTCTAATTATCTATGTCCTGTTTCAGTCAATTACTATCATCCTGATCCTCTGTCCGTTCTAATTATATATGTCCTGTTTCAGCCAATTACAATCATCCTGACTCTCTGTCCATTCTAATTATCTATGTCCTGTTTCAGTCAATTACTATCATCCTGATCCTCTGTCCATTCTAATTATCTATGTCCTGTTTCAGTCAATTACTATCATCCTGATCCTCTTCCATTCTAATTATCTATGTCCTGTTTCATTCAATTACTATCATCCTGATCCACTGTCCATTCTAATTATGTTGTCCTGTTTCAGTCAATTACTATCATCCTGATCCTCTGTCCATTCTAATTATCTATGTCCTGTTTCAGTCAATTACTATCATCCTGATCCTCTTCCATTCTAATTATCTATGTCCTGTTTCATTCAATTACTATCATCCTGATCCTCTGTCCATTCTAATTATGTTGTCCTGTTTCAGTCAATTACTATCATCCTGATCCTCTGTCCATTCTAATTATGTTGTCCTGTTTCAGTCAATTACTATCATCCTGATCCTCTGTCCGTTCTAATTATATATGTCCTGTTTCAGCCAATTACAATCATCCTGACTCTCTGTCCATTCTAATTATCAATGTCCTGTTTCAGTCAATTACTATCATCCTGATCCTCTGTCCATTCTAATTATATATGTCCTGTTTCAGCCAATTACAATCATCCTGACTCTCTGTCCATTCTAATTATCTATGTCCTGTTTCAGTCAATTACTATCATCCTGATCCTCTGTCCATTCTAATTATATATGTCCTGTTTCAGCCTATTACAATCATCCTGACTCTCTGTCCATTCTAATTATCTATGTCCTGTTTCATTCAATTACTATCATCCTGATCCTCTGTCCATTCTAATTATGCATGTCCTGTTTCAGTCAATTACTATCATCCTGATCCTCTGTCCGTTCTAATTATATATGTCCTGTTTCAGTCAATTACTATCATCCTGATCCTCTGTCTACTCTAATTATCTATGTCCTGTTTCATTCAATTACTATCATCCTGATCCTCTGTCCATTCTAATTATCTGTGTCCTGTTTCAGTCAATTATTATCATCCTGATCCTCTGTCCATTCCAATTATCTACGTCCTGTTTCATTCAATTACTATCATCCTGATTCTCAAACCATTATAATTATCTATGTCCTGTTTCAGTCAATTACTATCATCCTGATCCTCTGTCCATTCTAATTATCTATGTCCTGTTTCATTCAATTACTATCATCCTAACCCTCTGAACATACCAATTATCTCTGTCCTGTTTCAGTCAATTACTATCATCCTGATCCTCTGTCTATTCTAATTATCTATGTCCTGTTTCAGTCAATTACTATCATCCTGATCCTCTGTCCATTCTAATTATCTCTGTCCTGTTTCAGTCAATTACTATCGTCCTGATCCTCTGTCTATTCTAATTATCTATGTCCTGTTTCAGTCAATTACTATCATCCTGATCCTCTGTCCATTCTAATTATCTCTGTCCTGTTTCAGACAATTACTATCATCCTGATCCTCTGTCCATTCTAATTATCTATGTCCTGTTTCAGTCAATTACTATCATCCTGATCCTCTTCCATTCTAATTATCTATGTCCTGTTTCATTCAATTACTATCATCCTGATCCTCTGTCCATTCTAATTATCTATGTCCTGTTTCAGTCAATTACTATCATCCTGATCCTCTGACCATTCTAATTATCTATGTCCTGTTTCTTTCAATTACTATCATCCTGATCCTCTGTCCATTCTAATTATGTTGTCCTGTTTCAGTCAATTACTATCATCCTGATCCTCTGTCCGTTCTAATTATATATGTCCTGTTTCAGCCTATTACAATCATCCTGACTCACTGTCCATTCTAATTATCTATGTCCTGTTTCAGTCAATTACTATCATCCTGATCCTCTGTCCGTTCTAATTATATATGTCCTGTTTCAGCCAATTACAATCATCCTGACTCTCTGTCCATTCTAATTATCTATGTCCTGTTTCAGTCAATTACTATCATCCTGATCCTCTGTCCATTCTAATTATCTATGTCCTGTTTCAGTCAATTACTATCATCCTGATCCTAGGTCCATTCTAATTATCTATGTCCTGTTTCAGTCAATTACTATCATCCTGATCCTCTGTCCTTTCTAATTATCTATGTCCTGTTTCAGTCAATTACTATCATCCTGATCCTCTGTCCGTTCTAATTATATATGTCCTGTTTCAGCCAATTACAATCATCCTGACTCTCTGTCCATTCTAATTATCTATGTCCTGTTTCAGTCAATTACTATCATCCTGATCCTCTGTCCATTCTAATTATCTATGTCCTGTTTCAGTCAATTACTATCATCCTGATCCTCTTCCATTCTAATTATCTATGTCCTGTTTCATTCAATTACTATCATCCTGATCCACTGTCCATTCTAATTATGTTGTCCTGTTTCAGTCAATTACTATCATCCTGATCCTCTGTCCATTCTAATTATCTATGTCCTGTTTCAGTCAATTACTATCATCCTGATCCTCTTCCATTCTAATTATCTATGTCCTGTTTCATTCAATTACTATCATCCTGATCCTCTGTCCATTCTAATTATGTTGTCCTGTTTCAGTCAATTACTATCATCCTGATCCTCTGTCCATTCTAATTATGTTGTCCTGTTTCAGTCAATTACTATCATCCTGATCCTCTGTCCGTTCTAATTATATATGTCCTGTTTCAGCCAATTACAATCATCCTGACTCTCTGTCCATTCTAATTATCAATGTCCTGTTTCAGTCAATTACTATCATCCTGATCCTCTGTCCATTCTAATTATATATGTCCTGTTTCAGCCAATTACAATCATCCTGACTCTCTGTCCATTCTAATTATCTATGTCCTGTTTCAGTCAATTACTATCATCCTGATCCTCTGTCCATTCTAATTATATATGTCCTGTTTCAGCCTATTACAATCATCCTGACTCTCTGTCCATTCTAATTATCTATGTCCTGTTTCATTCAATTACTATCATCCTGATCCTCTGTCCATTCTAATTATGCATGTCCTGTTTCAGTCAATTACTATCATCCTGATCCTCTGTCCGTTCTAATTATATATGTCCTGTTTCAGTCAATTACTATCATCCTGATCCTCTGTCTACTCTAATTATCTATGTCCTGTTTCATTCAATTACTATCATCCTGATCCTCTGTCCATTCTAATTATCTGTGTCCTGTTTCAGTCAATTATTATCATCCTGATCCTCTGTCCATTCCAATTATCTACGTCCTGTTTCATTCAATTACTATCATCCTGATCCTCAAACCATTATAATTATCTATGTCCTGTTTCAGTCAATTACTATCATCCTGATCCTCTGTCCATTCTAATTATCTATGTCCTGTTTCATTCAATTACTATCATCCTAACCCTCTGAACATACCAATTATCTCTGTCCTGTTTCAGTCAATTACTATCATCCTGATCCTCTGTCTATTCTAATTATCTATGTCCTGTTTCAGTCAATTACTATCATCCTGATCCTCTGTCCATTCTAATTATCTCTGTCCTGTTTCAGTCAATTACTATCGTCCTGATCCTCTGTCTATTCTAATTATCTATGTCCTGTTTCAGTCAATTACTATCATCCTGATCCTCTGTCCATTCTAATTATCTATGTCCTGTTTCAGTCAATTACTATCATCCTGATTCTCTGAACATTCTAATTATCTATGTCCTGTTTCAGTCAATTACTATCATCCTGATCCTCTGACCATTCTAATTATCTATGTCCTGTTACAGTCAATTACTATCATCCTCATCCTCTGACCATTCTAATTATCTATGTCCTGTTTCAGTCAATTACTATCATCCTGATCCTCTGTCCATTCTAATTATCTATGTCCTATTTCAGTCAATTATATTCGTCCTCATCCTCAGTCCATTCTAATTATCTATGTCCTGTTACAGTCAATTACTACCATCCTGATCCTCTGTCCATTCTAATTATCTATGTCCTGTTTCAGTCAATTATATTCGTCCTCATCCTCAGTCCTTTCTAATTATCTATGTCCTGTTACAGTCAATTACTATCATCCTGATCCTCTGTGCATTCTAATTATCTATGTCCTGTTTCAGTCAATTACTATCATCCTGATCCTCTGTCTATTCTAATTATCTATGTCCTGTTTCAGTCAATTACTATCATCCTGATCCTCTGTCCATTCTAATTATCTATGTCCTGTTTCAGTCAATTATATTCGTCCTCTTCCTCAGTCCATTCTATTTATCCATGTCGTGTTTCAGTCAATTACTATCATCCTGATCCTCTGTGCATTCTAATTATCTATGTCCTGTTTCAGTCAATTACTATTATCCTGATCCTCTGACTATTATAATTATCTATGTCCTGTTACAGTCATTTACTATCATCATGATCCTCTGTCTATTCTAATTATCTATGTCCTGTTTCAGTCAATTACTATCATCCTGATCCTCTGTCCATTCTAATTATCTATGTCCTGTTTCAGTCAATTATATTCGTCCTCTTCCTCAGTCCATTCTAATTATCCATGTCGTGTTTCAATCAATTACTATCATCCTGATCCTCTGTGCATTCTAATTATCTATGTCCTGTTTCAGTCAATTACAATCATCCTGATCCTCTGACTATTATAATTATCTATGTCCTGTTTCAGTCAATTACTATCATCATGATCCTCTGTCTATTCGAATTATCTATGTCCTGTTTCAGTCAATTAATATCATCCTGATCCTCTGTCCATTCTAATAATCTATGTCCTGTTTCAGTCAATTTCTATCATCCTGATCCTCTGTCCATTCTAATTATCTACGTCCTGTTTCAGTCAATTATATTCGTCCTCATCCTCAGTCCATTCTAATTATCTATGTCCTGTTTCAGTCAATTACTATCATCCTCATCCTCTGACCATTCTAATTATCTATGTCCTGTTTCAGTCAATTACTATCATCCTGATCCTCTTTCCATTCTAATTATCTATGTCCTGTTTCAGTCAATTACTATCATCCTGATCCTCTGTCCATTCTAATTATCTATGTCCTGTTACAGTCAATCACTATCATCCTGATCCTCTGTCAATTCTAATTATCTATGTCCTGTTTCAGTCAATTATATTCGTCCTCATCCTCAGTCCATTCTAATTATCTATGTCCTGTTACAGTCAATTACTATCATCCTCATCCTCTGACCATTCTAATTATCAATGTCCTGTTTCAGTCAATTACTATCATCCTGATCCTCTGTCTACTCTAATTATCTAAGTCCTGTTTCAGTCAATTACTATCATCCTGATCCTCTGTCCATTCTAATTATCTATGTCCTGTTTCAGTCAATTACTATCATCCTGATCCTCTGTCTATTCTAATTATCTATGCCCTGTTTCAGTCAATTACTATCATCCTGATCCTCTGCCTATTCTAATTATCTATGTCCTGTTTCAGTCAATTACTATCATCCTGATCCTCTGTCCATTCTAATTATCTATGTCCTGTTTCAGTCAATTACTATCATCCTGATCCTCTGTCCATTCTAATTATCACTGTCCTGTTTCAGTCAATTACTATCATCCTGATCCTCTGTCTATTCTAATTATCTATGTCCTGTTTCAGTCAATTACTATCATCCTGATCCTCTGTCCATTCTAATTATCTATGTCCTGTTTCAGTCAATTACTATCATCCTGATCCTCTGTCCATTCTAATTATCACTGTCCTGTTTCAGTCAATTACTATCATCCTGATCCTCTGTCCATTCTAATTATCTATGTCCTATTTCAGTCAATTATATTCGTCCTCATCCTCAGTCCATTCTAATTATCTATGTCCTGTTACAGTCAATTACTATCATCCTGATCCTCTGTCCATTCTAATTATCTATGTCCTGTTTCAGTCAATTATATTCGTCCTCATCCTCAGTCCATTCTAATTATCTATGTCCTGTTACAGTCAATTACTATCATCCTGATCCTCTGTCCATTCTAATTATCTATGTCCTGTTTCAGTCAATATATTCGTCCTCATCCTCAGTCCATTCTAATTATCTATGTCCTGTTTCAGTCAATTACTATCATCCTGATTCTCTGTCCATTCTAATTATCTATGTCCTGTTACAGTCAATTACTATCATCCTGATCCTCTGTCCATTCTATTATCTATGTCCTGTTTCAGTCAATTACTATCATCCTGATCCTCTGACCACTCTAATTATCTATGTCCTGTTTCAGTCAATTACTATCATCCTGATCCTCTGTCCAATCTAATTATCTATGTCCTGTTTCAGTCAATTATATTCGTCCTCATCCTCAATCCATTCTAATTATCTATGTCCTGTTACAGTCAATTCTATCATCCTGATCCTCTGTCCATTCTAATAATCTATGTCCTGTTTCAGTCAATTACTATCATCCTGATCCTCTGTCCATTCTAATTATCTCTGTCCTGTTTCAGTCAATTACTATCATCCTCTTCCTCTGACCATTCTAATTATCTATGTCCTGTTTCAGTCAATTACTCTCATCCTGATCCTCTGTCTATTCTAATTATCTATGTCCTGTTTCAGTCAATTACTATCATCCTGATCCTCTGTCTATTCTAATTATCTATGTCCTGTTTCAGTCAATTACTATCATCATGATCCTCTGTCTACTCGAATTATCTATGTCCTGTTTCAGTCAATTACTATCATCCTGATCCTCTGTCCATTCTAATTATCTATGTCCTGTTTCAGTCAATTACTATCACCCTGATCCTCTGTCCATTCTAATTATCTATGTCCTGTTTCAGTCAATTATATTCGTCCTCATCCTCAGTCCATTCTAATTATCTATGTCCTGCTACAGTCAATTACTATCACCCTCATCCTCTGACCATTCTAATTATCTATGTCCTGTTTCAGTCAATTAATATCATCCTGATCCTCTTTCCATTCTAATTATCTATGTCCTATTTCAGTCAATTATATTCGTCCTCAGCCTCAGTCCATTCTAATTATCTATGTCCTGTTACAGTCAATTACTATCATCCTGATCCTCTGTCCATTCGAATTATCTATGTCCTGTTTCAGTCAATTATATTCGTCCTCATCCTCAGTCCATTCTAATTATCTATGTCCTGTTACAGTCAATTACTATCATCCTCATCCTCTGACCGTTCTAATTATCAATGTCCTGTTTCAGTCAATTACTATCATCCTGATCCTCTGTCTACTCTAATTATCTATGTCCTGTTTCAGTCAATTACTATCATCCTGATCCTCTGTCTACTCTCATTATCTATGTCCTGTTTCAGTCAATTACTATCATCCTGATCCTCTGTCCATTCTAATTATCTATGTCCTGTTTCAGTCAATTATATTCGTCCTCATCCTCAGTCCATTCTAATTATCTATGTCCTGTTACAGTCAATTACTATCATCCTCATCCTTTGACCATTCTAATTATCAATGTCCTGTTTCAGTCAATTACTATCATCCTGATCCTATGTCCATTCTAATTATCTATGTCCTGTTTCAGTCAATTACTATCATCAAGATCCTCTGTCTATTCTAATTATCTATGTCCTGTTTCAGTCAATTACTATCATCCTGATCCTCTGTCTCTTCTAAATATCTATGTCCTGTTTCAGTCAATTACTATCATCTTGATCCTCTGTCCATTCTAATTATCTATGTCCTGTTTCAGTCAATTACTGTCATCCTGATCCTCTGTCTATTCTAATTATCTATGTCCTGTTTCAGTCAATTACTATCATCCTGATCCTCTGTCCATTCTAATTATCTATGTCCTGTTTCAGTCAATTACTTTCATCCTGATCCTCTGTCTATTCTAATTATCTATGTCCTGTTTCAGTCAATTACTATCATCCTGATCCTCTGTCCATTCTAATTATCTATGTCCTGTTTCAGTCAATTACTATCATCCTGATCCTCTGTCTATTCTAATTATCTATGTCCTGTTTCAGTCAATTACTATCATCCTGATCCTCTTTCCATTCTAATTATCTATGTCCTGTTTCAGTCAATTACTATCATCCTGATCCTCTGTCCATTCTAATTATCTCTGTCCTGTTTCAGTCAATTACTATCATCCTGATCATCTGTCCATTCTAATTATCTATGTCCTGTTTCAGTCAATTACTATCGTCCTGATCCTCTGTCTATTCTAATTATCTATGTCCTGTTTCAGTCAATTACTATCATCCTGATCCTCTGTCCATTCTAATTATCTATGTCCTGTTTCAGTCAATTACTATCATCCTGATCCTCTGTCTATTCTAATTATCTATGTCCTGTTTCAGTCAATTACTATCATCCTGATCCTCTTTCCATTCTAATTATCTATGTCCTGTTTCAGTCAATTACTATCATCCTGATCCTCTGTCCATTCTAATTATCTATGTCCTGTTTCAGTCAATTACTATCATCCTGATCCTCTGTCCATTCTAATTATCTATGTCCTGTTTCAGTCAATTACTATCGTCCTGATCCTCTGTCTATTCTAATTATCTATGTCCTGTTTCAGTCAATTACTATCATCCTGATCCTCTGTCCATTCTAATTATCTATGTCCTGTTTCAGTCAATTACTATCATCCTGATCCTCTGTCCATTCTAATTATCAATGTCCTGTTTCAGTCAATTACTGTCATCCAGATCCTCTGTCCATTCTAATTATCTATGTCCTGTTTCAGTCAATTACTATCATCCTGATCCTCTGTCCATTCTAATTATCTATGTCCTGTTTCAGTCAATTACTATCATCCTGATCCTCTGTCCATTCTAATTATCTATGTCCTGTTTCAGTCAATTACTCTCATCCTGATCCTCTGTCTATTCTAATTCTCTATGTCCTGTTTCAGTCAATTACTATCATCCTGATCCCCTGTCTATTCTAATTATCTATGTCCTGTTTCAGTCAATTACTATCATCCTGATCCTCTGTCCATTCTAATTATCTATGTCCTGTTTCAGTCAATTACTATCATCCTGACTCTCTGTCTATTCTAATTATCTATGTCCTGTTTCTGTCAATTACTATCATCCTGATCCTGTGTCCATTCTAATTATCTATGTCCTGTTTCAGTCAATTACTATCATCCTGATCCTCTTTCCATTCTAATTATCTATGTCCTGTTTCAGTCAATTACTATCATCCTGATCCTCTGTCCATTCTAATTATCTACGTCCTGTTTCAGTCAATTACTCTCATCCTGATCCTCTGTCTATTCTAATTATCTATGTCCTATTTCAGTCAATTACTATCATTCTGATCCTCCGTCTATTCTAATTATCTATGTCCTGTTTCAGTCAATTACTATCATCCTGATCCTCTGTCTATTCTAATTATCTATGTCCGATTGCAGTCAATTTCTATCATCCTGATCCTCTGTCCATTCTAATTATCTATGTCCTGTTTCAGTCAATTACTATCATCCTGATCCTCTGTCCATTCTAATTATCTATGTCCTGTTTCAGTCAATTACTATCTTCCTGATCCTCTGTCCATTCGAATTATCTATGTCCTGTTTCAGTCAATTACTATCATCCTGATCCTCTGTCCATTCTAATTATCTATGTCCTGTTTCAATCAATTGGTATCATCCTTTTCCTCTGTCCATTCTAATTATCTATGTCCTGTTTCAGTCTATTACTGTCATCCTGATCCTCTGTCCATTCTAATTATCAATGTCCTGTTTCAGTCAATTACTATCATCCTGATCCTCTGTCTATTCTAATTATATATGTCCTGTTTCAGTCAATTGCTATCATCCTGATCCTCTGTCTATTCTAATTATCTATGTCCTGTTTCAGTCAATTACTATCGTCCTGATCCTCTGTCTATTCTAATTATCTATGTCCTGTTTCAGTCAATTACTATCATCCTGATCCTCTGACCATCCTAACCTATCTATGTCCTGTTTCAGTCAATTGCTATCATCCTGACTGTCTGTCCATTCTGCTAAACTATCCTTGTCCTGTTTCAGTCAATTGCTATCATCCTGACTGCCTGTCCATTCTGCTAACCTATCCATGTCCTGTATCAGTCAATTACTATGATCCTGACAGTCTCTCCATTTGTCTGTGTCTATTCTGCTAACCTATCTATGTCCTGTTTCAGTCAATTACAAAAATCTGTGATGTTGGGACTTCCGGAGTAGGCCGAGATGGATCATCAACTCGGCGCTTCTGGCTGAAGATTTTTGCAAATGCTTCAGCTTGTTTTTTTCTCTGATGTGCTGGGCTCCCCCATTATTGAGAAAGGGGATATTTGTGGAGCTATCTCCTCCAGTTAGTTGTTTAGTTGTCCATCACCATTCACGGCTGGATGTGGCAAGACTGCAGATCTTAGATCTGATCCGTTGGTTATGGAATCGCTAATCTCTGTCTATCACATGCTGCTTATGCAGTTTGGCACGTAGATACTTCTGCGTTGTGGCTTCACCTGGTCGACACCTCATTTTGAGGTATGCCTGGTGCTACTCCTGGCATGCCCTCCTACACTCTTCATTGAATCCCATGTGCTTTAATTTTGCACGCTAACTTCTTACGTGGGATCTTACCAAAATCCTTCGGAAATCCCAATACATCACATCCACTCGTTATATCTTTTCTATTCTGTGAGTTACATCCTCAAAAAATCCCAGTGGATTTGCCAAGAATGGTTTCCCTTTCAGAAATTCATGTTGACTGTGTCCGATCCTGTCATTGTTTTGCGTGTGCTCTGTTATTACATCTTTTATAATGTTCTCTCGCATTTTCCCCACTACTTATGTCAGGCTTACCAGTCAATAATTCCCTGTTGTGTCTCTACCACCGTTTTTAAAAAGTGGTGTTACATTAGCTAACCTGCAATCCATTGGAACTCTTCCAGAGTCTATCGAAATTTGAAGACTGGCCAGCAATGCATTTACTATTTCTCGAGTCACTTCCTTAAGTACTTTGGGATGTAGATTATCAGGCCCTGGGGATTTATCAGCCTTCAATACCATCAATTTACCCAACACCATTTCCCTACTAATACTGATTTCATACCGTCCCTCCTTCTTACTAGACCCTATGTTCCCCAACATTACTGGGAGGTAATTTGTGTCCTCCTTTGTGAAGACAGAACCAAAGTATGTATTTAATTGGTCTACGATTTCTTTGTTCCCCATTACTTCCAAACAGCATTTGATGAAGTGTCATTTAACAGGCTGGTCAATAAAGATAAAGCCCATGGAATAAAAGGGACAAAGTTGTCTGCATGAACAGAAGCAGAGAGAGGGGGTGAAAGGTTGTTTTTAGACTGGAGGAAGTTTCCCCAGGGGTCGTTACTGGGTCTGCTACTTTTCATGATATATATTAAACACTTGGACTTGAGTGTAAATGGAACAATTTCAAACTTTACACTTGGCACAAAACTTGGAAGTGTACTGCGCAATGAGGATGATAGTAACAGACATCAAGTGGATGTAGACAGGTTGGTGGAATGGACGGACACGTGGCAGATAAACTTTAACCGAAGCGCAAATTGATACATTTACATTGGACGGAGAGGAGAGGCAATGGAAAATAAAGGGTGTAATTTTAATGGGGGTGCAGCAACAGAGTGGATGCATGTGAATAGTTCAATGGCAGGACATATAGATGAGCTTGTTAAAAATGACATGCTGTGTGACTGTTACAAAGACAAACTATCCCTCCTTGTCCTTCACAAACTTACTGCAGTCTGTGACAATGTTCGTAACACCATCTTCCTCCCACACTGTCGTCCATCTGGAAGGAAATGCTGTTACCTTTTTATTATTTCATGGGATGTGGGCATCGCTGGCTAAACCAACATTCATTGCCCATCACTAATTGCCTTTGAAAAGGTTGTGTTAAGCTGCCTCCTTGATCCGCTGCAGTCCATCTGGTGCCGGTACACCCACAGTACTATTTAGGAAGGGAGTTCCAGGATTTTGACCCAGTGACATAAAGGAACAGCGATAGAGTTTCATTTCAGGATGGTAAGTGACTTGGAGGGGAACTTGCAGGTGGTGGTGTTCCCATGCATCGCTGCCATTGTCCTTCTAAGTTGTAGAGGTCGTGGGTTTGGAAGGTGCTGTCTAAGAAGCCTTGGTGCGTTGCTACAGTGCATCTTGTAGATGGTACACACTGCTGCCCCTGTGCTGATGGTGAGGGAGTGCATGGCACCCCAATCACAACAATCAAGCGGGCTGCTTTGTCCTGGATGGTGTTGACCTCCTGGAGTGTTGTTGGTGCTGCACTCATCCAGGCAAGTGGACAGTATTTCATAACACTCCTGACTTGTGCCTTGCAAATGGTGTACAGGCTTTGGGGAGTCAGGAGGTGAGTTACTCTCTGCAGCATTCCTAGCCTTTGACCTGCTCTTGTAGCTGCAATTCAGCTTCTGTTCAATGGTAACCCCTAGGATGCTGATTGTGGGAGATTCAGCGATGGTAATGCCGTTGAATGTCAAGGGGAGATGGTTAGATTCTCTCTTATTGGAAATAATTGTGTCCTGGCACTTGTGTGTCATGAATGTTACTTCCCACTTATCAGCACAAGCCTGAATGTTGTCCAGGTCTTGCTGCATATGTCTGTCTTCAGTATCTGAGCAGTTGTGAATCGTGATCATCATTGTACAGTCATCAGTGAACTTTCCCACTTCTGACCTTATGATTGAAGAGGGTCATTGATGAAGCAGCTGAAGATGTTTGGGCCTAGGACACTACCCTGAGGAACTCCTGCAGTGATGTCCTGGAACTGAGATGATTGACCTCCAACAACCACAACCATCTTCCTTTATTCTGGGTTAGGAATGACTCCAACCAGTTGATTTCTCCCATTGACTTCTGCTTAGCTAGGTTCCATTCATAGCTAAAAGAACAGAAAATGTTGTGAATACTCAGCTTGTCTGGCAGCATCTGTGGAGAGAGAAGCAGAGTTAATGTTTCATGTTGATGACCTTTCATCAAAACCGACAACGGTCAGAAAAGTCAAGGGTTTTGAACAAGTGAAAGGTGGGGAAGAGCAACAAAAAGGAGGGTCTGAATAGGACCGAGGGCAGAGATATTAAATGACAAAAAACAAGATATTTGTTCAGAGAGAGTGTTAATGGCTGAATAATGAACTGCTCTGTCTGAAAGCAAAAGCATGAAAAACAAGTTTAAGATCATGTGACGGTGTGACATTGTTGAACTCAGTGTTGATCCAGAGGCTCTAAAGTGTCTAATTGGAAGATGAGGTTCTGTTCCTCAAGCTTGAATTGAGCTTCACTGGAACACTGCAGCAGGTGGAGGTCAGAAATGTCAGAGTGGCAGTAGGGCAGTGAATTAAAATGGCAAGTGACCAGAAGCCCGGGATTCGGCTGACTGAGTGGACAGGCCCCACAAAGCGGTCACTCAATCTTTATTTGGTCTACCCAATGTTTTCTTTTTGTTACTCGTTAATGGGATGTGTTCATCACTGACTAGAACAGCATTTTTAGGCCATCCTTAAGGGAGAGGAGACCGCATTGTGAGCAGCGAATACTGTATACTAAATTGAAAGAAGTACTAATAAATTGCTGCTTCACCTGAAAGGAATGTTTAGGGCCTTGGATAGTGAGGAGAGAGGAGGTAAAAGGGCAGATATGACACCTTCTGTGATTGCATGGGAAGGTGCCGTGGGAAGGGGAAAAGGTGTTGGGGGTGAGGGAGGAGTGGTCCAGGGTGTCACGGAGGGAACAATCCCTTCAGAATGCTGACAGCGGAGGATGGGGGGAAGGAGCGCTTGGTAGTGGCATCACATTGGAGGTGGCAGAAATGGTGGAAAGTGATACTTTGGATGTGGAGGCTGATGGGGTGGAAAGTGAAGACAAGATGAACCCTTTCACAGGTCTGGGAGGGAGGGGAAGGGGTGAGGGTAAAGGTGCGGAAAATGGGTCAGACCCAGTTGATGGCCCTGTCAACCACAGTGGGGGGGGGGGGGGGGTGGATCCTCACTGGAGGAAAAAGGAAGAATTATCAGAAGTGTTGTTGTGGAATCTGCTCTCATCAGAGCAGATGCGATGGAGAAATGGGGAGAATGGAATGGAGTCCTGACAGGAGGCAGGGTGTGAAGAAATGTAGTCGAGGTCGCTGTGAGACTCACTGGGCTTATAATGGATATTATTGGGCAGCCTATCCCAAGAGATGGAGACAGAAAAGTCGAGGAAGGGAAGTGTTGGAGATGGACAACAAGAAGGTGAAAAAAGGGTGAAAATTGGAAGCAATGTTGATAAAAGTTTCCAGTTCGAGATGGGAGCAGGAAACAGCACCGATACAGTTATCAATGCACCAGAAGAAAGAGCTCAGGGAGGGTACCTGAGTCGGACTGGAACAAGGAATGTTCAAGATATGCGATAATAAGACGGGCATAGTTAAGACACATGCGGGTACCCATAGCAACACCATTTACTTGAAGTTCAGCTATGAAGAGAGACTGGTTGTTTTCCTCAGAGCAGAGAATGCTGAGGGGGGACCTGATTGAGGTATACAAAATTATGAGCGGCATAGATTGGGTAGATGGGAAGAAACATTTCCCATAACAGAGGTGTCAATAACCAGGGGGCATAGATTTAAGGTAGGGAGCAGGAGCTTTAGAGGAGATTTGAGGAAAGATGTTGTCACCCAGAGGGTGGTTGGAATCTGGAACCCATGCCTGAAGGGATGGAAGAGGCAGGAATGCTCACAACATTTAAGAAGTATTTAGATGATCACTTGAAACGCCATAACCTACAAGGCTACGGGCCAAGTGCTGGAAAATGGGATTAGAATAGTTAGGTGCTTGATGGCCAGCATGGACATGATGGGCCAAAGGACCTGTTTCTGTGCTGTGTAACTCTATGACTCTATGAAATGAGTGGAGTTGAAGGAGAAGTTGTTCAATGTGAGAACAGGTTCAGCCAGGCGGAGGAGGGTGGTGGTGGATGGGAACTGGTTAGGCCTCTGTTCAAGGAAGAAGCGGAGAGCCCTCAAACCGTGCTGGTCGGGGATGGTGGTATAGAGGGAGTGGACGTCCATAGTGAAGAGGAGGTGGTTAGGGCCAGGAAACTGGAAATTATCGTAGTCCGTCCAAAGAATAACGTAAGTAGGAGGGAAGAGACTTATCAAGGGGAGAAAAAATCGAGCCAAGATAGGAAGAAATAAGTTAAGTGGGACAGGAACAGTCTAAAAAGATGAGTCCACTAGGATAGTCATGTATGTGGATTTTAGGAAGGAGGTAGAAGTGGACTGTCTGGGGTTGTGTGACTGAGGGTGGAAGCTGCAGAGGGACAAAGTCTGGAGAAGATGAGGTCAGTGACAGTGTCCAGCAGACAGCGTCTTGATGTTCTGTGGTGGGGTCATGATCCAGGGGGAGGTTGGAAGAAGTGTTGGAGAGTTGGCGCTGAGCCTTTGCAAGGTAGAGGTTGGGATGCCAGACAAAAACAGCAACACCGTTATCTGCAGGTGTCATCGCCATGTCAGGGTTAGACCTGAGAGAATGGGGTGCGGCAAATTCAGAGGGAGACAGGTTAGAATCAGTAATGGGAGCAAAGAAATTGAGATGGCCGATATTTCACCGACAGTTTGCAATGAAAAGATCAAGAATGGGTAAGAGGCCAGAGGAAGGGGTCCAGGTAGAGGCGAAGTATTGCAAGTGTCTGAGTGGGTCCATTGGTCGGGGGAAAAATCCGTGGCCAAGAAGTGGGCAGGAGGCGATGGAATTGCAAAGAGCTCAACATCATGCTGAGCGTGACATGAATTGAGGTGGGAGTGTAAGGGCATAAAACTGAGTCCTTTGCTAAGTACAGTTCGTTCAGTGAGAGAGGAGAAGGTGCCACTGTTTAAAAATAAGGGATCACCCATTTAAGACAGAGATGAGGAGAACTTGTTTCCTCTCAAAGGCTCGTGAGTCTTTGGAATTCTCTTTCTCAAAAGACAGTGGAACCGGAGTCTTTGAATATTTTTTAACTTGGAGATAGATAGTTTTTGATAAGCAAGGGGGTGAAATGTTATGGAAGGTAGGTGGAAATGTGGAGTAATCAGTTCAGCCATGAAATCATTGAATGGCAGAGCAGGCTCGAAGGGCCGAGTGGCCTACTCCTGCTCCTACTTCGTATGTTCATATATAAATATATGTTGTTGTTATTGATGTCTTCGGAACAGCTCTGTATACTTCTCCCCAGCCTGAAAAACAAACTATTTTCTGTGCCTTAGTCAATTGGATGTTTACACAACCACTGCCACTTTGATCAATTGGGTTCAGTTTTCCTAAGAAGTCTATTAAATGGCACTTGAGAAAATGCCTTTTATAAGTTTATATGCATAACAGCAGCTGTGCCACCGTGATCAATCCCCCCTATTACTATATCAAATAAATCCTTCAAATTTGTTCTGTACAATTTGCCTTTAACATGTTCATGGTAGCTGACATTTATAAACCCTTGCATTGAAAATCAGCAGGTATCTTTGTACACACTGATGGTTGTAATTTCCCCATCAGGGACGCTCGTCTGACAGGTCAGTAAATACAGGGTTTATTCCATCTCTCCTTTTTTAAATGGGGTGACACATTTCCAACTCTCCAGTCCTCTGCCACGTCTCCCATATCCAAGGATTGGAAGATTCTGGCGAGTGCATCTGCAATTTCCATCATTCATTACCTCAGCAACTCTCATACATCCCATCCAGACCGGGTAAATGTCATTCATTAAAAAGTGTTGGATTGAAAGGCTTTAACTGATCACGTTTGTTCAGTGATTGTAATTAATGTCAGTCTCTATGGACCCTAATTGTGTCACTGGAGGGTTTCCTTCTTCTATTAATAAGGGGCTCTTTTCAATTTGTTATCCCGTAGTGTCAGCGGGAACATCAGCCCCGGCACTAACAGTGATCAGCGGTTCCAGAGAGAGGGAGAGGATAGATCAGAATCTGAGAGCAATAGCTTGGAATGTTACAACAATGGGTCAGAATCTGAGAACAATAGATTGGAATGTTAGAACAATGGACAGGAGTTTATCCTATTGGTTTGATTATCTTACTGCGGATTATTATTGGATAACATTGGAGGATCGGATCCGTTATGCACTGATAATAATTCAACACATTTATTATCCCATCCTCGCCATTGTTGGTGTCCCTGGTAAGTCCCTCTATCCAGCTATTAATTCTATAAACCATGATTAAATGTTTTACTGTTCTTAACAACAACTACCTCTGAAATATCGTTCTCCGTGTGAGCCCATTTGCTACATAAACTCTTGTCTGTGCCCTTGCCAAATCTACTATTCCAATGCTCTCCTGGTTACCTTCCCTATTGCAAACCGCCATAAGCCACAGTCTACCCAAAACTCTGCTGTCCATATCCTCACTCACACTAAATCACATTCACGCAACATCCATGTGCTCAGTGACATACATTGGTTTTTGTCAGATAGAGAATGTGGAAGAAATAATTGGGGTGTGCAAGGAAGGTACCACAACAACTATGGGTGAGTTTAACCTGCATGTAGATTGGATAAATCAGATTGGCAAAGGTAGCCTGGAAAACTAGCACATTGAATGTATCCAGGACAGTTCCTTACGGCAGCACATTCTAGAGTCAACCAGAGTGCAGGCTATTCGAGAACTGGTAATGTGCAATGAGACAGGATTGATCAAGATCCTCCTGGTAAAGCAGCCTCGAGGCAACAATGACAGCATTTCAATGTTCAGATTGAAGGGAAAACTGTGGGCCTAAGTCTAGTTTGTTAAACCTAAATAAAGGTAATTATATGGATATGAAGGTATAGCTAGCAAAAGTGAACTGGGAAACTAGGTTAAAAGTTAAGACAATAGAGATTCAGTGTCCTCTCAGGACAGTTCAGGCAAGGTTTACCAGACTAATACCTGGAATGAGCGGGTTGTCATATGAGGAACGGTTGGACAGGCTCGGCTTGTATCTGCTGGAGTTTAGAAGAATAAGAGGCAACTTGATTGACACATAAAAGATCCTGATGGCATTTGACAGACTCAATGCGGGAAGGATTTTTCCTCTTACGTAGAAACATAGAAAATAGGAGCAGGAGTAGGCCATTCGGCCCTTCAAGCCTGCTCCGCCATTCATTATGATCATGGATGATCATCCAACTCAGCAGCCTGTTCCAACTCTCGCCCCATACCCTTTGATCCCTTTAGACCGAAGATCTGTATCTAACTCCTTCTTGAAAACATACAATGTTTTGGCCTCAACTGCTTTCTGTGTTAGCGAATTCCACAGGCTCACCACTCTCTGGATGATGACATTTCTCCTCATCTCAGTCCTGAATGGTTTACTCCGTATCCTTAGACTATGGCCCCTAGTTCTGGACTCCCCCACCATCGGAAATATCCTTCCTGCATCTACCCTGTCAAGTCCTGTTAGAATTTTATAGATTTCTATGAGATCCCCCCTCACTCGACTGAACTCCAGCGATGGCAACATGGTTTTGTGCAGGGAAGGTCATGTCTTACCAACTTAATAGAATTCTTTGAGGAAGTGACAAAGTTGATTGATGAGGGAAGGGCTGTCGATGTCATATACATGGACTTCAGTAAGGCGTTTGATAAGGTTCCCCATGGCAGGCTGATGGAGAAAGTGAAGGCGCTTGGGGTCCAAGGTGTACTAGCTCGATGGATAAAGAACTGGCTGGGCAACAGGAGACAGAGAGTAGCAGTAGAAGGGAGTTTCTCAAAATGGAGACGTGTGACCAGTGGTGTTCCACAGGGATCCGTGCTGGGACCACTGTTGTTTGTGATATACATTAATGATTTGGAGGAAAGTATAGGTGGACTGATTAGCAAATTTGCAGACGACACTAAGATTGGTGCAGTAGCAGATAGTGAAGGGGACTGTCAGAGAATACAGCAGAATATAGATAGATTGGAGAGTTGGGCAGAGAAATGGCAGATGGAGTTCAATCAGGGCAAATGCGAGGTGATGCATTTTGGAAGATCCAATTCAAGAGTGAACTATACAGTAAATGGAAAAGTCCTGGGGAAAATTGATGTCCAGAGAGATTTGGGTGTTCAGGTCCACTGTTCCCTGAAGGTGGCAACGCAGGTAAATAGAGTGGTCAAGAAGGCATACGGCATGCTTTCCTTCATCGGACGGGGCATTGAGTACAAGAGTTGGCAGGTCATGTTACAGTTGTATAGGACTTTGGTTCGGCCACATTTGGAATACTGCGTACAGTTCTGGTCGCCACATTATCAAAAGGATGTGGATGCTTTGGAGAGGGTGCAGAGGAGGTTCACAAGGATGTTGCCTGGTATGGAGGGCGCTAGCTATGAAGAGAGGTTGAGCAGATTAGGATTATTTTCATTAGAAAGACGGAGGTTGAGGGGGGACCTGATTGAGGTGTACAAAATCATGAGAGGTATAGACAGGGTGGATAGCAAGAGGCTTTTTCCCAGAGTGGGGGTTTCAATTACTAGAGGGCACGAGTTCAAAGTGAAAGGGGAAAAGTTTAGGGGGGATATGCGTGGAAAGTTCTTTACGCAGAGGGTGGTGGGCACCTGGAACGCATTGCCAGCGGAAGTGGTAGATGCGGGCACGATGGATTCTTTTAAGATGTATCTAGACAGATACATGAATGGGCAGGAAGAAAAGAGATACAGAACCTTAGAAAATAGGCGACATGTTTAGAGAGAGGATCTGGATCGGCGCAGGCTTGGAGGGCCGAAGGGCCTGTTCCTGTGCTGAAATTATCTTTGTTCTTTGTTGTTCTTTGTCTTTGATTATAATCCTAACCGACTCAATCTATCCTTACACGTCAGTCCTGCCATCCCAGGAATCAGTCTGGTAAACTTTCACTGCACTCCCTCCAAAGTAAGAACAACCTTCCTCAGATAAGGAGACCAAAACTGCACACAATATTCCAGGTGTGGCCTCACCAAGGCCCTGTATAATTGTCTCAAGACATCCCTTCTCCTGTACTCGAATCTTCTCGCTATGAAGGCCAACATACCATTAGCTTTTTTAACCGCCTGTTGCACCTGCATGCTTACCTTCAGCGACTGGTGTACGAGAACACCCAGGTCTCGTTGCATTTTCCCCTCTCTCAGTTTATAGCCGTTCAGATAATCTGCCTTCCTTTTTTTGCTGCCAAAGTGGATAACCTCACATTTATCCACATTATACTGCATCTGCCATGCATTACCCCACTCACTCAACTTGTCCAAATCATAATGAAGCCTCTCTGCATCCTCCTCACAACTCACCCTCCCACCCAGTTTTGTGCCATCTGCAAATTCGGAGACATTACATTTAGTTCCCTCGTCTAAATCATTAATGTATATTGTGAATAGCTGCTGTCCTAGCACCAATCCCTGCGGTACCCCACTGGTCATGCCTGCCATTCAGAAAAAAAAGACCCATTTATCTCTACTCTTTGTTTCCTGTCTGCCAACCAATTTTCTATCCATCGTAATACGTTACCCCCAGTACCATGCACTTTAATTTTACACACTAATCTCTTATGTGGGACTTTGTAGAAAGCTTTCTGAAAGTCCAAATAAACCACATCCACTGGCTGTCCCTCATCAACTCTACTCGTTACATCCTCGAAGAATTGTAGTAGATTTATCAAGCATGATTTCCCTTTCGTAAATCCATGCTGACTCTACCCAATTCTCCAAGTGCTCTGCTATAAAATCATTGATAATGGACTCTAGAATTTTCCCCACTACCGACGTCAGGCTGACTGGTCTATAATTTCCTGCCTTCTCTCTACCTCCCTTTTTAAATAGTGGGGTTATATTAGCTATCCTCCAATCTGTGGGAACTGTTCCGGAGGCTATAGAATCATGGAAGATGACCACCATTGCATCCATTATTTCTAGGGCCACTTCCTTAAGTACTCTGGGATGTAGACCATCAGGCCCTTGGGAATTATCTACCTTCAATCCCATCAATTTCCCCAGCATCATTTCCCTGCTAATACGGATTTCCTTCAGTACCGCTCTCTCACTAAGCCAACATTTCTGGTTTGATAGTTGTGTCCTCCTTTGTGAAATCAGAAACACAGTATGCACTTAGTTGGTCAGCCATTTATTTATTCCCCATAATAAATTCCCCTGTTTCTGACTGTAAGGGACCTACATTTTTCTTTACCAATTTGTTTCTCTTCACCTACCTATAGAAACCTTTACAGTCAGTTTTTATGCTCTCATACTCTATTTTCTCCTCAATCAATCCCTTGGTCCTCCTTTGCTGAATTCTAAACTGCTCCCAATCCTCAGGTCTGTTGTTTTTCATGGCAAATTTATATGCTTCTTCCTTGTATCTAATGCTATCTCTAATTTCCCTAGTAAGCCATGGTTTGGCTACCATTCCCATTTTACTTTGGCGTCTGACAGGTATAAACAATTGTTGCAGTTCATCCATGCGCTATTTAAATGTTTGCCATTGCCTAACCACCCGTCGTCCCTTAAAGTAACATTTCCCAATCCGTCATGGCCAACTCACGCCTCATACCTTCGTAGTTTCCTTTACTAAGATTCAGGACCCTGGTCTCAGAATCAACTGCTCCACTCTCCATCTTGATGAAGAATTCTATCATGTTATAGTGGCTCATCCCCAAGGGGTCTCACACCACTAGATTGCTAATTATTCCACTCTCATTACAAAACACCCAGTCTAGGATGACCTGTTCTCTAGTTGGTTCCTCAACGTATTGGTCCAGAAAACCATCCCGTATACACTCCAAGAATTGCTGCTCGACAGTATTGTGACTCATTTGATTTGCCCAATCTATATGCAGATTAACGTCTCCCATAATTACATGATTGCCCATAATTTATTGCATGCATCTTTCTGGGGTAGGTGGGACCTCGACAAACAGGATGGTCTTCACCTGAACCAGAGGGGTACCAATATCCTGGGGGGGAGATTTGCTAGTGCTCTTCGGGGGGGGTTTAAACTAATACAGCAGGGGGATGGGAACCTATATTGTAGTTCCAGTGTGCAGGATGTTGAGAGTAGTGAGGTCAGGGATAAGGTTATAAGGACGCAAGAGGGCACTGGCAAGCAAGAGCTTGGTTTAAAATGTGTCTACTTCAACGCCAGGAGCATCCGGAATAAGGTGGATGAGCTTGCAGCATGGGTTGGTACCTGGGATCTCGATGTTGTGGCCATTTCAGAGACATGGGTAGAGCAGGGACAGGAATGGATGTTGCGGGTTCCAGGATTTAGATGTTTCACTAAGAACAGAGAAGATGGTGAAAGGGGGCGGGGGGGCTGGTGTGGCATTATTAATCAAGGAAAGTATTACAGCGGCAGCAAGGACATTTGAGGACTCGTCTACTGAGGTAGTCTGGGCCGAGGTTAGAAACAGGAGAGGAGAGGTCACCCTGTTGGGAGTTTTCTGTAGACCTCCAAATAGTTCCAGAGATGTAGAGGAAAGGATAGCGAAGATGATTCTTGACAGGAGCGAGAGTAACAGGGTAGTGGTTATGGGGGACTTTAACTTTCCAAATATTGACTGGAAATACTATAGTTCGAGTACTTTAGATGGGTCAGTTTTTGTCCAGTGTGTGCAGGAGGGTTTTCTGACACAGTATGTAGACAGGCCAACCAGGGGCGATGCCACATTGGAGTTGGTACTGGGTAATGAACCCGGACAGGTGTTAGATTTAGATGTAGGTGAGCACTTTGGTGATAGTGATCACAATTCGGTTAGGTTTACCTTAGCGATGGGCAGGGACAGGTATATACCGCAGAGCAAAAATTATAGCTGGGGGAAAGGAAATTATGATGCGATTAGGCAAGATGCAGGATGTGTAGGATGGGGAAGGAAACTGCAGGGGATGGGCACAATCAAAATGTGGAGCTTATTCAAGGAGCAGCTACTGCGTGTCCTTGATAAGTATGTACCTGTCAGGCAGGGAGGAAGTTGTCGAGCGAGGGAGCCGTGGTTTACTCAAGAAGTTGAAGAGCTTGTCAAGAAGAAGAAGAAGGCTTATGTTAGGATGAGATGTGAAGGCTCAGTTAGGGCGCTTGAGAGTTACAAGCTAGCCAGGAAGGATCTAAAGGGAGAGATAAGAAGAGCAAGGAGAGGACACGAGAAGTCATTGGCGGATAGGATCAAAGAAAACCCTAAGGCTTTCTATAGGTATATCAGGAATAAAAGAATGACTAGAGATAGGTTAGGGCCGATCAAGGATAGTAGTGGGAAGTTGTGTGTGGAATCGGAGGAGATAGGGGAAGTCTTAAATGAATATTTTTCGTCAGTATTTACAGTGGAGAAAGAAAATGTAGTCGAGGACAATATTGAGATACAGACTACTAGGCTAGATGGGATTGAGGTTCACAAGGAGGAGGTGTTAGCAATTTTGGAAAGTGTGAAAATAGATAAGTCCCCTGGGCCAGATGGGATTTATCCTAGGATTCTCTGGGAAGCCAGGGAGGAGATTGCAGAGCCTTTGTCCTTGATTTTTATGTCGTCATTGTCGACAGGAATAGTGCCGGAAGACTGGAGGATAGCAAATGTTGTCCCCTTGTTCAAGAATGGGAGTAGAGACAGCCCTGGTAATTATAGACCTGTGAGCCTTACTTCGGTTGTGGGTAAAATGTTGGAAAAGGTTATAAGAGATAGGATTTATAATCATCTTGAAAAGAATAAGTTCAGTAGAGATAGTCAGCACGGTTTTGTGAAGGGTAGGTCGTGCCTCACAAACATTATTGAGTTTTTTGATGAGGGTAAAGCCGTGGATGTGGTCTATATGGATTTCAGCAAGGCGTTTGATAAAGTTCCCCACGGTAGGTTATTGCAGAAAATACAGAAGTATGGGATTGAAGGTGAATTAGTGCTTTGGATCAGAAATTGGCTAGCTGAAAGAAGACAGAGGGTGGTGGTTGATGGGAAATGTTCATCCTGGAGTATAGTTTCTAGTGGTGTACCGCAAGGTTCTGTTTTGGGGCCACTGCTGTTTGTCATTTTTATAAATGACCTGGATGAGGGTGTAGAAGGGTGGGTTAGTAAATTTGCGGATGACTCGAAGGTCGGTGGAATTGTGGATAGTGCCGAAGGATGTTGTAGGTTACAGAGGGACATAGATAGTCTGCAGAGCTGGGCTGAGAAATGGCAAATGGAGTTTAATGCGGAAAAGTGTGAGGTGATTCACTTCGGAAGGAGTAACAGGATTGCAGAATACTGGGCTAATGGGAAGATTCTTGGTAGTGTAGATGAGCAGAAAGATCTTGGTGTCCAGGTACATAAATCCCTGAAATTTGCCACCCAGGTTAATAGAGCTGTTAAGAAAGCATATGTTGTGTTAGCTTTTATTAGTAGGGGGATCGAGTTTAGGAGCCACGAGGTCATGCTGCAGCTGTACAGAACTCTGTTGCGGCCGCACCTGGAGTATTGCATGCAGTTCTGGTAACCGCATTACAGGAAGGATGTGGAAGCTTTGGAAAAGGTGCAGAGGAGATTTACTAGGATGTTGCCTGGTATGGAGGGAAGGTCTTACGAGGAAAGGGTGAGGGACTTGAGGTTGTTTTCGTTAGAGAGAAGGAGGAGAAGAGGTGACTTAATGGTGACATATAAGATAATCAGAGGGTTGGACAGGGTGGATAGTGAGAGCCTTTTTCCTCGGATGGTGATGGCAAACACGAGGGGACATAGCTTTAAGTTGAGGGGTGATAGATATAGGACAGATGTCAGAGGTAGTTTCTTGACACAGAGAGTCGTAGGGGCGTGGAACGCCCTGCCTGCAACAGTAGTAGACTCGCCAACTTTAAGGGCATTATTGTGGTCATTGGATAGACATATGGATGAAAATGGAATAATGTAGGTCAGATGGTTTCACAGGTCGGCGCAACATCGAGGGCTGAAGGGCCTGTACTGTGCTGTAATGTTCTATGTTCTATGTTCTATCTCTAATTTCATGTTTAGTGCCATTTCCAACATCACCACTACACTTTGGGGGTCTATATACAATCTCCACTCATGTTCTTTGCCCCTTCGTGTTTCTCAACTCTACCCATGCAGATTCCACATCGTCAGAGCTAATATCCTTCCTCATTATTGCGTTAATTTACTCTTTAACCAGCAATGCAACTCCACCACCTTTTGCTTTTTGTCTGTCCTTCCTAAATACTGACTAACCCTGGATGTTCTTTTCCCATCCCTGGTCACCATGTTTCCATAATTCCGACTATATCATACCCATTTACATCTATTTGCATGATTAATTAATCCACTTTGTGATGAATGCACCGTGCGTTAAGGCACAAAACCTTAAGGGTTGCATTTTTAACATTACTTGTCCTCTTTCCAATATTTTTCACTGTGTCCCTGTTTGATTCTGTCCCTTTATTTCTCTGCCTATCACTTTTCCTATTCCCCTTAATGACTTTTGTTCTTGTCTTTAATCCCCTTCCTCTGACTCCTTGCAAAGGTTCTCATCCCCCTGCCATTTTAGTTTAAACCTTCCCAAGCTACTCTAGCAAATAGTCCCCCTGGGACATCAGTCTCGGTCCTGCCCGGGTGTAACCCATCCAGTCTGTACTGGTCCCCCCTCCCCCAGAACAGGTCCCAATGCCCCTGTAATCTAAACCTCATCCCCTCACACCATCTCTTCAGCCACTTATTCACCTGATATATCCTGTTATTTCTACTCTGACTTGCACGTGGCACTAGTAGTAATTCTGAGATCACTATCTTTGAGGTCCAACTTTTCAACTTACTTCCTAGCTCCCTATATTCTGCTTTTAGGATCTCGTCCTTTTTTGTTACCTATGACGTTGGTACCAATGTGTACCACGACCACTGGCTATTCACCCTTCCCCTTCAGAATGTCCTGTAACCGCTCTGTGACATCCTTGTCCCTCGGACCAGGGAGGCAACATACCATCCTGAAGTCTCTTTAGCGGCCACAGAAACGCCTAATCTATCCCCCTTACAATTGAATCCCCTATAACTATTGCATTCCCAGGTGGTTTACTCCTCCCCTGTGCAGCAGAGCCAACTGTGGTGCAACGAATAGGGATGTTGCTGGTTTCCCCTGAGAGGCCAATGCCCACAACAGTATCCAAAGCAGTATATCTGTTTTTCAGGGGAATATCCACAGGAGATTCCTGCACTGCCTGCCTAGTGCTCTTGCTCTGCCTGGTGGTCACCCATTACCTTTCTCCCTGTGGGGTCTGAGCCTGCGGGGTGACCATTTCTCTTTTAGGTGCTATCCACGATACTCTCCACCGTGTAGATGCCCCAAGGTGTTCCGAGCTGACACTCCAGCTCCGAAACCCAGGCTTCCAGGAGCTGCAGCTGGACACACTTCCTGCACACATGCTGGTCCCAGGCATTGGAAATTATCACGGCTTCCGACATGGAGCACGAGGAGCACACCACGGCTTTGAGCTCTCCTGCCACGATTAGCCCTTTCAGTTAAATTAAGCCTTCTGGAAGATCTTAATGTCCAATAATATCAATTACTCTAGAGCCCTTTTTCCCTGGTCCTCGGTACTACATAACTCCCTTTAAAAAATAACTACTTACTTTCTTTGAAATAAACTTTAAACTTTTAAACTTTTCTTACCTTAGGCACTTACCCAGCTATTTAGAACTATTCCCTAACAGCAGTAAATCCCCTTTCAGCTCTCCTGTGACGTCACTGATGTTTTTTTTTGAAAACTCCGGCGCGCTGGAAGAGATCCTCTCCACTCCGAGAAGGTAAAAGACTGGGACTCGATCCTCGGGCTCGAGTTATAGGCTCCACTCTCAGCATTCTCCCCACAGGTCCACACCACTCCCGGTAGGTAAGATTGTCTCTTGTGGGAGAATCTAGAACTCGGAGTCACTATTTAAATATAAGGTGCGGCCCATTTTAGACAGAAATGAGGAGATTTTCTTTTCTCTGAGGGTTGTGAGTCTTTGGAACACTTTTCCTCAAAAGGTGGTGGAAGCAGAGTCTTTGAATATTTTTAAAGCAGAGGTAGAAAGATTCTTGATAAGCAAGGAGGTGAGTGGTTATTGGGGGTAGACGAGAATGTGGAGTCGAGGTTACAATCAGATCAGCCATGATCTTACTGAATGGCGAAGCTGGCTCAAGGGGCCGAGTGGCCTACTCCAGCTACTACTTCGTATGTTCGTATACCAAGTCCCCAGGACCAGATGGCCTGCATCCTAGGGCTTTAAAGTCAGTGGCTGCAGTGACAGAGGCATTGGTTATAATCTTCCAAAATTCCTTAGTTTCTGGAAGGGTTCCAGCGGATTGGAAAATGGAAAACGTAAGGCATTCATTCAATAAAGGAGGGAGACAGAAGACAGGAAACTATAGGCCAGTTAGCCTAAAATCTGTCACAGGGAAATTGCGAGAATCCATTAATTAAGGAGCTTGTAGCG
Organism: Heterodontus francisci; assembly: GCF_036365525.1. NCBI lineage: Eukaryota > Metazoa > Chordata > Chondrichthyes > Heterodontiformes > Heterodontidae > Heterodontus > Heterodontus francisci. The sequence continues at coordinate 2,696,771 of NW_027141936.1, forward strand.
GCATAACTAGAAAATCATCATGGGATCAGACAGAATCAAACATGATTTTGTGAAAGGGAAATCATATGTAACTAATTTATTAGATCTCTTTGAGGAAGTGACAAGCAAGGTGGATAAAGGGGCACCTGTAGATGTGGTGTACTTGGATTTCCAAAAGGCATGATGCAGGGGGTAACATATTCACATGGATAAAGGATTAGTTATCTAACAGGAAACAGAGACTGGGATAAATTGATCTTTTTGTGTTTATAAGCTCGAACTAATGGAGTGCCACAGGGACCAGTACTGGGGCCTCAACTATTTACAATGCACATCAATGACTTGGATGAAGGGACAGAATGTATGGGAGATAAATTTGCCAATGACGACACAATGGGAAGGAAGGTTTGTTGTCAAGAGGAGGTAAAGAGTTTACAAAGGGATATAATTAGGTTAAGTGAGGTTGCAAAACTTTGGTAGATGGAGTAGAATGTGGTAAGATGTGAACTTGTTCACTTTGGCAGGAAGAATAGAAAAGCAGTATACTATTTAAATGTAGAGAGATTGAAGAACTCGGTGGCACAGAGGGATCTGGATGTCCTGGTACATGAATCAGAAAGAGTTAGTATACAGGGACAGCAAGTGATTAGGAAGGCAAATGGAATGTTAGTGTTTATTGCAAAGAGAATTGAGTATAAAAGTGGAGACGTTTTACTGCAGCTGTGCAGGGCCTTGGTGAGACCACATCTGGAGTATTGTGTACAATTTTGTTCTCCTTATTTGATAAAAATGATATGATTGCATAATAAGCAGGTCAACGGAAGTTAACTTGACTCATTCCCTGAATGGAGGGCTTATTGTTTGAAGAAGGTTTGAACAGGTTGGAGTTTGGAAGAATGAGAGGTGTCTTATTGAAACATAACAGATCCTGAGTGGACTTGACAGAGTGGATGTTTCCTCTTGTGGGGGAGACTGGAACTAGGGGATAAAGTTAAAAATAACAGATCAGACATGTCCTTATCGAATGGTGGAGCAGGCTCAATGGGCCGAATGGCCTACTCCTTAGTTCTATCTTCCTATTCCAGTAACACCTTAATTTTAATATTCTCACTCGTGAGATCAAATCCCTCCATGTCCTCACCCCTCTGATTATCCCAATCCCCTGTCCATTTCCAATATTCCAGAAACTTGTTCATCTTAAAGTCTTTTTCTAATTCCCTTTTTAAAGTGAGTTTCTTTCCCTCTGTCTCTCTCTCCCTGACCACACATTTCATCTCTCCAGCTCCACTGGTGCTGTGGAAGTTTGGATCCATAAAATGGTGTGAGCTGTAATGTCGGTCACATCCAGCACATTGTACTGGTCTGAATATGGCGTCAATTCCAGCAGCTTTGATGTACGTTTTTGAAACTTGGTCTGTGCATGTCCACTGACCGCCTGTGTTAGTCACCCAAAAGGATGTAGATGCTTTGGAGAGGGTGCAGAGGAGGTTCACCAGGATGTTGCCTGGTATGGAGGGCGCTGGCTATGAAGAGAGGTTGAGTAGATTAGGATTATTTTCATTAGAAAGGCGAAGGTTGAGGGGGGACCTGATTGAGGTGTACAAAATCATGAGAGGTATAGACAGGGTGGATAGCAAGAAGATTTTTCCCAGAGTGGGGGATTCAATTACTAGGGGTCACGAGTTCAAAGTGAGAGGGGAAAAGTTTAGGGGGGATATGCGTGGACAGTTGTTTACGCAGAGGGTGGTGGGTGCCTGGAACGCGTTGCCAGCGGAGGTGGTAGACGCGGGCACGAAAGCGTCTTTTAAGATGTATCTAGACAGATACATGAAAGAGCAGGAAGCAAAGACATACAGACCCTTAGAAAATAGGCGACATGTTTAGATAGAGGATCTGGATCGGCGCAGGCTTGGAGGGCTGAAGGGCCTGTTCCTGTGCTGTAATTTTCTTCGTTCTTTGTTCTTTGACCAGGCATCCAACTTACAGGTGAGGGGCTTTTAACTTACTTCTGCTATTGTAAAGTTAGTGGAGGTGCTGTGGATGGTTTCTGGAGGTTGTGTTGTGAGCTGCTGCAGACATTCAGGGAGGACAGAGGATTTGGTGACCCAACTCTGGACGCGGTATGGGGACAGTAGTTACAGTGTCTCTGTGTCTGTAACATGACCAACACAAGGAGCACAGGCTGCAGAGAGGCGAGGCTCTGTAAAGACTCAGTAGGAGGGGACTCTGCCCTACCCACGCCGGGTTTTCCAAGAGCAAAAAGAGCAGTCCTAATACCGAGCCCTGGGGAACACCACTGTGTGCTCCCATCGAGTCTGAACAATAACCTTTTACCACTTCTCTCTGTTTACTGTTCTTTAGCCAATGTTATATACACACTGTCACTTGCCCTTTAATCCATAGGGTTCAGTTTTCCTAACCTGTCTATTGAAGGTCACTTGATCAAACACCATTTGAAAGCCCATATCTATAACTTCAATCACACCACCCTCATCAACCCTCTCCATTGTTTTATCAAAGAACTCCATCAAGTTTACCTCGTCACCACCGCTCTCCACTCCTCCACTGTTGTTAAATTATAAGACTGCTTATCCGACATCCAGTACTGGATGAGCAGAAATTTCCTCCAATTAAATATTGGCAAGAATGAAGCCATTGTTTTGACTCCCCACTCCAACACTTTTCCCTTGCTATTGATTCCATCCGTCTCCCTATTAACAGTCTGAGATTCACACAGTCTGTTTGCAACCTTGGTGCCATATATGACCGCAAAATGGTCTTCCAAACTCATTTTCAGGATATCATTACAACCACCTATTTCCACCTCAGTAACATCGCCTGACGTCACCCATGTCTCAGCCCATCTGCTGCTGAAACCTCATTCATGCCTTCGTCACCTCTAAGTGTGATTATTCCAACTCACTCCTTGCTGATCTCCCACATTCTACTATCTATAAACCTGAGGTCCTCCAGGACTCTGCTAACCGTGTCCTAATTTCCTGTTCAGCTATCACTGACTGACATTGACTCTTGATTAAGCAATGTATTTATTTTAAAATTCTCCATCTTGTTTTCCCTCCATGACATCTACACCCCTCACCCCCACACATCCTATATATGTAATATCCTCCAGCCCCACAACCCTTAAAGATATCTGCACTCCTCTCCTTCTGCCCTCTTGTGTGTCCCTGATTTGAATTACTCCACCATTGGAAGCTGCACCTTCAGTTGTCAAGGCGGCAAACATCTGGAATAATCTCCCTTTGATCTCCACCTCTCCGCCTCTGCACCACTCCACTCACTTTCCTTCTTTAGGGCACTCCGTTAAACCTACCACTTTCACCAAGCTGTTGGTGATCTGACCCAATATCTCCATATATGGCTCAGTGTCATACGTACAACCCTCTAGTCCCCTGTCACCACTCCTATATCCAAGGAGGATTGGAAGATTCTGGCCAGTGCCTCTGCTATTTCCGCCATTCCTTCCCTCAGCAACTCTCATACATCCCATCCAGACCGGCTAAATGTTCTACTTTATTGTGGTACAAAAGGTATTGGAATGAAAGGGGTTAAATGAAACTGTTTGTTCAGTGACTGTAATTAATGTCATTCTCCATGGAGCCTAATTGTGTCACTGGAGAGTTTCCCTCTTCTGTTAGTAAGGGGTTCCTTTCAATGAGTTATCCCATCGTGTCAGTGGCAGTATCATCACCGACACTAACAGGGATCAGCACATCCAGCGAGAGTAAGGGAGAGGATAGATCAGAATCTGAGAGCAATAGATTGGAATGTTACAAGAATGGGTCAGAATCTGAGAACAATCGACTGGGACGTCAGAACAATGGGCAGGAGTTTACCCTTTTGGTGTGATTATCTTACTGCGGATTATTATTGGTTCACATTAGCGGATCAGATCTATTGTGCACTGAGGATGACTCAACACATTTATTATCCCATTCTCGCTATCGTTGGTGTCCCTGGTACGTCTCTCTATCCAGCTATTAATTCTATAAACATTGATTAACTGTTTTACTGCTCTTAACAACGGCCACTTCCATAATATCGTCCTCCATGGGAGCCTATTTGCTGCATAAACTCTGATCTGTGCCTTTGTCAAATCTACTATTCAAATGCTGTCCTGGTTACCATCCCTATTACAAACTGCCATAAATAACAGTCTATCCAAAACTCTGCTATCCATATCCTAACGGCACAAAGTCTCGTTCACCCAACATCCCTGTGCTCAGTGACATACATTGGTTTTCTGTAGGACAGAGTATATAGGAAGAAATAAATGGGGTGTGTAAGAAAAATGCCGCAATATTCATGGAGATTTTAATCTACATGTAGATTGGGCAAATCAGGCTGGCAAAGGTAGACTGGAAAATTAGTTCATAGAATTTATTCGTGAAAATTCCTCAGAGCAACACGTTCTGGAGCCAACCAGGAGCAGGCTGTTCTGGAACTTATAATGTGCAATGAGACAGTATTAATCAAGAACCTCATGGTAAAGGAGTTTCTAGGCGACAATGATCATAACATGATAGAATTTCAACGTTCAGATTGAAGAGAAAACTGTGGTCTAAGACAGTTTTTTTTTTTAATTAATAAAGGTAATGATAAGGATATGAAGGCACAGCCAGCCAAAGTGAACTGGGAAACTAGGTTAAAAGTTAGTACAGTAGAGATTCAGTGGCTGACTTAAAAGGAGATACTTAACAACTCTCAGCAAAGATTTAACTGAGTGAGAAAGACAGACCCTTGGAGAAGGTTGCATCATACGTGGTTAAATAGGGAAGTTAAGGATAATATTAAATTGAAAGAAACACTGTACAAATCTGCAAAGATTAGTGGTCGGTGAAAAGATTGGACAGATTTTAAGAACCAGCAACGAATGACAAAAAAGAGGGTAAAAGTAGAGTGTTGGAGAAAGCTAGCTGGTAATGTAAACAGAGAGTAAGAGTTTCGACAAATATTTAATTAGGGAAAAGGGAACTAAAGTTAGTGTTAATCCTCGAGTGAGTGCGTTTGGGGAATTAATAATGAGAAACAAGGACATGGAGGAGGGGTTGAACAGGTATTTTGTGTCTGTTATCACTGTAGCAAACTTAGAAAACCTTCCAAAGATACATGAATCAAGAGGCAAAAAGGGAGAGAGGAACTTCAAACAATCACCCTCAACAGAGAAAAGGTACTGATAAAGCTATTGCACCTGAAGGCTGACAGGACCTGTCATCCGTGGTTAACTGAAACAGTTAAAGATAGTATCAACCTTAAAGAAAAAACACATCATTATGCAAAGCTGTGTGGCAGGTTGGAAGATTGAACAGAATATAAACAGCAGCTAAGAACAACTAAAAGATTAATAAGGTGGGGAAAATTAGTATGCGAGAGAAAGCTGGCAAGAAATATAAAGACAGATAGTAACAGGTTCTAAATATATAAACAAGAAAATAGTTAACAAAGTGAGCGTTGGTCCTATAGAACGTGAGTCTGTGGAATTAATAATGAATATTAAAAAGTTGACAACTGACTTGTACAGGAATTTTGCATCGGTCCTCATTATAGAGGGTACAAGTAACATCCCAGTATTAGCTGCAAGCCAGAAATGGAAAGGAGGGAGGAACTCAAGAAAATTACAATCAACAGGGAAGTGGTGCTAAACAATTAGATGGAGCTGCGGGCTGACAAATCCCCAGATCCTGACGACTTCATCCTAGGGTTTTTAAAAGCAGTAGCTAGTGAGATAGTTGATGCGTTAATTTTAATGTTCCAAAGTTCCCTAGATTTGAAGAAAGTTCCGTTAGATTGGAAAATAGCGAATGTAACTCCTTTATTCAAAAAGTAAGGGAGACAGAAAGCAGGAAACTACAGGCCACTTAGCTTAACATCTCTCTTCGGAAAAAATGTTGGAAGCTATTATTAAAGATGTTGTAGCAGGGCATTTAAAAAAGATTAAGGTAATCCGGCAGAATCAACATGATTTTGTGGAAAGGAAATTGTGTTTAACCAATTTCATAGAATCATAGAATCATAGAATCATAGAACATACAGCACAGAACAGGCCCTTCGTCCCACAATGTTGTGCCGATCCTTTGTCCTCTGTCAAGGACAATTTAATCTATACCCCATCATTCTCCTTTATCCATATACCTATCCAAAAGCCTTTTGAAAGTCCCTAAAGTTTCTGACTCAACAACTTCCCCGGGCAAGGCATTCCATGCCTCGACCACTCTCTGGGTAAAGAACCTTCCCCTGACATCCCCCTTATATCTCCCACCCTTCACCTTAAATTTATGACCCCTTGTAACGCTTTGCTCCACCCGGGGAAAAAGTTTCTGACTGTCTACCCTATCTATTCCCCTGATCATCTTATAAACCTCTATCATGTCACCCCTCATCCTTCTCCTTTCTAATGAGAAGAGGCCTAGAATGTTCAGCCTTTCCTCGTAAGACTTATTCTCCATTCCAGGCAACATCCTGGTAAATCTCCTCTGCACCCTCTCCAAGGCTTCCACATCCTTCCTAAAATGAGGCGACCAGAACTGCACACAGTACTCCAAATGAGGCCTTACCAAGGTCCTGTACAGCTGCATCATCACCTCACGGCTCTTAAATTCAATCCCTCTGCTAATGAACGCTAACACCCCATATGCCTTCTTCACAGCCCTATCCACTTGAGTTGCAACTTTCAATGATCTATGCACATAGACCCCAAGGTCTCTCTGCTCCTCCACATGCCCAAGAACCCTACCGTTAACCCAGTATTTTGCATTCATGTTTGTCCTTCCAAAATGGACGACCTCACACTTTTCAGGGTTAAACTCCATCTGCCACTTTTCAGCCCAGCACTGCAACCTATCCAAGTCCCTTTGCAGACGACAATAGCCCTCCTCGGTATCCACAACTCCACCAACCTTTGTATCATCTGCAAATTTACTGACCCACCCTTCGACTTCCTCATCCAAGTCGTTAATAAAAATCACAAACAGGAGAGGACCCAGAACTGATCCCTGCGGCACGCCACTGGTAACTGGGCTCCAGGCTGAGTATTTACCATCTAAGACCACTCTCTGCCTTCTATCAGTTAGCCAATTCTTAATCCAACTGGCCACATTCCCCACTATCCCATGCCTCCTGACTTTCTCCATAAGTCTACCATGGGGGACCTTATCAAATGCCTTACTAAAATCCATGTACACCACATCCACTGGTTTACCCTCATCCACTTGCTTGGTCACCTGCTCAAAGAATTCAATCAGGCTTGTGAGGCAAGAGCTACCCCTCACAAAACCGTGCTGACTGTCCCGAATCAAGCAGTGTCTTTCCAGATGCTCAGAAATCCTATCCCTCAGCACCTTTTCCATCAACTTACCTACCACCGAAGTAAGACTAACTGGCCTGTAATTCCCAGGGTTGTTCCTATTCCCTTTCTTGAACAGGGGCACAACATTTGCCACCCTCCAATCACCTGGTACCACCCCCGTCAGCAGAGAAGATGAAAAGATCATTGCCAGCGGCTCTGCAATTTCATCCCTTGCTTCCCATAACATCCTTGGATATACCCCGTCAGGCCCGGGAGACTTGTCTATCTTCAAGTTATTCAAAAACCCCAACACATCTTCCCTCCTAACGAGCACTTCCTCGAGCTTACCAGTCTGCTTCCCACCGTCCTCTTCAGTAATACACCCCTTCTCATTCGTAAATACCGAAGAGAAGTACTCATTCAAAACCTCACTTATCTCTTCCGGCTCAACACACAGTCTCCCGCTATTGTCCTTGACCGGACCTATGGTCCCCCTAGTCATCCTCATATTTCTGACATACGCGTAAAAGGCCTTGGGGTTTTCTTTTATCCTACCCGCCAAGCATTTTTCATGCCCTCTCTTAGCTCTCCTAATCCCTTTCTTCAGATCCTTCCTGGCCATCTTGTATCCCTCCAGAGCTATGCCTGTGCCCTTTTTCCTCAACTTTATATACGCATCCTTCTTCTTCCTAACAAGACTCTCAACCTCTCTTGTCAACCACGGTTCCCTCACATGACCATCCCTTCCCTGTCTGACAGGGACATGCTTATCAATGGCCCCTACTATCTGCTCCTTGAAAAAGTTCCACATTTCGACCGTGCCCTTCCCTGCCAGCATATGCTCCCAACTTATGCTCCTCAGTTCCTGCCTGACAGCATCATATCTACCCTTCCCCCAATTGTAAACCTTGCCCTGTTGCACATACCTATCCCTCTCCATTACCACAGTGAATGCTACAGAATTGTGATCACTATCTCCAAAGTGCTCGCCCACCAACAGCTCTATCACTTGCCCTGGTTCATTACCTAGTACCAAATCCAATATTGCCTCCCCTCTGGTCGGGCAGTCTACATACTGAGTCAGAAAAGCTTCCTGGACATACTGCACAAACACTACCCCATCCAAACTATTCGATCTAAAGAGTTGCCAATCAATATTTGGGAAGTTGAAATCCCCCATAATTACTACCCTGTGACTTCTGCTCCTTTCCAAAATCTGTTTCCCAATCTGCTCTTCCACCTCCCTGCTGCTATTGGGGGGCCTATAGAAAACTCCCATCAAGGTGACTGCTCCTTTCCTGTTCCTGACCTCAACCCACAGTGCCTCAGTCGGCAGATCCTCCTCGAAAATTCTTTCAGCAGTTGTTACACTATTTCTAACTAACAATGCCACCCCCCCACCTCTTTTACCACCATTCCTAATCTTATGAAAACATCTATAACCAGGTACCTCCAAAAACCATTCCTCCCCCTCACCTATCCACGTTTCAGTGATGACCACAACATCGTAGTCCCAAGTGCCCATCCACGCCTTCAATTCACTCACCTTATTCCTGATGCTTCTTGCGTTGAAGTATACGCACTTTAACCCTTCTCCGTGCCCATCTGTCCTCTGTGACAGTGCTACCTTCCCCAATACCTCACTACACTCTTTGTCTTTGAGTGGACCCACTGGTCCCTGGATTACAAGTCCGGTTCCCATCCCCCTCCCAAACTAGTTTAAACCCTCCCGAACAGTACTAGCAAACCTCCCTCCCAGGATATTGGTGCCCCTCTGGTTCAGATGCAGCCCGTCCTGTTTGAACAGGTCCCATCTTCCCCAGAATGCAGTCCAATTATCCAAGAACTGGAAGCCCTCCCTCCTACACCATTCCTGCAGCCACGTGTTCAGCTGTGCTCTCTCCCTATTCCTAGCCTCACTATCACGTGGCGCCGGCAACAAACCAGAGATAACAACTCTGTCCGTCCGAGCTTTCAGCTTCCAGCCTAACTCCCTAAACTCACTTCTAACATCTGTGCCACCCTTCCTTCCTACGTCGTTGGTGCCAATGTGCACCACGACCTCTGGCTGCTCCCCCTCCCCTTTAAGGATCCTGAAGACGCGATCACAAACATCACGGACCCTGGCACCAGGGAGGCAACAAACCATCCGTGCGTCTCGCCTGCGCCCACAGAACCGCCTGTCCGTACTCCTCACCATCGAGTCCCCGATGACTAGTGCTCTCCCATTCTCCCTCCTTCCCTTCTGAGCCACAGTGCAGGACCCCGTGCCAGAGGCCCGGTCACTGCAGCCTGCCCCCGATAGGCCGTCTCCCCCAACAGTATCTAAAACTGTATACTTGTTGTTGAGGGGAACGACCACAGGAGATCCCTGCACTGACCTCTTCCCACCTCTAACTGTTACCCAGCTGCCTTTGATTTGTGGAGTAACGACCTCCGTGTAGCTTCTATCTATCAACCCCTCAGCTTCCCGAATGATCCTCAGTTCATCCAGCTCCAGCTCCAATTCCCTAACACGGTCTGATAGGAGCTGGAGACGGATGCACTTCCAGCAGGTGAAGTCGGCAGGGCCACCGGAGGTTTCCCTCACCTCGAACATTCTGCAGGAGGAGCAATACACTACACTGGCTGCCATTTCTTTTATTCAATTACCCCTTAGTTAAGTACAACTATAGATATTAACAAAAACAGTAAATAGCTTACCTGCTCAGTCCTTTTTGGTTAGAGGAGGAGGGTAAAAAGGGTCTTATTATTAGGTTAGAGGAGGAGGATGGGTGGGAGACACTACATGTGTAGTGGCTCGGGTTTACTCAGCTCCGCAACTTTAAGGAAAATACCTACCCAGGAGTCCTCGCTGCCGACCAGCTTCCGGTTCCTCCGGCGCCAAAAGAAACTCAAAGACAAGGAAAACAGTAAGTAAAACAGTAAGTACTTACTTTTAAAACACAGCTCCTGATGCCTTCACTCACCCACCGAAGAGTCGCTACCTTCTCCTGCTGCTCCGCCGGGAAATGAGGCCGAGTCCACGGAGCTCCGCACCTTTAAGGAAAATACCTACCCAGGAGTCCTCGCTGCCGACCAACTTCCGGTTCCTCCGGCGCCAAAAGAAACTCAAAGACAAGGAAAACAGTAAGTAAAACAGTAAGTACTTACTTTTAAAACACAGCTCCTGATGCCTTCACTCACCCACCGAAGAGTCGCTACCTTCTCCTGCTGCTCCGCCGGGAAATGAGGCCGAGTCCACGGAGCTCCGCACCTTTAAGGAAAATACCTACCCAGGAGTCCTCGCTGCCGACCAACTTCCGGTTCCTCCGGCGCCAAAAGAAACTCAAAGACAAGGAAAACAGTAAGTAAAACAGTAAGTACTTACTTTTAAAACACAGCTCCTGATGCCTTCACTCACCCACCGAAGAGTCGCTACCTTCTCCTGCTGCTCCGCCGGGAAATGAGGCCGAGTCCACGGAGCTCCGCACCTTTAAGGAAAATACCTACCCAGGAGTCCTCGCTGCCGACCAACTTCCGGTTCCTCCGGCGCCAAAAGAAACTCAAAGACAAGGAAAACAGTAAGTAAAACAGTAAGTACTTACTTTTAAAACACAGCTCCTGATGCCTTCACTCACCCACCGAAGAGTCGCTACCTTCTCCTGCTGCTCCGCCGGGAAATGAGGCCGAGTCCACGGAGCTCCGCACCTTTAAGGAAAATACCTACCCAGGAGTCCTCGCTGCCGACCAACTTCCGGTTCCTCCGGCGCCAAAAGAAACTCAAAGACAAGGAAAACAGTAAGTAAAACAGTAAGTACTTACTTTTAAAACACAGCTCCTGATGCCTTCACTCACCCACCGAAGAGTCGCTACCTTCTCCTGCTGCTCCGCCGGGAAATGAGGCCGAGTCCACGGAGCTCCGCACCTTTAAGGAAAATACCTACCCAGGAGTCCTCGCTGCCGACCAACTTCCGGTTCCTCCGGCGCCAAAAGAAACTCAAAGACAAGGAAAACAGTAAGTAAAACAGTAAGTACTTACTTTTAAAACACAGCTCCTGATGCCTTCACTCACCCACCGAAGAGTCGCTACCTTCTCCTGCTGCTCCGCCGGGAAATGAGGCCGAGTCCACGGAGCTCCGCACCTTTAAGGAAAATACCTACCCAGGAGTCCTCGCTGCCGACCACCTTCCGGTTCCTCCGGCGCCAAAAGAAACTCAATGACAAGGAAAACAGTAAGTAAAACAGTAAGTACTTACTTTTAAAACACAGCTCCTGATGCCTTCACTCACCCACCGAAGAGTCGCTACCTTCTCCTGCTGCTCCGCCGGGAAATGAGGCCGAGTCCACGGAGCTCCGCACCTTTAAGGAAAATACCTACCCAGGAGTCCTCGCTGCCGACCAACTTCCGGTTCCTCCGGCGCCAAAAGAAACTCAAAGACAAGGAAAACAGTAAGTAAAACAGTAAGTACTTACTTTTAAAACACAGCTCCTGATGCCTTCACTCACCCACCGAAGAGTCGCTACCTTCTCCTGCTGCTCCGCCGTGAAATGAGGCCGAGTCCACGGAGCTCCGCACCTTTAAGGAAAATACCTACCCAGGAGTCCTCGCTGCCGACCAACTTCCGGTTCCTCCGGCGCCAAAAGAAACTCAAAGACAAGGAAAACAGTAAGTAAAACAGTAAGTACTTACTTTTAAAACACAGCTCCTGATGCCTTCACTCACCCACCGAAGAGTCGCTACCTTCTCCTGCTGCTCCGCCGGGAAATGAGGCCGAGTCCACGGAGCTCCGCACCTTTAAGGAAAATACCTACCCAGGAGTCCTCGCTGCCGACCAGCTTCCGGTTCCTCCGGCGCCAAAAGAAACTCAAAGACAAGGAAAACAGTAAGTACTTACTTTTAAAACACAGCTCCTGATGCCTTCACTCACCCACCGAAGAGTCGCTACCTTCTCCTGCTGCTCCGCCGGGAAATGAGGCCGAGTCCACGGAGCTCCGCACCTTTAAGGAAAATACCTACCCAGGAGTCCTCGCTGCCGACCAGCTTCCGGTTCCTCCGGCGCCAAAAGAAACTCAAAGACAAGGAAAACAGTAAGTAAAACAGTAAGTAATTACTTTTAAAACACAGCTCCTGATGCCTTCACTCACCCACCGAAGAGTCGCTACCTTCTCCTGCTGCTCCGCCGGGAAATGAGGCCGAGTCCACGGAGCTCCGCACCTTTAAGGAAAATACCTACCCAGGAGTCCTCGCTGCCGACCAGCTTCCGGTTCCTCCGGCGCCAAAAGAAACTCAAAGACAAGGAAAACAGTAAGTAAAACAGTAAGTACTTACTTTTAAAACACAGCTCCTGATGCCTTCACTCACCCACCGAAGAGTCGCTACCTTCTCCTGCTGCTCCGCCGGGAAATGAGGCCGAGTCCACGGAGCTCCGCACCTTTAAGGAAAATACCTACCCAGGAGTCCTCGCTGCCGACCAACTTCCGGTTCCTCCGGCGCCAAAAGAAACTCAAAGACAAGGAAAACAGTAAGTAAAACAGTAAGTACTTACTTTTAAAACACAGCTCCTGATGCCTTCACTCACCCACCGAAGAGTCGCTACCTTCTCCTGCTGCTCCGCCGGGAAATGAGGCCGAGTCCACGGAGCTCCGCACCTTTAAGGAAAATACCTACCCAGGAGTCCTCGCTGCCGACCAACTTCCGGTTCCTCCGGCGCCAAAAGAAACTCAAAGACAAGGAAAACAGTAAGTAAAACAGTAAGTACTTACTTTTAAAACACAGCTCCTGATGCCTTCACTCACCCACCGAAGAGTCGCTACCTTCTCCTGCTGCTCCGCCGGGAAATGAGGCCGAGTCCACGGAGCTCCGCACCTTTAAGGAAAATACCTACCCAGGAGTCCTCGCTGCCGACCAGCTTCCGGTTCCTCCGGCGCCAAAAGAAACTCAAAGACAAGGAAAACAGTAAGTACTTACTTTTAAAACACAGCTCCTGATGCCTTCACTCACCCACCGAAGAGTCGCTACCTTCTCCTGCTGCTCCGCCGGGAAATGAGGCCGAGTCCACGGAGCTCCGCACCTTTAAGGAAAATACCTACCCAGGAGTCCTCGCTGCCGACCAGCTTCCGGTTCCTCCGGCGCCAAAAGAAACTCAAAGACAAGGAAAACAGTAAGTAAAACAGTAAGTACTTACTTTTAAAACACAGCTCCTGATGCCTTCACTCACCCACCGAAGAGTCGCTACCTTCTCCTGCTGCTCCGCCGGGAAATGAGGCCGAGTCCACGGAGCTCCGCACCTTTAAGGAAAATACCTACCCAGGAGTCCTCGCTGCCGACCAGCTTCCGGTTCCTCCGGCGCCAAAAGAAACTCAAAGACAAGGAAAACAGTAAGTAAAACAGTAAGTACTTACTTTTAAAACACAGCTCCTGATGCCTTCACTCACCCACCGAAGAGTCGCTACCTTCTCCTGCTGCTCCGCCGGGAAATGAGGCCGAGTCCACGGAGCTCCGCACCTTTAAGGAAAATACCTACCCAGGAGTCCTCGCTGCCGACCAGCTTCCGGTTCCTCCGGCGCCAAAAGAAACTCAAAGACAAGGAAAACAGTAAGTAAAACAGTAAGTACTTACTTTTAAAACACAGCTCCTGATGCCTTCACTCACCCACCGAAGAGTCGCTACCTTCTCCTGCTGCTCCGCCGGGAAATTTATTGGAGTTCTTTGAAGAAGTAACATGTGCTGTGGATAAAGGGGAACTGATGGATGTACTGTACTTAGATTTCCAGAAGGCCACTGATAAGGTGCCACATCAAAGGTTTTTGCTGAAAATAGAAGCTCATGGTGATGGGGATAAAATATCGGCATGGATGAAAGATTGGGGGGCTAACAGGAAACAGAGAGTAGGCATAAATGGGCCATTTTCTGGTTGGCAAGATGTGATGAGTGGTGTGCCACGGGAATCTGTGCTGGTGTCTCAACTTCTTACAATTTATATAAATGACTTGGATGATGGGAGTGAAGAAATGGTTGCCAAATTTGCTGATGACACAACGATAGGTAGGAAAATAACTTGTGAAGAGGACATAAGGAGGCTGAAAGGGGATATAGATAGGTTAAGTGAGTGGGCAAAGATCTGACAAATGGAGTATTCTGTGGGAAAATGTGACATTGTCCATTTTGGCAGGAAGAATAAAAAAGAAGCATATTTAGATGGTCAAACATTGCAGAGCTCTGAGATGCAGAGCGATCTGGGTATCCTAGAGCATGAATTACTAAAGGTTAGTCTTTAGGTTCAGCAAGTAATTAGAAAAGCTAATAGAATGCTATAATTTATTGGAATGAGAATTGAATGCAAAAGTATGGAGGTTATGCTACAGCTATGCAGAAAATTGGTGAGACCACATCTGGAGTACTGTGTACAGTATTGGGCTCCTTACTTGAGGAAGGATGTAAATGTATTGGAAGCATTCAGAGAAGGTTGACCAGACCAATACCTTGAATGGGCAGGTTGCCTTATAAGAAAAGGTTGGAAAGACTAGGCTTGTATCCACTGGAGGTTCGAAGAGCAAGAGGCGACTTGATTGAAGCATATGAGATACTGAAAGATCTTGACAGGGTGGATGTGGGAAGGATGTTTCCCCTTAAGGGAGAATCTAGAACTCGGGTTCACTGTTTAAAAATAAGGGGTCGCCCATTTAAGACAGAGATGAGGAGATTTTTTTTTTCTGAGCGTCGTGAGTCTTTGGAACAATCTTCCTCAAAAGGTAGTGGAAGCAGAGTTTTTGAATATTTTTAAAGCCGATGTAGATAGATTCTTGATAAGCAAGTGGGTGAGTGGTTATTGGGGATAGGTGGGAATGTGGATTGAGGTTACAATCAGATCAGCTATCATCTTATTGAATGGCGGAGCAGGCTTGAGGGGCCAAGTGGCTTACTCCTGCTCCTAATTCGTATGTTTGTATGCTCGTATGTCAAGTCCCCAAGTTTAAAGGCCTGTATCCTAGGGCCTTAAAGTAAGTGGTCGCAGAGATAGTGTAGGCATTGATTAAAATCTTCCAAAATTCCTTAGATTCTGGAAGGGTCCCAGCGGATTGGAAAATAGAAAATGTAACACATTTATTCAAGAAAGGAGGGAGACAGAAAACAGGAATCTAAAGGCCAGTTACCCTAAAATCTGTTATAGAGAAACTGCGAGAATACAGTAAGAATGGGTTTGTAGCAGCACACCTAGAAAATCATCATGGGACCAGACAGAATCAACATGCTGTTGTGTAAGGGAAATCATATGTAACTTATTTATTAGAGCTCTTTGAGGAAGTAACAAGCCAGGCGGATAAAGGGGCACCTGTAGATGTGGTATACTTGGATTTCCAAATGCATGATGTAGGGGATAACATATTGGCATGGATAAAGGATTCGTTAGCTAACAGGAAACAGAGACTAGGGATAAATGGGTCTTTTTGCGTTGGCAAACAGTAACTGGTGAAGTACTACAGGGATCAGTGTTGGGGCCTCAACTATTTACAATCCATTTCGATGACTTGGATGAAAGAACAATATGTGTGGTAGCTAAATGTGCCGATGACAGCAAGATGGGAAGGAACACCGGTTGTCAAGAGCAGGTAAAGAATTTCCCAAATGACACACATAGGTTAAAGGAGATTGGCAAAAATTTGGCAGGGGGAGTAGAATGTGGTATGATGTGAACTTGTCCACTTTGGCAGGAAGAATAGAAAAGCAGTATATGATTTAAATGTAGAGAGATTGCAGAACTCGGTGGTACAGAGGGATCTGAGTGTCCTGGTACAGGAATCAGAAAGAGTTAGTATACAGGCGCAGCACGTGGAATGAAAGAGGAAGGCAAATGGAATGTTAGTGTTTATTGCAAAGGGAATCGTGTATAAAAGTGGGAAGTTTTACTGCAGCTATGCAGGGCATTGGTGAGAACTCATCAGGTTTACTGTGTACAGTTTTGGTCGTCTTATTTGATAACAATGATATAATTACGTTTGAAGCAGGTTCACTTGATTCATTCAGCAAATGAAGGGTTTATTTTATGAAGAAAGGTTGAAAAGCTTGGACTATAGTTTGAAAGAATAAGAGGTGATCTGAGTGAAACATGTAAAATCCTGAGTGGACTTGATAGAGTCGATACCGGGAGGATGTTTCCTGTTGTGGAGGAGACTGGAACTAGGGGATAAAGATGATAATAAGAGTTCAGCCATGATCCTAACGAATGGTGGAGCAGGCTCAAAGGGCCGAATGGACTACTCCTGCCCCAGGACCCATGTTACTATGTCCAGTAACACCTCAATTTTAATATTCTCACTCTTGTGATCAAATCCCTCCATGTCCTCACCCATCTGATTATCCCAATCCCCTGTCAATTTCCAATATTCCTGAAACTTGTTCATCTTCAAGTCTTTTTCTAATTCCCTTTTTAAAGTGAGTTTATTTCACCGCTCGATGTGATTATTCCAACTCACTCCTGGCTGATCTCCCACATTCTACTCTCTGTAAACTTGAGGTTCATCCAAAACTCTGCTGCCCGTGTCCTAATTCCCTGTTCACCTATCACTGACCTACATTTACTCCTGATTTGGCAATGTTTTTATTTTAAATTTCTCCACCTTGTTTGTCCTCTATGACATCGCCCCCACCCTATATCTGTAATATCTTCCAGCCCGACAACCCTTAAAGATAACTGTACTCCTCTCCTTCAGCCCTCTTGTGTGTCCCCGATTTTAATTACTTCACCATTGGAAGCTGCACCTTCGGTTGTCTAGGCCCCAAGCTCTGGAATAATCTCCCTACAGATCTCTACCACTCCGCCTCTCCACTCACTTCCCTTCCTTAAGACACTCCTTAAAACCTACCTCTTTAACCAAGCTGTTGGTCATCTGACCCAATATCTTCACAAATGGTTCCGAGTCATACATTGTTTCATAATGCTCCTGTGAAGCATTTTCGGATGTTTTATGACAAAGGCACTAAATGAAATGAGTTGCTGTTGTTGATGTTTGCTAGACTTTTTTCTTTTTTGCATTCGCATATCCGTGCTGCTAGCCTGTTATTATCCCATGTTTTTACGTGTAATGAATACTTTTATCCTGCTTGTGACCGCCCGAAATTTCCCCACCAGCGAGGTTAGACTGATTGGTCAGTAATTACAGTGTTTACTCCATCTGTCCCTTTTTAAACAGGGAGTAACAATTACAACCCTCCAGTCCCTTGTATTAACTCCCATAGCCAAGGAGGATTGAAAGGTTCTGGCCAGTGCATCTGCTATTTCCACCTTTCCGTCCCTCAGCAACCCTCACATGTCCAATCCAGACCAGGTAAATGTTCTCCTTCATTGTTGTGCAAACAGTGTTGGATTGAAAGAGGTTAACTGAACCTATTTGTTCAGTGACTGTAATTAATGCCAGTCTCCATGGATGCTACATGTGTCACTGGAGGGTTTCCCCCTTCTATGAATAGAGGGACTTCTTTCAATGTGTCACCCCACAATGTCAGCGGGAGTATCATCCGGGGCACTAACAGTGATCAGTGGCTGCAGAGAGAGGGAGGGAATAGATCGGAATCTGAGAACAATAGATTGCAATGTCACAATAATGGATCATAATCTGAACCATAGATTGGAATGTTACAACAATGGGTCAGAATCTGAGAACACTAGATTGGAATGTTACAACAATGGGTCAGAATCTGAGAACACTAGATTGGAATGTTACAACAATGGGTCAGAATCTGAGAACACTAGATTGGAATGTTACAACAATGGGTCAGAATCTGAGAACACTAGATTGGAATGTTACAACAATGGGTCAGAATCTGAGAACACTAGATTGGAATGTTACAACAATGGGTCAGAATCTGAGAACACTAGATTGGAATATTCCAACAATGAACAAAGAACAAAGAACAAAGAACTGTGTTAGCAGGAATGAATCTGGAAGACTCACTCGACACTCAGGTCTGCTCCAATGTAAAACAGTTTATTTAGTTACGCCAGTGGGGAGCAGGTCATTGGGCTGTCCAGATGCCTCTCCACTGAACAAAGGAAAATCATCCAAACTTATACATTTTCAAACAGTTACTCAGCCCATCCCGGCCGGACATGGTCCAATCACAACGATTATCGATTATATACATTGATTATTAGAGCGAATAGAAGCGGTTACTAGGCATAGAGGGGCTGCATGACCGGCCCATACACAGATAGGGGATTACTCATGATGTTTTCCATACCCCCTTATCTTCACCTCGTTATCGGCCCATACACAGATAGGGGATTACTCATGATGTCTTCCATACCCCCTTATCTTCACATCGTTACTGGCCCATACACAGATAGGGGATTATTCATGATGTTTTCCATACTCCCTTATCTTCACCTCGTTACCGGCCCATACACAGATAGGAGATGACTCATGATGTTTTCCATACCCCCTTATCTTCACCTCGTTACCGGCCCATACACAGATAGGGGTTGACTCATGATGCTTTCACCTCGTTACTTGACCACATTCCACAAGGGCGTCTGCTTTTCATTTTAATTAGCCTTTTGTTTGAGAATGGATTACTCAGCTCCTGTGGAATGTGGTCAAGTTAACTGAGCCCCATGGTGCTTTGCAAACTCCTCACTGTTCACTAGTATTATATGTTACTGGTTGCTCAAATAATATTTAAACATTATAATATTTATGGCAGGTGCCTCTGCGCTTGGGAACACCCTACATCGAACAGGAACAGGCCATACGGCCCTCCAAGCCTGCGCCGATCTTGATGCCTGCCTAAACTAACACCTTCTGCACTTCCGGGGCCCATATCCCTCCATTCCCTTCCTATTCATGTGTTTGTCAAGATGCCTCTTGAACGTCGCTATCGTATCTGCTTCCACCACCTACCCTGGCAGCAAGTTCCAGGCACTCACCACCCTCTGTGTAAAAAACTTGCCTCGCACATCCCCTCTTAACTTTGCCCCTCGCACCATAAACCTATGTCCCCGAGTAACTGACCCTTCCACCCTGGGAAAAAGCCTCTGACTATCCACTCTGTCCATGCCGCTCATAACTTTGTAAACCTCTATCATGTCGCACCTCCACCTCCGTCGTTCCAGTGAAAACAATCCGTGTTTTTCCAACCTATCCTCATTGCTAATGCCCTGCAAACCAGGCAACATCCTGGTAAACCTCCTCTGTACCCTCTCCAATGCCTCCACATCCTTCTTGCAGTGTGGCGACCAGAATTGCACACAATATTCTAAGTGTGGCCTAACTAAGGTTCTGTACAGCTGCAACATGACTTGCCAATTTTTATACTCTATTCCCCGAACGATGAAGGCAAGCATGCCGTATGCCTTCTTGACTACCTTATCCACCTGCGTTGCCACTTTCAGTGACCTGTGGATCTGTACGCTCAGATCTTTTTGCCTGTCAATACTCCTAAGGGTTCTGCCATTTACTGTATACCTCCCACCTGCATTAGACCTTCCAAAATGCATTACCTCACATTTGTCCGGATTAAACTCCATCTGCCATTTCTCCGCCCAAGTCTCCAACCGATATATATCCTGCTGTATCCTCTGACAATCCTTATCATTATCCGCAACTCCACCAACCTTTGTGTCGTCCGCAATCCTACTACTCAGACCAGCTACATTTTCCTCCAAATCATTTATATATACTACAAACAGCAAAGGTCCCAGCACTGATCTCTGTGGAACACCACTAGTCACATCCCTCCATTCAGAAAAACACCCATCCACTGTTACCCTCTGTCTTCTGTGACTGAGCCAGTTCTGTATCCATCTTGCCAACTCACCTCTGATCCCGTGTGACTTCACCTTTTGCACCAGTTTGCCATGCGGGACCTTGTCAAAGGCTTCAGTAAAGTCAATATAGACAACATCCACCGCCCTTCCCTCATCAATCATCTTCGTCACTTCTTCAAAAAACTCAATCAAATTATTAAGACACGACCTCCCCTTCACAAAACCATGCTGTCTCTCGCGAATAAGTTCGTTTGTTTCCAAATGGGAGTAAATCCTGTCCCGAAGAATCCTCTTTAATAGTTTCCCTGCCACTGACGTCAGGCTCACTGGCCTATAATTTCCTGGATTATCCTTACCACCCTTCTTAAACAAAGGAACAACATTGGCTATTCTCCAGTCCTCTGGGACCTCACCTGTAGCCAATGAGGATGCAAAGATTTCTGTCAAGACCCCAGCAATTTCCTCCCTTGCCTCCCTCAGTATTCTAGGGTAGATCCCATCAGGCCCAGAGGACTTATCTACCTTAATGCTTTGCAAGACAGCCAACACCTCCTCCTTATTGATAATGAGATGACTGAGACTATCTGCACTCCCTTCCCTCGGCTTATCATCCACCAAGTCCTTCTCCTTGGTGAATACTGATGCAAAGTACTCATTTAGCACCTCACCCATTTCCTCTGGCTCCACGCATAGATTCCCATCTCTTTCATCGATTTTGCCAACCCTTTCCCTGGTTACCCTCTTGCTCTTTATATATGAATAAAAAGCGTTGGGATTTTCCTTAATGAGTCAGATACTGAACGTTATATTGGAATGTTAAAACAATGGTTCAGAGTCTGAGAACAATAGATTGGAATGTTCCAACAATGGGTCAGATACTGTGAACGTTAGATTGGAATGTTACAACTATGGGTCAGAATCTGAGAACAATAGATTGGAATGTTCCAACAATGGGTCAGAATCTGAGAACAATAGATTGGAATGTTATAACAATGGACAGGAGTTTTTTCCTCGCATCTTTTCATTATTTCTATGTATGATTGACTATCTTTGGCCTCTCGGACATATAGGGCACTGACGGTTATTCAATACATTTACTATCCCGTCCTGGCTGTTATTGGTGTCTCTGGTATGTCTCTCTACCGCGCCTTTAATTCTATCAACCATGTTTAACTGCATTACTGTTCTTGTCATTTACTCTGTCCTACTTTTTCCTGTTATCCCTGGTGAATATCTCCAGGTATTAGCTCTCTAAACCATTGCTAACTATATTGCACCTCTTGTAAGTTACTCTCTCATCTTTGCTGCTGTCGCTGTCTGTATTTCCAGCTATACGTTCTATAAACAGTTCTTGCAATTTGAATTATGGGAAGACCAAAACCAGTGTCATTGGTCTCCATTATAAATTCCGTCCCCCATCCCAGATCCACTTAGCCTGCCCTGGGCAATGTCTGAGGCTCAACCAGACAGTTTACATCCTCTGAGTTCATCTCCTATTCTCTCCATCACCACCCTGCCTCCTACCATCTCTGTAATATCACCCAGCTCCTCCTCAGTCCATCTGCTGCATAAACCCTCATCGGTGCTTTTGTTAAAACACAGTTGACTATTCCAATTCTATCCTGGTCACTCCCCCAGTTATAGACCTCCATAAACCAGAGCCTACTCAGAATACTGCTGCCTGTATCCTGACTTGCACCAAATCGAGATCACCCATCACCCCTGTGCTCACGGATCTACATTGCCTTCCAGTCTGACAGCACCTTAATTTTAATAATCTCGTTCTTGTGTTTGAATCCCTCCATTGCCTCACCCCTCCAATTAGTCCCATTACTTCATATCTTTCGCTTTCAACACGTTCTTTTTCAATTTTCCTTTTGAAGTGAATTCTTTCCCTCTTTATCTACCCCTGACCATGATTTTGAGCTCTACAGGGCCACTGGGCCAAATGCCACAGAAGCTTGGATCCATAGATTGATGCAATCTGAGCTACTGGCCACTTCCAGCATGGCCTGTACAGCGCAGCATTCTGAGCAGGGCTCCAGCCTGGATGTGCCATGTGTACGTCTGTAGCAGGAAGTGGCATCAATGCACCATTCCAGCAGCTTTGATGTATGCCTTTGTTGGTGTGTGAGCATGCCCAGTACATCATGTTGGTTAATGTCCACTATCTTGACAGCAGCCCCGATACCTTCATTCTGAAGCTGTCAGTTGTTCCCACCATCTTCAGTTCTCCATGCAAAACCAGAAGGTGGCTCTTTGGAGATAAAGTAAAGCTCCTTCTGGAGACAGCTCATGTTTCTACATCCCAAACCACCTCCCGTCGCCAACCAACCTCACGCAATTTACATGTGTATAACGTGAGCAATGGAGTCACCAGGAACATGGTGGAATAGACCATTCGTTTGATGAAGCAATGCTTCCAATGCCTGAACCGCTCGGGGCTGGGTGGGGGGGGGGGGTGCCCTCCAGTACACACTGGAGCGGTGTCCAAGTTCATGGTGTTCTGCTGCACCCTTCATTTCATCACCCTCATGAGGACACAGGCATTGGCACCAGGAATCCGGAGGCCACCTCAGGAGGAAGAGGCAGGGAGGGTATTTCCTGGATGCCTTCCACACAGACTTGCCGACTGCTCCTATACAGTGCTATCCCAGTGGCTGTAGCGTTTTACATTCATTCATGGAATGTGGGTATCGCTGACCGGGCCAGAATTTATTGTCCATCGTTAGTTGCCCTTGAGAAGGTGATAGTGAGCTGCCTTCTTGAACCGCTGCAGTTCATGTAGGGCAGGCGCACCCACAGTGCTGTTAGGAAGGAAGTTCCAGGATTTTGCCACAGCGACAGTGAAGGGACGGTGATATATGTCCAAGTCAGGATGGTGTGTGACTTGGAGGGATATGTGCTGGTGGTGGTGTTCCCATGCATCTGCTGCCGTTGTCCTTCCAGGTGGTGGAGGTCGCGGATTTGAAAGGTGCTGTCTAAGGTGGCTTGGTGAGTCGCTGCTGGTCATCTTGTAGATGGTACACACTGCTGTCACTGTGACTGGTGCTGGAGTCATGGAGTCATTTATGGTACAGATTGAGACCATGCTGGCTCTCTGCAGAGTAATCCAGTCAGGCCCATTCCCCCACTCAATCCCTCTGTTCCTGCAAGTTTCTTTCCTTCAACTGTCCATCCAGTTTCTTCTGGAAATCATTGATCATCTCTACTTCCACCACCATTGTGGGTACTGAGTTCCAGCTCATTACAAATCGCTGCGTATAACAAAAACAAGTTCTTGTTCAGATTCGCCCTGCATTTCTTGTCAAATCCTTCAATCTGTGTCTCTAGTCCTTGTACTATTCGTTAATAGGGACAGTTTTCCTTTTCTAACTTATCAAAGCCTGTCATAATCTAGTCCACCTCGATTAAATCACCCTTCAATCTCCTTTGTTCCCCTTCGAACAAAGGCACATTTTCCAATCTTACCTTGTAACTAATCCTTTTCCCCCCTTCCCTAGATCCATTCTGGTAAACCTCCTCTGCACCCTCTCAAGGACAGTCACACCCTTCCCAAAGTGTGCTGAGCAGAACTGGACGCTATATTACATTTGGAGCCTAACCACTGTTCTGTAAATGTTCAGCATAACTTCCCTGCTTTAGTACTCAATGCCTCTGTTTTAAACGCAAATCCTATATGCTTTGCTGTCAATTGTCAATATGTCCTGTTATCTTCACAGATTAATCCACCCGCAGGTTTCTCTGCTCCTCAACACTCTTTAGAACTGTGACAGTAGTCAATATAGCCATTCTATTCCTACTGACAAAATGCATCACCTCACACTCCTCTCTATTAAATTCCATCTGTCAGTTGTCTGCCTATCTGTGTCCTGTTGCAGGTGGTTCATATCATCCTCACTCTTTGCTCTTCCTCCAAATTTGGTGTCATCGGAACATTTTGAGATTGTACTCATGGGACAATGGCCGCCCTGCGATCCATCCCACCCCAATTCATGGATTTGTGTCTCACTGTCAAGACTAGCATGTTCTGCCCATCCCGATTTGCCTTTGAACTGAGTGGCTTGCTAGGCCATTTCAGAGTGCAGTTAAGAGTCAACCACATTGCTGTGGGTCTGGAGTCGCATGTAGTCCAGACCAGGTAAGGACAGCAGATTTCCTTCCCTAAAGGACATTCATGAAGCAGGTGGTTTTATACTTTCCAATGATAACCCAAAACTGCCAACTTCCCAGTCACAGCAGCTCCAGGAGACAGAGAGAGAGAGAGCAGTACAGCACTGATGGTGAAACCCCATCACTAGGTCTGATACTCACAGTCACCAGCTCAAATATTAATACTGCGTGTACCTTCGTGGCTGGTGTAGAGCCAGAATCTGCACGTGGTGAGTCACAGTATTCTAGGATTGTTACAGCACAGAAGGAGGACATTCGTCCCTTTGTGTCCGTGCTGGATCTCTGTGAAAATCACGCAGCTTCTCCCACTGCCCCTGCCTTTACCCAAAGTCCTGCATTTTCTTTTATCTTCAGATCATTATCCAATTACCTTTTGAAAATTACGTTTGAATTTGCCTCCACCACACTCTCAGGCAGTTCATTCCAGATTCTAACCACTGTGTTTATCCTCATGTCACCTTTAGTTCTTCTACCAATCACCTTAAATCAGTGTCCTCTGGTCTTGATCCATCCACCAATGGGAACAGTTTCTCCCTATCCACCCTGTCCAAACCCCTCATCATTTTAAACTCTTCTGTCAAATCTCATCTTCACCTTTTCTTCAAGCAGAACAGCCCCAGCTTCTCCAATCTATCTGTATAACGGAATTCCTCATCCCTGGAACCATTCCCGTAAATCTTTGCTGCACCCTCTCTCATTCCTTTACACCCTTCCTGAACTGAGGTGTCTAGGCCTGGACACAATACTCCAGTTGAGACTGAGGCTGTGTTTTGTAACGTTTCATCATAACGTCCTTGCTATTGTACTCTCGGTCTCTATTTATTAAACCCAGGATTCTGCATGCCTTACTAACTGCTTTCTCAACCTGCCTGCCACCTCCAAGAATAGGATCACGTATAGCCCTCAGGTCTCTCTGCTCCTGCATACCCATTAGAATTCGATCCTTTATTTTCTCTTGCTTCTTCACGGTCTTGCGACCAAAATGAATTACTTCACACGTCTCCACATTAAATTTCATCTGCCATGTGTCCTCCCATTCTACCTGCCTGTCACTGTCCTCTTGAAGTCTATCGCTATCCTCCTCTTTGTTCACAATAATGCCGAGCCTTCTGTCAGCTGCAAATTTTGAAATTGTTCCCTCTAGACTGAAATACAGGTCATTAATGTAGATCAAGAACAACAGTGGCCCTATCCTGACCCCTGGGGAACACCACTATAAACGTTCCTTCAATCTGAGAAATAACTGTTCAGCACTACTCTCCATTTAACATGTCTCCAATTTCAGCATTCACAGCCAGCAGCAGCAGCCTCCTGTGATTCAGTGCAGCTTCCCTTTCAAGAGATACAGACTGCCTTAAAGAGCTGAATTCTGGCTGAAAAATGAGCCAACCCCACACACAGTTAGGCCCCTGTTAAGCGTGCAGAGAGACGGTAGCGGGGGTCACCCTGGGCGGCACGTAGATTTCATGGAAATGTTGAGGCCGCAGGAAGTTTGTGTGTCACCTGCCTCAACAGGTGGGCACGGGAAGATCATGAAACATCTGCCCAAATAAAGACGCAAATCTGATTTTATCACTCTTTCTCGTTCCCTTTCACTATTTCACCTTCTCTCTCTCTCTGTCTCTCTCTCTCTTCACTCTCTGTGTCTCTTCCTCGTATAATCAGAGATTGCTGCAGCACAGAAGGAGGATATTCGTCCCATTGTGTCAGTGCTGTCTCTTTGAAAGAGTTATCCAATTAGTTCCTCTCCCCTCCTCTTTCCCCCGACTCCTGCTTTGATTCCCTTTCAAGTATTTGTTAAATTCCCTTTTGAAATACATTATTGAATCTGCTTCCACCATGTTTTCAGGCAGTGAATTCCAAATCCCAACAACTCGCTGTGTAAGAAAATTCTCCTTATTTCACCTCTGGTTCTTTGTCAATTCCCTTCAATCTGTGTCTTAATACTGCACTTTCTGACACTGGAAACAGTTTCACATTAATTACCCAATCAAAACCGATCTATATCCTGCTGTATCCTCTGACAATATTCATCACTATCCGCATCTCCGACAACCTTTGTGTCATCTGCAAACTTACTAATCAGACCAGCTACATTTTCCTCCAAATCATTTATATATATACTACAAATAGCAAAGGCCCCAGCACTGATCCCTGCGGAACACCACTAGTCACATTCCTCCATTCAGAAAAACACCCATCCACTGCTACCCTCTGTCTTTTAAGACCGAGCCAGTTCTTTATCCATCTTGCCAGCTCACCTCTGATCCCGTATGACTTCACCTTTTGTATCAGTTTGCCATGAGGGACCTTGTCAAAGGCTTTACTGAAGTCCATGTGGACAATATCCACTGCCCTTCCTCCATCAATCATCTTCATCAATTCCGCAAAAAACTCAATCAAGTTAGTGAGACACGACCTCCCCTTCAGAAAACCATGCTACCTCTCGCTAATAAGTCCATTTGTTTCCAAATGGGAGCCAATGCTGTCCCGAAGAATCCTCTCCAATAATTTCCCTACCACTGACGTACGGCTCACCGGCCTGTAATTTTCCTGGATTATCCTAGCTACCCTTCTTAACCAAAGGAAGATCATTGGCTGTTCTCCACTCCTCTGGGACCTCGCCTGTAGCCAATGAGGATACAAAGATTTCTGTCAACGCCCCAGAAATTTCCTCCCTTGCCTCCTTCAGTATTCTGGGGTAGATTCCATCAGGCCCTTGGGACCTATCTACCTTACTGTTTTCCAAGACGCCCAACACCTCCTCCTTTCTGATATCGACACGACCAAGGCTATCTACACTCCCTTCCCCAGACTCATCATCCACCAAGTACTTCTCTTGGGTGAATACTGAGGCAAAGTATTCATTTAGTACCTCACCCATTTCCTCTGGCTCCACGGATAGATTCCCTCCTCTATCCTTGAGTGGGCCAACCCTTTTCCTGGCTACCCTCTTGTTCTTTATATACGGATAAAAAGCCTTCGGATTTTCCTTAATCCTGTTTGCCAATGACTTATCATAATTTACTTTAGCCTTCCTGACTCCTTGCTTAAGTTCCTTCCTACTTTCTTTAGATTCCTCAAGGGCTTCGTCTGTTGCCAGCCTTCCAGCCCTGACGAATGCTTCCTTTTAGCTTTTTGACTGATCTCACAATATCCCTCGTTATCCAAGGTTCCCGAAACTTGCCAAACATATCCTTCATCCCCATAGGAACATGCCGGTCCTGGATTCTGATCAACTGACGTTTGAAAGACTCCCACATGTCAGATGTTGATTTACCCTCAAACAGCCGCCCCCAATCTAAATTCTTCAGTTCCTGCCTAATATTGTTATAATTAGCCTTCCCCCAATTTAGCACCTTCACCCGAGGACTACTCTTATCCTTATGCACAAGTACCTTAAACCTTATGGAATTATGATCACTGATACCGAAATTCTCCCCTACGGAGACTTCGACCACCTGGCCAGGCTCTTTCCCCAATACCAGGTCCAGTACGACCCCATCCCTAGTTGGACTATCTACATATCGTTTAAGGAAGCCCTCCTGGATGCCCCTTACAAATTCTGCCCCATCCAAGCCCCTAGCACTGAGTGAGTCCCAGTCGATATAGGGAAAGTTAAAATCACCTACCACCGCATCCCTGTTACCTTTACATCTTTACAAAATCTGTCTACCTATCTGCTCCTCTATCGCCTGCTGGCTGTTGGGAGGCCTGTAGTAAACCCCCAACATCGTGAATGCACCCGTCCCATTCCTGAGCTGTAACAATATTGTCTCGCTACATGACCCCTCCGAAGTGTCCTCCCGCAGTACAGCTGTGATATTCTCCTTAACCAGTAATGCAACTCTCCCACCCCTTTTACTTCCCCTCCATCCCGCCTGAATTTCTAAATCCCGGAACATGTAGCTGCCAATCCTGTCCTTCCCTCAACCAAATCTCTGTAACAGCAACAACATCAAAGTTCCAAGTACTAATCCAAGATCTACGTTCATCTGCTTTGCCTGTTATACTTCTCTCATTGAAACAAATGCACTTCAGATCATCAGTCCTGCTGTGCTTGGCAACATCTCCCTGCCTATTCTTCCTCTCAGTCTTACTGGCAATACTCACTAGTTCCGCTTAGTTATTTCACTTGCTGACCGACTCCTCTTGTTCCCACCCCCCGCCACACTAGTTTAAACCCTACCGAGTAATGCAGGTTTGTTCCTCCACGTCCTTCCCACTAGCTAGTGACCTATGGACAACACGAAGCAATGTAACTGCAACTTTTTTGCTCCTTCGTTCCACCCATTTAGATTCTGTCCCTGACCCACTCCCCCCTCCCCCCGCCCGGGACGTTCTCTCTCTCCAGCACTATAATATTCTCCTTAATCAATACCACCACCCCTATCGCTATTCTTCCTTCTATCTTTCCTGAATACCTTGTATCCAGGAATATTTACCACCCTGTCCTGCCTTTCTTTGGGCCAGGTCTTTGTTATAGCCATAACACCATATTTCCACATGGCAATCTGCGCATGGACCTCACCAGTCGTATTCGCCACACTCCATGCTTTCACATACATGCACATTAACTTTCATGTAAATGTTATTACTTTCTCCCATTCTCTGATCCCACCTAATAACATTCTGAACCCTGCTATTGTGCTATCCAACTCTTCCCGTATTCTGTGCACCTTGGAATTCCTCTCTGATGTTTACTCCTGGTTCCCATACCCATGCCAATTTAGTTTAAACCCTCTCCAATAGCACGAAGAAATCGCCCCACAAGCGAATTAGTCCCAGCTCTGCTCAGGTGTAAATCGTCCAGCCTTTACAGATCCCTCATTCTCCATAACTGGTACCAGTGTCCAGGAATCTAAACCTCCCCACTTCTGCAGCATCCTTCCAGCCACACAACCATCTGTACTATCCACCTATGCCTCTACTCACTCGCATGGTGTACTGAGAGTAATCCGGAGATTACGACTTTGAAGTCCTGCTTTCTAACTTCTTTCCCAGCTCCCTAAATTGTGACTGCAGGACAACCTCCCTCTTTCTGCCTCTCTCGTTGCTTCTGATGTGGACCCCGACTGCTGGCTGTTCACCCTCCACCTTCAGGATGCTCTGCAGCCGCTGAAGTGATATCCTTGACCCTGACACCAGGGAGCGAACACACCATCCTGGATACACATCTGCGGCCTCAGAAACCATTGTCTGTTCCAGTGACTATCGAATCTCCTATCACTATCAACATTGCAGTCTTCCCTGTAGCCCCCACCGCCCCCACCACCCCCCCCCCCCCGAGTACAGCTGAGACAGCCCTTGTACCATGGCCTTGCCTGTGGCTGCAGTCCTCAGATGAAGCATCACTTTCCTCAGTATTGAATACTTGTTGGAGAATGAGATGCACTCAGGAGTCTCCTGTGCTACCCGCTGATTCTTCCTGACGTGCTCTCCACAAATTACTCAACCTCACATATACACGACAGTGACATCCATGGTCCCACCATCTGCAGCTTGTACATCATCCCAGAAAGCAGGATGAGGGGGAGGTGGGAGTTAAGAAAGGACATAAGGCAGGAACATAACATCATCATGAATGCTCTCGATGATGCCAGATGCTACGAGCTCTGGCACAGCCGGTTCCATGATGTGGAGAACCATCTCCTCCCACAGGCTCAGGGGTGAAGGAATGCCTGGTCCTCGCTGGTTCACTGCTGCTCCCTGTGATTATGGGCCACCTTGTCCTGTAAGAGAGAGGGCAAAATGTCAGTGATTATGTTGCACTGTGTTTGTGTGATGTGCCTGCCATAGCTGAATAGCTGGAGGTATGTGGAGGTACTGAGAGGTGGGTGTGAAGCTGGTATCAGTGGAAGGTGTGTGAGGGTGAGGTGGAGAATGTGAATGTTAGGTGTGAGTCCTGAGTGTTAGGGACTGCTGATGGGTGAGTGATGGGGGTGTGGTACATTGAGCAGTGTGAGAGGTTGGGGGTGTTGGGCGTAGGTGATGCCATGTGGAAATCAATTCACTGACATTAACCACCCGAGTGAGCTCATTAACCTTCTTCTGGCTCTTCTGCCAGGTCCTCGGGGCCAGAATTCTTGCATTGATGTCCCTGACCACCTGCTCCCATTCCCTTCGGAGGGCGTTCCTTGAGGGTATCCACACCAACCCACGGAAACATGGCCTCTCTCCTCCTGTCACCCACCATGACTAAGGCCTCCAGCATTACATTCGTAAAGCCCTCTCTCTGTCCTAGCATCCCTTTTACTTTGTCTACAATTGCAGAATTCGCAGTCAGCAGCTGCAGGTTCCTGTGATTCAGTGCAACTTCTGTTTAAGAGGGACAGACTACCTTTAAAAGCGGAATCCTGGCAAACATCTGCCAGACCCTCACACAGTCAGGTCCCTCTTCAGCGTGCAGAGGGACAACAGCGCGGGTCACCCTCAGGGACATGTAGAATTCATGGAAATGTGGAGGCAGCAGGAAGTTTGTGCATCACCTGTCAGAATAGGAATGGGTACGGGAAGATCATAACCCCTCTGCCCAAAAAGCAATGCAAACCCGATTTTCTCGCTCATTCTGTTTCCCTTTCCCTCTTTCACACTGTTTTTCTCTCTCTCTCTCTCTATCATTCTCCCTCTCTCTTCACTCTCTGTCATTGTCCATAGAATCAGAGATTGATACAGCATAGAAGGAGGTTATTCGGCCCATTGTCTCAGTGCTGTCTCTTTGAACGAGCTATTTAATTAGTTCCTCTCCCCTCCTCTTTCCCCAGATTCCTGTTTATTTTCGTTTTCCTTTTCAAGTATTTGTTAAATTCCCTTTTGAAAGATATTATTGAATCTGCTTCCACCATGTTTTCAGGCAGTGAATACCAGATCCCAGCAACTTGCTGTGCAAGAACATTTTTCGCAATTTACCTCTGATTCTTTGTCAATTACCTTCAATCTGTGTCTTATTAACACTGAACCTTCATACACGGGAAACAGTTTCGCATTAATTACCCTATCAACACCCTTCATGATTTTGAATTCTACATGAAACTCCCCTGACCGTTCACTGCTCTAAAGAGAACAATCCCAACTTTTCCAATCTCTCCATGTAACTGAATTCCCAGATCCCTGGTACCATTCTCGTAAATCACCTCTGTATCTTCACTAAGACCTTGACATCCGTGCCAAAGTGTGGTGATCAGAATTGGACACAATTCTCCAACTGGGACCTAACCAATGATGTATAAAAATCAGCATTTCCTCTTGAGTTTTATTACTCTGTGCCTCTCTCTGTAACACTAATGACACTGCATGTTACCTTCAAAGATCTGTGTGTGTACACCCCAGTTCTCTCTAATCCTCCACCCACTTTATAATGGTACCATTTAGTTTATATTGTTTCTCCACATACTTCCTACCCAAATGTCTCATTTCACACTTCACTGAGTTAAATTACATCTGCCATGTTCCTGCCCATTTCACCAGTCGGTCCCTGACTTCCTGAAGTCTGTTACTATCCTTCACACTGTTCGTTAACATTTCTGAGTTTCCTGCCATCTGAAAACTTTGACATTATCCCCTGTGTACACAAGCCCATTGCATTAACATACATCAACTGTGATCCCAACAGTGACACTGGGGAAACCCCACTGTACTTCCCTCCTGACTGAACAACCGTTCTCCACTACTCTATGCTTTCTGTCACTTAGCTACTTTCCTGCATGCTGCCATTGTAAATTAAAAAACATTCCATTTATGTAGCGCCTTCATGATCACTGCATGTCCCAAAGCGATTTACAATCAATGAGTACTTATTAAACCC
This sequence comes from Heterodontus francisci, assembly GCF_036365525.1. NCBI lineage: Eukaryota > Metazoa > Chordata > Chondrichthyes > Heterodontiformes > Heterodontidae > Heterodontus > Heterodontus francisci. The sequence continues at coordinate 2,728,779 of NW_027141936.1, forward strand.
TAGTCACTATTGAAATGTAGGAAAGATGGCAGAAAATTTCCGCACAGCAAGATCCCACAAGCAGCAATGTGATAATGATCAGAACTTTAACATCCACCTGAGAGGGCAGATGTTGGTTTAATGTTTCATTCGATGGACGGCACATCTGACAGTGCAACAGTCCCTCAGTAATGTCACTGCAGTGTCAGCCATGAATCTTGTGATGAAGGCCTGTTACTTGATTCTTGTCATCAAATGACACTTGATCCTAGAAGCTTATGACTTAAACGGGAAGAACTACAAACTGAGCCACTCCTTTAATCCCATGTGTTTCTAATTTGGTAACATGGCTGTTACGTGGTACTTTATCAAACGCCTGTTTAAAGGATAGGAATATTAGGAAAGTAGAGGCAAGAACAATCATAGAAACATAGAATAGCATTGCACTGAAGAAGGCAATTTGGTCCAACATGTCAGTGCTGGCCCTTTTGAAGATCTTCCAGTTAGCCCCACATACTGGCTCTTTTTTTTATTCATTCATGGGATTTGGGTGTTACTGGCTTGGCCAGCACTTATTGCACTTGTTGCCCTTGAGAAGGTGGTGGTGAGCTGCCTTCTTCAACCGCTGCAGTCCATTTGGAGTAGGTAGACCCACAGTGCTGTTAGGAAGGGATTTTGACCCAGCGACAGTGAAGGAAGGGCGATATAGTTCCAAGTCAGGATGGTGTGAGACTTGAACGGGAACTTGAAGGTGGTGATGTCCCCATGTATTTGCTGCTCTTGTCCTTCTAGTTGGTAGAGGTCGTTGGTTTGGACGATTCTGTATCAGAAGCCTTGGTGCATTGCTGCAGTGCATCTTGTAGATGGTACACACTGCTGCTACTGTGCGTTGATGGTGGAGGGAGTGAATGTTTGCAGATGGGGTGGAAATCAAGTGGGCTGCTTGGTCCCGGATGGTGTCGAGTTTCTTGAGTGTTGTTGGAGCTGCACCCATTCAGTCGAGTGGAGAGTATTCCACCACACTCCTGACTTGTGCCTTGTCGATGGTGGACAGGCTTTGAGGAGTCAGGGGGTGAGTTACTCGCCTCAGGATTCCCAGCCTCTGACCTGTTCTTGTAGCCACGGTATTTATATGGCTACTCCAGTTCAGTTTCTGGTCAATGGTAGCCTCTAGGATGTTGATAGTGGGGGATTCAGCGATGGTAATGCCATTGAATATCAAGGGGAGATGGTTAGATTCTCTCTTGTTGGAGATGGTCATTGCCTGGCACTTGTGTGGCGCGAATGTTACTTGCGACTTATCAGCCCAAGCCTGGATATTGTCCAGGTCTTGCTGCATTTTTACACGGACTGCTTCAGTATCTGAGGAGTCACGAATGGTGCTGAACATTGTGCAATCATCTGCGAACATCCCCACTTCTGACCTTGTGATTGAAGGAAGGTCATTGATGAAACAGCTGAAGATGGTTGGCCCTAGGACACTACCCTGAGGAACCCCTGCAGTGATGTCCTGGAGCTCAGATCATTGGCCTCCAACAACCACAACCATCTTCCTTTGCACTAGGTATGACTCCAGCCAGCGGAGGGTTTGAGATAATGAGGTAATGCGATCAGGAGCTGAATGACTCCAGCGGAACCTAAACTGAGCGTCATTGAGCAGGTTATTGCTAAGCAAGTACTGTTTGATAGCACTGTCGATGACACCTTCCATCACTTTACTCATGATTAAGAGTCGGCTGATGGGGCGGTAATTGGTCGGGTTGGACTTGTCCTGCTTTTTTTCTACAGGACATAGCTCAGCAATATTCCACCTTGCCGGGTTGATGTCAATGTTGTAGCTGTACTGGAACAGCTTGGCTAGGGGTACGGCAAGTTCCGGAGCACAGGTCTTCAGTACTATTGCTGGAATATTGTCAGGGCCCATCGCCTTTGCAGTATCCAGTGCCTTCAGTCGTATATTGATATCACGTGGAGTCAATCGAACCCTGAGATACAGTACTGTATACTTCTAAATTCTAAATTCCAGAGTGTTGACAGAGGTAGCTATGGAGACAGTAGGTGCATGGGTGATCACCTTCTGGAACGGTTCCAGCATATTGGAAGGTCGCAAATGTCACCCCACGATTTTAGAAGAGAGGGAGAGAGAAAACGGGGAATTACAGACCTGCTAGCCTGACATCAATAGTAGGGAAAATGGTAGAATCTATCATAAAGGATGTGATAAATGGATAATTGGATAATAATGATCTGATTGGGCATAGTCAACATGGATTTATGAATGGGAAATCATGTTTGATGAACCTGTTGGAGTTTTTGGAGGATATTAGTAACAGAATCGATAACGTAGAGTCGGTGGATGTAGTATATTTGGATTTTCAGATGAATTTTTGATAAAGTCCCCCACAAGAGGTTGGTTAGTAAAATTAAAGCACATGGGATAGGACGTAATATACTGGCATGGATTAAGGATGGGTTAACAAGCATAAAACAGAGAGTAGGAATAAATGGGTTATTCTGGCTTTGGCAGGCTGTGACTAGTGGGGTAAGTAAAAATGAAACATTTGGGTAAGTACTTGGGCCCCATTTGTTCACAATATGTATCATTGATTTAGATGTGGGGACCAGAGTAATAGTCCCAAGTTTGCAGATGTTACAAAAAGATGTGGGAATGTATGTGTTGTGAGGAAGATGCAAAGCGGCTTCAAGGGAATTTGGACAGACTTCGTGGGAGGGCAAGAACGTGGCAGATGGAATATAATGTGGAAAATATGAGGTTATCCACTTTGGAAGGAGGAATAGATGTGCAGGGTATTTCTTGAATGGTAAGAAATTAGAAAGTGTAGATGTATAAAGGGATCTGGGTGTCCTTGTCAATAAGTCACTGAAGGCTGACATGCAGGGACAGCAAGCACTTAAGAAGGCTAATGGTATGTTAGCCTTTATCACAAGAGAATTTGAGTACAGGAGTAGTGAAGTCTTGCTTCAATTGTATGGAACCTTGTGAGAACACACCTGGAGTACTGTGTGCAGCTTTGCACCCCTTACTTTAGGAAGTATATTATTGCCATAGGGGGAGTGCAACGAAGATTCACGAGACTTGTTCCTGGGATGGCAGGACTGTCCTATGAAGAGATTAGGAAAACTGGGCCTGGATTCTCCAGAACTTCGATTAATGAGAGGTGATCTCATTGAAACCTACAACATAAATAAATGGATAGACGGGTTGATGCAGCTAAGATGTTTCCCCTGGTTGGGGAGTCTAGAACCAGCAGAGACAATTTGAAAATAAGGAGAAAGTCACTTAGGACAGAGATGAGGAGAAATTTATTTACTTAGGGGGTTGTGAATCTTTGGAATTCTCTACCCCAGAGGGCTGTGGAAGCTCAGTCATTCAGTATGTTTGAAGCAGAGATTGACAGATTTCTAAATACAAATGACATAAAGGGATATGGGGATAGTGTGGTAAAAAGGAATTTAAATAGATGATAACCCATGAGCGTTTTTAATGGCGGGGCAGACTAGCTGGGCTGATTGGCCTACTCTTGCTCCTATGTTCCGAAGCTGCTTAACTCTTTCAAACAGGAGGTAAGTTCGCTCAGGCTACTTTCGTAGTGTTCCGAATTTCTGGTAGTGCGCTTCTGATACTATCTCATATGCACCCTGGATAGCGTTTTTATTCATTTTATAATCTGATGAACTTTCATCTGGCAACAGTGAAAAAGCCTCATGGGCTTTTCCTGTTACTTTGCCTTTTAAAAACAGTATCCAGCTCTCTGCCGCCATTTCAGCTGCTTTGCAAGTTTTTCAAAAGTGACGAAAAATTCTGCCGCATCCTCCTCATTGAACTTTAGAATGAACTGGGATAACTTTAAGAGCTCAGCACATGGTCCTGAGCTAGGGGCAGCTCCCTCACTAGCTGTCCCTTCACTGGGTGTATTGGGTCTTCCTCCAGTTGTTTGAGCCGCCTTCACTCCCTTTCCTCCTTCCCCTTCTGAAACACTCTTACTTTTTCCCTTTCTTGACACTCACTCTGCTCTTTCTCTCTCTCTCTGGAATTCTAATTCTAGTCTCTTTTCTTCGAGGTTTACCTTAGTTATCATTACACTATCTGTTAGTGATTCTAACCCTGTTTGAGTCTTCAGCCTCAAGTGAAAAATGGTTGACCACAGGTCTTAGGATTTCGGGTTTCCGAGCTTTTGGACGGAGAGTAATCCCTAGCTGTCCAGCTACATTACTCAACTTTTCAACAGAGAGAGATTTTAACCTGTACCGAGTTACTTCACTCTGTATGTAACTCTTTTATGCCAATGTAACTCCTTTATTCAAACATGGAGGGAGACAGAAGGCAGGAAAAATTATGAGGCGCACAGATAGCGTAGTGAAGAAGAAACTTTTCCCTTAGCAGAGGTGTCAATAACCGGGGGGCATTGATTAAGGTAAGGGGCAAGTGGTTTTGAGGAAATTTGAGGAAAATAATCTTTCACTCAGAGGGTGGCTGGAATCTGGAACACACTACCTGAAAAGATGGTAGACACAAGAACCCTCACAACATTTAAGAAGTATTTAGATGAACACTTGAAATGCCATTGCATACAAGGTTACGGGCCAAGTGCTGGAAAAGGGGATTAGAATGGGCAGGCTTGATGGCTGGCACAGACAGCGTGGGGCGAAGGGACTGTTTCTGTACTGTAAAACTCTGTGCATCTGTGACATATCCAATTTCTCGTTAGTTGTTGCGTTACGATCACTAGAACCTCCAGATTTCTGTTACAGCCAGGTGAGGAGGGGTCCCAGGCTCTCCTCTTGTTCTATCTTTTATTTCACTGCAGCGGGGCTTATTCCTTTTTAGCAGTGGACATGCTGACCACCTCAGTGAGCATTTTAACTTTTACCTTTGTTGTGATCGTGAAAGAACCAATCAGACAGGTTTTCTTGAGTTTAATCAAGAGGTTCCAGAAGCTGGCCGAGCGCGTCTACCCTGAGGCACAGTGTGGCTTTCGTGCTGAGAGATCGACCGTTGACATGTTGTTATCCCTTCGTCAGATACAGGAGAATTGCCGCGAACAACAGATGCCCCTCTACATTGCTTTCATTGATCGCACCAAAGCCTTTGATCTCGTCAGCAGACGTGGTGTCTTCAGACTACTAGAAAAGATTGGATGCCCACGAAAGCTACTAAGTATCATCACCTCATTCCATGACAATATGAACCGCACAATTCAACATGATGGCTCCTCATCAGACCCCTTTCCTATCCTGAGTGGCGTGAAACAGGGCTGTGTTCTTGCACCACACTTTTTGGGATTTTCTTCTCCCTGCTGCTTTCACATGCGTTCAAGTCCTTGGAAGAAGGAATGTTCCTCCACACAAGATCAGGGGGCAGGTTGTTCAACCTTGCCTGTCCAAGAGCGAAGTCCAAAGTACGGAAAGTTCTCATCAGAGAACACTTCTTTGCTGACGATGCTGCTTGAACATCTTACACTGAAGAGTGCCTTCAGAGTCTCATCGACATGTTTGCGGCTGCCTTCAATGAATTTGGCCTAACCATCAGCCTCAAGAAAACGAACATCATGGGGCAGGACGTCAGAAATGCTCCATCCATCAATATTGGCGACCACGCACTGGAAGTGGTTCAAGAGTTCAACTACAAAGGCTCAACTATCACCAGTAACCTGTCTCTAGGTGCAGAAATCAACAAGCGCATGGGCAAGGCTTCCACTGCTATATCCAGACTGGCCAAGAGAGTGTGGGAAAATGGAGCACTGACACAGAACACAAAAGTCCGAGTGTATCAGGCCTGTGTCCTCAGTACCTTGCTCTATGGCAGCGAGGCCTGGACAACGTATGTTAGCCAAGAGCGACATCTCAATTCATTCCATCTTCGCTGCCTCTGGAGAATACTTGGCATCAGGTGGCAGGACCATATCTCCAACACAGAAGTCCTCGAGGCGGCCAACATCCCCAGCTTATACACACTACTGAGTCAGCGGCGCTTGAGATGGCTTGGCCATGTGAGCCGCATGGAAGATGGCAGGATCCCCAAAGACACATTGTACAGCGAGCTCGCCAAAGGTATCAGACCCACCGGTCGTCCATGTCTCCACTTTAAAGACGTCTGCAAACGCGATGTGAAATCCTGTGACGTTGATCATATGTCGTGGGAGTCAGTTGCCAGCGTTCGCCAGAGCTGGCGGGCAACCATAAAGGCGGGGCTAAAGAGTGGCGAGTCGAAGAGACTTAGCAGTTGGCAGGAAAGAAGACAGAGGCGCAAGGGAAGAGCCAACTGTGTAACAGCCCCGACAATCACATTTTTCTGCAGCACATGTAGAAGAGCCTGTCACTCTCGCATTGGCCTTTATAGCCACTCCAGGCGCTGCTCCACAAACCACTGACCACCTCCAGGCGCTTACCCATTGTCTCTCGAGATAAGGTGGCCAAAGAAGAAGAATCAAGAGGTGAGTTTATTATACTTAACAATCTATACTGAATCTATATAAAATAATAAACATACACACATTCATACACACATACACACAGACATGCAAATCACACAGAAATAAATTATAGAGTGAGTACTAAATTTCTATTCGGATTAGAGCCCAGAATAAATTAAAAATAATCAAAATCTGTGAGATCGGGTAATTTTGTGGTCTGCCCCTTTGCCTCCCTTATTTATAAGTGTCATGTCATCTGCAAGAGTTTCAATTATGTTGTTTTACATATAAGTTTATGTCACTTGTATATTTATCGAAATGTCAGGAAGAGCACTGGTTTTAATACTGACACCTGAGAAACAGCACTGTATTCTCCCCCTTCCCCAGTGTGAACAATGTCTGTTTACCACTTCTATCTGCTTTCTGTCCCTGAATCAGTATCATAACCACACTATCACTCTCACATTAATCCATGTGTTCCATTTTTCATTACAAGTCTACGAAATGTCATTTGATCACAGGCCTTTTGATAGTCCATATACATAACAGGAAACACACTATCCTCATCAATACTCACAGTTATGTCATCAACAAACTTGATCAAAATTATCAGACATAATTTTCCATTAACCTATCTGTACTGTTTGTCATTTAATATCACATGCTTTTCCAAGAATGATATATTTTTGCACTGGGTCACGGCCTCTAGAAATTTCCAACCACCGACATTAGACTGACTTGTCAGTAGTTATAGGGTTTATCTAATGTCTCCTTATTTAAACAGCTTGTAACATTTACAACCCTCCAGTCCTTTGTCATCACTCCCAGATCCAAGGAGCATTGAAAGCTTCTGGCCAGTGCCTCTGCTATTTCCACATTCCTTCCCTCAACAAACCTCATATATCCCATCTGGACTGGGTAAATCTTCAACACTATTGTGGCATAAGAAGTGTTGGATTGAAAGGTGTTAACTGAACCTGTTTGTTCATTGAATGTAATTAACGTCAGTCTCCAAGGACCCTAATTGTGTCACTGGAGGGTTTTCCTCTTCTATTAATAACGGACTTCTTCCAATGTGCTGGCTCATAGCGTCAGTGGGAACATCACCCCCGCCACTAACAGAGATCAGCGGCACCAGAGAGCGAGAGAGGAGAGATCAGAATCTGAGAACAATAGATTGGAATGTTACAACAATGGGTCAGAATCTGAGGACAATAGATTGGAATGTTACAACAATGGGTCAGAATCTGAGGACAATAGATTGGAATGTTACAACAATGGGTCAGAATCTGAGGACAATAGATTGGAATGTTACAACAATGGGTCAGAATCTGAGAACAATAGATTGGAATGTTAAAACAATGGACAGCAGGAGTTTCTCCTATTGGTTTAGCCTCGTTACTGCAGATTATTTTTGGTTAACAATAGATTTGCGGATCCGTTATGCTCTGAAGATGATTCAAACGATTTACTATCCCATCCTCGCCATTATTGGTGTCCCTGGTAAGTCTCTGTATTCAACTATTTGTTCTTTAAATCATATTTCACTGATTTAGTGTTCTTGTCATGTAAATCTTGGGAAGACTTAAGCCACAGTCTTCAGTCTCTGTCTCACATTCCACTCTGCATCCACTTTCTGCATTCCCCTCCCTACCCAATGTCTGAGGCTGAAACAGACTGTATGGAACCTCTTTGTTATATTTATACCTGAGCTGAGTTCATTGCCATATTCTGCCTATCACCAACCGTACCTATTAAAACCTCTGTAATATCACCCATCACCACCTCTGCCCATCTGCTAATAATCCCTCATCTGTGACGTTGCTAAATCCACACTTAACTATTCCAATTCTATCCTGGTCACCCTCCCAGTTATCAACCTGCATAAACCACAGCCCATCCATAACTCTGCTGCCTGTATCCTAACTCACACCAAATCCCGATCACCCATTACCCCTGTGCTCACTGATCTACATTGGCTCCAGGTCTGGCAGCACCTTAATTTTAATATTCTCTTTCTTGTGTTTGAATCCCTCCATGGTCTCACCCCTCCAATAAGTCACATTTCCCTTCCATGTCACATATTCTTGTAAATATTATGCCTTCAAGTCTTTTTCCAATTCCCCTTTTAGAAGTGAGCTGTTTTCACTCTCTCTATTTCTTCCCTGCTGTGATTTTCACTCTATGACGGCACTGGTGCCAACGCTATGGAAACCTGGATCTGTAAAATGATGTGAACTCCACAGCCGGCCACTTCTAGTGTGGCCAGCACAGTGCCCCATGCTGGGCAGGGAACTAGCCTGGGTATACTGTGCAAGTGCTGTTAGTGTGAGGAAGGGTTTGAATTGACGTCAATCTGCCATTCCGACAGCTTTGATGCACATCTTTGAAACTTGGTCTGTGCATGTCCACAGACCGCCTGTGTTAGTCACTCTCAGCTGAACATACATTCAGCAGCACAAGGAACCTGCGCTGGTGTTATTTAAAAGGACCAGGTATCCAACTTACAGGTGCTATTGTAAAGTTAGCAGAGGTGCTGTGGATGGTTTTCTGGAGGTTGTGTTTTGAGCTGCTGCAGACATTCATTGAGGGCAGAGGATTTGGTGACCCAACACTGGACGAGGTATGGGGATTGTAGTTACATTTTCTCTGGGTCTGTAACATGACCAACAAATGGAGCAGAGGCTGCAGAGAGGGGAAGCTCTGTAAAGAGAGGAGGAGGGGGCTCTGCCCTACCCACCCCGGGTTTTCCAAGAGCACCTTTCCTACCTACACCTAACCCAGGAGCAGTGTGTGAGGTGACTCTGATTCAATAAGGAGGTGGTCACAGTACTGTGTCACCTCCTGTAACCTGACCTGGAGCCTTACACCAGGGTGAGGAGGGAGCTGTCAGTGGATGTTAAGGTCACAGTTTCATTGAGCGTCTATGTATCTGGATCTTGCCAGGCAGGAGCAAGTGCCGTATCCAACATAGAGACGTAGAAATCGGCGTAGTCATAAAGTAATTTCCGACATAAAAGGAGGCCATTCTACCCCTCCATGCCAGCTCAATCTGGAACAATCGAGTCATTCGCACTCCTCCTCAATCCCCATATCCCTGCAAGTTCATTTCCTTCAGGTGTCCATCCAGTTTCCTTTTGAAATCATTGATTGTCTCGGCTTCCAACACACTCATGCGCAATGAGTTCCAGCTCATTGCCATCCACTGTGTAAAAAAGTTCTTCCTCATATTCCCCCTGCATCTCTTACCCAAAACATTCCATCTGTGTTCCCTGGTCCGTGTTTCATCAGTGAATGGGAATAGTTTTTCCATGTCTATCTTATCTCAGCCTATCATAATCTTGTACACCTCTTTCACATCTCTCAATCTCCTTTACTCCAGGGAGAACAACTCCAGCTTCTCCAAACTAACCTTGTAACTAAACCCCCATCCCTGGAACCATTCTGGTAAATCTCCTCCGCACACCCTCAGGGACCTTCACATCCTTCCGAGTGTGGTGACCAGAACTGGACATAGTTCTCTCGTTGGGGCTATCTATAGAATAGATAGATGAACAGTTGCTCTGTTTGTAAACCCGTGCCATCCTTGCACTGTATGTGTTTGATGCAGAAGTGTAGAGGGAGCTTTACTTTGTATCTAACCCCGTGCTGGACCTATCCTGGGAGAGTTTGATGGGGAAGTGTAGAGGGAGCTTTACTCTGAATCTAACCCCGTTTTTTTTTGTATCTAACCCCGTTTTTTTTTAAGTCGAGGGGGCCTTTATTCCTCAGGCCCCCTATATATATTTTTTATGTCGAGGGGGCCTTTATTCCTCAGGCCCCCTTTATATACATACTTATATTTTTAAAATAACTTTATTAAAACCAGATAAATAAACAGAAAACTCAAATTAAAATGCCATTCTCGGCGTCAACGATGCCCTCCAGTCCCTGCGGTGCCCACAGGTCGCGGAAGGTCTCAAGCATACCGGCGGACACCGCATGCTCCTTTTCCAGGGACACCCGGGCGCGAACGTAACCGCGGAAGAGGGGCAGGCAATCGGGGAGGACGGACCCCCCGTCGGCCCGCAACCTGGACCTGTGAATTGCCACCTTGGCCAGGCCCAGGAGCAGACCGACGAGGAGATCCTCCTCCCGGCACAAGCCCCTCCGCACCGGGTGCCCAAAGATCAGGAGCGTGGGACTGAAGTGCAGCCAGAATTCGAGGAGCAGCCCCTTCAAATACTCAAAGAGGGGCTGTAACCTCGCACACTCCGTATAAATGTGGAACACGGACTCGTCCAGGCCGCAGAAAGTACAGGTGGCCTGGGAGTCCGTGAACCTACTTAAAAGCCTATTGCACGGGACTGCTCTGTGCAGCACCCTCCACCCCAGGTCCCCGATGTAAAGGGGGAAGACTCCCGCGTAGAGAGACCTCCATCGGGGTTTCCTCTCGCCGCCAGATGGCAACGCGGACCGCCAGGGCGTGTCCGGCCGGCTGACGAGGGCGAGGAAGTGGAGAGTGTGTAGGAGCAGCCCGTACAGGAAACCCCTCCGCGCCGATTGGAATGGCACGGAGGGCATTTCCGAGAGGCGGCTAGGGTTGTGGGGGACCGGCTCCCGTGGAGGGCTTCGGGGCCTGGGTCCGATGAGCAGCTCCGGCCGAGCGGGGGTCAGCTCGGCCGGGTTCGCTCCGCACTCCCGAGCCCCCTCGCCACCCGCACTGAGGGGCTTCCCGGAGGTTTCGGCTACTCCTCCGCCCGCCAGTCCGTCCCCGGAGTCGGCCGCCCAGACAGCCGAGGCGCTCTCCTCCGCCGGCGGGGGAGCGCCCTGACTGGAGGCGACCATGTTCCAGACTCGGAAAAGATCCCGGTAAAAGACAGGCAACTCCCTCAGAGAGGCGCGGCTAACGGACTCCACCGGGAGCTGCGTGTCGTCTTGAAGGCAGTGACACTGGCGGAGAAAATACGTCACCAGCGCACTCCATCAGGGAGGACGCTCGACATACAGGTATCTCTGTAGGGTCCGAAGGTGGAGAGTCACAGCCTGGGTGCGGACGCACACCAGCGACTGGCCACCATCCTCGATCGGGAGACTCAGGACCAAGGCAGAGACCCAGTGTTTCCTCTTGCCCCAGAAGAAATCGATAGGTTTCTCTGGATCTTGGTGGCAAATAAAGGGGGCGGGGCCAAAGTGACCAACCGGTACCACAGCATGGAGGCCACCAGTTGGTTTATGACCAGCACTCGGCCCCTGTAGGAAAGCGCTCGGAGCAGTCCTGTCCTGTCCAGCGCCTCCAACTTGTGCCAGTTTGCCGGCCAGGCTTCCTCAGCGGGGCTAATGTGGACTCCCAGATAGAGGAGGTGCGTGTTGCTCCACGCAAAAGGTGTCATCTCCTCCGGCAGGGAGTCCACTCGCCACTGACCAAACAGGAGTCCGGAACATTTCTCCCAATTGATCCTCGCGGAGGACGTGGCAGAAAAGGTCTGCTGGCAGTCGCGCATCCTCCGCAAGTCAACGGGATCTGTGATTGCGAGGAGCACGTCGTCGGCGTAAACCGAGATTATGACCAGCATGGCCGGCTCGCGCAGAGCCAATCCCGTCAACCTCCTGCGAAGCAGGCACAGGAAGGGCTCCACGCAGATGGTGTACAATTGGCCGGACATGGGGCATCCCTGATGCACTCCTCTCCCAAAGCGAAGGGGCACCATCAAGGACTCATTAATTGATGAGACACTCTGTGGCGGCGTATAAAAGTCGGACCCAGTCCACAAAATGCGGCCCGAGTCCGAAAGCGCGCAGAGTCCCGAAAAGGTAATCGTGATCCACCCTGTCGAACACCTTCTCCTGATCGAGGGAGAGGAAGTCGACCGACTGACCAGTCCGCTGGGAAAGATGGATCAGGTCCCGGACCAGGTGAATGTTGTCCTGGATGGACCGGCTCGGGACAGTGTAGGACTGTTCAGGGTGGATCTTGTGGGCCAGCAAAGAGCCCAGGCGGGTAGACATAGCCCGGGCAAAAATCTTGTAATCCGTGCTGAGGAGGGAGACCGGACGCCAGTTTTTAAGCAGGCGGAGATCGCCCCTCTTTGGCAGCAGGATGATGACCACCCTGCGCCACGAGAGGGGAATCTCCCCGGTCGCCAGGCGTTCCCCCAGGACCCGCGCGTCATCGTCCCCCAGGTTGTCCCAGAACGCCCTGAGGAACTCCACGGTCAACCCATCCAGCCCTGGGGATTTGCCCCTTGAGAGCTGATGGAGGGCGCCGGTCAGCTCCACCAACGTGAGCGGAGCCTCCAATCCTTCGGCGCCCTCCGGGCAGACCTGCAGCAGGTCCTCCCACAAAACTCTGTGTGCATCCTCGCTGGGCAGATCCGGAGAGAACAACACACTGTAATAAGTACGGACCAGGAGGCCCATTCCCTCCGGATCCGTGATGGAGGATCCGCCGTCGGCCAACAGCTCGACGAGCTGCCTACCGGCCCACCTGCCATTTTTCCAGCGAGTAGAAGAAGGGTGAGGCGCAGTCCAAACTTCCAGGATCCGGATCCGCGACCTCACGTACGCGCCTCGTGACCCTATGAGCTGCAGGTCCCTCAGCGCCTTCTTCTTCACTTTGTACACCTGCCACAGGGCCGGGTCCGCGACGGCATGACCGAGGCGGGACTCCAAGTCGAGCATCTCCCTCTTGAGGCGCCAGATCTCAGCCTCCCGCCTCTTGGTCGAGCCTTCGCGTACTCCTGACAGAAGACGCGGATGTGAGTCTTGCCCACATCCCACCATAGCCTCAAGGAGGGGAAGCCCCCCTGCTTCCTTCTCCAGTCGGCCCAGAGTCGACAGAACGAGTCCCGAAATCGCCCGTCCTCCAGCAGCCGGTTGCTAAAGTGCCAGTACGCGGACCCCGCCCGCGTGCGGTGCGGAGTGAACTCTGCCCACACCAGGCGGTGTTCCAAGCACGGCACCAGCCGCATGGAATAACGCCGAGACGCGGGAGACGTACGCCTGTGAAAAGTAGAGGCGGTCGATTCGCGACCCTCCTCCTCCAGACCTCCACGTGAAGGCGCTGGAGTCAGGATGGAGATTCCGCCAGACGTCCACCAAGTTAAGGGAGCTGATCAGTCCCCTCAGCTTCACCACCGACGCTTGGCCGCGCTGGGGACCGGAGCGATCCCCCACCTCGAGGGTGCAGTTAAAATCCCCCCCGAGGATGATGCACGCGCCGCTATCGATGGAGCTCAAGAGAGCGGACACTTCTTCAAAAAAGCGCGCTTGCAACGCGCCGGGCCTGGGCGCGTACATGTTCACAAAGTGGAGCGGCACGCTACCCAGGCGACCGGTGAGGTGGAGCAAGTGGCCCGGCACGAGCTTCTTGACCCCAAAGATCACCGGCTGAAAAGTCGGGGCCAACAAGATAGCCACCCCACTAGAAATAGTGGTGAGGTGACTCATGTAGACCCCACCCTGCCACTCCAGGTGCCAGGTGGCTTCGTCTCCTGGAACGGTGTGGGTTTACTGCAGAAAGCTCACTGCATATCTCCCTTCCCTGAGGACTGAGAGATTGTGAAATCTGCGGTGAGCCCCCCAGCTGTCGTTGATGTTGAGGCTGGCTATGGTTATCTTCATGTCAAAGGTACTTAAAACCCGTCACCAACAGCTCACTGTGAGGAGGGAGTGGAAGTGCACCTGGCCTTCCACTCCCCCAGCAACCCATTGAGGAACACATTAAAACGGCGCCTCTCAACCAGTTTTTCATCCGCGCGCTTGCCCGCTTTCTTGAGGGCGGCACGGGTGGACTGGATGATCAGCGCAAGATTCGACCAACGGTCGAGGGCCAGCTGAACTTTATTGCGGCAACCCCTGTAAACCGTGAGGAAATCCTGGAGTTCCGCCGTTGGGATGAGAGGAGATTCGGTGGGAGGCACGAGGGACTCCACCACCTCACTGGCGATGGAGTCAAGATCATCCTCCGTGCCCCGCCCCGAATCCCCATCCTCCTCCAGGTCGTCACCGCCAGCGGCCGACACATCCACCACACACGGTGGGGCGGACGTCCCGGCCACGCCAGCTGGTATTGCCTCTGTAACGATCCCACCCCCAGGATCGATGGTGGAGGAGTCCTCTGTTTGTTCTACTGTGAAACTGGAGCCTGTGGGCGCCAGTAGTCCAGGACCCCCCTCCACCTCCGTCCCAGGCCAACGAGTGATCCTGGGGAGACAGAAGTTCCTGACTCCAGAAATCCAGCCAGAGCCGATACCGGAGGCGGAGAGAGGAGGCCATCTCCCGCTCCGCCAGCACCCACAGGCCCAGCAGATGGAGCAGCATTCTCAGTTATAACCGGGTCGGGTGTCTCCTGGTTGGTCGTGGACTCCGGCTGGGAGGGCCATCCCTCTGCGGCCTCGCCCTCCCCTTCACTAAGGGCACCTGACCCAGTAGCAGTGGCAGAATGGGCGGCGTCCCCAGGCTCCCGCACCACAAGCAGGGCCCCACTTACTCCTTCAGGAGGGGCCTCATGTACCGGGGCCTTCCTCTCCCCTCCATCCTGAGGAATAGGGTGCTCTTGCCCAGACTTTGTAGCCTTGGTGGTGGCGGTTGGGGAAATCTGGGGACCCGAAACAGGAGACAGCTGTCCTCCAACAGATGGGCCCTGCACCTCAGGGCCCTGTGTCATTTCTGTGGAGGGGTGCCTTCTCCTCTTTTTCCCACCAGGGCGCAGAGGCTCAGAGACCTCCATGTCATCAGAGGCCTCCGCCTCCGCACCCGCCTTCTTTTTAGTCACCCTGGGCCTGGTTCCAGCCCTGGGACAGGTGGATTCCGTGAGAACGGGCTTTGGGCTCAGCTCAGGCTCGGGTTGTTTCAATGTGTCCTGGGGACGCGCCTCTTGATGTTTCTTTTGCCTCCGTGTCTTCCTTTCACTCGGACGGTCATTCCCCTCCCCGCTGGAGGCTGTGAAAACCACAGCCTCCGGATCCGACTGAGCCCTGTCTGTTGGATGTGTGGGGGGAGCGGGAGAACCCTGGGCCGCCGAGGTGGAGCTGGCGGCCGGGAGGTTGGGGCAGTTCTTACGAACATGCCCCAGCCCCTTGCAGACATGGCATCACGCCCCAATCGAGGTCCAAAAGGCACGGTAGGCCGTCCCCTGGAACTGCACATCAAACTGGCCTTCCGAGTCCTCCTCCTGCGCCAGCTGCATACATAACTGGTGGCGGAAGGAGTAGACATGTTAGAGCAAAAGCAAGAAATGCTGGAATCACTCAGCAGGTCTGGCAGCATCAGTGGAAAGTGAAGCAGAGTTAACGTTTCGGGTCAGTGACCCTTCTTCAGAACTGACAAATATTAGAAAAGTCACAGATTATAAGCAAGTGAGGTGGGAGTGGGGCAAGAGGTAACAAAGGAGAAGGTGCAGATTGGACCAGGCCACATAGCTGACCAAAAGGTCACGGAGCAAAGGCAAACAATATGTTAATGGTGTGTTGAAAGACAAAGCATTTGTACAGATTAGGTGTAAATACACTGAATATTGAACAGCAGCAAGTGCAAACCTGAAAAAAAACCTGAAAAAAACAGTGGGTAAGCAAACTGAACAAACTAAGATGAAATGAAATAAATGTAAAAAAAAAGATTGTAAAACATGTAAAAAAGAATGTAAAAAAAAGGAAGAAAAAATAACTAAGAATGAAAGTAAAATGGGGGGCTGTCATGCTCTGAAATTATTGAACTCAATGTTCAGTCCGGCAGGCTGAAGTGTGCCTAATCGGTAGATGAGATGCTGTTCCTCGAGCTTGCGTTGATGTTCACTGGAACACTGCAGCAATCCCGGGACAGAGATGTGAGCGTGTGAGCAGTGGGGAGTGTTGAAATGGCAAGCAACCGGAAGCTCAGTGTCCTGTTTGCGGACTGAGCGGAGATGTTCCGCAAAGCGGTCACCCAGTCTGCGCTTGGTCTCCCCAATGTGGAGGAGACCACACTGTGAGCAGCGAATACAGTATACTACATTGAAAGAAGTACAAGTAAATCGCTGCTTCACCTGAAAGGAGTATTTGGGGCCTGGGATAGGGAGGAGAGAGGAGGTAAATGGGCAGGTGACATGTTGGAGGCTGTGCTCCCGAAGACCAAGCCGGACGGGGGTGATCCCCGACCTCACCTCCCCCATGTGGTGCAGGTGGGGAAGGAGGAGCTCACTGGGAATAAAGGGCGGGACGTTTGATAACATTAACTGCTGCGCAGTGGCCCCCAGAGGGTCCACCGGCAGGAAAGTCCCACCCACAGTGAACCCTTTATTCAGGGCCAGGGACACGGCCCGCTCGTTCTTCAGGAAGAACACAGCATTCCCGTTCATTTTTGAGGCTGCCGCAATGGCCGAGGGGCCGACAACCTCGGCCATTGCCCTTAAACAGGCCTCTATGGACATATTGGGGTGGGGGTAGCTCTTTACCCCATGGTTTGAAGTAATCAATTTAAAAGGTGACGGGGTCACACGGTTGGCCACAGAGGCTACAGCCGCATAGATATGAAAAGGCCCCGCCACCGGTGATGATGGGCTTGCCATGGCTCAAGAGCCAAACCCACTCCCAAATTGCAGGCAAGCAAACAAACAAACAAACAAAGAAACCAACTAGGAGGTTTGGGGAGAGGCTGAGGGTATACAGGAAAGGGGAAAGACAGGGTGCAAGCGATGACTTTGCTTTTTTTTTCTCCTGAAAGGGTGGTACTCTGATCAGTGTGAACACTCCTGGGCTTCTGGTCTTCTGGTTGAGGGAGGCGTCTTCACCTGAGTCAGCTGAAGCTGCCCAGGCACTATTTATCCCCTTCTGTATATTAGCCAGGCAGCTTCAGCTGACTCAGGCTGGGCATTTGGGGTGGGGAGGGAGCTTCCCTGCAACTTTAGTGCAACTGCACAGCCCCCACCCCTTGTTCTTCTGGCCTCTTCCACCTCCCACAACAGTCCAAATAAAGTAAGAGTCTGGTGCTCAACACCCACCTCGAAATACAGGCTTAATCCAAAAGTCTTTCCTCCTCTGCAGCAAAAGTTGTTGAAAAGTTTTTGCAGTGTCTCCTCAGCACTCCTTCTCCAGCAGCACCTCCAGCAACTGACTGCAGCACTGTCAGCTGCACCTCGTTGAGGCACTCAGTATTCCCAATCACAGAGGTGCCAATCCCAGTGCTGTACCTGTCCTGGGAGTGTTTGATGGGAGACAGTGTGGAGGGAGCTTTACTCTGTATCTAACTCCGTGCTGTACCTGCCCTGGAAGTTTTTGATGGGGACAGTGTAGAGGGAGATTTACTCTGTATCTAACTCCGTGATGTACCTGTAATGGGGAGTGTTTAATGAGGACAGTGTAGAGGGAGCTTTACCTATATCTAACCCCCGTGATGTACCTGTCATGGGGAGTGTTTAATGAGGACAGTGTAGAGGGAGATTTACTCTGTATTTAACCCCCCTGATGTACCAGTCATGGGGAGTGTTTACTGAGGACAGTGTAGAGGGAGATTTACTCTGTATCTAACCCCCGTGATGTACCTGTCATGGGGAGTGTTTAATGAGGACAGTGTAGAGGGAGATTTACTCTGCATCTAACCCCCGTTTTTTTATGTCGAGCGGGCCTTTATTCCTCAGGCCCCCTTTATATACACACTTATGTTTTTTAAAATAACTATTAAAATCGGAAATAAACAAAAAACTCAAATTAAAATGCCATTTTCTGTGTCGACAATTCACTCCATTCCCTGCGGTGCCAACTGGTCGCGGAAGGCCTCAAGCGTACCGGCGGACACCGCATGCCCCTTCTCCAAGGACACCCGGGCGCGAACGTAACAACGGACGGCCCGCAACCTGGAACTGTGAATTGCCACCATGGCCAGGCCCAGGAGCAGACTGACGAGGAGATCCTCCACATGGCCCAAGCCCCTCTGCACCGGGTGCCCAAAGATCAGGAGCGTGGGACAGAAGTGCAGCCAGAGTTTGAGGAGCAGCCCCTTCAAATACTCAAAGAGGGGCTGCAACCTCGCACACTCGGTATAAACGTGGAACACGGACTCGTTCAGGCTGCAGAAAGTACAGGCGACCTGGAAGTCCGTGAACCTACTTGAAAGTCTATTGCACGGGACTGCTCTGTGCAGCACCCTCCATCCCAGGTCTACGATGACCTCCATGTCATCAGAGGCCTCCGCCTCCGCACCTTTTTTTTCCTTTTTAGTCACCCTGGGCCTGAGCCCAGCCCTGTGACAGGTGGATTCCATGGGAATGGGCTTTGGGCTGAACGCAGGCTCGGGTTGAGTCAAAGTGTCTGGGGGACACGCCTCATGATGTTTCTTTTTTCCCCGCGTCTTCCTTCCGCTCGGACGGATGCTCCCCTCCCCGCCGGAGGCTGTGAAAACCACAGCCTCCAGAACCGACCGAGCGGTGTCTATTGGATGTGTGGGGGGAGTGGGAGCAGGTGCTGTGGAACCACTCTGCGCCGCCGAGGTGGAGCTGGCGTCCGGGAGGTTGGGGCAGTTCTTACGAACATGACCCACCCCCTTGCAGACGTGGCACCGCGCCCCATCCGAGGTCCAGAAGACGCGGTAGGCCGTCCCCTGAAACTCTATACCGAAGAGGCCCTCCAAGACCTCCTCCCGCGCGAGCTGCATGAATAGCTGGCGGCGGAAGGAGTACACATGTTGGAGGCTGTGCTCCCGAAGACCGAACGGGACTGGGGTGATCCCTGACCTCACCTCCCCCAGATGGTATAGGTGGGGGAGGAGGAGCTCATCAGGAATGAAGGGTGGGACGTTCGACAAGATTACCGGATGTGCAGTGGTCCCCGGAGGGTCCACTGGCAGGAAAATCCCACCCACTGTGAGCCCCGTACTTAGGGCGAGGGACACAGCCCGCTCGGTCTTCAGGAAGAACACAGCCTTCCCATACATCTTTGAGGCTGCAACAATGGCCGAGGGGCCGACAACCACGGCCATTGCCTTAACACAAGCCTCAATAGTCATATTAGGATGGATGTTACTCTTCACCCCATGCTTTGATGTTAAGATTTTAAATGGTGACGGGGCCACAGGTGCAGCCGTCGTAGCTGCTGCAGCATAGGAGGGCCCCGCCACCGGAGAGGACGGAGAAGTCATGGGGTAGAAGAGTTACAGGCACTTTGCTGAGAGAAAAAAAAAGAGCAAGTGCAATAAATCAAAAAAGCAATACTTAAATGATGTAGCACAGGGGAGGAGGCTGAGGGAGAGGAAGGCCAGGAGGAATCAGTCTTTGTTGGTATTTTAAAGAAGTCTTGTAGCTGGTCTTCCAGTTGGGAGGGTGGGGTGATGTCTTCACCTGGGTCAGCTGCAAGCTGCCAAGGCACACGCCTCCTTCGATGTTCAGATAAGAGAAAAGAGAAGAGAAGTCTCTTCACCTGGGCAGCTCCAGCTGTCCCAGGCTTAGTAGTTGTGGTGGGGAGGGTTGCTCCCTGTCCAAAGATGTTAAACACAGGAGCTCCCTATTGAACAATGCAGCCCCACCCAAGGTCTTCAGGTCTCTTCTTTCCCCACCCCCAACAATCAATGAAAAAGACTTCAGGATAAAACAAACTCACAAAAAAGCTTCCAGTTCTCTGCCTTCCTTCCTTTGTTGAAATTTGGAACAAACTTTTGTTTCAGTTTGAATCTCCCTCTTGCAGCAGTCACACAGCCTGCAGCCTCCAAACTGTGCACATAGCCACAGTCAGCTGCACCTCGTTGATGCACTCAGGCTCCCAAATCAGAGAGCAGCCAATCCCAGTGCTGTACCTGTCCTGGGAGTGTTTAATGAGGACAGTGTGGAGGGGGTTTTACTCTGTATCTAACCCCCGTTTTTTTTTTCGTTTTTTTTAATATAAGTTGGCCTTTATACCCCAGGCCCCTTTTATACTTTTCATGTCGAGGGGGCCTTTATTCCTCAGGCCCCCTTTATATACATATTTACATTTTAAAAATAACCTTATTAACACCAGATAAATAATCACAAAACTCAAATTAAAATGCCATACTCGGCGTCAATGATGCACTCCAGTCCCTGCGGTGCCCACCGGTCGCGGAAGGACTCAAGCATACTGGCAGACACCGCATGCTCCTTCTCCAGGGACACCCGGGCGCGAACATAACCACGGAAGAGGGGCAGGCAATCGGGGAGGACGGACACCCCGACGGCCCGCAACCTGGACCTGTGAATTGCCACCTTGGCCAGGCCCAGGAGCAGACCGACGAGGAGAGTATCTAATCCCCGTGATGTACCTGTCCTGGGATTGTTTGATGGGGACAGTGTAGAGGGGTTTTTACTCTATATCTAACCCCCGTGATGTACCCGTCATGGGGAGTGTTTAATGTGGACAGTGTAGAGGGAGACTTACTCTGTATCTAAGCCATGCTGCCCCGCCTCAGCTGATCTAAATCTCATATCCAAACTCACACCAACTCCCATTCACCCATCACTCCTGTCCTCACTGACCTACATTGGTTCATGGTCCAGTAATGGCTCGAGTGTAAAATTCTCATCATTGTTTTCAAACCCAACTCATTACGAAGTGCCCAATAATGAAAACACAAAAGGTTAGTTTGTTTGAGGGAACACCTTCACAACACGGACTTCTGTGGTTCAGGATGAAAGCCCACCATTTTCTCATGGTAACCAGAGATGGGGAAGTAATGCTGGCATTGTCAGTATCACTCATATCCTGAGAACAAATAGACAGGAAATAAAACAGCAATAAAATCAATGAGTTTGGAATTGACTGATTGAAACCAGGCGAGGTCTGTGATCAAAGAGAGACATCATAACCCGATAAACACATTGTCAACACAATTTACCTCACCAGCCCCTTGTATTTGTCATTCTGCTGTTGTCTTCATCAGAAAACAAGTCACAATTAATCTCTGGATTAAAAACTGCTGAGTGACAATTGTACACACGAGATACGTACTCAATGGTTTCTGTTATCAGACAGTCAGAGAATTACACAGCACATGAGGAGACGATTTAACAAATCGTACCAGTTCCAGCTCTTTGAAGGAGATTTCCAATGATTCCTCTCCCCTGTTCTTTTCTCCCAGTCCAGTAAATCACCCTGTCAGTATTGATCCAATTCCCGACTGAAAGCTTCTGTTAAATCTGCTTTCACAACCCTTTCAGGAAGTGAATTCCAAATCATAAACACTCGCTGTGTAAAGAAAAGCAAATCTCATCTCTCCTCTGTTTGTTTGTGAATCAACATTAAACTGTGTTCTCTGGTTGCTGACCCTTCATCCAGTCAAACCAGATTCTCCTTATTTTCCAGTCATAGTGTTATACAGCACAGAAACAGCCCCTTCGGCACATCGTGTCTGTGCTAACCATCCAGCACGCAACTACTTTAATCCCATATTCCTGCACTTGGCACGTAGCCTTGCATACTATGGCGTTTCAGATGCTAACCTAAATTCTTCTTAAATGTTGCAAGCGTTCCTCCCTCCACCACCTCTTCAGGCCATGCGTTCCAGATAACAATTACCCTCTGGGTGAAACATTGTTTGCTCAAATCCTCTAAACCTCCTGCACCTTACCCTAAATCTATGCCCCATGGTTCTTGACCCCTCCACTAAGGGCAAAATTTTCGTCCTATCTAACCTATCAATGCCCCTCATAATCTTGTACACCTCGATCACGTCCGCACTCAGCCTTCTCTGCTCCAAGGAAAACAACCCTAGCCTTTTCAATCCCTCTTCATTGCTGTAATGCTCCAATCCAGGCAACATCCTGGGGAATCTGCTCTGCACCCTCTCTAGTACAATCACATCCTTCCTATAATGTGTTGACCAGAACTGTAGACAGCACTCCAGCTGTGACCTAACTAGAGTTTTATATAACAAAAACAAGAAATGCTGGAATCACTCAGCAGGTCTAGCAGCATCTGTGGAAAGAGAAGCAGAGTTAACGTTTCGGGTCAGTGACCCTTCTTCGGAACTCCGAAGAAGGGTCACTGACCCAAAACGTTAACTCTGCTTCTCTTTCCACAGATGCTGCCAGACCTGCTGAGTGATTCCAACATTTCTTGTTTTTGTTTCAGATTTCCAGCATCCGCAGTATTTTGCTTTTATTTTAGAGTTTTATATAGTTCCATGATAACCTCCCTGTTCTTATATTCCATGCCTCGACTAATAAAGGCAAGCATCCCACATGCCTTCCTAACCACCATATCCACCTGTGCTGCTGCCTTCAGAGATCGATGGACAAGTATACCAAGGTCCCTCCGACCTGCTGTACTTCCGAGTGTACTATCCATTGCATATTCCCTTGCCTTGTTAGTCCTCCCGAAATGCATTAACTCACGCTTTTCAGGATTAAATTCCATTTGCCACTGCTCTGCCCATCTTACCAGCCCATCTATATCTCCCTGTAATCTAAGGATTTCCTCCTCACTATTTACAACACCACCAATTTTCGTCTCATCTGCGAACTTACTGTTAAACCTCCTATATTCACTTCTATATCATTAATGTATGCTACAAACAGCAAGGGTCCCATCACCGATCCCTGTGATGCACCACTGGTGGCAGGTATCCAATCGCAAAAACAGCCCTCGACCATTACCCTCTGCATCCTGCCACTAAACCAATTTTGGATCCAATTTCCAAAATTGCCCTGGATCCCATGGGCTGCTACCTTCTTAGCCAATCTCCCATGCAGAACCTTATCAAAAGCCTTAGTGAAATCCTTATGTATTACATCTACTGCTTTACCCTCATCTACACATCTAGTCACATCCTCGAAAAATGCATTCAAGTTTATTTGGACACGATCTCCCCGACAAAGCCATGCTCACTTTCCCTGATTAATCCCTGCCTCTGCAAGTGGAGAATAATCCTGTTCTGCAGAATGTGTTTTCCAATAGCTTCCCAACCACTGATGTTAGACTCACCAGCCTGTAATTGCCTGGTTAATCCCCGCTACCCTTCTTGAATAATGGTACCACATTCGCTGTCCTCCAGTCCTCTGTTACCTCTCCTGTGGCCAGAAGTGGGTTTGAAAGTTTGTGTCAGAGACCCTGCAATCTCCTCCCTTACCTCACATAACAGCCTGGGATACATTTCATCCGGGCCTGGGGATTTATTCACTTTTAAGCCTGCTAAAACAACTAATACCTACTCCCTTTCAATGGTAATATGTTCAGGTTTATCACAATCCCCCTCCCTGATCTCAACACCGACATCATCCTTCTCCATAGTGAACACCGATGAAAAATAATCATTTAAAACCTCACCTATGTCCTCCGGCTCCACAGACACAGATTGCCACCTTGGTCCCTAATGGGCCCTACTCTTTCCCTGGTTATCCTCTTACCCTTATTACACTTATAAAATGCCTTGGAATTTTCCTTTTTCTTTCCCGCCAATGTATTTTCATGTCCTCTCTTCGCTCTCCTAATTACTTTTTTAAGTATCACCCTACACTATCTATACTACTCTTGTGCCTCCGCTGTTTTCAGCGCTTGGGATCTGCAGCAAGCGTCCTTTTTTCTGATTGGATCCTCTATATGCCTTGACATCCCTGGTGTTGTTAGTCCTCCCCTTCACCTTAACGGGTACATGAATGACTCCCAATAATGTGATGTAGACCTTCCGACAAGTAGCTGCTCCCAGTCCACTTTGGCCAGATCCTGTTTTATCATATTGAAATCGGTCTTCCCCCAATTCAGTACCTTTATTTCCGGCCCATTTTTCTCCTTTCCCCTAACTACCTTAAATCTTACAGAGTTATGGTCACGATCCCCCAAATGCTCCCCCACCGACACTTCTACCGCTTGTCCAGCTGCATTCCCTTGGATTAGGTCATGTATTGCCCCTTCTGTTGTAGGACTCTCCACATGCTGGCTCAAAAAGCTCTCCTGTATGCATTTTAACAATTCTGCTCCTTTTAAGCCTTTGGCACTAAGACTATCCCAGTTAATATTGGGGAAGTTGCAATCCCCCACTATTATTACCCTATTATTTTTACACCTCTCTGTGATTTGCCTACATACCTGCTTTTATATCTCTTCCATGACTGTTTGAAGGCATGTAGTACACTCCCAGCCAAGTGATTTCCCCCTTTTTGTCTGTAAATTCTACCCAAATGGCCTCATTTGTGGAACCTTCTGAGATATCATCCCTCCTTACTGCAGTAATTGACTCCTTGATCAACAGTGCAATGCCACCTCCTCTTTTATCCTCTCCCCTGTCGCGCCTGAAGATTCTATACCCTTGAATACTGAGTTGCCGGTCATGTCCCTCCCTCCACCATGTCTCTGTGATAGCAATATCATAATCCCATGTGCTAATCAACGCCCTCAATTCGTCTGCCTTACTAGAAAGACTCCTTGCATTGTAATAGATGTAATCCAACCTTGCATTGTTTCCTTGTGCCTTACCAGGCCTATATTTGCTCTGCCTTCCAGGCAGACTCACTTTCTGTTCTATATTAAACCCCTACTGTACCTCCACTCTGTATCCCATCCCCCTGCCAAATTAGTGTAACCTCCCCCCACCCCCCAACAGCACGAGCACACCTCCCAGCACAGATGGTTGTCCCATTCCAGTTAAGGCACAATCCGTCCAACTTGTGCAGGTCCCACCTTTGCCAGAAACAGACCCAGTGATACAGGAAACTAAAGCCCTCCCTCCTGCACCATGTCCTCAGCCACGCATTCATCTGTTCTATCGCCTTATGTCTAAACGCACGTGCACTTGGCACCTGGAGTAATCCAGAGATTACAACCTTAGAGGTCCTTCTTTTTAATCTGCTACCTATCTCCCTAAATTCTTGTTAGCACCAGGGAGGAAACATACCATCCTGAAGTCACGTTTACAGCCACAGATAGAATCCATATGATTTTTTTTTTAGATTAGAGATACAGCACTGAAACAGGCCCTTCGGCCCACCGAGTCTGTGCCGAACATCAACCACCCATTTATACTAATCCTACACTAATCCCATATTCCTACCAAACATCCCCACCTGTCCCTATATTTCCCTACCACCTACATATACTAGTGACAATTTATAATGGCCAATTTACCTATCAACCTGCAAGTGTTTTGGATTGTGGGAGGAAACCGGAGCACCCGGAGAAAACCCACGCAGACACAGGGAGAACTTGCAAACTCCACACAGGCAGTACCCGGAATCGAACCCGGGTCCCTGGAGCTGTGAGGCTGCGGTGCTAACCACTGCGCCACTGTGTCGCCCCTATCACTATAGCTCTTCCACTACTTTTCCTCCCTGCTGTGCAGCAGAGCCATTCTTTGTGCCAGGAACTTGGCTGTTGCTGCTTTCCCCTGGAGGCCATCCCCTCCAACAGTATCCAAAGTGGTATACCTGTTTGAGAGGGGGCAAGTTCTCCATGTGTCTGCGTGGGTTTTCGCCGGGTGCTCCGGTTTCCTCCCACATCCAAAAGATTTGCAGGTGATAGGTAAATTGGTCGTTGTAAATTGCCCCCAGTAGGGAGGTGATAGGAAATATGGGATTACTGTCGGGTTAGTATAAATGGGTGGCTGTTGGTCGGCACAGATTCGGTGGGCCAAAGGGCCTGTTTTAGTGCTGTATCAATCAATAAATAAATATTACCTGCGCCAGCTACTGCACCTGGTAGCCACCTGTGCTGCCATTACCTGCGGTGTGACCACCTCTCTCAACGTGCTATCCACAATGTACTCAGCATCGCAGATGCTCCACAGTGAATCCACCCAGATCTCTTGCTCCGTAATGCGGGAAGTCAGTAGCTGCAGATGGATAAACTTACTGCACACATGGTCGTGATGGACACTGGAAGCGTCCCTGTTTTCCCACAAAGCGCAGGAGGAGCATATCACAAATGTGAGATCTATCAAAACACATTATGATTTTGAGCCCTTCTATCAAATCTCTCTTTTCGCGTATCTGCTCTAAGGAGAACAATCCCAGCTTCTCGCCACATAACTGAAGTCCCTCATCACTGTTACCATTCAAGTATCTCACCTAGGTACCATCTCCAAGGCCTTGAAATCCTTCATAACGTGTGGTGTCCAGAATGAGACACAATATTCAGGCTGAGGCTTAAACAGTCATTTATCTAGTCTTAGCAGAATGTTCTTACGATTTTTTTTTCATTCTTTGCTTTTAGTTATAAAGCTGACTATCCCGTATGCCTTTTTAAAATCTTTACAACTTGTCCAGCCACCATTGAAGATTTGTGTACGTACACACTCAGGTCTCTGTGCTCCTGGACCATCTTTTAAATTGTGCAGTTTAGTTTCTATACACTCCCCTTAATATCCCTCCCAAAATAATCACTTCCTCAGTTCTATGTGTTAAATTTCATTCACCATGTGTATTCTCATTTCACCATCAGACTGTCCATGTCCTCCTGAAGCAGCTACTATCCTCCAGACTGGTTACTACATTTATAATTTTCCTGCCTTATGCAAATGTTGAGACTCTGCTTTTTACACTTAAGTCTTTGTCATGTATCTATTTATCTATATGTCAGGAAGAGTACTGGTTCTAATACTGACAGCTGAGAAACAGCACTGTATACTCCTCCTCCCCTCCATCAGTCTGAACAATGTCTGTTCACCACTTCTCTCTGCTTTCTGTCCCTGTGTCAGTGTCATATCCACACTATCACTGTCACATTAATCCATGTGTTCCATTTTCATAACAGGTCTATGAAATGTCATTTGATGACAGGCCTTTTGAAAGTCTGTAAACATAAGTGTACATATATAAGTCGATATGCATGTGCAGGGGTGGAAGATGTTGGTGTGGTTCTTAATGAATACTTTGTGTTTCTCGTTACAAAAGAGCGGTATGATGCAGATATTGTAGTTAAGGAAGATGAATATGAAGTACTTGATGTGATATACATAGGGAGAGAGAAAGTATTAATGGGGTAAGCATCCTTGAAATTTGATATGTCACCAGGTCCGGATGGCATGTATCCAAGCTGTTAAAAGCAGCAAGAGAGGAAATAGCAGAGGGTCTGACCATCATTTTCCATTCTTCACTGTGTACAGGAGTGGTGCCAGAGGATTGGAGTACTGTTAACATTATACCTCTGTTTATAAAGAGAACAATGGATAAACTGAAAAATTACAGGCCAGTCAGTCTAACCTCAGTAGTGGGCAAGTTATTGGAATCTATTCTGAGAGACAGGATAAATTGCCACTTAGAGAGGTACAGGTTAATGAAGGACAGTCAGCATGGATTTGTTAAGGGAAGATCTTGTTTGGCCAACTTGATTGCATTTTTTGAAGAAGTAGCAAGTAAGATAGATGAGGATCGTCAAGTTGATGTGGTCGACATGGATTTTAGTAAGGCTGTTTACAAGGTCCCACATGGCAGACTGGTTAAAAATAAATAAAATCTCATGGAATCCAGGGAAATGCAGCAATGTGGATACAAAAATGCCTCAGTGGCGGGAAACAAAAAGTAATTGTTGATGGATATTTAATTGACTGTTTCCAATGTCGTTCCACAGGGCTCAGTACTTGGTCCCCTGCTTTTTGTGATATATCTTAACGATTTGGACGTAAATGTAGAAGCATGATCAAGACTTTTGCAGACGACACAAAGATTGGCTGGGTGGCAAATAGCGAGGAGGATAACTGTAGGCTGCAGGCAGATATTGATGGCAGAAAAGGGGAAAATGGAATTCAACCTGATTAAGTATGAGGCGATGCAATTGAGGAGGTCAAACAAGGCAAAGGGATACATGATTAATGGGAAAATACTGAGAATTGTAGAGGAAGTGAGGGACCTTGGAATCAATGCCCACTGATCCCTGAAGGTAGGAGGACAGGTCTATAAGTTGGTTAAGAAGACATATGGAATCCTTTCCTTTATTAGCTGAGGTACAGAATAAAAAAGAGCAATGAGTTTATGCTGGAACTGTATATCTCACTGGTTAGACCATACCTTGAGTACTATGTGTAGTTCTGGTCACCTCATTACAGAAAGGATGTAATTGCACTAGAGAGGGTACAGAAGAGATTTACTAGGATGTTGCCAGTACTGGAAATTGTAGGTATGAGGAATGATTGGATAGGCTGGGGTTGTTCTCCTTGGAAAAGAGAAGGCTGAGGGGAGATCTGATTGAAATGTACATAATTTTGAGGGGCCAAGATAGAGTGGAAGTGAAGGGCCTATTCGCCTTAGCAGAGAGGACTGTGATGAGGGGGCATAGATTTAAAATGATTGGTGGAAAGATTAGAGGGGGGTTGAGGAAAGACTTGTTTACCCAGGAATACAAAATTGGCTCAGTGGCAGGAAGCAAAGGGTAATTGTTGACGGGATTGATGTTTCCAGTGGCATTCTGCAGGGCTCAGTACTGGGTCCACTGATTTGGTGTGGATCTGGAACTCACTTCCTGAAATGATAGTTGAGTCAGGAATCCTCAACCCACTCAAAGGGAGCCTGGATATGCCCCTCAATTGCCACAATGTGAAGGGTTATTACCCAAATGCTGGAAGGTGGGAGTGGAATTGGTGGAGCGTTTTTCGGCTGGCACAGAAACAATATGCCAAGTGGCCTCTTTCTGTTCCTTAACCTTCCTATGATTCTGTGGTTCTATTACACGAAACACACTATTCTCATTAACACTCACAGTTATGTCCTCAACAAACTTGATCAAGATTAGCAAATGATTTTCCATTCACCGATCTATGCTGCTTGTCATTTATTAACCCATGTTTTTACAGGCAAGGAATAATGTGTGCAGAGTTACGGCCTCTAGAAGGTTTCAACCACCAACATTAGACTGACTGGTCAGCATTTACAGGGTTTGTCCAACCTCTCCTTTTTAAAACAGGGTGTAACATTTACAGCCCTCCAGTCCCCTGTCACCACTCCCATATCAAACGAGGATTCCAAGATTCTGGCCACTGCTGTTTCCACTGTTCCTTCCCTCATTAAACCTATATATCCTATTAAACCTCTATATATCCTATCCATACCAGATAAATGTTCTACTTTGTTGTGGTACAAAAAATGTTAGATCGAAAAGGGTCAACTGAACCTGTTTGTTCAACGACTGTAATTAATGTCAGTCTCCATGGGCCCTAATTATGTCACTGAGGGGTTTCCATCTTCTATTAATAAGGAGCTCTTTTCAATGTATTATCCCATAGTGTCAGCGGGAGCATCACCTCCAGCACTAACAGGGATCAGCAGCTCAGAGAGAGGGAGAGGATAGATCAGCATCTGAGGACAATAGATTGGAATGTTACAACAATGGGTCAAAATCTGAGAACAATAGAATGGAATGTTACAACAATGGGTCAGAATCTGAGAACAATTGACTGGAATGTTACAACAATGGTCAGCAGGAGTTTCTCTTATTGGTTTTACTGGCTCACTGCAGATTATTATTGGATGACATTGGATGATCGAATCTTTTATGCTCTGAAGATGATTCAATCAATTTATTATCCCATACTCGCTATTTTTGGTGTCCCTGGTAAGTCTCTGTGTCCAACTATTAGATTTATAAAGAATATTTCACTGAATTAGTGTCCTTGTCATTTAAATCGTGAGAAGACTGAAGTCATTGTCTTCAGTTTCTGTCACAAACGCCATTCCCTATCCAAGATCTACATCCCTCTCACTAGCCATTGACTGAGGCTGAACCAGGAAGTTTACAACCTCTGCTATCTATTTAATGCTGAGTTGAGTTCATCCCCATATTCTCTCCTTCCCAAACCCTACCTATTGTTACGGCCAGGTGAGGAGGGGGTACTGTCGCTACCTTCGCCTTATTTGACCACAATAGGAGTTATCCTTTTTAAACAGTGGATGTGTTTACCATCTCAGTGAATATTTTACCTTGTACCTTTGGTGTGATGGTGAAGGCACCGATCGGCAGTTTCTCTTCAGCTTAAACAGTAAAGAGGTGAGTTTATTATATTTAACAATCTAAACCCAATCTAAATAAAATGATTAAAAAACTACACATTTATGCACACACTCACAAGAGAATATCACAGAAATGGATTACAGAGTGAGTAGTAAATTTATGATTGGATTGGAGTCCAGAATAAATAAAAATATACTCATTTTGTGAAGTTAGATGATTCCGTGGTCTTCCAGCTGAAGTTGTATTCTTGAAGTCCTTGGCTGGTCGAAATGCCCTTTGTGGCTGGCCCACATGCGATTTCAGGGATTTCTTGGAGCCAGACTTATGGGTGGCTTTCTTCCCCCTGGTGTCTCTGTCTGTAGCAATCTGTAGGCTTAGAGGGCCCAAAGTCGCATGTGGTTTTCAAACTTGTAATGTTATCTGGAGAGAGAGAGGGAGAGAGAGTTAGGGGGACACAGCCCTTCTGCTTCAGCACAGTTTGAATCACAGGCCTGTCTGTCTTTGTCCAGGATAAGCTCCCAGCTGTCACACAGATGGACAGAAGGTCTCCTGACTGCCTCACTGTATTCTCTGGACACTTCTAATGAGGTTCAAGAAACTAGTAAGAAACTTCTGTCTCCCCAGGGTTCAGCAAACCAGTATTTACACTTGGAGGATTTTACTCTTTCAAAGTCAATGTGTCAGGATGGCCTTGTCTGCCGTGTTAATGAATGTAATCTGAGGTAATTAAATCACTATAGCAAGCCAATGTTTTGGGTCCACACTCATCAGCCATGCGTCTCCTGTTGGAGGCCTTGGAGTGTGAAAAGGTCTTTCAGATGCCAATTGTGGTGGCCATCTTGGCTGCCAGTTTTTTCAATGTTAACTGTAGGATTTTATTCCATTAAATGTTTACTGTAAGTTTCCAGTCAATGAATTAAAATTCCACATTTGGCATATCCTGTTATCTTGACACCGCCACAGCGTACAGAAAGAAATGTGATAATGGGAACATTTCATTACAGAATTGTGGGAAGAAATAGAAGGAAACACACATTCATTTTCAATAATCACTTCTCAAATTCACACTTTAATCTGAGAATTATTGCAGCTGACATTGTCTGTTTCAGTTGTACTGATTTAATTTGTTGAAGTTTTTTCTGGCATGGTTATGTGCCGGGTTAGACCCTGAACAATGCATCAGCGATTACTTTTTTTTTTCTCCTGTAATGCAACTTGAACCATTCAGGTTCCTGCACCTTGATAATCCTTCTTCCTAAACCGACAGTGTGTAATAAACTGTTCCTTTAGCACCTGTGATGTGTCTGAGATTTCCTCTGGGCCTTTGTTCTTGCTGAGTTCTGCTTTGAAATTGTTAGGTTTGATTAGCTTTGGGTTTGGGTTCTTCAATGGGTAGATCCACATTGGCCTTACTTGTAGTTTTCTGGTGAGGTACACAAGTGCTGTTTACTTTAGGCTATTTCCCTTCCATTTTCCCTTTACTTTGGGGAGGATCTTTTTTCCGCTGTATGTCCTCTGGGGCATTAGTGCTCGCAGATGTCTGTCCAGCTTTCACTTCACTCCCCTGTGGCACTTCGACTAGGTGAGGCATCTCCCTCGCAATTGTCTTGCCTTGTGTGAACTTTCCTTGCCCTTGCACGTTTCTGTAAATGCTGTTAGCAGGCTTTTTAGGGTCCCTGTTTGACCTGCATTTAAGGAGGAGAGTGTGGGGTCTAATTTATGTAACATTTCAGGGTTGACTAATCGAAGAGTAGGGGGCTCCATTTGGGAATCCTCCTGGCCCTCCGCTATCCTGTTCTCACTGTCCTTTTCAATCCTTCCCTCCTGACTGTCTGACACACTTGTACTTGTCTGTCCTCTCCACAGCCTTTACCTTGTTTTTTTCCTTTGGTCTGGGTGTCAATTAAATAATTTACCTGACTATTCCTTTTGCCACTCGATATGGGCCACTGATCAGGGCTTTCAGGGATTCACCCTGCTTTGGGAGAGGTAACAGTACATGGTCTCCGGGCTGAAATGTTCTGGCCTTGGCATTTCTGTTTGCTTATCTTTTCATAGCTGCCTGGGAGATCTTTAGGTGTCACTGAGCCCTTGCACAGGCTCTCGTGAGCCGCTCCCAGAGCATGGAAATGTAGTCTAACATGGAAGACTCATCCCCGTGTCCCCAAAACTTCGCCTTGATTAGTTTAAGAGGACCTCTCACCTCTTGTCCATAAACTAATTCAAAGAGACTAAACCCAGTGGAATCATAGGATAAGTCCCTGGTAACCAACATAAATCCCAGCCCTTGTCCCTGTCATGGAGTTACTCATAGCAGTATGGACTGATCATTGCCTTTAGGGTCTGGTGGTACCGCTCCAAAGCCCATTACGACTGTGGCTGAGGACTTTAGCTGGGTTATGTCCAGATTGCCCATGATCTTTTCAAATATACTGGTGCCCTGGTCCATCTGGATCTCAGCAGGCAGCCTATATCTGGGAAATAAATGGGTTAGCCCCTCCACAACTACCTTGCCAGAGATATTTCTTTGGGAAAATGGCCTCTGGAAATCGGGTTACCACATCCATAATGGTGAGAAGATACTGGCAATCCCTCTTTAGTTTTCAGCAGGTGCCCCACACAATCCACCAGCACGCTGCTGAAGTGTTCTGCAAAAGCTGGTATGGGAATTAGGGGTGCAGGTTTTATTGCAGGTCGGGGCTTCCCCACAACTTGGCACGTGTGACCAGTTTTACAGAACGCCACCACATCGTTGTGGCGTTGTGGACAGTAAAAATGCTGTCTTATGCGGGCTTCTATTTTTCATGCACTGACATGTCCAGTCATTGGAAGTTCGTGGGCCATTCTGAATATTACTTTAAGGTACCTCAGCAGCACCACTATATACTGTCTTCCGATACCATTCACTACCACTCTTGCATTCACTGCACTTTTTTTCCCAGCAGAAGGGATTGGGTGGACCCTCTATCCTTGAGTATGGCTACTGGTTTACTTGCCTCAGTGGAGGGGTATGGGGTCACTTTTCCTTAGGATACAAATTCCTGTAACTCTCAAGGATTTTGTTAACTGTTCCCGCACTCTCTGTGGTAGGTTTACTGGGTCTCAATACTGCAGTAAAAGGCACAGCCTGAGCTGCTGTGCTTTCCATCAGGGCCCGTTTTCCTGCACTGATCTTGTGGACTCTGATTAATCCTAAATATTTGCCCCGTCACCTCCATCATTCAGCTCGACGGTGACCTTCCGAATTACAGTGGAAACACACAGGTCTTCGGCCATTACTCCTACTCTCAGTACCTTCCTATTTGGCCTGAGGATGGGGCCCTGTTTGTCCAGCTTTTCCTCCTTGCCCAATGACTGTTCGGGCTTCGATCACCCTCCCACCTTTTATTCTCTGGTCTTTGGAGTGTTACTAGGGAAGGGTTTCCCTTTGGGGGTAAGGCCTTGTGCACAAGGGAAAATTCATCAGCCGGAATTGCAGCCTGCTTGGGTCTTCGAAACTTCTGCCCCTCTTTGTGTGTTTTAATGGGAGGGGAGCGAGCTTTTGAACTCCTCGAGGTTTTCATATGTGGGCTGTATCTTGAGTGTCTGCATCTGCTGGTCAAACAAACTGTAAATCTTATTGGTACATAAAAAAAAGTTTAGCAAAGACAAATGTGGGTCCATTACAGGCAGAGTCAGGAGAATTTATAATGGGGAATAGAGAAATGGCAGTGAAGCTAAATGATTACTTTGTGTCTGTCTTCACTGAGGAAGTTATGAGATGTCTCCCAGAATTAGACATCCAAGGGACGAGGAACATTGAGGAAGTGAAGGCAATTAATATTAGTAAGAAGTTTGTATTGGAGAAATTAATGGGACTGAAGGTTGAAAAGTACCCAGGACGTGATATTCCACATCCCAGAGTGTTGAAAGAGGTAGCTATGGAGACAGTGGATGCATTGGTGATCATCTTCAAATTATCTATAGATTCTGGAGTGGTTCTGCAGATTGGAAGGTAGCAAATTTCACCCCACTATTTATGAAGGGAGAGAGAAAGAAAAAACAGGGAATTATAGATCTACTTTCGTACATCAGTCGTTGGGAAAATGCTGGGAATCTATGTTAAAGGATGCGATAAATGGACAGTTAGATAATAATCTGAATGGGCGGTGTAAACCTGGAGTTATGAATGTGAAATCATGTTTGACGAACCTGTTGGAGTTTTTATTGAGGATGTTACTAACAGAATTGATAAAGGGGAGTTGGTGGATGGGGTATACTTGAATTTTCAGAAGGCTTTTAATAAGGTCCCCTACAGGAGGTTGGTTAGCAAAAGTAAAGCACATGGGATAGCAGGTAATATACTGGCACGGATTAAGGATTGGTTAACAGGCAGAAAACAGAGAGTAGGAATAAACGTGTCGTTCGCACGTTGGCAGCTGTGACTAATTGTGTACCACAAGGATCAGTACTTGGGCCCCAGCTGTTAAAAATATCTATCAATGATTTGGATGTGGGGACCAAGTGTAATATTTCCAAGTTCGCAGATGACGCAAAACTAGGTGGGAATATGTGTTGTGAGGAAGATGTAAAGCGTCTTCAAGGGGATTTGGACAAAATTAGAGTCTGGGCAAGAACATGGCAGATGGAATATAAAATGGACAAATTAGGTTATCTTGAGTATGAGTACAAATGAGTATTTCTTAAATAGTAAGAGATTAGAAAGTGTAGATGTGCAAAGGGACCTGGGTGTCAGTAAGTCACTGAAAACTAACATGCAGGTGCAGCAAGTAAGTCGGAAGGCTAATGGTCTGTTAGCCTTTATCACAAGATGATTTGCGTACAGGAGTAATGAAGTCTTGCTTCAATTGTATAGAACCTCGGTTAGACCGCACCTGGAGTATTGTGTGCAGTTTTAAGCCCCTTACCTTAGGATGGACATTGTTGCCATAGAGGGAATGCAACGAAGGTTCACCAGACTTGCTCCCTGGATGGCGGGACTGTCCTATGAAGAGAGATTGGGGTAACAGGGCCTTTATTCTCTAGAGCTTAAGAGAATGAGAGGCGATCTCATTGAAACCTACAAAATATTTAAAGGGATAGACAGGGTCGATGCAGCTAAGATGTTCCCCTTGGTTGTGGAGTCTAGAACCAGTGGATACAATTTCAAAATAAGAGAGAAGCCACCTAGGACTGAGATGAGGAGAAATTTCATTACTCAGAGGGTTGTGAGGAAGTCTCCACCCCAGAGGGCTGTGGAATCTCAGTCGTTGAGTATGTTTAAAGTAGAGATTGACAGATTTCTAACTACAAATGACATAAGGGGATATAGATATAGTGTGTGAAAAAGGCATTGAAGTGGATGATCAGCCATGGTCATACTGAATCGTGGAGCAGCCTCGATCGGCTCAATGGCTTACACCTGCTCCTGTGTCCCTATGTTCGAAAGCTGCTTAACTCTTTCGAACTCGAGGTAAGTTAGGTCAGGCTGCTTTCAGAGGGGTCACAATATTTGATGGTACGCCTCCGGTACTATCTCACATGCACCCATGAAAACATTTTTAGTCATCTCATAATCTGATGACCTTTCATCTGCCAACAGCCAATAAACCTCATGGGATTTTCCTGTTATTTTGCTTTGTTAAAACAGCGTCCTGTTCTCTGCCAGCCATTTCAGCTGCTTTGCAAGGTTTTAAAAAGTGACGAAAAATTCTGCCACATCCTCCTCTTTGAACTTTAGAATGAACTGGGTGAACTTTAAGAGCTCAATACATGGTCCTGAGCGAGGGGCAGCTCCCTCACTAGCTGTGCCTTCACTGGGTGTATTGGGTCTTCCTCTAGTTGTTTGAGCTGTCTTAACTCCCTTTCCTCCTTCTCCTTCTGGAACACTCTTAATTTCACCCTTTCTTGACACTCACTCTGCTCTTTCTCGCTCTCTCTGGAATTCTAATTCTAGTCTTTTCTGTTCTAGGTTTACATTAGCTAACATTACTCTATCTGTTAGTGATTCTAACCCTGTTTGAGTCTTCAGCTTCAAGTGAAAAATGGTTGGTCACAAGTCTTAGGATTTCACGTTTCCGAGCTTTTGGGCGGGGGGTAATCCCTAACTGTCCAGCTACATTACTCAAATTTTCAACAGACAGGGATTTTAACCTGTCCCGAGTTACTTCACTCTGTATGTAACTCCTTTATTGCATATGTCACTCCTTTGGTCAGAAAGGGAGGAAGACAGAAAGCAGGAAACTACAGGCCAGTTAGTATAGCATCTGTCTTCGGGACCATGTGTGAAGCTATTATTAAAGACGGTATTGCCGGCACTCAGAAAGAATTCAAGGTAATCAAGCAGAATCAACATGGTTTTATGAAAGGGAAATCATGTTTCATCAATTTATTGGAGTTCACTGAAAAAGTAACATGTGCTGTGGATAAAGGGGAACCGATGAATTTACTGTACATAGATTTCGAGGATGCATTTGATAACGTGCCACATCAAAGGTTATGCGAAAATAAAATCTCATGGTGAATGGGGTAACATGTTGGCATGTATAGAAGATTTGTTAGCTAACAGAAAACAGAGAGCAAGTATAAATGGGTCATTTACTGGTTGGCAAGATGTACTGAGTGGTGTGCCACAGGGATCAGTGCTGACACCTCAACTTTTTGCAATTTATATAAATGACTTGGATGAAGGGACAAAAGGTATGCTTGTTAAATTTGCTGATGACGCAAAGATAAGTAAGAAAGTAACTCATGAAGGGGACATAAGGAGGCTGCAAATGATGTTAGATAGGTTCAATGAGGGGGTAATGACCTGGCAAATGGAGCATAATGTGGTAAGAGTGAAATTGTCTATTTTGGCAGGAAGAATAAAAAAGAAGCATATTATCTAAATGTAGAGAGATTACAGAGCTCTGAGATGCAGAGGGATCTGGGGGTCCTTGTTCAAGGTTAGTTTTCAAGTTCAGCAAGTAATTAGGAATGCTAATAGAATTTTATCCTTTATTGTGAGGGGAATTGAATACAAAAGTAGGGAGAGTAAGCTTCAGCTACACAGGGCATTGATGATACCACATCTGGAGTACTGTGTACACTACTGGTCTCCTTATTTAAGGAAGGATGTAAATGCGTTGCAAGCGGTTCAGAGAAGGTTTACTGGTCTGATACCTGGAATGTGTGGGTTGTCTTATGAGGAAAGATTGGACAGGCTGGGCTTATATCAACTGGAATTTGGAAGGGTAAGAGGCGTCTTGATTGAAACAAAGAAGATCCTGAGGGGTCTTGACAGGACTAACGTGGAAAGGATGTTTCCCGTTCTGGTAGTATCTAGAATTAGGGGTCACTATTTAAAAATAAGGGGTCGCCCATTTAAAACAGTGGTGAAGAGAACATTTTCTTCTCTCAGAGGGTCGTGAATCTTTGGAATTCTCTTCCTCAAAAGGCATTGGAAGAGACTAGTTAAATAATTTAGATAGATTCTTGATGAGCAAGGGGGTGAAAGGTTATCGGGGTAGATGGTAATGTGGAGTCGAGGTTACAATCAGATTGGTCATGATCTTATTGAATGGCCGAGTGTCCTACTCCTGCTCCTAATTCTTATGTTCATATTTTTGTATGCTCTGGATTAGGAAGGCACTGTCTTCGAATGTGGACATTTTAGTGTTATGGCAGTGAAAACCACAATAAAATCTGCATTGACATTTTTAATTCTTTTCTCAGGATCAATTGTTTTTCCCACTTCCAATTTCTCTTTGGTCATTGGGTTACAATCAATTTCTGTTACATTCAGGTGAGGAGGGGTCCCAGGCTCCACTCTTGTCATATATCTTATTTGTCCACAACAGGGTTTATTCCATTTTAACGGAGGACGTGC
This sequence comes from Heterodontus francisci, assembly GCF_036365525.1. Classification (NCBI taxonomy): domain Eukaryota; kingdom Metazoa; phylum Chordata; class Chondrichthyes; order Heterodontiformes; family Heterodontidae; genus Heterodontus; species Heterodontus francisci. Next base: position 2,766,872 of record NW_027141936.1, read on the forward strand.
TGACCACCTCAGTGAGTATATGACCTTTTACTTTTGTTGTGATCGCGAAAGAACCAATCAGACAGGTTTTCCTGAGTTTAAACAAGAGGTGAGTTTATTAGACGTAACAATATAAACTGGATCTAAATAACATCATAAAAAATATTAGCGACTCATTCATACACACACTCACACGAGAATCACACACAAATAAATTAGAATGAGAAATAAATTTGTGTTGGATTAGAGTCCAGAATAAATAAATTTTAAAAAAAAAAGGTCTGTGGGATTGGATCATTCGCTGGTCTGCATTTTCCCACCCTTAGTTATAAGTGTCATGTCATCTGCAAGAGTTGAAATTATGTTGTTTTTTTACAAATACGTCAGTGTAAATTATATAACTATCTAGATGTCAGGAAGAATACCAGTTCTAATACTGACCCCTGAGAAACAGCACTGTATACTGCCCCTCCCCCAGTCTGAACGATGTCTGTTCACCACTTCTCTCTGCTTTCTGTCCCTGAGTCAATGTCATATCCACACTGTCACATTAATCCAAGTTGTTCCATATTTCTTAACACGTCTATGAAATGTCATTTGATCACAGGCCTTTTGAAAGTCTGTATACATATAACAGGAAACACACTATCCTCATCAACACTCACAGTTATGTCATCAATGAACTTGATCAAGATTATCAGACATGATTTGTCATTAACTTATCCGTGCTACTTGTCATTTATTGTTCCATGTTTTTCTGAGAAAGATATTTTTTTGTACTGGGTTACGGCCTCTAGTAATTTCCAACCACCGACATTACACTGACTGGTCAGTAGTTACAGGATTTATCTAATGTCTCCTTTTGTAAACAGGATGTAACATTTACAGTCCTCCAGTCCTCTGTCATCAATCCCAGATCCAAGGAGGATTCAATGATTCTGGCCAGTGCCTCTGCTATTTCCACCATTCCTTCCTTCAGCAACCCTCTCCATTGTTTTATCAAAGATCTCCATCAAGTTTACCTCACCACCACCTCTCTCCACTCCTCCACTGTTGCTAAATTATCAGACTGCTTATCCGACATCCAGTACTGGATGAACAGGAATGTCATCCAATTAAATATTGGGAAGACTGAAGTCATTGTTTTCTCTCCCCACTCCAACTCTGTTCCCTTGCCATTGGTTCCATCCCTGTCCCTGGTAACAATCTGAGATTCAGACAGTCTGTTTGCAACCTTGGTGTAATGTTCGGGGCATTAACAGGCACATGGACAAATGTGGCTTAATTACGGAAAACCAGCACGGATCCGGTGAGGGAAAATGGTGTTTAATTAACTTGCTGGAGTTTATTGAAGTGGTAAAAAGGAAGCTTGATGAGGACAATGCTGTTGATGTGGTGTTAATGGAATTCCAAAAAGCATTTGATAAAGTGTAACACAACAGACCTGTGAGCAAAGTTATAGCTCATCGAATAAAAAGGACAGTAGCAACATGAAACTAAACTGGTTGAGTGACAGGAAACAGAGAGTAGTGATTAATGGATGCTTTTCGGGTTGGAGAAAAGTTTGTAGTGGAATCAAAACAAAATACTGCAGATGCTGGAAATCTGAAATAAAAACAGAAAGTGCTGGAAATACTCAGCAGGTCTGGAAGCATTTGTGGAGAGAGAAACAGAGTTAATAAAAACACCAAGTGCTGGAAATGCTCAGCAGGTCAGGCAGCGTCTGTGGAGAGAGAAGCAGAGTAAATAAAAACAGCAAGTGCTGGAAATACTCAGCAGGTCTGGCAGTATGTGTGCAGAGAGAAGCAAAGTTTATGTTCCAGGTTTGTGACCTTTCATCAGAACTGGCAAAGGTTAGAAATGTAATAGGTTTTAAGCAAGTAAAGCAGGAGTGGATGGTGTAAACACAAGGACAGAAATGTGGGCATAAGAGCGGGGGTGGGGGAGGGGTGTTGAAATGAAAAGCGAGCGGAAGCTCGGGATCAGGCTTTTGGACTGAGCAGAGGTGTTCCACAAAGTGATCACCCAATCTCTGTTTGATCTGCTGCGGTGTTCCAGTGAACATCAACGCCAGCTCGAGGAACAGCACGTCATTGTCCGATTAGGCACTTTACAGACTTCTGGAATGAACATTGAGTTCAATAATTTCAGAGCATGATCGGCACATTTTTATTGTTATTTTGCTTTATCAGTTTTTTTTTACCATGTGCTGGCCTTAAACTGGGATTTTTATGTTGGTGCTTTTGGCTAGGTTTGTTCATTATTCTTCATTTAACACCCTCTCTGCACTAACGCTTTGTCTTTCACCACACAATAACTCACTCTCTTTGCCTTTGCTCCATGACCTCCTCGTCAGTTAATCTCTCTGACCCTCAGTTCTATGAATACCCCTTTTGTTTTCTTTTGCCCCACCCCTGCTTTATTTGATTAAAACCTATTACATTTCTAACCTTTGCCAGTTCTGATGAACCTTCACAGACCCGAAAAATTACCTCTGTTTTTCTCTCTACTCAGATGCTGCCAGACCTGCTGAGTATTTCCAGCACTTTTTGTTTTTATTTAATATTTGTAGTGCGGTTCCCCAAGGATCAGTGTTGGGACCCTTTTTCTTCCTGATATATATTAATGACCTAGACCTTGGTGTACAAGGAACAATTTCAAAGTTTGCAGATGATACTAAACTTGGAAGCATTGTGAACTGAGAGCAGGATAGTGTACAACTCCAAAACGAGAGACAATTTGGTGGAATGGGCAGACTGGTGGCAGATGACATTCAATGTGGATAAATGTGAAGTGATTTATCTTGGTAGGAAGAACATGAAGAGACAATGGTACAAAAAGTGTTTGATTGAAAGGGGTTAACTGAACCTGTTTGTTCTGTTACTGCAATTAATGACAGTCTTCATGGAGCCTACTTGTGTCACTGGAGGATTTCCATCTTCAATTAATAAGGCACTCCTTTCAATATGTTATCCCATAGTGTCAGTGGGAGCATCATCCCCGACACTAACAGAGATCAGCAGCTCCAGAGAGAGGGAGAGGACAGATCAGAATCTCAGAAGAGTAGATTGGAATATTACAACAATAGTTCAGAATCTGAGAAAAGTTGATTGGAATGTTACAACACTGGATCAGAATCTGAGAACAATAGATTGGAATGTTACAACAATGGATCAGAATCTGAGAACAATAGATTGGAATGTTACAACAATGGATCAGAATCTGAGAACAATAGATTGGAATGTTACAACAATGGACAGGAGTTCCATCTGGGAGTTTGACTTTCTTTCTGCATATTATGATCGGCTATCATTAAATAGTCGGATCCATTACGCACTGAAGATTACCCAACACATTTACTATCCCATCCTGGCTATTCTTGGTGTCCCTGGTAAGTCTGTCTGTCTAACTATTAATACCATAAACCATGTGTAACTGCATTAAAAACAAGAAATGCTGGAACCACTCAGCAAGTTTGGAAGCATCTGTGGAAAGAGAAGCAGAGTTAACGTTTCGGGTCAGTGACCCTTCTTCGGAACTGACAAATATTAAAGATGTCACAGGTTATAAGCAAGTGAGGTGGGGGTGGGGCAAGAGATAACAAAGGAGAAGGTGTAGATTGGACAAGGCCACATAGCTGACCAAAAGGTCATGGAGCAAAGGCAAACAATATGTTAATGGTGTGTTGAAAGACAAAGCATCAATACAGATAAGGTGTAAATACACTGAATATTGAAGAGCTGCATATGCAAATATGAAGAAAAACAGTGGGTGACCAAATGAACAAACTAAGATGAAATGAAATAAATGCAAAAAAAGCTTGTAAAAAATGTAAAAAAGAAAAAAGAGAAAAGAAAAAATAACTAAAAATAGAAGTAAAATGGGGGGCCCTGTCATGCTCTGAAATTATTGAACTCAATGTTCAGTCCTGCAGGCTTTAGTGTGCCTAATCGGTAGATGAGATGCTGTTCCTCGAGCTTGCGTTGATGTTAACCGGAACACTGCAGCAATCCCAGGACATAGATGTGAGCATGAGAGCAGGGGGGAATGTTGAAATGGCAAGCAACCGGAAGCTCAGGGTCCTGCTTGCGCACTGAGTGGAGATGTTCCGCAAAGCAGTCACCCAGTCTGCGCTTGGTCTCACCAATGTAGAGGAAACCACATTGTGAGCAGCGAATACAGTACACTACATTGAAAGAAGTACAAGGAAATCGCTGCTTCACCTGAAAGGAGTGTTTGGGGCCTCGGATAGTGAGGAGAGAGGAAGTAAATGGGCAGGTATTGCACCTCCTGCGATTGCAGGGGAAGGTGCCATGGGACGGGGATGAGGTGGTGGGGGTAATGGAGGAGTGGACCAGGGTGTCGCGGAGGGAAATATCCCTTTGGAATGTTGACAGGGGAAGGGAGGGGAGGATGTGTTTGGTAGTGGCATCACGCTGGAGGTGGCGGAAATGGTGGAGGATTATCCTTTGGCTATGGAGGCAGATAGGGTGGAAAGTGAGGACAAGGGGAACTCTGTCACTGTTCTGGGAGGGAGGGGAAGGTTTGAAGGCAGAGGTACGGGAAAGGGGCCGGACACTGTTAAGGGCCCTGTCAACAACAGTGGAGGGCAATCCACGGTTGAGGAAAAAGGAGGTCATATCAGAAGCACCGTCATGGAAGGTAGCATCATCAGAGCAGATGCGTCAGAGACGGCGAAACTGGGAGAATGGAATGGAGTCCTTACAGGAGGTAGGGTGTGAAGAAGTGTAGTCGAGGTAGCTGTGGGAGTCGGTGGGCTTATAATGGACATTAGTAGACAAGCTATCCCCAGAGATGGATTGCATTATCGTTCTTGCCATTTACTCTGCCCTCCTTGCTACTTCTGTTATACCTGGCAATTCTCTATCTCCAGATATTTGCTCTATTATCCATTGCTGTGTATTAGTGTTCTTGCAATTTATTCTCTCATCTGTGCTGCTGTTGCTCTCTCTGGTAAGTCTCTATCTCCCGCTACGTGATCTGGAAAACCTGTTTCACTGGAATAATGTTCTTGCAATTTTAATTTTGGGAAGAGTGGAGCTAGTGTCATCGGTCTCTTTAAGCAATTCTGTCCCTTGTGCATGAACCACTTACTCCTCCCCAGCCAATGTCTGAAGCTGAAACAGACAGTTAGTAATCTCTGTATTCAATTAAAACCTGATCTGAATTCATCACTATATTCTCCCCTTCACCAGCCTTACCGATTACAACCTTTGTAATATCACCCATCTCCAACTCTGCCTCAGCCCATCTGCTGCATAAACCCTCATCCGTGCCTTTGTTAAGTCCACCCTTGACTATTCCAATTCTATCCTGGTCAGCCTCCAACTTAAAAACCTCCTTAAACCACAGCCCATCCAGAACTCTGCTGCCTGTATCCTACCTCACACCAAATCCCGATCACCCATTACCCCTGTGCTCAGTGATCTACATTGGCACCCGGTCTGGCAGCACATTAATTTTAATATTTTAATTCTTGTGTTTGAATCTCTCCATGGCCTCACCCCTCCAATTAGTCCCATTCCCCTACACATTCCCACATTCCTGCAAATCTTTTGTCTCAAAGTATTTTCTTCAATTCCCCTTTTAAATATCTGCTTGAAAAGGCACTGTTTGAAAATTAAGGGTCGCACTTTTTGGGCAAAGATGAGGAGATTTATTTTCTCAATGAGGGTCATGTGACTCCGGAACACTCTGCCTCGAAAGGTGCTGGTGGTGGAGTCACTGAATAATTATAAGGTGGAGGTAGACGGATTGTTGTTAGGCAAGGGAATCAGAGGCTATCGGGGGTAGATGGGAGTGTGGAATTCGAAACACCAAATTATTAAATGGTGGAGCAGTCCCGACGGGCTGAATGGCCTACTTCTGCTCCTAATTCATATGATCCTATGGTCTTTCTCTCTGTATCTATGCCTAGCCATGATTTTCAGCTGTAGAGCGCCACTGGGCCCAAAGCCATAGAAGCTTGGATACATAAAATGGTAACAGCAGAGCTGCTGGTCACTTCCAGTGCTCCATGCTGGGCAGGGCTCTTGTCCCGGTTCACCAAGCATGTGCTGGTAGTGTGAGGAGGGGCCTGAATATGGTGTCGATCAGCCATTCCAGCAGCATTGATGTAGGTCTTTGAAACTTGGTCTGTGCATGTCCACTGACCGCCCCTGTTAGTCACTCTCTGCTGAACATACATTCAACAGCACAAGGAACCCCCTCCAGTGTTATTTAAAAGGATCAGGCATCCAAGGGAAGTTCTGTAAAGAGGGATGAGCAGGGGGCTCTGCCTTACCCACACCGGGTTTTCCAAGAGCAATGTTCCTACCTGCGCCTAACCCAGCAGCAGTGTGTGGGTGACTCTGATTCAATAAGGAGGTGGTCACAGAGCTGTGTCAACTCCTGTAACATGACCTGGAGCCTCACACCAGGGTGAGGACGGAGCTGTCAATGCCCGTTCAGGTCACAGTTTCAGTGAACTTCTATGTATCTGGATCTTCCCAGGCAGGAGGAGGAGACATATCTAACATCGAGTCACAGAGAGTGATAGAGTTATTTATGAAACAGAAGGAGGCCATTTGTCCCATCGGGTCCATACTGGCTCTCCATGGAGCAATCCAGTCAGTCCCACTCCCCCTCTCAATCCCTGTAGCAAATTAATTTCCTTCAAGTGTCCACGAACTCTCTTTTGAAATCATTGAGCGTCTCTGCTTCCTCTTCACTTGTGATCAGTGAGTTCTAGATCATTAACACCCGCTGTCTAAAAAAAGTTTTCCACATATTCCCCCTGCATCTGTTGTCCAAAACAAGTAACAAAGAACAGTAAGCACAGGAGCAGGCCATTCGGCCCTCCAAGCCTGCGCCGATCTTGATGCCTGTCTAATCTAAAACCTTCTGCACTTCCGGGGTCCATATCCCTCCATTCCCATCCTATTCATGCATTTGTCAAGATGCCTCTTAAACGTCACTATCGTACCTGCTTCCACCACCTCCCCCGGCACTCACCACCCTCTGTGTAAAGAACTTGCCTCACACATCCCCTCTTAAACTTTGCCCCTCGCACCTTAATCCTATGTCCCCGAGTAACTGACTCTACCAACCTGGGAAAAAGCTTCTGACTATCCACTCTGTTCATGCCGCTCATAACTTTGTAAACCTTTGTAAACTGGGGCGGCACAGTGGTGCAGTGGCTGGCACCGCAGCCTCACAGCTCCAGCGACCTGGGTTCAATTCTGGATAATGCCTGTGTGGAGTTTGCAAGTTCTCCCTGTGTCTGCGCTGGTTTCCTCCAGGTGCTCCGGTTTCCTCCCACATGCCAAAGACTTGCAGGTTGATAGGTAAATTGGCCATTATAAATTGCCCCTAGTATAGGTAGGTGTTCGGCAAATATAGGGACAGGTGGGGATGTGGTAGGAGTATGGAATTAGTGCAGGATTAGTATAAATGGGTGGTTGATGGTCGGCACAGACTCGGTGGGCCGAAAGGCTTGTTTCAGTGCTGTACCACTAGAACTAAAACTAAAACAACTATCATGTCGCCCCTCCAGATCCGTCATTCTAGTGACAACAATCCGAGTTTCTCCAACTTCTCCTCGTAGCTAATGCCCTCCAGACCAGGCAACATCCTGGTATACTTCTTCTGTACCCTCTCCAAAGCCTCCGCATCCTTCTGGTAGTGTGGCGACCAGAATTGGACGCAATATTCCAAGTGTGGCCTAATGAAGCTTCTGTACAGCTGCAGTACGACTTGCCAATTTTGATACTCGATGTCCCGACCGATGAAGGCAAGCATGCCATATGCCTTCATGACTACCTGATCCACCTGCGTTGCCACTTTCAGTAACCTGTGGACCTGTCCGTCCAGATCTCTCTGCCTTGTCAATATTCCTAAGGGTACTGCCATTTACTGTATGCTTCCCACCTGTATTAGACCTTCCAAAATGCATTACCTCACATTTGTCCAGATTAAACTCCATCTGTCGTTTCTCCGCGCAAGTCTCCAACCGATCTATATCCTGCTGTATCTTGTGACAACCCTCATCACTATCTGCAACTCCACCAACCTTTGCCTCGTCCACCAACTTACCAATCAGAACAGCTACATTTTCGTCCAAATCATTTATATATACCACATACAGCAAAGGTCCCAGCACGGATCCCTGCGGAACACCACTAGTCACATCCCTCCATTCAGAAAAGCACCCTTCCACTGCTACCCTCTGTCTTCTATGACCGATCCAGTTCTGTATCCACCTTGCCAGCTCACCTCTGATCCCGTGTGACTTCACCTTTTGTACCAGTCTGCCATGAGGGACCTTGTCAAAGTCTTTACTGAAGTCCAGGTCGACATCATCCACTGCCCTTCCTTTATCAATCATTTTTGTCACTTCCTCAAAAAACTCAATCAGGTTAGTGAGACACGACCTCACCTTCACAAAACCATGCTGCCTCTCGCTAATAAGTTCATTTGTTTCCAAATGGCAGTAAATCCTGTCCCGAAGAATCCTCTCTAATAATTTCCCTGCCACTGATGTAATGCTCACCGGCCTATAATTTCCTGGATTATCCTTGCTACCCTTCTTAAACAAAGGAACAACATTGGCTATTTTTCATAACCCCCCTTAGCCCTCCTGAGTCCTTGCTGAAGTTCCTTCCTACTGTCTTTATATTCCTTATATTCCTTCATCTGTTCCCAGCCTTCCAGCCCTTCCGAATGCTTCCTTTTTCTTTTTTACTAGGATCACGATATCCCTCGTTATCCAAGGTTCCCGAAACTTGTCAAACTTATCCTTCATCCTCACAGGAACATGTTTGTCCTGGATTCTAATCAACTGAAGTTTGAAAGACTCCCACATGTCAGATGTTGATTCACCCTCAAACAGCCGCCCCCAATCTAAATTCTTCAGTTCCTGCCTAATATTGTTATAATTAGCCTTCCCCCAATTTAGCACCTTCATCCGAGGACTACTCTTATCCTTATCCACAAGTACCTTAAAACTTATGGAATTATGGTCACTGCTCCCGAAATTCTCCGCTACTGAAACTTCGACCACCTGGCCGGGCTCATTCCGCAATACTAGGTCCAGTACGGCTGCTTCCCTCGTTGGGCTATCTACATATTGTTTCAAGAAGCCCTCCTGGATGCCCCTTGCAAATTCTGCCCCATCCAAGCCCCTAACACTAACTGAGTCCCAGTCAATATAGGGGAAGTTAAAATCTCCCACCACCTCAACCCTGTTACCTTTACATCTTTCCAAAATCTGTCTACATATCTGCTCCTCTACCTCCCGCTGGCTGTTGGGAGGCCTGTAGTAAACACCCAACATCGTGACTGCATCCTTCCTATTCCTGAGCTCTACCCATATTGCCTCGCTGCATGCTCCCTCCGAGGTGTCCTCCCACAGTACAGCTGTGATATTCTCCTTAACAAGTAATGCAACTCTCCCACCCCTTTTACATCCCCCTCTATCCTGCCTGAAGCATCTAAATCCCAGAAAGTTTAGCTGCCAATCCTGTCCTTCCCTCAAGCAAGTCTCCATAATTGCAACGACATCATATTTCCAAATACTAATCCAAGCTCTCGGTTCATCTGCCTTATCTGGTGTACTTCCCGCATTGAAACAAATGCACTTCAGACCACCAGTCCCGCTGTGCTGAGCAACATCTCCCTGCATGCTTGTCCTCTCAGTCTTACTGGTATTACTCTCTAGTTCCTCCTCAGTTATTTCACCTGCTGATCTACTACTCTGGTTCCCACCCCCTACCACACTATTTTCAACCCTCCCGAGTGATGCTAGCCAGGATATTTGTGCCTCTCCAGTTTAGATGCAAGCCGACCTTCTTGTACAGGTCCCACCTGTCTCGGAAGAGATTCCAATGATCCAGATATCTGAAACCCTCCCTCCCACACCAGCTTCCATTCGTGCCCCTAGTCCTACTTGCAACTGTTAATGGGAACAGTTTTTCCTTGTCTAAATTATCTAAACCTGTCATAATCTTGTAACCTAACCTTGTAACTAAAATCCTCCATCCCTGGAACCGTTCTGTTAAATCTCCTCTGCACCATTTCAAGGACCTTCACAAACTTTCTGAAGTGTGGCGACCGGAATTGGACACAATAGTCCAGCTGAGACCTAAGCAGGGATTTTTAAACATTCATCATAACTTCTCTGCTTTTGTACTCAATACCTCTATTTATGAAATACAAGATTATTTGCATTTTACTAACCACTCTCTCAATAAGTCCCGTCACCTTTAAAGATGGATACACATGCATCCACAGGTCTCTCTGTTCCTGCACTCTGTTTAGAACTGTGCCATTAATTCTGTATTGCTGTCCTACCACTACAGTCACAATGCAACACCTCACACTTGTCTCACACTTCCACCTGCCACTTGTCTGCCCATTCTACTCATCTATCTATATCCTGCCGCAGGTGGTTCTGAACATCCTCACTTAGCCACAGCTCCGAGTTTGGTATCAAAGAAAGATTTTGAAATTCTGCTCTGTATTACAAGATCCAAGTCATTTATACACAGCAAAATAAAACAGTGGCCCTAGCACTGACCGTGGAGGAACACCCACTGTCTAACATCCTCCAGTCTGAAAAACAGCCATTTACTATGACACACTGTTTTATGTACATAAGCCATCGTTTTATTCAATTGGACACTGACCCTCCCATTCCAGGAGACTCGATTTTGGTAATTAACATTTTTATGTTGTACTTTATCAAACACATTCTTCAAACCAATATAGACAAAATCCATCACATTCCCTTCATCAACCTTCTCTGCTGCATCATCAAAAAATACAATTAGTTTCGTCAAGCATGACCTTTCTTTTGTAAATCGATCTATCTTGAAATAACTCAAACCTCTCCAAATGCCCGCTGTTGTATCCCTAATTATTGTTCTAAAACCTTTCCCACCACTGATGTTTGACTAACTGGCCAGTAGTTGTGAGGACTGTGTTTTGTCCATTGATGTATCCGCTAGGTGAGAGAGGCCATCTATGTCAGGTGAGGTGAATATATTATTTTCCCCCTCAGCAGGGAGAAGCAAGATGAGAGATCCCGTGGCTTTCTCAGGATAGCGGGATTCCTTATGGTGTAGGTGGCTCTGCGGGGCCCGAATGTCAATGGGGAGATGTACAGGAACTGAAAGAATTCACACTCCATTAATGTACAGTTGGTGTGTGAGGATGTCTAGTACATCATGTTGGTGAATGTCCACTATCCTGGCAGCAGCCACCAAACATTCATTCTGAAGCCGTCAGCAGTTCCCACGACCTTCAGAACTCTGTGGAGAATCAGAATGGAGCTCCTCGGAGAGAATGACTACCCTGTCTTTACATGGCTCATGATTCACCCCCAAGGAATTCATACCCCACCATCTATCACCAACCAACCAGGATTTTTCCAGGATATGTCCTGGATGCCTTCCACCCGGAAAGGCTGCCAGCGATTGCCTGCTAAGATTCCGGTTGCCAAAGGACAACTTCCCTTTCCCACCACAGATTCCTCATTCTCCACCATTGTCCCCATCTGAGATGCCCCATCACAGCATCCGCTTGGTCACCCTCCTGCAATAAAAACCTTTTCATTAACATCTTTATCCAACAACACATCCAATTATGCAAACACAACGCAACTATTCACCCTTGTAAATTCCCTTGGTGACTGTCTTGTGGGTTCCCTCGACTTTGCGAGGGATCCTACACAGTGTTTCCCCAGTGTCTGCAGCATGGCTGATGGAAGGCAGCTGACCTTCACTGGGGAGACTTCATATGGCCTTGCAGGACGTCCTCGAGCAGCTCTGGGCTTTGAGGGCTCGGATTCGGACTGCACCACCTCGACATAGGCAGCAGCAGCCTGGGCTGGCTGATGGGTAACAGCAAGGACACTGGTGGAGTGACAGTGAAGGGAGAACAAATACTGTCATCCTGAGAGAGGACAGCAGGTTCATGCTCCGCGGAGACACTGTCACTCCCACGGGGCGACACCTCAGCAATCCTAGTAATCTACTGGATCACAGATTGCTGGACTGCTGTGAGATCCTGCAAACCCCTTTGAACACTGAGATCCACAGCCATGATGACAACAGTCTGATCCTGCACGGCAGCAAGCAATCTGAGTCTGAGTTTCCACTGCAGCACTGAGACGTTGGGTGTCTGCTATCTGTGCTGCAGTGGAAGCTGAGACAATGGTCACCAGACACGGTATCACAGCTGGGTCCGCTAGTGCTGTCATGGAGTTAGTGACCACTTCCACAGGGGAAAGAATGTGCTTCAAACTCTGTGCAATGTCCTGTGCCATGTTGGAGCCGGACTCCTCCATGGTCCTTGACAGTGACAACAGACTGTCTGACAGGCCTGTCAATGGACAAAGTATCTCACTGTACATGTCGATCAGCATTCTCCTGTATGCTGTTCCAGCAATGTTCACATCAGAGTCCTGTGTATTATAACTCGTTGTGACCCTGCCCTCCGGTGAACTGACACATGTACTATCCTTTCCCCCTGGCCTGGCTGCAGCTCACTTGTCCTCGGTGACTCACCAGTTGCAGATTCCGACGCTATACTAGCCTCTAAGGAACATACAGCGAAAGCATTTGATCTGGTGGCTGTGAGTTTCAGACCAAGTTATTGGGCTTCACTATCAGTGTTGTGATGCTGCTCTCTCTCTGTCACCTGGAGCTGCTGTGACTGGGAAGCTGCTAGTTTTGGGCTATCATTGGAAAGTATAAAATCAGAAGGAGAGTGTTGTGGTGAGGGATTGGGGATGGGATGGAAAGCAGGAGGTCCATGGTCCCACCATCTGCAGCTTGTACATCTTCCCAGACAGTAGGATGAGGGGGAGGTGGGAGTTAAGAAGTAACATAAGGCAGCAACATGGCATCATCCTGTATGCTCTCGGTGATGCCGGATGCCACGGGTTCTGTCTCAGCCGGTCCCATGATGTGGAGAATCATCTCCTCCCTCAGGCTCAGGGGACGAAGGTATGCCTCGTCTCCGCCGGCTCACTGCTGCTTCTTGTGATAATTAGCCACCTTGCCTGTAAGAGAGAGGGCAGAATTTCACTGATTGTGTGGCACTGTGTTTGAGTGATGTGCCTGCCATAGCTGAATAGCTGAAGGTATGTGGAGGCAGGGAGAGGTGGGTGTGAGGATGGTATCAGTGGAAGGTGTGTGAGGGTGAGGTGGAGTATGTAAATGTTAGTTGTGAGTCCTGAGTGTTAGGGACTGCTGATGGGTGAGTGATGGGGGTGTGGTTCATTGAGCAGTGTGAGAGGTTGGTGGTGTTGAGGGGAGGAGATGCCATGTGGAGATGATTTCCCTGACATTGTCCACCAGTGTCAGCTCCTTAAACATCTTCTGCTCTTCTGCCAGGTCCTCGGGGCCAGACTTCTTGCACTGAACTCCCTGACCACCTGCTCCTATTCACTTCGAAGCGCGTACCTTGAGGGTCTGCACCCCACCCCATGGGAACATGGCCTGTCTGCTCCTGTCACCCTCCATGACTAAGGCCTCCAGCACCACATCCGTGAACCGCAGGACCCGCTCTCTGTCCCAGTACTCCATTTACCTTGTCTCTAATTGCGGCATTTCACAGTCAGCAGCAGCCTCCTGTGATTCAGTGCAACTTCCCTTTAAGAGGAACAGACTGTCTTTAAGAGCTGAATCCTGGATGAAACACGAGCCAGCCTCACACAACTTTAGGCCCCAGCAGAAAGACAGCACCGCGTGTCACCCGAGGCGGTACATAGAATTCGTGGAAATGAGAAGACAGCAGGAAGTTTGTGTGTCACGTGCCTCAACATGAATACGCAAGGGCAGATCACGAATTACAATCCTTACACCCGAAAAACGAAGCAAACCCGATTTTCTCGCTATTTCTATCTTCTTTGCCCACTTACACATGTCCTCACTCGCTCCCTTCACTGTCTGTCTGTTTCTCATAGAATCAGAGACTGATTCAGCACAAAAGGAGGCTATTCGGCCCATTGTTTCAGTGCTGTCTCTTGGAATGAGCTATTTAATGAATTCCACCACACCCCACAACTTTCCACAGTCTCCTTTTTTTTCCTATTCAAGTATTTGCTAAATTCCCTTTTGAAAGATATTATTGAATCTGATTCCACCATGTTTTCAGGCAGTGAATTCCACATCCCAACAACTCGCTGTGTAAGAAAATTACCCTCATTTCACCTCTGGTTCTTTGTCAATTACCTTCAATCTGTGTCTTCTTAATTCTGAACTTTCTGACACTGGAAACAGTTTCGCATTAATTACCCTATCAAAACCCTTCATGATTTTAAATTATATATTAAATCACCCCTTACCCTTCATTGCTCCAAAGAGAACAATCCCAGCTTTTCCAATCTCTCCACGTAACTGAATTCCCAGATCCCTGGTACCATTCTAGTAAATCACCTCTGTATCTTCACTAGGTCCTTGACATCCTTACCAAAGTGTGGTGATCAGAATAGGACACAATTCTCCAGCTGGGACCTCACCAATGATGTATAAAAATCAGCATTTCCTCCTAAGTTTTATTACTCTGTGCCTCTCTCTGACACCAAGGACACTACATGTTACCTTCAAAGATCTGTGTGTGTACACCTCAGGTCTCTCCAATCCTGCACCCACTTTATAATGGTGCCATTTAGTTTATATTGTTTCTCCTCATACTTCCTACTCAAATGTCTTACTTCACACTTCACTGTATTAAATTACATCTGCCATGTTCCTGTCCATTTCACCAGTCAGTCTCTGTCCTCCTGAAGTCTGTTACTATCCTTCTCACTGTTTTTTAACATTTCTGAGTTTCCTGCCATCTGAAAACATTTGACATTATCCTCTCTGTACACAATCCCATTGTATTAACATACAGCAACTGTGATCCCAACAGTGACCCTCGGGATAATAAAAGCAAAATACTGAGGATGATGGAAATCTGAAATAAGTGCAAGGTATGCTGGAAATACACAGCAGGTCTGAGAGCATCTGTGGAGAGAGAAGTAGAGTTAATGTTTCAGGTCAGTGACCCTTCTTCAGAACAGGGGAACGCCACTGTGTACTTCCCTCCAGACTGAACAATGAACATTCTCCACTGCTCTCTGCTTTCTGCTTCGCATCTCGATCAGATCTACTTTTAAATTTCCCTGCTCTAAGTTGAACCATCCCAGCTACATAACTGTAATCCCTCATCAATGGAAAAATTCCAGTAAAACTCTTTTATCCCCTCTCCAATGGGCTCATGTCCTTCTTAAAATATGGTTCCCTGTATTGGACACAATACTCCAGGTGGAGCCGATCAAGTCTTTTCTATAGGTGTACCAGAACATCCTGACTATTCGACTCTGTGTCTCTATTAATAAAACCTAGGAATCTATTTGCTTTGTTCACTGTTTGTTAACCTGTCCAGCTCACTTCAAAGATTGCACACAAACACCCCAGGTCTCTCTGTTATTTTCACTACCTTTAAAGTTGTGTCATTGAGCTTGTATTATCTCTCCTCATTCATCCACCCGCAGTTCGCTATCACCTTCTCAAAGGCTATTTGAGGTGGGTGATAACTGCTGGCCCAGCCAGCGACACCCACAACCCATGAATAAATAATATTATAAAATCTTTCCACAATGTATCACTTCACACATCTGCCAGGCCAATTAAATATTAGGGTAACTAAAGCTGGTGTTTTCAAACCGCACATCAAACATTTCCTAGCTGCAGACTCTATCCCTCTCCTTGGCAACTGTCTGAGACTAAAGCAAAGTGTTTACAACCTGGTGTCAAAGTTGCTCCTGCGATGAGCTTTCTACCAAATATTCACGCTATCAATAAAACTGCCTATTTCCACTCCCATAACATAGGACGAATTCATCCCTGTCTCAGCTCCTCTGCTGATGAAACACTCCCCCTTGCCTGTGTTACCTGTAGACTTGACTATTCCAACACACTCCTGGCTGGTCTCCCACATTCTACCCGCCATAAACTTGAGGTGATGAAAAACACTGCTGCCCATGTCCTAACTCACACCAAGTCCTGTTCACCCATCACCCCCTGAACTCACTGACCGACATTGGATCCTGGTCAGCAACACCTCAATTATAAAACTCTCAGCCTTCGTTTCAAATGCCTCAACAGAGTGACTTGCTAGGCCCTTACAGAGGGCAGTTAAAAGTCAATAAAATTCTGTGAGTCTGGAGTCATATGTAGGGTAGACAAGGAAAGGACGGCTGATTTCTTTCCCTAAAGGACATGAGTGAATCAGATGGTGTTTAACAAAAAACGATGATAGTTTCATGGCTCCATGACTGAGACTAGCTTTCTATTCCAGATTTTAACACACTCCTGGCTTGTCTCACACATTCTACTCTCTGTAGAGGTCATCCAAACTCTGCTGCTCTTGTGTAAACTCACACCAAGTCCCGTTCCCCGATCACTGACATACATCGGCTGCCAGGTCAGCAATGTCTTGATTTTAAAATTCTCAACCGTGTTTGCAACTCCCTCGATGTCCTCACCCCTCCTTATCGATGTAATATTCACCAGCCCCACAACCCTCCAAAATATCTGCACTCCTCCAATCCTGGTCTCTTGTGTATGCTTGATTTTCATCACTGCTCCACTGCCAGCCAAGTCTTCAGCTGCCTAGACCCAAAGCTCTGGAATACCCTAACTACATCACTTTTTTTTATTCGTGTGTGGGATATGTGCATCGCTGGCAAGGCCAGCATTTGTTCCCATCCCTAATTGCCCTTGACAAATGAGTGACTTGCCAGGACATTTCACAAGGCAGTTAAGAGTTAACCACATTGTTGAGGGTCTGGAGTCACATGGAGGCCAAATCAGGTAAGGACAGCAGATTTCCTTCCCGAAAGGACATTAGTAAATCAGATCGGTTTTTACAACAATCGATGATAGATTCATGGCACCATGACTGAGACTAAATTTCATTTCATTGATTGAATTTTAATTCCCACCAACTGCCATGTGGGAATTGAACCCATGGCATTAGCCTGAACCTCTGGTTTTCTAGTTCAGTGACATTACCGCTATACCACTGTCACTGCCTCTCTGCCTCACTTTCCTCCCTTAAGACACTACTTAATACCTCCTGCTTTGACCAAGAAATGTAAGTTGTTGTTGTTGGGCTTTGCCAGATATGATTTGTCATTACCATATCCCTGCTGCCGTCCATTTATTGTCCCATGTTTTTTTCAAAGCAACGAATGTTTTTTTCCTGGGCTGTGAAGTCTAGAAATTTCCCACCAGCGACGTTAGACTGACTGGTCAGTAATTACACCGTTTGCTCCATCTTTCCTTTTTTAAACCGAGAGTAACATTTACGACCCTCCCATCTCCGGCATCAAGCCCATATCCAAGGAGGATTGGAACATTCTGTCACTGCCTCTGCTATTTTCCACATTCCTTCCCTCAGCATCCCCCGCTCATCCCATCCAGACCGGGTAAATGGTCTACTTTATTGTGGCACAAGAAGAGTTGGATTGAAAGGGGTTAACTGAACCTGTTTGTTCAGTGATTGTAATTAATGTCAGTCATCATGGACCCTAATTGTGTCGCTGGAGGGTTTCCCTCTTCTATTAATACAGGACTCCTTTCAATGTGTTATCCCATAGTGTCAACAACAGCATCATCCCGGCGCTATCAAGGATCAGCAGCCCCAGCGAGAGAGAGGATAGATCAGAATCTGAGAACAATAGATTGGAATTTAGATTAGATTAGAGATACAGCACTGAAACAGGCCCTTCGGCCCACCGAGTCTGTGCCGAACATCAACCACCCATTTATACTAATCCTACACTAATCCCATATTCCCAACAAACATCCCCACCTGTCTCTATATTTCCCTACCACCTACCTAGACTAGTGACAATTTATAATGGCCAATTTACCTATCAACCTGCAAGTCTTTTGCCTTGTGGGAGGAAACCGGAGCACCCGGAGAAAACCCACGCAGACACAGGGAGAACTTGCAAACTCCACACAGGCAGTACCTAGAATTGCACCCGGGTCCCTGGAGCTGTGAGGCTGTGGTGCTAACCACTGTGCCACTGTGCCGCCCTATGTTACAACAATGTTGCAACAATGGGTCAGAATCTGAGAACAATAGATTGGAATGTTACAACAATGGGTCAGAACATGAGAAAAATAGCATGGAATGTTACAACCATGGGAAGCAGGAGTTTCTCCGATTGGTTTGCCATAGTTACTGCAGATTATTTTTGGCTAACATTAGATGATCGGATCTATTATGCACTGAAGATGATTCAAACGATTTATTATCCCATCCTCGCTATTATTGGTGTTGCTGGTGAGCCTCTGTATCCAACTTTTAGAACTGTAAACCATATTTTGCAGATTTAATGTTCTTGTCATGTCAATCTTGGGAAGTCTGAAGCCATTGTCTTCAGTCACTGCCACAAACTCCATTCCCTATCAACTGACCGCATTCCCCTCGCTGCCCAATGCCTGAAACAGACTGTTTGTGACCTTTGCATCCAGTTGCCACTGAGCTGAGTTCATCTCCATATTCTCTCCATCACCAACCCTGCCTACTACCACCTCTGTAATATCTCCCATCTCCACCTCTGCCTCAGCCCATCTGCTGCATAAACCCTCATCTGTGCCTTTGTTAAATCCACACTTGACTATTCCAATTCTATCCTGGTCACCCTCCCAGTTATAAACCTCCATAAACCACAGCCCATCCAGAACTCTGCTGCCTGTATCCTAACTCACACCAAATCCCGATCACTCATCACCCCTGTGCTCACTGATCTACATTGTCTCCCGGTCTGGCAACACCTTAATTTTAATATTCTCATTCTTGTCTTTGAATCGCTCCATGGCCTCACCACTCCAATTAGCCCCATGCCCCTCTCGATTTCACATATCCTTGTAAATCTTATGCCTTTGAGTCTTTTTCAATTCCCTTTTGAAAGTGAGTTGCTTTCCCCTCCCTAGCTCCTCTGGCTGTGATTTTTACTCGTTGGTGCAAATGTAACAAAAACCTGGATCTATAAAAACGATGTGAATAGAACAGCCAACCACTTCTAGTGTGGCCAGCACCGTCCCCCATTCTGTGTAGGGATCTAGCCTGGGTGTACTGTGCATTTGCTGTTAGTCAGAGGAGAGGTTTGGAGTAACGTCAATGTCCCTTTCTAGCAGCTTAAATGTACGTCTTTGAAACCTGGTCCATGCGTGTCCACTGATCGCGTGTGTTAGTCACTCACAACTAAGCACACATTCAGCAGCACCAGGAATCCCCTCTGGTATTTTTTAAAGGACCAGGCTTCCTGGTCCTGAATATTGAGGGGTTTTTGACATTTAAGAAGAATAGGAAGCTAGGTAAAAGTGGAGGGGTAGCACTGTTAATGAAGGATGGTTATGGTGCATTAGTTCGAGATGACCTTGGTTCAGGAACTCAGAATGTAGAATCGTTTTTGGTAGAGATGAGGAATACCAGGACAAAGAAGTCCCCAGCAGGAGTGGTCTACAGACCTCCTAGCAGTAATCACAATGTAGGACATCGTATACAAGAATAAATATTGTTTACTTGTGATAGACGTACGGCAATAATCATGGGTGATTTTAATCTACATATAAACTGGAAAAATCAGATTGGGAACAGTAGCCTGGATGAAGAGTTCACAGAATGTTTTCGAGGTAGTTTCTTGGAGCAGCACGTTCTGGAAACAACCAGAGATAAGGTTATATTAGACTTCGTATAATGTGATGTGACAGGATTAATTAATAACCTCAGAGTAAAGGCACCTCGAGGTACCAGCGACCACATTATGACTGAATTTTACATTCAGTTTGAAAGAGAGAAGAGTGGATCTAAGATCAGTATTTTAAACTTTAATAAAGGCAACTTATTTAATAAGAGAAACTTGGTGAAAATATAATCACCAGGGGAAGCTTTACTGAGCAAATTTATGGAGTTGCGGGCCGTCAAGTCCCCGGGTCCTGATGGGTTTCATCCTAGAGTCTAAAAAGAGGTGGCTAATGAGGCAGTAGTCGCGTTGTTGTTAATTTTTCAAAGTTCACTAATTTTGGAAAGGTTCCATCAGACTGGAAAGTAATAAATATAACCCCTCTATTCAAGAAGAGGGGGATGCAGAAAGCAGGTAACTATAGGCCAGTGAGCTTGACATCTGTCATGGGGAAGATGTTTGAATCGATCATTAAGGAGGCTTTCGCTGGGCACTTAGAAAAACTCAAGGTAATCGCGAATAGACAGCATTGTTTTGTGAAAGGGAAGTCATCTTTAACCAATTTATTGGAGTTCTTTGAAGGAGTAACATGCGATATGGGTAAAGGGGAGCCCTTTGACATACTGCGCTTGGATTTCCAGAATGCATTAGACAAGGTGCCACATAAAAGATTATTGTGCAAAGTAGGAGCTCATGGTGTAGTGGGTAACATATTAGCTTGGATCGAAGTTTTATTGGCCGGTTGCTGAAAAGAGGGAGTATGCATGAATGGGTCCTTTTCAGACTGGCAGGATGTGACAAATTGAGTCCATCATGGGTCTGTGCTGGGTCCTCAACATTTTACAATTTATATGAAAGACTTAGATGAGGGGAGCGATGGCATGTTAGCTAAATTTGCAGATTACTCAAAGATAGGTAGGAAAGTATGTTGTGAAAAGTACATAAGGAGGTTGTAGGCCAATATAGATAGGTTGAGTGAGTGGGGAAAAAAATCTGACAGATGGAGTATAATGTGGGAAAATGTGAAGTTTTTCACTTTGGCAGGAGGACTGCAAAATTCCGAGGTGCTGAGGGATCTCGATTCTCTAGTGCATGAGTCACAAACAGTTAGTAGGTAGGTACAGCAAATAATAAAGGAGGCTCATGGAATGCTCTCCTGCATTACAAGAGGAATTGAAAATAAAAGTCAGCATGTGATGCTTCAGTTATACAGGGCATTGGTGAGACCACATCTCGAATACTGTCTGTAGTTTTGGTCTCCTTATTTAATGGAGGATGTGAATGCTTTGGAGATGGTTCAGATGTGGTTTACTAGATTGATACTAGGAATGAGCAGGTTGTGTTCTGAGTAAAGGTTGGACGGAAGTTCTTGTTTTCACTGGAATTTAGAATAGTGAGGGGAGATTTGACTGAAGTTTATAAGAACCTGAAAGGCCTTGACATGGTGAATGAGGAAAGGATGTTTCCTCTTGTGGGTGAGTCCAGTACTAGGGGGCACTGTTTTGAAATTAGGGGTCGCCGCTTTAGGACAGAGAGGAGGAGAACATTTTTCTCTAGAGGGTTGTGTGACTTTGGAATTCTCTGCCACAGAAGGTGGTGGAGACGGGGTCATTGAATACTTTTAAGGTGGAGATAGATAGATTCTTGTCAGGCCAGGGAGTTAAAGGTTATCAAGGTTAGATGGGAGTGTGGAATTCGAAACACAAACCGATCAGCTATGATCTTATTGAGTGGCGATGCAGACTCGAAGGGCCGAATGGCCTACTTATGCTCCTAGTTCATATGCATGTGTTTTTGTACTCAGCTTACATGTGAGGTGCTTTTGACTTACTTCTGTTATTGTAAAGTTAGTGGAGGTGCTGTGGATGGTTTTCTGGAGGTTGTGTTGTGAGCTTCTGCAGACATTCATGGAGGACAGAGGATTTGGTGACCCAACTCTGGACGAGTTATGGGGACTGTATTTACAGTGTCTTTGGGTCTGTAACATGACCTGCAAATGGAGCAGAGGCTAGAGAAGGGAAACTCTGTAAAGTGGTAGGAGTAGGGGGCTCTGTCCTACCCACCACGGGTTCTCCAAGAGCAAAAAGAGCAGTTGTCCTAATACTGAGCCCTGTGGAACACTATTGTATGCTCCCAACGAGTCTGAACAGCAACCTTTCACTATTTCTCTCTGTTTACTGTTACCTAGCCAATGTTATATCCACACTGTCACTGTCCCTTTAATCCATAGGGTTCAGTTTTCCTAACCTGTCTATTGAATGTCACTTGATCAATCACCTTTTGAAAGTCCATATATATAACCTCAATCACACCACCCTCATCAACCCTCTCCATTGTTTTATCAAAGAACTCCATCAAGTTTACCTCAGCAAAACATCTCTCCACTCCTCCACTGTTGTTAAATTATTAGATTGCTTATCCGACATCCAGTACTGGATGAGCAGAAATTTCCTCTAATTAAATATTGGGAAGACTGAAGCCATTGAGCTGGACTTTGTTGGGCTCCTGATGTAGGTCTCCATGGAGCCACACATCGGGATTACTGGGCCTGATCCTCCCAGCTGTGCAGAGGCTCGTGACTCCCCGCCCCCTCCCCTCAACAGCTCGGCAGCAGTACCCTCCTTTAAATATTTCAATAAGCTTTATACATACATTACAGTCCAATTCCCTTAGATCTTACTGACAGCCCTGGATTAGAATTAGAATAAGAATTAGAACATTACAGCGCAGTACAGGCCCTTCGGCCCTCGATGTTGCGCCGACCTGTGAAACCATCTGACCTACACTATTCCATTTTCATCCATGTTTCTATCCAATGTCCACTTAAATGCCCTTAAAGTTGGCGAATCTACTACTGCTGCAGGCAGGGCGTTCCACGCCCTTACTACTCTCTGAGTAAAGAAACTACCTCTCACATCTGTCCTATATCTATCACCCCTCAACTTGAAGCTATGTCCCCTCGTGTTTGCCATCACTATCCGAGGAAAAAGACGCTCACTATCCACCCTATCTAACCCTCTGATTATCTTATATGTCTCTATTAAGTCACCTCTCCTCCTCCTTCTCTCCAACGAAAACAACCTCAAGTCCCTCAGCCTTTCCTCGTACGACCTTCCCTCCATACCAGGCAACATCCTAGTAAATCTCCTCTGCACCCTTTCCATAGCTTCCACATCCTTCCTATAATGCGGTGACCAGAACTGCACGCAATACTCCAGGTGCGGTCTCACCAGAGTTTTGTACAGCTGCAGCATGACCTCGTGGCTCCGAAACTCGACCCCCCTACTAATAAAAGCTAACACACCATATGCCTTCTTAACAGCCCTATTAACCTGGTTAGCAACCTTCAGGGATTTATGCACCTGGACACCAAGATCTCTCTGTTCATCTACACTACCAAGAATCTTCCCATTAGCCCAGTACTCTGCATTCCTGTTACTCCTTCCAAAGTGAATCACCTCACACTTTTCCGCATTAAACTCCATTTGCCATCTCTCAGCCCAGCTCTGCAGCCTATCTATGTCTCTCTGTACCCGACAACATCCTTCGGCACTATCCACAACTCCACCGACCTTAGTGTCATCTGCAAATTTACTAACCCACCCTTCTACACCCTCTTCCAGGTCATTTATAAAAATGACAAACAGCAGTGGCCCCAAAACAGATGCTTGCGGTACACCACTAGTAACAAAACTCCAGGATGAACATTTGCCATCAACCACCACCCTCTGTCTTCTTTCAGCTAGCCAATTTCTGATCCAAAGCTCTAAATCACCTTCAACCCCATACTTCCGTATTTTCTGCAATAGCCTACCGTGGGGAACCTTATCAAACGCCTTACTGAAATCCATATGCACCACATCCAGTGCTTTACCCTCATCCACCTGTTTGGTCACCTTCTCGAAAAACTCAATAAGGTTTGTGAGGCACGACCTACCCGTCACAAAACCGTGCTGACTATCTCTAATGTACTTATTCTTTTCAAGATGATTATAAATCCTGTCTCTTATAACCTTTTCCAACATTTTACCCACAACCGAAGTAAGGCTCACAGGTCTATAATTACCAGGGCTGTCTCTACTCCCCTTCTTGAACAAGGGGACAACATTTGCTATCCTCCAGTCTTCCGGCACTATTCCTGTCGACAATGACGACATAAAGATCAAGGACAAAGGCTCTGCAATCTCCTCCCTAGCTTCCCAGAGAATCCTAGGATAAATCCCATCTGGCCCAGGGGACTTATCTATTTTCACACCTTCCAAAATTGCTAACACCTCCTCCTTGTGAACCTCAATCCCATCTAGCCTCGTAGCCTGAATCTCAGTATTCTCAACAACATTTTCTTTCTCTACTGTAAATACTGACGCAAAATATTCATTTAACACTTCCCCTATCTCCTCTGATTCCACACACAACTTCCCACTACTATCCTTGATTGGCCCTAATCTAACTCTAGTCATTCTTTTATTCCTGATATACCTATAGAAAGCCTTAGGGTTTTCCCTGATCCGATCCACCAATGACTTCTCGTGTCCTCTCCTTGCTCTTCTTAGCTCTCCCT
This sequence comes from Heterodontus francisci, assembly GCF_036365525.1. Taxonomy (NCBI): domain Eukaryota; kingdom Metazoa; phylum Chordata; class Chondrichthyes; order Heterodontiformes; family Heterodontidae; genus Heterodontus; species Heterodontus francisci. Next base: position 2,791,165 of record NW_027141936.1, read on the forward strand.
TTAGATCCTTCCTGGCTCGCTTGTAGCTCTCAAGCGCAATGCAGCGGCTGACACTCACACACCTTCATAATAAAAGCAAAATACTGCAGATGCTGGAAATCTGAAATAAAAACAAGAAATGCTGGAACCACTCAGCAGGTCTGGCAACATCTTTGGAAAGAGAAGCAGAGTTAACTTTTCCAGTCAGTGACCCTTCTTCTCACACACATTTGCTTTCTCCTCCAGGGAAAGCTGGCGCTACAGAGGTGGGGAAGGGAGGAAAGTAGGATTTTTAGATTAGTAGGGGGGTGGTGGTGGATGTGGCGGCGCGGTTGTGGTCAACTCCGCATTAATAGTGTAGGGGAGAAGCGGAAAACTATACACTTTGGACAGTTGTTGGGTTGCGAGGTTACTCGGCAGGTTCAGTCTTTGGAGGGGGTGGTGGGAAGGCAACTATACAATGTAAGTGTTTTGTGCGGGGGGGGAATGGGCAACATTTTATTTGCAGTGCAGTGGCGGGGGGTGGGTTGTGCGGGGTTAAACTTTGCACTTTTGCAGCAGGTGTGGTTGCCCTTTAAAAATGGCATCAGTGTCTGTACTGAGACAGCTGACAGCACTGCTGGTGTCGCTGAGGCCGTCCTTGTCACGTGATTGGGGGTGGAGTGGGCGGCCCGTTCACTGTATTAAAACGAGCCGCCGCCTGCTCCATCACTATGGCACAGCAGACACAGACTGCACATATGTGCCAACAATGTTTCGCACACCTCTGGGGAGAATAACATTCAGCCCATTGTTTTTGCTTCCTGCTCCAATCTCCCTTACCTAGCTAGCAACTCCTTCCATCTTCCTGGTAACTGTCTGAGATTAGTATAGCCTGTTCACAACCTTGGTGTCACAGTGGACCATAAAATAGGCTTCTAACCTCATATTGGTGACATCACCACAATCGCCGATTTCCATCTCTGTAATATCACCTGACGAAATCCCTGCCTCAGCTCATCTGCAGCTGAAACACTCATTCAAGAAAAGAGGCGCTGCTGGAACAGGTACGTGGGAATGAGGTGGGCCAAGTGGATCACATATCAGTAGGAAAGCACTTAAAGGATAGTGATCATTATATCATAAGGTTTAGGCTGACTACATAAAAGGACAAAGAATAATAAAGGGAAAGAATAATTAACTTGGGCAAGGCCAACTTCAGCGGGGTAAGAATGCAGCTGGGGAAAATAAATTGGAGTCAAAGGTTGGCAGGAAAAACAGTCGCTGAACAATGGGCTACCGTCAAAGAAGGGACAGTTTGGGCACAGTCAAGGTATATTCTTTCGAAGGGGAAAGGTAGGGAAAACAAATCCAGAGCTCCCTGAATGACAAAAGAGGTGAGGTAGAGATTAAGATAAAGAAGAAAAAGCGTGCTTATGACAGATGCCAGGTAGAAAATATTATTGAGAACTAGGCAGAGCGGAAGTGTAAAAGCAAGTAAGAGAAGCAAAGAAAGAATATGAGAAAAATCTGGTGGCTAACATTAAATGGAGTTCCTACGTTTTCTATCGACGTAGAAAAAGGTGGCAAAAGGAGGAGTTGCACCGATTAGGGGCCATAAAGAGGTATTGCACATGGACGCAGAGGGCACAGTTGAGGTATTAAATAAATACTTTGCATCTGTCTTTACCAAGTGCCACAAAAGTGATTCTTTTTTGGTAAAAAATAATATTTTTGAAGGCATTTATGGTTCAGCTGAATAAATGTTAGACCGGTTTTTTATTACAAATTGAACCACCAAGAGGACACTGAGAGGGAGCTGGACTGGCAACAGAGTTGCTGGTAATCACAAGGCTCGGGTTGGTGATGAAGCCGAAACCCTGGTAGGGGGCAGAAAAGTGATAAGTGCTGCTTTGATTGGACAAGCCCATTAGTAGCAGAGAGCACCTGGGCTGGGCGGAAAAACTGAGAAGCTTTCTGGTTGTCTGTCAGTGTGTGTGATTTTACCTTCTGGAAGGAGGTAAAGTCAAGTCTGAAGAAAAGGTCAAGAAAGAAGAGAAGACCACAACCCAGCTCATTTTCCAGAAATTCCAGAACAGACCCTGTGAAGTCCACGGTGTCCAGTCGTCTTGTTTCCTGTATTTGAAGAAAGCCTGCAAAAAATAATTCTCAATGCCGCGTGAAGAGAACTGTTGTCTGGTAACCTGGCTGTGTGTGCTCAGAAGTGAGACTGCATGCTAGTTTGGAACAATATATCTCATCTGCTGTTTCCTTCAAAAATGAGCAACTAGTTAAACCCAAATGCTTTTTGTCTGGAACAGAGCTCTGATCGAAAAATCTTTTTTTTTTAATCTTGTTTTCGGTTAACCAGTGTATATGTCTGTGTGTGAGTTTGAAGGGACTAAGGTAAAAAAGTAACTGTAAAAATTGGTTCAGGTAAAAAGGGACTCTGAAGTTTGGTTAAGGTGGGATTTAGATTTTTAGATTTAGAGATACAGCACCGAAGCAGGCACTTCGGCCCACCGAGTCTGTGCCGACCATTAACCACCCATTTATACTAATCCTACACTAATCCCATATTTCTACCACATCCTCACCTGTCCCTATACATCCTCACCTGTCCCTATATTTCACTCCCACCTACCGATACTAGGGGCCATTTATAATGGCCAATTTGCCTATCAACCTGCAAGTCTTTTGGCTGTGGGAGGAAACCAGAGTACCTGGAGGAAACCCACGCAGACACAGGGAGAACTTGCAAACTCCACACAGGCAGTACCCAGAACTGAACGCGGGTCGCTGGAGCTGTGAGGCTATGGTGCTAACCACTGCACCACTGTGCAAAAGGGAATGAAAACAATAATTGTTGCATTTTTTAAAAAATGATATGTGTGATATTTTACTTCATCACTAGTTGAGGCTTTATTATTCATACTTGGGATATCGCTGGTCAAGCCAGCATTTATTGCCCATTTCTCCACGCCCCTGGAGAAGGTGGTGGTGAGATGCCTTCTTGAACCGGTGGTGGTGAGCTGCCTTCTTGAACCGCTGCAGTCCATGTGGGTTAGGTACATCCACAGTACTGTTAGGAAGGGAGTCCCAGGATTTTGACTCGGCGACAGTGAAGGAACGGCGATATAGTTCCAAGTCAGGGTGGTGTGTGACTTGGAGGGGAACTTGCCGGTGGTGATGTTCCCATGCAATTGCTCCCCTTGTCCTTCTAGGTGGTAGAGTTCACGGGTTTGGAAGGTACTGTCTAAGGAGCCTTGGTGCGTTGCTGCAGTGCATCTTGTAGATGGTACACAATGTTGCCACTGGGCATCGGTGGTTGGGGGAGTGAATGTTTGTCGATGGGGTCCCAATCAAGCGGGCGGCTTTGTCCTTGACGGTGTTAAGCTTCTTGAGTGTTGTTGGAACTGCAGCCATCCAGGCAAGTGGAGAGTATTCCATCACACTCCTGACTGTGCCTTGTAGATGGTGGACAGTCTTTGGGGAGTCAGGAGCTGAGTTGCTCGTTGCAGGATTCCTAGCATTTCACCAGCTTGTTTTATAATAACAAAAACAAGGAACAAAGAACAGTACAGCACAGAAACAGACCATTCGGCCCTCCAAGCCTGCGCCGATCTTGATGCCTGCCTAAACTAAATCCTTCTTCACTTCCCGTGCCCATATCCCTCTATTCCCTTCCTAGTCATCTATTTGTCAAAATGTCTCTTAAACGCCGCTATCGTATCTGCTTCCACCACCTCCCCTGGCAGCAGGTTCCAGGCACTCACCACCCTCTGTGTAAAAAAACTTGCCTCACACATCCCCTCTAAACTTTGCCCCTCGCACCTTAAACCTATGTCCCCTAGTAACTGACTCTTCCACCCTGGGAAAAAGCTCCTGACTATCCACTCTGTCCATGCCGCTCATAACTTTGTAAACCTCTACCATGTCGCCCCTCCACCTCCGTCGTTCCAGTGAAAACAATCCGAGTTTGTCCAACCTCTCCTCATAGATATTGCCCTCCAGAGCAGGCAACATCCTGGTAAATCTCCTCTGTACCCTCTCCAAAGCCTCCACGTCCTTCTGGTAGTGTGGCGACCAGAATTGCACGCAATATTCTAAGTGTGGCCTAACTAAGGTTCTGTACAGCTGCAACATGACTTGCCAAGTAAACTGTTAATATTTTTATTCAGTAAAGTGTGTTCTAATCTGTTGGAAATAGTGTATCTGGTTGACTGTTTCAGCAAGTGGGGAAATTAGAAAAAAATGTTGTGACTTGTGGAGAAGCTGGACTGAATTAACAGTGCACTCCTCTCGCCTCAGTCATAACGCAAGGAAGAAGGTACAACACAGGCAATGGTGAAAGAGCAGGTGATTCAGAAACAACAAGGGTTTAAAATTGATAAAGTGGATGTGTTATACAGGCTGTCTGTATTTAAAGTGAATAAAGCACCAGGGCCAGATGAGATGCATCCAAGGATAATGAGGGAAGTGAGGTTGGAAATCGTAGTGGCACTGGCCTTAATTTGTCATCTTCCTTAGACTCGGGGGTGATGCCGGAGGACTGGAGAATTGCAAATGTTACAACCTTGTTCAAAAATGGGTATTAAAATAATCCCAACAACTCTAGGCCAGTCAGTTTAACTTCAGTGGTGGGGAAACATCTAGTAGTAATAATTCGGGATAAAATTAATAGTCACATGGACAAGTTCGGGTTAGTTAAGGAAAACGGCATGGATTCCATAAGGGAAAATCCTGTTTAACTGACTTACTGGAGATTTTGAGGAGGTAACAGAGAGGGTTGATGTGGGCAATGCTGTTGATGTGGTGTAATGGACAGTCAAAAGGCACGTGATACTGTGCCACGTAACAGACTTGTGAGCAAACTTATAGTTCATGAATGAAAAGGGACAGTAACAACATGGATACGGATTTGCCTGAGTGACAGGAAAGAAAGTAGCTTGTGGATGTTTTTTGGGCTGGCGGAAAGGCTGGAGATCCTCAGGGATCAGTGTTGGGACCCTTGATGTTCCTGATATTACAAGAGCGACATCTCAACTCATTCCATCTTCGCTGCCTCTGGAGAATCCTTGACATCAGGTGGCAGGACCGTATCTCCAATGTGGAAGTCCTCGAGGCGGCCAAACATCCCCAGAATATACACCCTACTGAGCCAGCGGCGCTTGAAATGGCTTGGCCATGTGAGCCGCATGGAAGATGGCTGGATCCCCAGGGACGCATTGTACAGCGAGCTCGTCACTGGTGTCAGACCCACTGTCTGTCTGTGCCTCCGCTTTAAAGACATCTGCAAACGCGACATGAAGTCCCGTGACATTGACCACAAGTGGTGGGAGTTAGTTGTCAGTGATCGCCAGAGCTGGTCGATAGCCATAAAGGCGGGGCTAAAGAGTGGCGAGTCAAAGAGACTTAGCAGTTGGCAGGAAAAAAGACAGAAGTGCAAGCAGAGAACCAACTGTGAAACAGCCTCGACAACCAATTTTATCTGCAGCGCCTGTGCAAGAGTCTGTCTCTCTAGAATTGGCCTTTATAGCCACTTCAGGCGCAGCTCCACAAAACACTGACCACCTCTGGGCGCATACCCAGTGTCTCTCGAGACAAGGAGTCCAAAGAAGATTACTGATCTAGACCATGGTGTACAGGGCTCAATTTCAAAGTTTGCAGATGATACCAAACTTGGAAGCATTGTGAAATGTGAGGAGGATGGTGTTGAATTTCAAAAGGACTTAGACAACTTGGTGGAATGGGCAAGCAGATGGTCGATGAATTTCAATGCAGTGAAATGTGAAGTGATTCATTTTGGTAGGAAGAATATTGAGGGATAATGTAAAATAAAGGGTACCGTTCTAAAGGAGGTGCAGCAGCAGAGGCACCGAGGTGTATATGTGCATAAACCATTGAAGGTTGCAGGAGAGGTTGAGAGAGCTGTTAATAAAGCCTTTGCTCCATGACCTCTTGGTCAGCTACGTAGCCTTGTCCAATCGACAACTTCTCCTTTATTATCTCTTGCCCCACCCCCGGCTCACTTGCTTATAACCTTTGACATTTCTAATATTTGCTAGTTCCAAAGAAGGGTCACTGACCCGAAACGTTAACTCTACTTCTCTTTCCACAGATGCTGCCAGACCTGCTGAGTGGTTCCTGTATTTCTTGTTTTATTTCAGATTTCCAGCATCCACAGTATTTTGCTTTTATCTTCATTCTATAAACCATGTTAGCTGCATTACTGTACTTGTGATTTACTCTGCCCTTGCTGCTTTTGGTATCCCTTATAAACATTTATCTCCAGCTATTACCTTTATCAACCATTGCTAACTGTTTTCGGGTTTGTGTAAATTACTCTCTCAACTTTGCTTCTGTTGCTGCCCAGGTAAGACTCTAGTTCCAGCCATGAGGTATGTAAACCCTGTTTCACAAATACTGATCTGGAACTTAATTTTTTTCGAAGACTGAAGCCAGTGACATTGGTCTCCATAGGAAACTCCAACCCCTATTTGTGAACCCATACCCCTCACTGGCCAATGACTGAGGCTGCACCAGATTAGATTAGAGAAACAGCACTGAAACAGGCCCTTCGGCCCACCGAGTCTGTGCCGAACATCAACCACCCATTTATACTAATCCTACACTAATCCCATATTCCTACCAAACATCCCCACCTGTCCCGATATTTCCCAACCACCTACCTATACTCGTGACAATTTATAATGGCCAATTTACCTATCAACTTGCAAGTCGTTTGGCTTGTGGGAGGAAAGCGGAGCACCCGGAGAAAACCCACGCAGACACAGGGAGAACTTGCAAACTCCACACAGGCAGTACCCAGAATTGAACCCGGGTCCCTGGAGCTGTGAGTCTGCGGTGCTAACCACTGCGCTACTGTGCCGCCCAAAATGGTTTGCAACATCTGTATTCTTCTAAACCTGAGCTGAGCTCATCTCCATATTCTCTCCATCACCACACCTGCCGACTACCACCTCTGTAATATCACCCGTCTCCGGCTCTGCCTCAGCCAATCTGCTGCATAAACCATCATGCATGTCATTGTTAAATCCGCACTTGATTATTCCAATTCTATCCTGTTTACCCTCCCAGTTATAAACCTCCATAAAGCAAAGCCCATCCAGAAATCTGCTGCCTGTATCCTAACTCACACCACATCCCGATCACCCATCACCCCTGTGCTCACTGATCTACATTGGTTCCCAGTCTGTCAACACCTTAATTTTAATATTCTCATTCTTGTGTTTGACTCCCTCCATGGCCTCACCCCTATGATTAGTCCCATTCCCCTGACCATTCTCATGTTCCTTTTGGCATTCTACTCTTTTCTATTACCTTTAAAAGTAAATTAATTTTTCTCTGTAGGTTTCTTTGGCCACAATTTTCAGCTCTATAACGCCACTGACCCCAATGACATGGAAGCTTGGATCCATAAAATGGTACGAACTGAGCTGCTTGTCACTTCCAGTGCTCCAGGCTGGTCTGAGCTCTTGCCCCAGTTCCCCAAGCGTGTGCTGCTAGTGTGAGGAGGAGTTTGAAGTGACACCAATCAGCCATTCCAGCAGCTTTGATGTACGTCTTTGAAACTTGGTCTGTGCCTGTCCACTGACCGCCTGTGTTAGTCACTCTCAGCTGAACATACATTCATCAGCACATAGAACCCTCTCTAGTGTTATTTAAAAGGACCAGGCATCCAATTTACAGGTGAGGGACTTTAGACTTAGTTCTGCTATTGCAAAGTTATTGGAGGGGTCGTGGATGGTTTTCTGCAGGTTGTGTTGTGAGCTGCTGCAGACATTCATGGAGGACAGAAGATATGGTGACCCAACTCTGGAAGAGTTCTGGGGAATTGTAGTTCCAATGTTTCTGTGTCTGTAACATGACCAACACATGGAGTAGAGGCTGCAGAGATGGCAAACTCTGTAAAGAGGGAGGAGGAGAGGGCTATGTCCTACCCTGAAGGGGAGGTGGTGGCGTACTGGTATTGTCACTGGACTAATAACCCAGAGACCGAGGCATTGCTCTGGGGACATGGGTTCGAATCCCACCACAGCAGAAGGTGGAATTTGAATTAAATTAATAAATCTGAAATTTAAAAGCCAGTCTAATGACAGCCACGAAACCATTGTCGATTGTTTTTAAAAACCCATCTGGTTCACTAATGACCTTTAGAGAAGGAAATCTGCTGTTCTTACCTGGTCTGGCCGACATGTGACTCCAGATCCACGGCAATGTGGTTGACTCTTACATGCCCTCGAAATGGCCTAGCAAGCCACTCAGTTCAAGGGCGAATTAGGGATGGGCAATAAATGCTGGCCTGGCCTGCGATGCCCACATCCATGAAAGAATAAAATTAAATGCCCCGGGTTTTCCAAGAGCACTTTTCCTACCTACACCTAACCCAGGAGCAGTGTGTGAGGTGACTCTGATTCAATAAAGAGGTGATCACAGAGTTGTGTTAACTCCTTTAGCACGACCTGGAGCCTCACACCAGGGTGAGGACGGAGCTGTCAGTGGCTGTTAAGGTCACAGTTTCATTGAACTTCTATGTATTTGGATCTTTCAAGGCAGGAGCGGGAGACATATCCAACAAAGAGTCATTGAGGGTGATGCAGTCACTTACGGCACTGAAGGAGGTCATTCGGTCCATCATGTCCATGCTGTCTCTGCATGGAGCAATCCAGTCAGTCCCAATGCCCCAATGTCCCAATACCGGCAGCAAATCAGTTTCCTTCAAGTGCCCATCAGCTTTCCTTTGAAATCACTGATTTTCTCTGCTTCCACCACCCGGGTTCAATTCTAGGTACTGCCTGTGTGGAGTTTGCAGAACTCTCCCTGTGTCTGCGTGGGTTTCCTCCGGGTGCTCCGGTTTCCTCCCACATGCCAAAGACTTGCTGGTTGATAGGTAAATTGGCCATTAGCAATTGACCCTAGTATAGGCAGATGGTAGGGAAATATAGGGACAGGTGGGGATGTGGTAGGAATATGGAATTAGTGTAGGATTAGTATAAATGGGTGGTTGATGTTCGGCACAGACTCGGTGGGCCGAAGGGTCTGTTTCAGTGCTGTATCTCTAAACTAAACTAAACTTGTGGGCAGTGAGTTCCACATCATTAACACCCGCTGCATAAAAACATTTTTTCCACATATTCCCCCTGCATTCCTTGTCCAAAACCTTCAATCTGTGTCACTAATCCTTCTTCCATCAGTTAATGGGAACAGGTTTTCCTTGTCTAAATTATCTAAGCCTGACCTAATCTTGTAACCTAACCTAGTAACATAGATCCTCCATCCCTGGAACCATTCTGTTAAATCCCCTCTGCACCATTTCAAGGACCTTCACAATCTTTCTGAAGTGTAGTGACCAGAATTGGACACAATAGTCCAGCTGAGACCTAACGAGACATTTTTAAACATTCATCATAACTTCTCTGCTTGTGTACTCAATACCTTTATTTATGAAATCCAAGATTACATGTGTTTTACGAACCACTCTCTCAATATGTCCTGTCACCTTTAAAGATGGATACACATGCACCCTCAGGTCTCTCTGTTCCTGCACACTGACTAGAACTGTGCTATTAATTCTGTATTGCTTTCCTACCCCTACAGTCACAATGTAACACCTCACACTTGTCTCACACTTCCATCAGCCACTTGTCTGCCCATTCTACTCACCGATCTGTGTCCTGTTGCAGTTGGTTCTCAACATCCTCACTGTTTGCCACAGCTCTAAGTTTGATATCAGAGGCAGATTTTGAAATTCTACTCTGTATTCCAGATCCAAATCAATTATACACAGCAACATAAAACAGTGGCCCGAGCACTGACCCTGGGGAAACACCCACAGTCCAACATGCTGCAGTAGGGAAAACAGCCATTTACTATGACACACTGTTTTCTGTACATAAGCCATTTATTGGTTATCCAATTGGACACTGACCCTCCCATTCCATGAGACCTTTCTTTTGGTAATTAATCTCTTACGTGGTATTTTATCAAACACATTCTTCAACTCAATATAGACGACATCCATCATCAACTTTCTCTGTTACATCATCAAAAAATCCAAATAGATTTGGCAAGCATGACTTTCCTTTTGTAAATCTGTGCTGGCTATCCTTAATTAATTCAAACCTGTCCAAATGAATGCTGTTTTATCCCTGATTATTTCTAAAACCTTCCACACCGCAGATGATAAACGAACTGACCAGTAGTTACTAGGCCTGTCTGTTGTCCATTGATAATTCTGGGAGGTGAGGGTGATCATCTATGTCATCATTTTCTCCATCAGCAGGGAGAATCAGGATGAGAGATCCCATGGCTTTGTCAGGATAGCGGATTCCTGATGGTGTAGGTGGCTCTGTGTTGTCCCCATGTCAACGGGTTGAGGTTCAGGAACTGAAAGAAATCTCACTCCATTGATGTGCAGTTGGTGTGTGAGCATGCCCAGTACATCATGTTGGTGAATGTCCACTAACCTGGCAGCAGCCACCATACCTTCATTCTGAAGCAGTCAGCCGGTCCCTACACATCGGGTCTCCATGCAGAACCACGGTGTGACACCTCGGAGACAAAGGAAACCCCCCACAGACACAGCTTATGTTTCTACTCCCCCAAACCACCTCGCACCGCCAACCAACATCACACAATTAGCATGTGTATAACCTGAGCAATGGAGTCATCAGGAACAAGGTGGAACAGACCATCGGTGTGATGAAGCAATGCTTCCACTATCCGAACCGTCTGAGGGGAGCCCTCCAGTACACACTGGAGCAGGTGTCCAAGTTCATGGTGTTCTGCTGCACCCTTCATATCAAAACCATCATGAGGCCACAGGCATTTGCACCAGGAATCCGGAGGACACCTCAGGAGGAGGAGCAGGAGGCAGGGAGGATATTTCCTGGATGCCTTCGACCCGGACAGGCTTTCGGAAAGTCCCTGCTAAGATTCCGGTTCCCATAGGACAACTTCCCTTTCCCTCCATGGATCCCCATTCTCCACCATTACACCCACCTGAGACGCCCCATCACAGCAAAAACCACCAGCAAAAACCTTATCATTAACATCTTTATCCAACAACACATCCAATTATACAAACAAAACTGAACTATGCACCCCTGTGTATTCCCTTAGTGCCTGTCTTGTTGGTTCCCTCGACTTGCCTAGCGCTCCTGCACAGTGTTTCCCCAGTGACTGCAGCACGGCTGGTGGAGGGCTGCTGACTTTCACTGGGGAGACTGCAGGTGGCCTTGCAGGACGTCCTCGAGCAGCTCTGGGCCTTGAGGCCTCGGATTCAGACTGCACCACCACGACATGGACAGCAGCAGCCTGGGCTGGCTGATGGGTAACAGCAAGGACACTGGTGGAGTGACAGTGAAGGGAGAACAAATACTGTCATCCTGAGAGAGGACAGCAGGTTCATGCTCCACGGAGACACTGTCTCTGCCACGGGGCGACACCTCAGTAATCCTAGTAATCTACTGGATCACAGATTGCTGGACTGCTGTGAGATCCTGCAAACCCCTTTGAACACTGAGATCCACAGCCATGATGACAGCAGTCTGATCCTGCATGGCAGCAAACATGGATCTCATGACCTCAGTCTGAGCTCCCACTGCAGCACTGAGACGTTGGCTGTCTGCCGTCTGTGCTGCAGTGGAAGCTGAGACAATGTTCACCAGACACTGTATCAGGGCTAAGTCCGCTAGTGCTGTCATGGAGTTAGTGACCACTTCCACAGGGGAAAGAATGTGCTTCAAACTCTGTGCAATGTCCTGTGTGATGTTGGAGCCGGACTCCTCCATGTTCCTTGACAGTGATAACAGACTCTCTGACAGGCCTGTCAATGGACAAAGTATCTCAGTGTACATGTCCATCAGCATTCTCCTGTCTGCAGTTCCAGCAATGTTCATATCTGAGTCCTGTGTATTATAACTCGTTTGTGACCTCACCCTCCGGTGAGCTGACACATGAACTATCCTTTCCCCCTGGCCTGGCTGCAGCTCACTCGTGCTCGGTTACTCACCATGTGCAGATTCCGAATCTATACCAGCCTCTAAGGTCCACACAGTGTAAGTATTTGATCTGATGACTATGAGTATCAGACCAAGTGATGGGGTTTCACTATCAGTGCTGTGCTGCTGCTCTCTCTCTCTCTGTCTCCTGGATCTGCTGTGACTGGGAAGCTGGCAGTTTTGGGTTATGATTGGAAAGTATAAAATCAGAGGGGGAGGGTTGGGTTGAGGGATTGGGGGTGGGATGGAAAGCAGGAGGTCCATGGTCCCACCATCTGCAGCTTGTACATGATCCCATCCCAGCAGGATGAGGGGGAATTGGGAGTTAAGAAGGGACATAAGGCAGGAACATAGCATCATCCTGAATGCTCTCGGTGATGCCGGATGCCACGGGCTCTGTCACAGCCGGTCCCATGATATGGAGAACCATCTCCTCCCTCAGGCTCAGGGGATGAAGGTATGCCTGGCCCCCACCGGATCACTGCTGCTCCCTGTGATTATGGGCCACCTTGTCCTGTAAGAGAGAGGGCAGAATGTCAGTGATTGTGTTGCACTGTGTTTGGGTGATGTGCCTGCCATAGCTGAATAGCTGGAGCTATGTGGAGGCAGTGAGAGGTGGGTGTGAGGCTGGGATCATTGGAAGGTGTGTGAGGGTGAGGTGGAGTATGTGAATATTAGGTATGAGTCCTGAGTGTTAGGGACTGCTGATGGGTGAGTGATGGGGGTGTGGTACATTGAGCAGTGTGAGAGGTTGGTTGTGTTGGGGGTAGGAGATGCCATGTGGAGATGAATTCACTGACATTGACCACCCGTGTAAGCTCATTAAACTTCTTCTGGCTCTGCTGCCAAGTCCTCGGGGCCAGACTTCGTGCATTGATCTCCCTGGCCACCTGCTCCCATTCCTTTCGGAGGACGTTCCTTGAGGGTCTCCAGCCCACCCCAAGGAAACATGGCCTCTCTCCTCCTGTCACCCACCATGACTAAGGTCTCCAGCATCACATCCGTGAACAACAGAGCCCTCTCTCTGTCGTAGTATTCAATTTGCCTTGTCTTCAATTGCAGCGTTCCCAATCTGCAACAGCAGCCTCCTGTGATTCAGTACAACTTCCCGTTAAGAGGGACAGACTGTCTTTATGAGCTGAAGCCCGGCTGAAACACGAGCCAGCCTCACACACAGTTAGGCCCCTGTTAAACTTGCAGACAGACAGCAGCGCGGGTCGCTTTGTGGTGTACGTAGAATGCATGGAAATGAGGAGGCAGCAGGACGTTTGTGTGTCACCTGTCTCAACAGGAACGGGGACGGGTAAATCATGACTCCTCTGCTGAAAAAGTGATGCAAACACGATTTTTTCGCACTTCCTATTGACCTTTCCCTCTTTCACGTTTTTTCTCTCTCTCCCTCACTCACTTCACTCTCTGTCTCTTGTTCAGAGAATTAGAGATTGGTGCAGAACAGAAGGAGGCTTTTCGGCCCATTGTGTCAGTACTGTCTCTTTGAAATAGCTATCTAATTCGCTGCTCTCCCCTCCTCTTTCCCAAGACTCCTGTTGCCAATGTGGAAAAACCTTTCCTTCAATCTCAGTTTCTCCCTCTTGCAGCAGTCACACAGCTTCCAGCCTCTTCACACAGCCACTGGCAGCTGAACCTCGTTAACTACTCAGCACCTCCAATTAGGCAGCAGCCAACCCCAGTGCTGTACCTGTCCTGGGAGTATTTAATGGGGGACTGTGTAGAGTGAGCTTTATTCTGTATCTTAGCCGTGCTGTACCTTTCATGGCAGTGTTTGAAGGGCACAGTGTAGAGTGAGCTTTACTCTGCATCTAACCTGTACTGGCTCTGCCACAAATATTTGTTCATCTAAAACTCTGCTGCCTGTATCTAAACTCAAAGCAAGTCCCGTTCATCCATCACTCCAGTGCTCGTTGACCTACATTGGCCCCTGCTCTGGCAACATCTTGATTTTAAAACTCTCATCCTCATGTTCAAACCTAACTCATTCTGAACTGTCCAGTGATGAAACTGTCTCATCAAAATACTAAATGTTATTTTGCTTGTTAGAACCACAGGGACTGCAGTGGTTCAAGATTCGCTATTTTCTCATGGTAACCAGGGATGGGGAAGAAATGCTGGCCTTGTCAGCATCACCCATATCCTGAGAACAAATAAACAGGAAATAAAATAGAAATAAAAGCAATGAGTTTGTAATTGACGGATTGAAACCAGGCGAGGTCTGTGATCAGAGAGAGACGTCATAACCCAATAAACAAAGTATCAACACAATTTATCTCACCAGCCCCTTGTGTTTGTCTTTCTGCTGTTGTCTTCATCAGAAAACAAGTAACAATTAATCTCGGGATTAAAAACTGCTGAATGTCAATTGTACACATGAGATACGTACTCAATGGTTTCTGTTATTAGACAGTCAGAGAATTACACAGCACAGGAGGAGACTATTTAACATATCGTACCAGTTCCAGCTCTTTGAAGGAGATTTCGAATTATTCCTCTACCCTGTTCTTTTTTCCCAGTCTAGTAAATCATCCTGTTGGTATTGATCCAATTCCCTTTTGAAAGTTTCTGTTAAATCTGCTTCCACAACCCTTTCAGGAAGTGAATTCCAAATCATAAACACTAGCTGTGTAAAGAAATGAAAATCTGCTCATCTCTCCTCTGTTTGTTTGTGAATCAACATTAAACTGTTTTCTCTGGTTACTGACCCTTCATCCAGTGAAACCAGCTTCTCTTTATTTATTCCAGCAAAACACATCATCATTTTAACCCCCTCTATTAACTCTCCCTTTTAGCTTCTCTGCTCTACGGAGAACAATCCCAGCTTCTCTCCACATAACTGAACTCCCTCATCCCTGTTACCATTCTAGTATATCACCGAGGCACCATCTCCAAGGCCTTGGAATCTTCATAAAGTGTGGTGTCCAGAATTGGACAAAATATCTCAGCTGAGGCTCAAACATTCATTTATAGTCTTAGCAGAATGTTCTTGTGGTTTTTTAAATTCTTTGCTTCCAGTTATAAAACTAAGGATCCCGGATGCCTTTTTAAAATCTTCAGAACTTATCCGGCCACCATTGAAGATTTGTGTACATATGCACCCAGTCTCTGTGCTCCGGTATCATCTTTTAAATGGTGCAGTTTAGTTTTTATTCACCCCCCTTATTCTCCCTCACAAAATAATCACTTCCCCAATTCCATGTGTTAAATTTCATTCACCATGTGTATTCTCATTTCACCATCTGACTGTCCATGTCCTCCTGAAGTGGCTACTATCCTTCACACTAGTTACTACATTGATAGGTTTCCTGCCTTATGCAAATGTTGAGACTCTGCTCTTCACACGTAAGTCTTTGTCATGCATCTATTTATCTGTATGTCAGGAAGAGTACTGGTTCGAATACTGACCCCTGTGAAATTGCACTGTATACTCCCCCTCCTCCACCAGTCTGAACAATGACTGTTCACTACTTCTCTCTGCTTTCTGTCCCTGAGTCAGTGCCATACCCACACTATCACTGTCACATTAATCCATGTGTTCCATTTTCATAACATGGTCTATGAAATGCCATTTGATCACAGGCCTTTTGAAAGTCTGTTCACATAAGTGTATATACATAATTGCATATGCATGTGCAGGGGTGGAACATGTTGGTATGGTTCTTAATGAATACTTCGTGTTTCACGTTACAAAAGAGGGGTATGATGCAGATATTGTAGCTAAGGAGGAGGAATATGATGTATTTGATGTGATATACTTAGGGAGAGAGGAAGTATTAATGGGATTAGCATCCTTGAAAGTTTATAAGTCACCAGTTCCAGATAAAATGCATCCTATGCTGTTAAAACAAGCAAGAGAAGAAATAGCAGAGGATCTGAACATAATTTTCCAGTCCTCACTGGGTACAGGTGTGGTGCCAGAGGATTGGAGTACTGTTAACATTGAACCTCTGTTTATAAAGGACCCCAGGGTTAGAGTGAAAAATTACAGGCCAGTCAGTCTAACCTCAGTAGTGGGCAAATTATTGGAATGTATTCTGAGAGACAGGATAAACTGTCTCTTAGAAAGGTACAGGCTAATCAAGGGTAGTCAGCATGGATTTGTTAAGGGACGCTCTCGTTTGACCAACTTGATTGAATTTTTGAAGAAGTAACAAGGAAGATCGATGAGGGTAGTGCAGTTCATGTGGTCAACATGGATTTAAGCAAGGCTTTTCACAAGGTCCCACATAGCAGACTGGTTAAAAAAAATAAAATCCCATGGAATCCAGGGAAATAAAGCAAGGTTGATACAAAATTGGCTCATTGGCAGGAAACAAAGGGCAATTGTTGATGGGTGTTTTATTGACTGGAGGACTGTTTCCAATATAATAAAAGCAAAATACTGCGGATGCTGGAAATCTGAAACAAAAACAAGAAATGCTGGAATCACTCAGCAGGTCTGGCAGCATCTGTGGAAAGAGAAGCAGAGTTAACGTTTCGGGTCAGTGACCCTTCCTCGGAACCCCGGACTGTTTCAGACAGACCTTCGGACTGTTTCCAATGGCCTCTTCTCATTAGAAAGGAGAAGGATGAGGGGTGACATGATAGAGGTTTATAAGATGATCAGGGGAATAGATAGGGTAGACAGTCAGAAACTTTTTCCCCGGGTGGAGCAAAGCGTTACAAGGGGTCATAAATTTAAGGTGAAGGGTGGGAGATATAAGGGGGATGTCAGGGGAAGGTTCTTTACCCAGAGAGTGGTCGAGGCATGGAATGCCTTGCCCGGGGAAGTTGTTGAGTCAGAAACTTTAGGGACTTTCAAAAGGCTTTTGGATAGGTATATGGATAAAGGAGAATGATGGGGTATAGATTAAATTGTCCTTGACAGAGGACAAAGGATCGGCACAACATTGTGGGCCGAAGGGCCTGTTCTGTGCTGTATGTTCTATGTTCTATGTTCTATGTGTTCCACAGGGCTCAGGACTGAGTCCCCTGCTTTTTGTGGTATATATTAATGACTTGGACGTACATGTAGAAGCATGATCAAGAGGTTTGTAGATGACACACAGATTTGCCGTGTGGTAGATAGCGAGGAGGATTGCTGTAGGTTGCAGGAAGATATCGATGGCAGAAAAGTGGCAAATGGGATTCCACCTGATTAAGAATGAGGCGATGCAAATTGAGGAGGTCAAACAAAGCAAAGGGATGCACGATTAATGGGAAAATACTGGGAAGTGTAGAGGAAGTGAGGGAACTTTGGAGTCAATCCCCACAGATCCCCGAAGTAGCAGGACAGGTTGATTAGGTGGTTAAGAAGGCATACGGAATCCTTTCCTTTATTAGCCGAGGTATAGAATACAAAAGCAGGGAGGTTATGCTGGAACTGTATAACTCTTTGGGTGGACCATAACTTGAATATTTTGTGCAGTTCTGGTCACCTCATTACAGAAAGGATGTAATTGCACTGGAGAGGGCACAGAGGAGATTTACGAGGATGTTGCCAGGACTGGAAAAATGCAGCTATGTGGAATGATTGGATAGGCTGGGGTTGTTCTTCTTGGAACAGAGAAGGTTGAGGGGAGATCTGATTGAAATGTATATATTTTTAGGGGCCTGGATAGAGTGGAGGTGAAGGGTCTAATCACATTAGCAGAGAGATCAGTGATGAGGGGGCATAGATTTAAAATGATTGATGGAAAGATTAGAGGGGAGTTGAGGAAACACCTGTTCACCCAGAAATAGCAAATTGGCTCAGTGGCAGGAAACAAAGGGTAATTGTTGACGGCTATTTTAGAGTCAGCAGGGATGTTTCCAGCGGCGTTCTGCAAGGCTCAGGACTGGGTCCCCTGCTTTGGTGTGAGTCTCAAACTCACTGCCTGAAAGGGTAGTTGAGGCAGGGACACTCAACCCATTCAGAAGGAGTCTGGACATGCAGCTCAGGTGCCACAATCTGCAGGGTTATTGGCCAAATGCTGGATGGTGGGATTAGAATAGTGGATCGTTTACCATTTGGCACAGCAATAACGTTCCAACTGGCCTCTTTCTGTGCCTTAACCTCACGATGACTCTATGATCCCATTACACGAAACACGCTATTCTCATTAACACTCACAGTTACGTCCTCAACGAACTCGATCAAGATTAGAAAATGAGTTTCCATTAACTTATCTATGCTGCTTGTCATTTATTAACCATGATTTTACAGGCAAGAGATACTTTGTGCTGGGTTACGGACTCCAGAAGTTTCCAACTATCAACATTAGACTGACTGGTCAGTAGTTACAGTGTTTGTCCAACCTCTCCTCTTTTTAAATAGGGTGTAACATTTACAGCCTTCCAGTCCTCTGTCACCAATCCCATATCAAAGGAGGATTCGAAGATTCTGGCCAGTGCCGCTGTGTTTACACAATTCCTTTCCTCATTAAACCTCAGATATCCTATCTAGACCGGATAAATGATCTACTTTATTGTGGTACAAAAACGTTTAGATTGAAATGAGTTAACTGAACCTGTTTGTTCAGTGACTGTAGTTAATGTCCGTCTCCCTAATTGTGTCACTGGGAGGTTTTCCATCGTCTATTAATATGGGGCTCCTTTCAATGTATTATCCCATAATGTCAGCGGGAACATAACAGAGATCAGCAGCTCCAGAGAGAGAGGGAGAGGATAGATCAGAATCTGAGAACAATAGATTGGAATGTTACAACAATGGGTCAGAATCTGAGAACAATAGATTGGAATGTTACAACAATGGGTCAGAATCTGAGAACAATAGATTGGAATGTTACAACAATGGGTCAGAATCTGAGAACAATAGATTGGAATGTTACAACAATGGGTCAGAATCTGAGAACAATAGATTGGAATGTTACAACAATGGGTCAGAATCTGAGAACAATAGATTGGAATGTTAAAACAATGGGTCGGAATCTGAGAACAATAGATTGGAATGTTACAACAATGGATCAGAATCTGAGAACAATAGATTGGAATGTTGCAACAATGGGTCAGAATCTGAGAACAATAGATTGGAATGTTACAACAATGGGTCAGAATCTGAGAACAATAGATTGGAATGTTACAACAATGGGTCAGAATCTGAGAACAATAGATTGGAATGTTACAACAATAGGTCAGAATCTGAGAACAATAGATTGGAATGTTACAACAATGGGTCAGAATCTGAGAGCAATAGACTGGAATGTTACAACAATAGGTCAGAATCTGAGAACAATAGACTGGAATGTTGCAACAATGGGTCAGAATCTGAGAACAATAGATTGGAATGTTACAACAATGGGTCAGAATCTGAGAACAATAGATTGGAATGTTACAACAATGGGTCAGAGTCTGAGAACAATAGATTGGAATGTTAAAACAATGGGTCGGAATCTGAGAACAATAGATTGGAATGTTACAACAATGGATCAGAATCTGAGAACAATAGATTGGAATGTTGCAACAATGGGTCAGAATCTGAGAACAATAGATTGGAATGTTACAACAATGGGTCAGAATCTGAGAACAATAGATTGGAATGTTACAACAATGGGTCAGAATCTGAGAACAATAGATTGGAATGTTAAAACAATGGGTTGGAATCTGAGAACAATAGATTGGAATGTTACAACAATGGATCAGAATCTGAGAACAATAGATTGGAATGTTACAACAATGGGTCAGAATCTGAGAACAATAGATTGGAATGTTACAACAATGGGTCAGAATCTGAGAACAATAGATTGGAATGTTACAACAATGGGTCAGAATCTGAGAACAATAGATTGGAATGTTAAAACAATGGGTCGGAATCTGAGAACAATAGATTGGAATGTTACAACAATGGATCAGAATCTGAGAACAATAGATTGGAATGTTGCAACAATGGGTCAGAATCTGAGAACAATAGATTGGAATGTTACAACAATGGGTCAGAATCTGAGAGCAATAGACTGGAATGTTACAACAATGGGTCAGAATCTGAGAACAATAGACTGGAATGTTGCAACAATGGGTCAGAATCTGAGAACAATAGATTGGAATGTTACAACAATGGGTCAGAATCTGAGAACAATAGATTGGAATGTTACAACAATGGGTCAGAATCTGAGAGCAATAGACTGGAATGTTACAACAATAGGTCAGAATCTGAGAACAATAGATTGGAATGTTACAAAAATAGGTCAGAATCTGAGAACAATAGATTGGAATGTTACAACAATGGACAGCAGGAGTTTCTCCTATTGGTTTTACTGGCTCACTGCAGATTATTACTGGATAACATTAGAAGAGCGGATCGTTTGCGCTCTGAAGATGATTCAATCGATTTATTATCCCAACCTCGCTATTATTGGTGTCCCTGGTAAGTCTCTGTATCCAACTATTAGATTCATAAGCCATATTTCAATGATTTAGTGTTCTCGTAATTTATATCGTGAGCAGACTGAAACCATTGTGTTCAGTTTCTGTCGCAAATTATATTCCCCATCCACGATCTGCATCCCCCTCGCTGGCCATTGTCTGATGCTGAACCAGGAAGTTAACAACCTCTGCTATTTAATGCTGAGCTGACTTCATTCCCGTGTTCTCTCCATCTCCAACCTTGCCTATTGTTACAGCCAGGTGAGGAGGGTTCACAGTCTCTCCTCTTGTCCTTCCTCTTATTTGACCGCAATAGGGTTTGCCCTTTCTAGAGAGTGGATGTGGTAACCATCTCAGTGAGTATTTTACCTTTTCCCTTTGGTGTGATGGTGAAGGAACCAATCGGACAGGTTCTCTAGAGTTTAAACAGGAAAGAGGTGAGTTTATTATACTTAGCAATCTAAACCGTATCTAAATAAAACCATAAAAAAATACACAACACATTTACGCACACACTCACACGAGAATCACATGCAAATAGATTACAGAGTGAGAAGTACATTTGTGATTGGATTGGAGTCCTAAATAAATTTTTAAAAAATACTCATTCTGTGAGGTTGGATGATTCGGTGGTCTTCTGGCTGAAGGTATATTCTTGAAGTCTTTGGATGGTCAAAGTGCCCTTTGTGGCTGACCCACGTGGCTCAGGGTTTTCTTGGAGGCAGACTTGTGGGTGGCTTTCTTCCCTTGGTGTATCTGTCTGTAGTAATCTGTAGGCTTGGAGGGCTCACAGCCGCACGAGGTTTTCAAACTTGCGAAGTTATCTGGACAGAGAGATGGAGAGAGGGAGAGGGAGAGGGGGACACAGCCCTTCTGCTTCTGCACAGTTTGAATCACTGGCTTGTATGTCTTTGTCCAGGGGCAACTCCCAGCTTTCACATAGATGACAGAAGGTCTCCTGACTGCCTCACTGTATTTGCTGGACACTTATTAAGAGATTCAAAGTTAGGAACTTCTATCTCCCCAGGTTTCAGGATACCAGTATTTACACTTGGAGGAGTTTGCCCTTTTAAAGTCAATTTGTCAGGATATCCTTGTATACCGTGTTAATGAATGTAATCTTAGGTAATTCAGTAACTAGAGAAAGCCTATGTTTTGGGTCCAGGCTCATCAGACATGTGTCTCCTGTTGCCTTTGGAATGTGAAAAGGTGTTTCAGATGCCAATTGCGGTGGCCATCTTGGCTGCCATTTTTTTCAAGGTTAGCTGCAGGATTTTTTCCATTAAAAGATTACTGTAAGTGTCTAATCGATGAATTAAAATTCCTCATTCGGCATATTGTGTTATCTTGACACCGCTGCAGCACATGGAAAGAAATGTGATAATAGGAACATTTTATTACAGAATTGTGAGAAGAAATAGAAGGAAACACAAATTCATTCTCAATAATCACTTCTCAAATTCAAACATTAATCTTGGAATTACTGCAGCTGACATTGTCTATTACAGTTTTGCTGATTTAATTTTTTGGTGTTTTGTCTGGGATGATGATGTGTCGGGTTCGACCTTTTTTTTCTCTCCTGCAATGAAGCTTTCACCATTCAGGTTCCTGTCTAAACTTCCTCCCTAAACTGACAATGTGTAATAAATTGGTTTTTTTATTGGGTTTGTTTCGCTTTCGGTTTGGGACCTGATCATTGTGTTCTTCAGTGGGTAGATCCACACTGACCTCACTTTTAGCTTCTGGTGAGGTACACAAATGCTATTTATTTTAGGGTATTTCGCCCTCACTTTTCCCTTTACTGTAGGGAGCATCATTTTTTTCTGATCTGCCCTATGTCCTCTGGGACATTAGTGCTCGCAAGTGTCTGTCCAGCTTTCACTTCACTCTACTGCGGCTCTTCAACTAGGTGAGGCACCTCCCTCACCATCTACTTGCCTTTTTTGGAACTTACCTTGCCCTTGCAGCTTTCTGTAAATGCTGTTAGCAGCCTTTTTAGGTTGCCTTTTTGGGTTGTATTTAAAGAGGAGAGCGTGTGGTCTAATTTATCTAACATTTCAGGGTTGGCTAATCGGAGACTAGGGGATTCCAGTTGAGAATCCTCATGGCCCTCTTCTTACCTGTCCTCACTGTCCTTTTCAATCCTCCCCTTTTGACTGTCTGACAGATCTGTGCATGTCTGTACCCTCCAAAGCCTTTGCTTTTTTCCTTTGGTCTGGGGTGTCAATTAAATAATTTACCTGGCTATTCCTTTTGCCACTTGATATGGACCACTGAACTGGGATTTCAGGGATTCACCCTGCAGTGGGAATAGTAACAATACATGGTCTCTGTCCTGAAATGTTCCAGCCTCGGCATTTCAGTCTGATTACCTTTTCATAGCTGCCTGGGAGGTCTTTAGGCGTTACTGAGCCAAGGCACGGTCTCTCGTGAGCCACTCCCAGAGCAAGGAAATGTAGTCTAACATGGAAGTTTGATCCCTCTGCCCCAAAAAACTTTTCCTTGATTAGTTTAAGAGGACCTCTCATCTCGTGTCCATAAACTAATTCAAAGAGACTAAAGCCAGTGGAATCATTGGATAAGTCCCTGGTAACCAACAGGAGAAATCCCAGCCCTTTGTCCCAGTCATGGGGTTACTCATAGCAGTATGGCCTGATCATTGTCTTCAGGGTCTGGTGGTGCCGCTCCAAAGCACCTTGCAACTGTGGATGGTAGGCTGAGGACTTGCACTGGGTTATGTCCAGATTACCTTTTCAAAAATACTTGATACAAAATGTGTGCCCTGTTCCATCTGGATCTCAGCAGGCAGCCCATATCGGGGAAAGAATTGGGTTAGCCCCTCCTTGGCAGAGATAGTTCTTCGGGATAATGGCCTCTGGGAATCGGGTCACCACATCCATAATGGTGAGAAGATACTGGTAATCCCGTTTTGTTTTCAGCAGGTGTCCCACACAATCCACTAGCATTCTGCTGAAGGGTTCCCCAAAATCTGGTATGGGAATTAGGGGTGAAGGTTTTATTGCAGCTTGGGGCTTCCCCACAACTTGGCACATGTGACCAGTTTGACAGAACTCCACCACATCTTTATGGAGTTGTGGCCAGTGAAGATGCTGTCTTATGCAGGGTTCGATTTTTCATATACCGACATGTCCAGTCATTGGAAGTTCGTGGGCCATTCTTAATATTTCTTTAAGGTACCTCAGTGGCATCCGTATCTGATGAAGCACTGTCCACTCTTCATCCGCAGGTCTGTAAGGAGGTCTCCACTTCCTCATTAGCACCTCGTTCTTGAAATAGTAACACTCTGCAACTCCCTCTGCTTCAGTTTTGGTTTGGACTGTCTGTGCCTTTTTTAACACTGGGTCAGGTTGTTGAGCCTCAACTAAGGACGATTTGTTTAACACATCCTTTGGGTCCTCTAACTTCCCAAAGAAGGTTTCAGATAACCAGACAGTAGGGTCATCCGTCTGCAGTGTCAGTTCAGGGGATTGTTTGGCCATGGACCGAGTCACCACACAATCAGTAAGAATGCCAGGGACCTTCTCCCGTAACTGTTCCGAAGAAGGGTCACTGACCCGAAACGTTAACTCTGCTTCTCTTTTCACAGATGCTGCCAGACCTGCTGAGTGGTTCCAGCATTTCTTGTTTTTATTTCTCCTGGAACTGCTCTGTCTCCCTGACCTCTTTTGGTCTCTCCAGAGCTACTGGGGAAGATGCCACCTTTTCCCCTGTCAGATCATTACCCAGGAGCTGATCGACCCCTCCACCGGTAAACTAGGTACAATCCCCATGGTTACCGGTCTTTAAACTGGGTCACATTCCAAGTGCAGTCGATATACAGGTATGGTCATATATCATCTTCCGATACCATTCACTAACACTCTAGCGTTCACTTCACTCTCTCGGGTAAAGGTCTTTTCCCAGCAGAAGGGTTTGTTTGGCCCCTGTATCCCTCAGTATGACTATGGGCTTGCTTGTCCCACTCGAGGGGTATGGGGTCACTTTTCCTTGGAATACAAATTCCTGGTAACTCTCAGGGATTTTGTTAAGTTTTCCCGCACTCTCTGTGGTGGGGTTACTGTGTCTGACTGTTACAGTTAAAGGCACAGCCTGACCTGCTGTGCTTTCCATCAGGGCCCGTTTTCCAGCACTGATCTAGTGGACTCTCATTAATCCTACAGGTTTTCCCCGTCACTTCCATTAGTCAACTCGATGGTGATCTGCCTTATTACTGTGGAAACACGCAGATCTTCAGCCATTACTCCTGCTCTCAGCACCTATTTGGCCTGAGGATGGACCCTTGTGTGTCCCGCTTCTTGCCCATGGCTGCTCGGGCTCCGATCTCCCTTCCACCTTTTATTCTCGGATCTTTGGGGTGACGAGGAAAGGGTTTTCCTCTGGGGTTAAGGCTTTGTGTACATGGGAAAATTCATCAGCCAGAATACCTTTGAACCTTCTGTCCCTCTATGTGGGTTTTACTGGGAGGGGGCGAGTTTGTGAACTCCTCGAGAGGGATCACCGCTCTGAGGGTTTCATATGTGGGCTCTATCTTGAGCGCTCATATCACTGGCCAAAAACAAACACAAAAATGGACTGTAAAATCTTCTATAGATACGTGAAAAGGAAACGTTTAGCTAAGACAAATGTGGGTCCATTACAGGCAGTGTCAGGAGAATTTATAATGGGGAATAGAGAAATGGCAGAGAAGCTAAATGATTACTTTGTGTCTGTCTTCACTGAGGAAGATACAAGAAATCTCTCAGAACAAGAGATCCAAGGGATTCGGGTGAATGAGGAAATGGATTTAATTAGTATGAGTAAGAAGGTTGTCTTGGAGAAATTAATGGAGCTGAAGGTTGACAAGTCCCCAGGACCTGATATTCTACATCCCAGAGTGTTGAAAGAGGAAGCTTTGGAAATAGTGGATACATTGGTGAATATCTTTCAATATTCTGTAGATTCTGGAACTGTTCCTGTAGATTAGAAGATAGAAAATGTCTCCCCAGTATTTAAGAATGGAGGGAGAGAGAAAACAGGGCACTACAGACATGTTAGCCTTACATCAGTCGCTGGGAACAAGCTATACTCTATTCCAAAGAATGTGATAAATGGATCTGATTAGGTAGAGTCAACATGGATATATAAATGGGGAACAATGTTTGACGAACCTGTTGGAGTTTTTTGAGGATGTTGCTCACAGAATTGATAAAGGGTAGTCGGTGGACGTGGTATACTTGGATTTTCAGAAAGCTTTTGATAAAGTCCCCGACAGGAGGTTGGTTAGTAAAATTGAAGCACATGGGATAGGAGATAATGTACTGGCATGGATTAAGGATTAGGTAACAGGCAGAAAGCAGAGAGTAGGAATAAATGGGCAATTCTTGCCTTGGAAGGCTGTGACTAGCGGGGTACGACAGGGATCAGTGCTTGGGCCCCGGCAGTTCACAATACGTATCAATGACTTGGATGTGGGGACCACATATTTCCAGGTTTTCGATGCCAGTAAACTAGATGGGAATGAGTGTTGCGAGGAAGATGCAAAGCGGCTTCAAGGGGATTTGGACAGCCGTAGTGAGTGGGCAAGAACATGGCAGTTGAAATATAATGTGGAAAGATGTGAGGTTATCCACTTCGGTAGCAGGAACAGATGTGCAGAGTATTTCTTAAACGGTAAGACAATTAGAAAGTGTAGTTGTACGAAGGGACCTGGAGTCCTCGTCAATAAGTCACTGAAAACAAACATGCAGGTGCAGAAAGCAATTAGGAAGACTAATGGTATGTTAGCCTTTATTGAAGTGGATTTGAGTGCAGTAGTAGCGACGTTTTGCTGCAATTGTATGGAACCTTGGTTAGACTGCCCCTGGAGTAATGTGTTCAGTTTTGGTTCCCTTACCTTAGGAAGGATGTTATGATCATAGAGGGAGTGCAATGACGGTTCATCAAACTTGTTCCCGAGATGGCGAGACTGTCCCACGAAGAGAGATTGGGGAAACTGGGCCTGTATTCTCTAGAGTTTCGAAGAATGAGAGGTGATCTCATTGAAACCTACAAAATACTGAAAGTGATAGACAGGGTAGATGCAGCTAACATGTTTCCCCTGGTTGGGGAATCTAGAACCAGGGGAAACAATTTCAAAATAAGTGGAAATCCACTAAGGACAGAGATGAGGAGACATGCCTTTTCTCAGAGGGTTGTGAATCTTTGGAATTCTCTACCCCAGAGGGCTGTGGAAGCTCAGTCATTGAGTATGTTTAAAGCAGATATTAACAGATTTATAAATGGAGTCATAGAGTAGTACAGCATCGAAACAGGCCATTTGGCCGTCCGCGTCTGGGCTGACTATAATGCCGATCCATACTAATCCCAACTGCTTACATTAATTCCATATCCCTCTATGCCTTGCTCATTCAAGTACCTGTCCAAATGCCTCTTGAATGTCACTACTGTTCCTGCCTCCACCACCTCCTCAGGCAGATCATTCCAGATACCCACTATTCTTTGTGTGAAACATTTACCCCTTTGATCCCTGTAAACCTCCTCCCTCTCACCTTAAATCTATGCCCTCTAGTTTTAGTCACCCTTACCATGGGAAACAGACTCTGACTATCTCCCCTATCTATGCCTCTCATAATTTTATATACCTCTATCATGTCTCCTCTCAGCCTCCTTCGTTCCAGGGAAATCAGACCCAGCCTATCCAGTCTCTCTTTATAACTCAATCCCTTCAAACCAGGCAACATCCTTGTGAATCTTTTCTGCACCCTCTCTAGCTTAATCACATCTTTTGTGTAGTGTGGCGACAAGAACTGCCCACAATACTCCAAATGCGGCCTAACCAACGTTATGCACAACATGACATCCCGACTCTGGTCCTCAATGCCTCGGCCTAAATACCAGTGACATAACGGGAAATGGGGATTGTGTCGGAAAAAGGCATTGAAGTGGATGATCAGCTATTATCATATTGAATGGTGGAACAGGCTCGATGTCCTACTGCTGCTCCTATGTTCCAATGTTCCCAAATTGCTTAACTCTTTCAAACGCCAGGTAGGTTTGGTCAAGCTGCTTTCCAAAGATTCTGAATTTCTGCTGGTCCAGCTCCAGTACTTTCTCATATGGGCCAGGATATCATTTTCAGTCCGCTCATAATCTGATGAACTTTCATCTTTCCTGTCATTTTATTTTGTAAAACCAGCATCCAGTTCTCTGACGGTCATTGCAGTTGCTTTGAAATTTTTTTAAAAGTAATGAAAAGTGCTGCCATATCCTCCTCATTGAACTTTAGAATGAACTGGGAGAACTTTCAGAGCTCAGCACATGGTCCTGAGCTCGGGATAGCTCCGTCAGCAGCTGTGCCTTCACTGGGTGTACTGGGAATTCCTCTAGTTGTTTGAGCCACCTTAACTCCCTTTTCTCCTTCTCCTTCTGGAACACTCTTACTTTTTCCCTTTCTTGACTCTCATTCTGCTCTTTCTCGCTCTCTCTGGAATTCTAATTCAAGTCTCTTCTGTTCTAGTTTTACCTTAGCTAACATTACTCTATCTGTTAGTGATTCTAACCCTGTTTGAGCCTTCAGCTTCAAGTGAAATATGGTTGGTCACAGTCTTACTATTTCGGGTTTCCTAGCTTTTGGACGGAGTGTAATCCCTAACCTTCCAGCTACATTACTGAACTTTCCAGCAGACAGGGTTTTAACCTGTACCGAGTTACTTCACTCTGTATGTAACTTCTTTATTCAAAAAGGGAGGCAGACAGAAAGCAGGAAACTACAGGCCAGTTAGCTTCACATTTGTCTTGGGGAAAAAGTTGGAAGCTATTATTAGAGGTGGTATAATCGGCACTTAGACCAAATCGAGGTAATCAGGCAGAATCAACATGGATTTATGAAAGTTAAATCATGTTTAATCAGTTTGTTGGAGTTCTTTGATGGAGTTTCATGTGCTGTGGATCAAGGGGAACCGGTGGATGTACTGTACTGAGATTTCTATAAGGCATTTGATAAGATGCCACATCAAAGTTTATCGCAGAAAATAAAAGCTCATGGTGAAGGGAGTAACTTATTGGTATGGATAGAAGATTGAGTAGCGAACAGGAAACCGAGTGTCGGCATAAATGGGTCATTTTCTGGTTGGCAAGATTAAAGGAGTGGTGTGCAATGGGGATCAGTGCTGGGGCTTCACCTTTTTACAATTTATATTAATGAATTGGATGAAGGGACCGAAGGTATAGTTGCTAAATTTTCCGATGACACAAAGATATGTAGGAAACTAAGTTGTGAACAGGACATAGGGGACTGCAAAGGAATATAGATAGGTTAAGTGAGTAGGAAAAGACCTGGAAAATGGAGCATACTGCAGGAAAGTGTGAAATTGCCCATTTTGGCAGGAACAATAAAAAGGAAGCCTGTTATCTAAATGGTGAGAGATTGCAGTGCTCTGAGATGCAGAGGGATCTGGGTGTCCAAGTGTATGAATCACAAATGGCTAGTATGTAGGTACAGCAAGTAACTGGAAAGCTAATAGAATGTTATTGTTTACTGCAAGAGAAATTGAATACCAAAGTATGGAGGTCATGCTTCAGTTTCACAGGGCATTGGTGAGACCACATCTGGAGTACTGTGTACAGTTTTGGTCTCCTTGTTAATAGAAGAATGTAAATGTATTGGGGGCAGTAAAGAGAAGGCTTATTAGACTGATACCTGGAATCGGCGGGCCGTCTTATGAGGGAATATTGGACAGGTTAGGCTTGTATCCGCTGCAGTTTAGAAGGGCAAGAGGCGACTTGATTGAAACATATAGGACTCTGAGGGGTCTTGACGGGGTGGATGTGGAAAGGATGTTTCCCATTGTGGGAGAATCTAGAATTAGGGGACACTATTTAAAAATAGGGGGGGGGGGTCACCCATTTAACACACAGATGAGGAGATTTTTTTTCTGTGAGGATCGTGGATTTTTGGAATTCTGTTCCTCAAAAGGCGCTGGAAGCAGAGTCTTTGAATATTTGTAAGGCAGAGGTAGATAGATTATTGATAAGCAAGGGGGTGAAGATTATCGGGGGCTGGTGGAAATGTGAAGTCGAGTTTACAATCAGATTAGTCATGATCTTATTGAATGGCAGAGCAGGCTTGAGGGGCCGAGTGCCCTACTCCTGCTCCTAATTCATCTGTTCATATTTTCATAAACTGTGGCTTAGGATGGTACTGTCTCCGAATGTGAACTTTTTAGTGCTGTAGCAGCGAACGCCACAATAAAACCTACATTGAAATCTTCATTTTTCTGCTGGGAATCAATTGTTTTTCCTACTTCTAATTTCTCGTTTGTCATTGGGTTACAATCAATTTCTGTTACAGCCATGTGAGGAGTGGTCCCAGGTCCCCTCTTGTCCTATCTCAGATTTGACCACAAAGGCTTTATTCCTTTTTTAGCAGTGGACGTGCTGACCACCTCAGAGAGTATTTTACCTTGTACTTTTATTGTGCTCGTGAAAGAGCCAATCAGACAGGTTTTCTTGAGATTAAACAAGAGGTGAGTTTATTATACTTCACAAACTAAACTGATCTAAATAAAATAATAAACATGTACGCTACACATTCACGCACAAACTCACATGAGAATCACACACAAATAAATTAGAGTGAGAAATACACTGGTGTTGGATGAGAGTCCATGATAAATAAAAAAAAAATACACAGTCTGTGAGGTTGGATAATTCTGTGGTCTGCGCCTTTGCCACTCTTGCATATGAGTTTCATGTCATCTGCAGGAGTTGAAATTGTTTATTTTTACATTTAATTCTATATCATGTATCTATCTATATGTCAGGAACAGCACTGGTTCTAACACTGACCCCTGAGAAATAGCACTGTACACTCCCCCTCCCCCAGAATAAACAATGTCTGTTCACAACTTCTCTCTGCTTTCTGTCCCTGAGTCAATGTCATATCCACACTATCACTGTCACATTAATCCATGTCTTCCATTTTTCATAACAAGTCTATGAAATGTCATTTGATGACAGGCCTTTTGAAAGTTCATATACATAACACGAAACAAGCTGACCTCATCAACACCCACAGTTATGTCATCAACTAACTTGATCAAGATTATCAGACATGATTGGTTATCAAGCTATCCATCCTGTTTGTCATTTATTATCAGATGTTTTTCCAAGAAAGATATATTTTTGAGCTGGGTTATGGCCTCCAGAAATTTCCAATCGCCGACATTAGACTGATTGGTCAGAAGTTACAGGGTTTATCCCATCTCTTTTTTTAAACAGGGTGCATAATTTACAGTCCTCCACTCCCCTGTCACTACTCCCATAGCCAAGGAGGAGTGAAAGCTTCTGGCCAGTGACTCTACCACTCCTTCCCTTAACAAACCTCATACATAACACCCAGTCTGGGTCACTGTTCTACTTTATTTTGGAACACTAATTGTTGGTTTGACAGGGGTTAACTGAATCTGTTTGTTCAGTGTGTGTAATTAATGTCAGTCTCCATGGACTCTAATTGTGTCATTGGAAAGTTTTCCACTTCTATTAATAAGGGATTTCCTCCAATGTGTTGTTCCAAGCCGGGAGCGTCACCTCCACACTAACAGCAGCTCCAGAGAGCGGAAAAGGATTGATCAGAATCTGAGAACAATAGATTGGAATGTAACAAAAATGGATCAGAATCTGAGAACAATAGATTGGAATGTAACAAAAATGGATCAGAATCTGAGAATAATAGATTGGAATGTTACCAAAATGGGCAGCAAGAGTTTTTCCTATTGGTTTGGCGAATTTACTGCAGATTATTATTGGAGAACATTAGAAATGCGCATCTATTATGCACTAAAGATGATTGAAACGATTTACTATCCTATCCTCGCTATTATTGGTGTCCCTGGTAAGTCTCTGTATCCAACTATTAGATCTATAAACCATATGTCACTGATTTGTGTTCTTGCCATGTAAATCCTGGGAATACTGAAGCCTCTGTCTTCAGTCTCTCTCACAAAATCTGTTCCCGATCCACTGTCTGTATCCACCTCACTGGCCAATGTCTGAGGCTGAACCAGACAGTTTACTACCTCTATGTTCTATTTACACCTGAGCTGAGTTCATCGCCATGTTCTCTCCATCACTTAACCTGCCTACTGCCACTTCTGTAATATCACCCGTCTCCACCTCTGTCTCAAAACATCTCCTGCATAAACCCTCATCCGTGCCTTTGTTAAATCCACACTAGACTATTCCAATTCTGTCCTGGTCACCCTTCCAGTTATAATCCTCCATAAACCACAGCCCATCCGGAACTCTGCTGCCTGTATCCTAACTCACATCAAATCCCGATCACCCATCACCCCTGTGCTCACTGATCTACATTGGCTCCCGGTCTGGCAGCACCTCAATTTAAATATTCTCATTCTTGTGTTTGAATCCCTCCATGGCCTCACCCCTACAATTAGTCGCATCCCCCTGTCCATATCCCATATTCTTGAAAATCATATCAGAATTGGACACAATTCTCCAGATGGGACCAAACCAATGATGTATAAAAATCAGCATTTCCTCCTGAGTTTTATTACTCTGTGCCTCTCTCTAACACCAAGGACACTACATGTTACCTTCAGTGATCTGTGTGTGTACACCGCAGGTCTCTCTAATCCTTCACCCACTTTATAATGGTACCATTTAGTTTATATTGTTTCTCCTCATACGTCCTACCCAAATGTCTCACTTCACACTTCACTGTGTTAAATTACATCTGCCATGTTCCTGCCCACTTTACCAGTCAGTCTCTGTCCTCCTGAAGTCTGTTACTATCCTTCACACTGTTTATTAACATTTCTGAGATTCCTGCCATCTGAAAACTTTGACATTATCCCCTCTGTACACAAGCCCATTGTATTAACATACAGCAACAGTGATCCCAACAGTGACCCTGGGGAATCCCACTGTGTACTTCCCTCCAGACTGAACAACAACCATTCTCCACTACTCTCTGCTTTCTGTCACTTAGCTAACTTCCTGCATGCTGGCACTGAATATAAAAAAGAGCTGCATTTCTATAGCGCCTTTCATGACCACTGGACGTCACAAAGCATCTTACTCCCAACTGGTACTTTTTAAAGTGTGGTCACTCTTGTAATCTATGACGGAGAGCAAGCTCCCACAAGCAGCAATGTGATAATAATCAGTCCTGTTTTTGTGATGTTGATTGAATGATAAATATTGACCAGGACACAGGGAATAATTCCCTTACTCTGCTTCTAAATAGTACGATGGGATATTTAACATCCACCTGAGAGGAGAGACGGGGCCTTGGTTTAACGTTTCATTCTAAAGATGGTGCATCTGGCAGTGCAATACTCCCACGGTATTGCACTACAGTGTCAGCCTTGATTCTTGTGATCAAGTCCTGCAGTGACACTTGATCCTAGAAGCTTGTGACTGAAAGGGGAGAGAGCTGCAAACTGAGTCACGGCTGATATTGGTCCTTTAATCCCATGTGTTTCTAATTTGGTAACACAGCTGTTATGTGGGACATTATCAAACACCTGGTGAAAGGATAGGAGTATTGGGAAAGTACAGGCAGGAACAATCATAGAATTATAGAATAGCATTGCACTGAAGGAGGCCATTTGGTCCATCAAGTCTGTGCTGTCACTTTTGAAGAGCTTCCAGTTAGTCCCACACCCGGGCTCTTTCCCAGATTCTTCCATTTTTTTCGCCTTAAGATATCTATCCAATTGCCGTTTGGAATCTACTATTGACTCTATATCCTTCAGCCTATCAGACCACACATTGCAAATCCGAAACACCCATTGCATAAAAAAATCCCTGTGTCACCTCTGCTTCTTGTTTCCAATCACTGTAAATCTGTGTCCTCTGGTTAATGGCCCCTCACACATTGGAAACAATTTCATTTTATTTAATTTATCTAAATCCTTCATAATCTTAAACATTTCGATCAGATCTCCTTTTAAATTTCCCTGCTCTGAGGTGAACAATCCCACCTACATAACTGTAATCCCTCATCCCTGGAAAAGTTCCAGTAAAACTCTTTTATCCCCTCTCCAAAGGTTTCATGTGCTACCTAAAGTGGGTTTCCCAGTATTGGACACAATATTCCAGGTGGAGATGAACTAGTCTTTTCTATAGGTTTAATATAACATCCTATTCTACTCTGTGTCTCTATTAATAAAGCCTAAGTATCTATTTGCTTTGTTAACTGTTTGTTAACCTGTTCAGCTAACTTCAAAGATTGCACACAAACACCCCAGGTCTCTCTTTTATTCTCACCACTTGTAAAGTGGAACCATTTAGCTTATATTATCTCTCCTCATGCATCCGCATGCAGCTCACCATCACCTTCGCAAGGGCAATTATGGATGGACAATAAATGCTGGTCGAGTCAGCGACACCCACATCCCATGAACAAATAATATAGTAAAATATTCCCACAACGTACCACCTCACACATCTGCCATGTCAATTAAATATTAGGAAGACTGAAGCCAATGTTTTCAAACCCCACATCAAACCCTCCCTCGCTACATACTCCATCCCTCTCCTTGACAACTGTCTGAGACTAAACCAAACTGTTCACAAGCTGCTGTCATTGTTGACCCTGCGATGATATTCCTGTCAAATATTCACGCTGTCACTAAAATTGACTATTTCCACCTCTGTATCATCACACAACGTTGCCCCTCTCTCAGCTGTTCTGCTGATGAAACACTTCCCCTTGCCTGTGTTACCTGTAGACTTGACTATTCCAGCACACTCCTGGCTGGTCTCCCACATTCTACCCTCTATAAACTTGAGGTGATCCAAAACAGTGCTGTCCATGTCCTAACTCACACCAAGTCCTGTTTACCCATCACACCCTGTACTCACTGACCTACATTGGATCCTGGTCAGTAACACCTCAATTTTAAAACTCTTAGCCTTCTTTTCTAATCCCTCATTGCCTCACAGCTCCCTATATCAGCACGCATCTAATTCTGGCCTCTTGAGCATCCCCCATTTTAATTACTCTACCATTGGTAGCCGTGCCTTGAGCTGCCGAGGACCTAAGCTCTGGAAGCGAAGAGCAGAACTTCTTCAAGGTAGGCATTCCTGGAGGAGAGGTGGCAGTGAATTAAACATGAAAATAAAAACAAAATACTGCCGATGCTGGAACTCTGAAATGAGAACATAAAGTGTTGGAAATACTTAGCAAGTCTGGAAGCATCTGTATAGAGAGAAACAGATTTAATGTTTCAGATCTATGACCCTTCATCGGAACTGGTAAACGTTAGAAATGTGACAGTCTGTCATTTAATCTCTCCCCTCTCTGTCCCATGACTGTCCTTCCTTCTTCTTCTTCCCCTTCTCCTCTTTCAGTTGCTCAAAGACTGTTACATTTCTAACGTTTACCAGTTCTGATGAATGGTCACAGATCTGAAACATTAACTCTATTTCTCTCTACACAGATGCTGCCAGACTTGCTGAGTATTTCCGGCACTTTCTGTTGTCATCCCTAAGCCCTGGAATTCTCTCCCTAAACTCTAAATGCAGTAAGTTGCACAGAGTCCAGATTTAGGGAGTACGGCTTGTACAGAGTGCTAGATGCAGTAAAGTTAATGAGTGACTGAATTTTGAGTTGATCTCTTTCCAAAATTTAGTTATTTTTTATATTTAGCATTTCACTTAATTGTAATCTGAACTTGTAGTTTCTTTCACAGTCTGTTAGTGACAGCTGGACAGTTAATTGATGATCATGGAATAGGAGGGTGGGACAGCTTGGATAATACAGAATAAAAGCAAAATACTGCGGATGCTGGAAATCTGAAACAAAAACAAGAAATGCTGGAATCACTCAGCAGGTCTGGCAGCATCTGTGGAAAGAGAAGCAGAGTTAACGTTCCGGGTCAGCGACCCTTCTTCGGAACTGGATAATACAGAAACTGGCTTGATGAAAGATAACAGTGAGTTGTGCTAAATAGTTGTTTTTCAGACTGGAGGAAGGTAGACAGTGGTGTTCCCCAAGGGTCAGTGCTAGGACCACTGCTTTTTTTATGATATGTAGAAATAATTTGGAGATTGGAATACAGAGCAATATTTCAAAATTTGCTGATAATGACAAACTTAGAGGCGCAGCAGACAGTGAGGTTGATACCGATCAATGTAACAGGACATAGATAAACTAGCAGAATGAGCAGCCAAGAGGCAGATGGAATTTAATATAGACAAGTGTGAGGTGATACATTATATCAGAAGTAACAGGTTGAGGCAGTGTACACTTAATGGCACAGTTCTCAAGAGTGTGCAGAGACAGAAGGACATAGGTTTGATGTACATAGATACTTAAAGGTGACAGGACATATTAAGAGAGTCGTTCGTAAAGCATATGAGATCTTTGGATTCGTAAATAGAGGTAGTGAGTACATAATAAGTAAAGTCATGCTGTAACTTTATGAAGCTCTCGTTATGCCCCAACTGGAGGACTGCATCCAGTTCTGTTCACCACACTTTAGGAAGGATCTGAGGGTCCTTGACAGGGTGTAGAGGAGATTTTCCAGAATGGTTCCAGGGATGGAGGATTTCAGCTACAAGGTTAGTTTGGAAAAGCTGGGATTGTTTTCCATGGAGTGCAGGAGATTAAGAGGAGATTTGATAGAGGTATATAAGATGGTAACATGTTTGGATAATGTAGACAGGAAAATATGTTCCCATGAGTTAATGGTGCAAGGACTAGAGTTCAGGTTGTGGACAAGTGATACGAAGGATGTGAGGTACAACATTTTTACACAGCGAGTGGGAAAGGCCTGGAAATCACTGCCTACGAGGGTGGTGGAAACAGAGATGGTGAATGATTTCAGAAGGATATTGGATGAACAATTGAGGGAAATAAACTTGCAGGAACATGGAGACAGAGCTGGGGAATGAGACTGACTGGATTTATCTACAAAGAGCTGGCATGGACTCGATGGGCCGAATGGTCTCATTCCCTGCTGAAATGACCACGACTCTCTGACAGCGGAATACTATTATTACTGCTTTCCTGTAATGGGAAAGTTTATAATGGACTGGGCAGTATCACCCTGTTGAACCCCGTGATGTAAGTGAAATATTTGATGTCCCAGAATGTGGTTAATAAATGTCCTTCACAAACAGAGTAAATCAGTTCAGACCCACACACAATTCTGGATCATTCACAATGGGGAGTAGTTTCTCCTGGTTTTCTCTACATAGGTCAGCAGTCAGGCTTTTCACTGTGTCCCCCAACTCCATGTGGAAAGTATTGTCAGGGTTAGGTGAGATAAGACACGTTGTGCTACAGATTTCTTCAATTGTATTACTGCTTCCGTGATCTCTTCAGTCCAACCGGGTTAAATCTGGTCATCGCCATCATTAGGTAGTCCATAAAGAGGAGGCACAGTCTCTGCAAATCGAGGGATGAGGGTCCACTGATACCCTATCAGCCTGAGGATAGGACACAGGGCAGTCTTTGAGATGGACAGGGGTAGACACTGGATGAGGGTCCACTGATACCCCACCAGTCTGAGGTTAGGACACAGGGCAGTCTTTGAGATGGACAGGGGTAGACACTGGATGAGGGTCCGCTGATACCCCACCAGTCTGAGGTTAGGACACAGGGCAGTCTTTGAGATGGATAGGGGTAGACACTGGATGAGGGTCCATTGATACCCCACCAGCCTGAGAATAGGACACAGGGCAGTCTTTGAGATGGACAGCGGTAGACACTGGATGAGTGTCCATTGATACCCCACCAGTCTGAGGATAGGACACAGGGCAGTCTTTGAGGTGGACAAGGGTAGACACTGGATGAGGGTCCATTGATACCCCACCAGCCTGAGGATAGGACACAGGGCAGTCTTTGAGGTGGACAGGGGTAGACACTGGATGAGGGTCCATTGATACCCCACCAGCCTGAGGATAGGACACAGGGCAGTCTTTGAGATGGACAGGGGTAGACACTGGATGAGGGTCCATTGATACCCCACCAGCCTGAGGATAGGACACAGGGCAGTCTTTGAGGTGGACAGGTGTAGACACTGGATGGTCTCAGCTTTTGCTGAAACCCTCATCCATGCCTTTGTTACCTCGAGACTTGACTATTCTAACACACTCCTGGCTGCTCTCCCACATTCTACTCTCTGTAACCTTGTGGTCATCCAAAACTCTGCTGCATTCTTCTAATTTACACCAAATTCTGTTCACCCAACATTCCTGTGCTCACTGGCCTACTTTGTCTCTTAGTCCAGTAACACCTCAATTTTAATATTCCCACTCGTATGATCAAATCCCTCCATGGCCTCACCCCTCTGATTATCCCAATCCCCTGTCCATTTCCAATATTCCTGAAACTGACCACACATTTCATCTCTCCAGCTCCACTGGTGCTGTGGAAGTTTGGATCCATAACATGGTGTGAGCTGCACTGCCAGTCACATCCAGTACATTGTACAGGACACCCAGGCTGGCCGGGGTGCCAGCCTGGGTGTAACGTGTGTGTGTGTCTGTAGCATGAGGAGGGGTCTGAATATGGTGTCAATCAGCCATTCCGGCAGCTTTGATATACGTCTTTCAAACTTGGTCTGTGCTTATCCACTGACTGCCTGTGTCAGTCTCTCTCAGCTGAACATACATTCAGCAGCACAAGGAACCCCCTCCAGTGCTATTGAAAATGACCAGGCATCCAGCTTAAAGGTGAGGGGTTTTTGACTTACTTCTGCTATTATAAAGTTGGTGGAGGTGCTGTGGATGGTTTTCTGGAGGCTGTGTTGTGAGCTGCTGCAAACAGTCAGGGAGGACAGAGGATTTGGTGACCCAACTCTGGACGAGGTTTGGGGACTGTAGTTACAGTGTCTCACGAGATGCTTCTCTCTTTGTGTTGGGAATTCCTGGACGGGGTAGATCTTATAATCCGTGTTAAGGAGGGAGACCAGACACCAGTTCGTAAGCAAGCAGAGATCACCCCTCTTCAGTAACAGGATGACAACCACCCTGTGCCACGAGAGGGGCACCTCACGGGTCGTCAGGCTTTCCCCCAGGACCCGCATGTATTTGTCCCCCAGGACGTCCAGGAACACGCTGCCAAACTCCACGGTCAGCTCATCCTGCCACAGCGATTTGCTCCTTGAGAAATGGTGGAGGGCACCGTACAGCTCCGCCAATGTGAGCGGAGACTCCAATCCTTTGGCAGCCTCCGGGCTGACCTTCAGCAGGTCCTCCTATAAAACTCTGCACGTGTCCTCGCTGGAGGGGTTCAGAGAAAACAACACACTGTAATAGGTACGGTCCAGGAAGCCCATTCCCTCCGGATCCGTGATGGAGGATCCGTCATCTGCCAGCAGCTCAACGAGCTGCTTATGGACCCCCGGCCATTTTTCCAGTGAGTAGAAGAAAGGTGAGGTGTGGTCCAAATCTTCCAGGATCTGGATCTGCGACCTTAAATATGCGCCTCGGGACGATATGAATTGCAGGACCCTCAGCGCGCCCTTCTTCTCTTTGCGCACCTGTCACAGCGTGGGGTCTGTGATGGCCTGATTGAGATGGGACTCCAAGTCGCGCACCTCCCTCTCTAGGGGCCATTCTCGGTTTCCCGCCTCTTGGTCGACCCCTTTGCTTACTTCTGTCAGAAGACATGGATGTGAGGCTTGCCACATCCCGCCATAGACTCAGGGAGAGGACGCCCCCCTGCTTCCTTCTCCAGCCGGCCCAGATCGACGGAATGAGTCATGGAATCGCTCGTCCTCCAGCAGCCAGTTGTAATAAGTGCCAGTACACGGTACCCTCCCGTGTGCAGAGTGGAGTTAACTCCGCCCACACCAGGTGGTAGTCTGAGCACGGCACCAGCCACATGAAGGCCACCAAGATGCAGGAGGCGTATGTCTGTGAAATGTAGAGTCGGTCAATTCGGAACTCTCCTCCTGAGGCCTCCTGATGAGGGCACTGGAGTTGGGATGGAGATTCCACCAGGCGACCACCAAGTCGAGGGAGTTGATCCATCAAGTCACCCTGCCACTCCAGGAGCCAGGTAGCATCGTCTCCCAATGTGGGTTTCCTGCAGAAAGCTCATCGCATATCTCCCTTCCCTGAGGACTGTGAGACTGAAAACGGCTGAGAGACGCCCCCTGCTCCTGTTGATGTTGAGTCTGGCTATGGATATCTTCATGTCAACAATACCACCATCCTGTCACCAATACCTTACTGTGAGGAGAGAGTGGAACTGCTCATCGCCTTCCACTCCCCCAGCAATCCAGAGAGGACACTTTGAACAGACATCGCACGATCTTTTTCACATTTACCACCCACCTTGAGGGCAAGACGGACAGACCTGATGATCAGCGCCAGCTCCACACACTGGTCAAGGGCCAGCTGAACTTTATTGTGACAATCCCTGCAAGCAGCAATGAAGTCCCGGAGTTCTGCAATGGGCATGAGAGGAGACTCGGTAGGAGGCATGAGGGAGTGCACCGCCTCAATGGCAATGGATTCAAGGTCGTCCTCCGTGCCCCACACCGAGTCCCCATCCTCCTCCGTGCCGTCACCGCCCGTGGCCTACTCATCCACCACACTCTGTGGAGTGGAAATCCAGGCCACGACAGCTAGTCTCACCTCCCTCATGATCGAACCCGCAGGATCGATGGTGGAGGAGTCATTCCTAGATTCCTCTGGGGAAACTAGGAATATGAGTGCCTGTGGTTCAGGACACCCTCTCCCCCTCCGTCCCCGGGCTTGTGATCAGCCTAGGGGGAGGCAGTTGTGTCTCGACACTGGAAATCCAGCCGGAGCGGGACCCGAGGTAGAGAGAGGAGGCCATCTCCCACCCTGCCAGCGCCACAATACCAGCAGACAGGGCACTGTTAACATTATTCAAATCAACCTCCAGGGCGGATCCATCCTGGATGGCAGGAACAGGTGGCCGAGAGCGTTGACCCTCACAGGTCTCAGCCCCACCCAGGACACCGGACCCAGTGAGAGATGGAATGTTTTCTCCTGGTGGATCCACAGTCTCCCCCATCAGGGGAGGGGAGCTTCACCACTACCCCCCCCCACCCCCCAACCTCGCGTGTTGTGAAAGGTACAGAGGCTTCTGTACCCAGTCCATTTTGTGGGATAAAAAGCTGCAACTTAGGCCTCGAGCTCCAATGGTACTGGTAGCGCGGGGAGTCCGAGGACCAACCAGGAGACAGACCCTGTTCCTCTCGGCAATCTGCAGTGAAGGGACGCCTCCTTCTCTTATTCATGGAGAGGTGAGGAGGTTCAGAGACCTCGGTCTCATTAGACATCTCTGTTTCTACCTCCAAACCCTCCACTGTGTAGAGGGAGATTTACTCTGGATCTAACCCCGTTTGTTTTAAAGCTGGCCTTTATAGCTCAGGCCCCTTTTGTATTTTTGTCGATGGGTACTTTATTCCCCAGGTCCCCTTTATATAAATTTTAAAATAATTTTATTAAAATAGATAAATAAACCAAATGCTCAAATTAAAATGCCATTCTCGGCATTACTGATGCATCTTTGTTCTTTGTATCCCAGCCCCTGCGGTATCCACCGATGGTGGAAGGCCTCAAGTGTGCCAGATTCTGAATAGATCCCGGTTAAAGACAGGAACTTCAGTCCGTGTCATCCACACCCATAGCGGCAGGAGGTGGAAAGAGGGTTTTCAAGGTTTTTACCTACAGGAACAATCAAAGTGCCAGAGCTCACATTTCCTCTGTCCCTGAGTGTCATTACTCATTATGCCCCCTGGAGGAACACCTCTCTCTCTCTCTCTCACTCACACGCTCCCTCTCTCACTCTCTCTCTCTCTCTCTGTCTCTCTTTCTCTCTGTCTCCTTCCCAGCAGAAAGCAATTGCTATTTAACACTCCAACATCCATGTTATCAAAACTTTTGTCCTCCCCACTCACACCAGTTTAAAATATAACTATACACACATGTTAAACAACCAACTACATTCAGACAGCATGCAGGACCAGACGTAACTGACCGTAATAGACACTGGCTGAGACAGACAAAGAAATCAAACAGGAAACTTCAAATACAAAAACAGACCCACTTACTCAAACACAAGCTTTTCCTCCTGTTCTCCTCAGACAGTGTTTCAGCCTTACTGTGGCTCCGAAAGATTTCCTTTCCTTTTATATCACAATCTCACACGTGACTTGGTGGGATTGAGAGTAACAGACTGTTCCATTCGGTGTTGTCACCACATTAACGGGACAGCCTGCCAAGGAGGTTACCTTAACGGGACAGATTGGTAAACGTTCTCCCGCTCCAACATTGTCCCCCTCCGAGGCCTCCTGCTCAGTTTTAGTGCCACCTGTGTGATACTTTGCTTTTTGTGACGGCTGCTACACCCGCCTGGGAGCTGCTTTCCCTCTGGGTTTGCAATCACTGAAAGTTGGACCTGCACTGTGCATGCTCTGTCTTCCGGTGGGGTCACTCCTGTAACTCCCTAAGGACACCTCTAGATTCCTCTAACTTCTGGGTCACTGGACATTATCCTGTGTGACAGTGACAGTATGTTTCTCTGCTAACTCTAACTGCTGCTGAACTGCACAAGCCTGTACTGCATTAAGTGTCTGTTGTTGTATAGTGACAGTAAAGTACACTAGCTTATTGTGTAACTCATGTAGCTGTGTCTGCTGCTGCTGCTGGGTCTGTTCACTTTGAGCTACCATTTCTCTCACCTGTGACTGTATCACTTCCTCATCGCACTGTGCACGGTGTGATGCTGGATATGGAGTCAGATTTAAAGCCTTTTCACCCTTCTGATGTTTAGCCAAGACGTGTACCTGGATAAACTTCACTATATTTTAAAAGGAACGTGTGCATGCTTCCATCGACAGTCTCCTAACAGGGACTGGATATTGTCCATATTACACTTAGTGCATAACTCTTCCTCATATGTTTCCCAGAGACCCTTCTTCCCATTGTCTTTTTGTGACATAATGTGCATTTAAAGAGACATCACTGGGTCAGTATAATCTGCCGTCCCTCAAAAGAGTTTATCCCTGCAAGAATTTTCACTGGTCAAACGAATATTCCTATGTTTGCAAAACTTTGCTACAACACCCTTGGTTTGCATTGTAGTCAAAGTCCCGGGTTTCAGCACCACTTGTAAGATCTGGGGTTTGATTGAATGTAATTGTCAGACTTAGGTCAATTACAATGACAGTCTATGTTGGGAGATCAGATCTAAAAGGGACTTGCAGCTCAGACTAGCTATAAAACTACATGTGTACGAGGCTGCTTTCACAAGCTTCACAGACTGAATGAAGTTCTGCACAATAAGCAGAACATGGTGATACTGAGCAAAGGGAAGTGGTCAGCAGTTGTGTTCACAATGGAACACCCGGTCCTCAACCTCCGGTTAACTGTGGAACCTTGTCTCTTCATTGGAGTCTATCTTCTGTCTTCTTCTTGATGATGATGTGCGCTTTTGGGGTCTTACAAGCTCTTAATTTATACACATTTCCCAGCTTGGTTCTGTTCCATATTAGGTAAAAGGCCATTTCTGTTCATTTGATTGGTCAGTCATTAACTAACTACCCTTCCATGATGGTACTTTGAGCCTGGTTTAAGTCATTGTCTTTATCGTTCAGTGGGGGGTGGGGGGGGGGAGGGGCCTCTAGATTCCAGCTGCCTTGACTCTATGAATTCCTTTACAATGTCTTGTTTTGAAATGCAAATAAACTAGAAATTCTCGAAGTAACAGTTTGTAAGACGCCAGGAATGTAAGGGATTTGGATTGTTTAATTGTCCTGTGGTTCAAAATGTGTCTGTGACCAGGAATGAAATCTGCTATTTTTTGTTCTGATAACAATCCTGATGCATCTGTAACATCCACAAGGGGTGATGAAATTACTGAAGGAAATGTAAACACATGCTCACCAGCAAGGCAGTATCTCATATCATCGTCTGAACAAAGAATTAGACATCTCATTGGACAATTGTAGCCTACGGTGGATTTTGATAGGACAGTGTGATCTTGTCAGTGAAACATTCAGCCCACCTTGATATGAAAGGTGCAAAATCATTGGAAATAGTGATTCTGTGATAAGGTCGAGGAGATTGGTCAGCGACAGAACGATTAGCAGGGAGGGAAATGCTCACTGGGTTATCATGTATGCATGACTCCTTGTAACATGTTTGTGACTAATTGGTGTATTGTGAATGGGTATTTTGTATAATTGTTAACTAGTAGTATTCCTATTGAATCTAGTAGAGTCATTGGTGTTTAATTTGAACTTTGAGTGCTGTGTCATTCTTTCATGTAATTCTCATGTTTGAACCATAGAGTAACCAATCAAAAAGATGACAGTTTATAAACAACATTTGTTTATATATGTGGACATGAGGCTTCACATTATCATTGCCAGGAATGTAGGCACAAATACCTGTGTCCAGAGTTATGTCCTAGACAGTTTATAAACAACATTTGTTTATATATGTGGACATGTGGCTTCACATTATCATTGCCAGGAATGTAGACACAAAGACCTGTGTCCAGAGTTATGTCCTAGACAGTTTATAAACAACATTTGTTTATATATGTGGACATGAGGCTTCACATTATCGTTGCCAGGAATGTAGACACAAAGACCTGTGTCCAGAGTTATGTCCTAGACTAGTTAACGACCCTTATGAAAATCTCTGGAATACCATTCCTACATCTTTATTGTCCATCCATAATTATTCTTGACACCGAGTGGCTTGCTAGACTATTTCAGAGGACAGTTAAAAGTGAACCACATTGAGTTACATGGAGACCAGAACAGATAAGGATGGTAGATCTCCTTCCCTAAAGGACATTAATGGACCAGATAGATTGTTATAAAAATCGATGATGGCTTCATGGCAACATTATTAAGTCCAGATTTCAATTCCAGTTTTTATTCATCAATTGAATGCAT
Source organism: Heterodontus francisci (assembly GCF_036365525.1). Classification (NCBI taxonomy): domain Eukaryota; kingdom Metazoa; phylum Chordata; class Chondrichthyes; order Heterodontiformes; family Heterodontidae; genus Heterodontus; species Heterodontus francisci. Next base: position 2,835,422 of record NW_027141936.1, read on the forward strand.
TACATAATTGAATTTTAAATTCCACCTTCTGCTATGGTGGGATTTGAACCCATGTCCCCCGGGAATGAGCCTGCGCCTCTGGTGAGATTGCCAGTATCCCACTTTCACTGACACGCTACATCACATTCCTCCCTTAAGATACTACATAAAAACTTCCTCTTTGACCAAGCTGTTGGTCATCTGACCTCATATCTCCTGTTGTGTCTCTGTGTCATACGTTGCTTCATAATGCTCCTGTGAAGCATCTTGTGATGTTTTATTACATTAAAGGCACTATATAAATATAAGTTGTTGTTTTTGACATTTACTAGACATGACTTGTCTTACCATATACTTCCTGCTGGCCATTTGTTGTCCATGTTTTTTTTTTCTTTTCTCCAGCATCAAATACGTTTGTCCTGGGATGTGAACTCTAGAAATTTCCCCATCAGTGACAGTAAATATAGAGTTTACTCCACCTCTCCTTTTTTAATCAGGGTGCAACATTGTCAACCCTCCAGTCCTCTGTCACGAATCACATATCCAAGGAGTATTGGAAGATTCTGGCCTGTGAATCTGCTATTCCCACCTTTCCCTCCCTCAGCAACCCTCATACATCCCATTCAGACTGGGCAAATGTTATCGTTGATTGTGGTACAAAAGGTGTTGAAATGAAAAGGGTTAACTAAACCTATTTGTTCAGTAACTGTAATTAATGTCAGTCTCCATGGGCCCTAATTGTGTCACTGGAGGGTTTTCCTTTTCTATTAATAAGGGACTCTTTCAATGTGTTATCACATAGCGTCAAAGGGAACATCACGCTCGGCACTGACAGGGATCAGTGACTCCAGAGAGAGGGAAGGGATAGATCAGAATCTGAGAACAATAGATTGGAATGTTACAGCAATGGATCAGAATCTGAGAACAATAGATTGGAATGTTACAACAATGGACAGGAGTTTCTCCTCGGATCTTTACTATCTTTCTACATATTGGGATTGGTACTCATTAGACGATCGGATTTTGTATGCACTTGAGATAATTCAATATATTTACTATCCCATCCTGGCTGTTGTTGGCGTCCCTGGTAAGTCTCTCGATACAGCTATTAATTCTACAAACCATGTTTAATTGCATTACTGCTCCTGTAGTTTACTCTGCCCTTCTTGCTGCTGCTACTGTTGCTGGTGAATCTCTACCTCCAGCTATTAGCTGTCAACCCATTGCTAATTGTATTACAGTTCTTGTAAATTCATCTTTCATCTTGGGTCCTGTCTTTGCTCCTGATAAGTCTCTATTTCCCGCTAGGTGATCTGTAAACCCTGTTTCACTGAAATACTCTTATGTCTTGTAAATATTAGGAAGACTGAAGCCAGTGCCATTGGTCTTCATCACAAACTCCATCTCCTATCTGTGAATCACCTACCCCACCCTGCCCAATATCCGAGGCTGTTTACAACATCTGTGTTCTATTTATACCTGAGCTGAATTCATCTCCATATTCCCTACATCACCAACCCTGCCTATTACCACCTCTGTAATATCACCGATCACAACCTCTGCCTCAGCCCATCTGCTGCATAAACCCTCATCTGTGCCTTTATTCACTTGATTTTTCCAATTGTATCCTGGTCACCTTCCCAGTTATAAACTTCTATAAACCACAGCCCATCCAGAACTCTGCTGCCTGTGTTATAACTCACACCAAATCCCGATCACCCATCACAACTGTGCTCACTGATCTACATTGGCTCCCGGTCTGGCAACACCCTTAATTTTAATATTCTTATTCTTGTGTTTGAATCCCTCCATGGCCTCACCCATCCAATTAGTCCCATTCCCGTGTCCATTCCCATATTCTTGAAAATCTTCCATCAAGTCTATTTCCATGTCCCCTTTCAAAGTGAATTTCCTTCCCTCTCTACCTCTTCTTGGTGGTGATTTTCAGCTCTTACAGCAGCATTGTTGCCCACATTGTGGAAACCTGGATCTATAAAAGGGTATGAGCTGAGCTCCCAGCCATTTCCGCTGTGGCCTGCACACTGTCCCATGCTGTGCAGTACTCTAGCCCGGGTGTACATTGTGTGCACCAGTAGCACGAGGAGTTGTGGAATGTCATGTCAAACTGCTATTCCAGCAGCTTTGATGCAGGGCTCTAGGTCAATAGCACCATGTATGTGCTGTTAGTGTGATTTGCACAGATGGGCACTTCTACTGTGGCCTGCACAATGCCCCACGCTGGGCAGGGCTCTAGGTCAATCGTTCCATGTACGTGTTGTTCATTTGAGGATGGTTTTGAATTTGATGTCAATGTACCATTCCAACAGCTTTGATGTGCGTCTTTGAAACTTGGTCTGTATATGTTCACTGACCCCTGTGTTAGTCATTCTCAGCTGAACATACATTCAGCAGCAGCAGCAGGAACCCCCTCTAGTGTTATTTAAACGGACCAGGCATGCAACTTATAGGCTTTTGACTTACTTCTGCTCTTGTAAAGTTAGTGGAAGGTGCTGTGGATGGTTTCCTGGAGGTTGGGTTGTGAGCTGCTGCAAACATTCAGGGAGGACAGAGGATTTTGTGCCCCAACTCTGGACGAGGTATGGGGACTGTAGTTACAGTGTCTCTGGCTCTGTAACATCACCAACAAATGGAGCAGAAGCTGCAGAGAGAGGAAGCTCTGTAACGAAGGAGGAGGAGGGGGCTCTGCCCTACCCACTCCGGGTTTTCCAAGAGCACTTTTCCTACCAACATCTAAGCCTGGAGCAGTATGTGAGATGACTCTGTTTCAATAAGGATGTGTCACAGAGCTATGTCACCTCCTGAAACGAGGACTAGAGCCTCAGACCAGGGTGAGGACGGAGCTGTCAGTGGTTGTTAACGTCACAGTTTCATTGACATTTTATGTATCCGGATCTTTCTGGCAGGAACGGGAGACATATCCAACATTCAGTCATAGACAGTGATAGAGTCAGAGTCACTTACCACATAGAAGGATTCAATTAGGCCCATCGAGACCGTGCTGGTTCTCTGTGGAGCAATTCAGTCAGTTTTACTCCCCCACTCAATCCCGTAGCCCTGCAAGGTCACTTCCTTCAAGCACCCATCCAGTTTTCTTTTGAAATTGGGAGGAAGGATCAAATTGGAAGGAAGTAAAGCTGGTAACAGGAGGTAGAAAAGTAGAAGGTGACATTCAAAGGTAGGTGAAACAAAGGTGAACATCAACTAGAATGCAGAATGTCAATAAGACACGGTTATGGGCACTGTACCTGAATGCACTCAGTATTCAGAACAGGGTAGATGATTTAAAGGCCCAAATAGAGGTAAATGAGTATGATCCAATTGTCATAACGGAATGTGCTACAGGGTGACCAAGACTGAGGATTGAATTCGCAAGCAGATTCGACCTTTAGGAAGGACAGGCAAAAAGGGAAAGGACATAATGTTGCTCTGATAATAAGGGATGGTATCAGTACATTAGTAAGGGAGGATCTCAGTTCTGAAGAACAAAATATGGAATCTATTTGGGAGGAGCTAAGAAACAACAAGGGGAAGAAAACACTGGTAGGAGCTGTTTGTAGGCCATCAAACAGTAGTGTTTTTGTGGGGAATGGCATTAATGGAGATGAGAGAATCATATAACATGGGCAATACAGTCATCATGGGTGACTTCAATCCTCATATAGACTGGGTAACCTAATGAGAACAAATGCTATGAATGACGAGTTTCTAGAGTGTGTTAGGGATGGTTTTCTAGAGCAGTATGTTGAGGAACCGACTAGAAAACAGGCTATTGTAGATCTAGTATTATGTAATGAGACAAGGATAATTAATAATTGTATTGTAAAGTTACCTTTAGGGATGAATTACCATAATGTGATAGAATTTTACATTATGCTTGAAAGTAAGGTGGTTCACTCTTAAGCCAGGGTGTTAAATTTGAGCAAAAGAAGTTATGAAGGTATGAGGGGCAAATTGCCCGAGGTGGATTGGGAAACTACATTGAAAGGTATGATAGTACATAGGCAATCGATAGTCTTTAAATAAATATTATATGGTTTACAGCACCTATACATTGCTTGCAGGCACATAAATCCCAAAAGTAAAGGCAGTCCACTGTGGACAACAAAGGAAGTTAAGGATTGTATAAGATTAAAACTGTGGTTAGCACTGCAGCTTCACAGCTCCAGCAACCCGGGTTCAGTTCTTGGTACTGCCTAAGTGGAGTTTGCAAGTTCTACTGTAACCACGTAGGTTTCAGCTGAGTGCTTCAGTTTCCTCCTACAACCAATGACTTGCAGGTTGCTTGGTAAATTGGCCATTGTAAATTGCCCCTAGTGTAGGTAGGTGGTAGGAGAATGGTGGGAATGTGGTAAGGTATATGGGATTAATGTCAGATTAATATAAATGGGTGTTTGTTGGCAGGCACAGACTCGGTGGGCCGAAGGGCCGTATCTGTATCTCTCTATGACGCTATGACTCTATTAAAGGACAATAAAGTTGCCATAAATTGTAGTAAACCTGAGAATTGGGAGGATTTTAGAATACACCAAAGGAGAATGAAGAAACTGCTAAAGAAAGGGTGAATAAAATATGAATGTTAGCTGGAAAAATATAAAAACGGACTGTAAAAAGCTTCTACAGGTACGTAAAAAGGAAACATTTGGCTAAGACAAATATGAGTCCATCACAGGCAGTGTCAGTAGAATTTATAATGGGAGCAGCGAAATTGCAGAGAAGCTAAATGATTATTTTGTGTCTGTCTTCACCGAGACACATATAAGAAATCTCCCAGAATTAGAGATCCAAGGGATTGGGGGAATGATGAATTGAAGGATATTAAAAGTAAAATACTGTGGATTCTGGAAATCTTGAATAAAAACAAGAAATGCTGGAAACACTCAGCAGGTCTGGCAGCATCTGTGTAGAGAGAAGCAGAGTTAACGTTTCAGGTCAGTGACCCTTCTTCAGAACTGCAATGAATTAAAGGAAGTTAGTATTACTAAGAAGGTTGTATTGGAGAAATTAATGGGGCTGAAGGTTGCTATGTCCCCAGCACCTGATATTCTACGTCCCAGAGTGTTGACGATATAGCTATGTAGATAGTGGATGCATTGCTGATCATCTTCAAAAATTTTGTAGATTCCGGAGCGGTTCCTGCAGATTGGAAGGATGCAAATGTCAGCCCACTATATAAGAAGGGAGGGAGAGCGAAAACAGGGAATTACAGACATGTTAGCCTTACATTAATCGTTGGGAACCTGCTATAATCAATTCTAAATGATGTTATAAATGGACATTTGGATAATAATGATCTGATTGGGTGTAGTTAACATGGATTTATGAATGGGAAATCATGTTTGACGAACCTGTTGGAGTTTTTGAGGATTATAACAACAGAATTGATTAAGAGGAGTTGGCAGACATAGTATACTTGTATTTTCAGAAGGTTTGTAGAACCCCCAAAGGAGCTTGCTTTGCAAAATTAAAATACATGGTGTAGGAGGTAATATACTGGCATGGATTAAGGATTGGTTAACAGATTGGAAACAGTGAGTAGGAATAAACGGATCATTTTCGCGTTGGCATGCTATGACTAGTGGGTTACTGCAGGGATCAGAGATTGGGCCTCAGCTGTTCACAATATATTTCAATGATTTGGATGTGTGGACCAAATGTAATATTTCCAAGTTTGCGTCTGACACAAAACTAGGTGGGAATGTGTACAGTGAGGAAGATGCAAAGCCGCTTCAACGGGAATTGTTCAGACTCAGTGATTGGGCAAGAACATGTTAGGTGGAATATAATATTGAAAAATGTAAGGTAATCCACTTTGGTAGGAGGAATAGATGTGAAGAGTATTTCCTAAATGATGAATTAGGAAGTGTAGATGTACAAAGCGTCCTGGGTGTCCTTGCCAATAAGTCACTGAAAGCTAACATGCAGGTGCAGCAAACAATTACAAAGGTTAATGGCATGTTAGCCTTTATCGTAAGAGGATTTGAGTACAGGAGTAGTGAAGGCTTGCTACAATTGTACAAAACTTTAGTTAGACCGCACTTGGAGTATTGTGCGCAGTTTTAGTCCCCTTACTTTAGAGATACAGCACTGAAACTGGCCCTTCGGCCCACCGAATCTGTGCCAACCAACAACCACCCATTTATACTAACCCGACAGCAATCCCATATTCCCTATCACCTCCCTACACTAGGGGCAATTTACAATGGCCAATTTACCTATCACCTGCAAGTCTTTGGATGTGGGAGGAAACCGGAGCACCCGGCTAAAACCCACGCAAACACAGGGAGAACTTGCAAACTCCACACAGGCAGTACCCAGAATCGAACCCGGGTCCCTGGAGCTGTGAGGCTACGGTGCTAACCACTGTGCCACTGTGCCGCTCGTAGGAAGGATATTATTGCCATAGAGGGAGTGCAACGACGGTTCATCAGACTTGTTCCTGGGATGGCGGGACTGTCCTATGAAGAGAGATTGGGAAAACTATTCTCTAGAGTTTCGAAGAATAAGAGGTGATCTCATTGAAACCTACAAAATACTTTAGGAGATAGACAGGGCAGATGCAGCTAAGATGTTACCCCTGGTTGGGGAATCTAGAATTAGCAGACACAATTTCAAAATAAGTGGGAAGCCACTTAGGACAGAGATGAGGAAACATTTCACTACTCAGAGGGTTGTGAATGTTTGGAATTCTCTACCCCAGAGGGCTGTGGAAGCTCAGTCATTGTTTATGTTTAAAGCAGAGATTGACACATTTCTAAATATCAATGAGATAAAAGGATATGAGGATAGTGTGGGGAAAAGGCATTGAAGTGGATGATGAGCCACGATCATATTGAATGGCAGGTCAGGCTGGATGGACTGAATGGCCTACTCCTGCTCTTATGGTCCTATGTTCCTAAATCATTGATTGTCTCGGCTTCCACCACCTTCATGGGCAATGAGTTCCAGCTCATTACCATCCACTGTGTAAAAAAACTCTTCCTCATATTCCCCCTGCATCTCTTACCCAAAACCTTCCATCTGTGTTCCCTGGTCCGTGTTTCATCAGTTAATGGGAACAGTTTTTCCTTGTCTCTATCTTATCTAAACCTTTCAAAATCATGAGGGGTCTGGACAGAGTAGGTAGGGAAAAACTGTTCCCACTCGGCAAACGATCAAGAACGGATGGGTTGAGATTTAATGTATTTGGTTTTAAAAATAGCAATGCCAACATGAGGAAAATATTTTCACACAGTTAGTGGTTAGGATCTGGAATTCACTGTCAGAGAGTGTGATTGAAAGAGGTTCACTTGACACATTCGAAAGGGAATTATTTAGACACCTGAAAAGGAAGAATGTGTAGGATTATGGGGGAAATGCAGGGAAATGGCGCTAAGTGAATTACTCACTCGGAGAACAGGTGCAGATGCAATGGGCTGAATGAGCTCCATCTGTGCTGTAACAGCTCTGTGATTCTCTATGATTCTCTTATAATCTTATACACTTCTAGGAAATATTCCCTCAATCGCAATTACTCCAGGGAGAACAATCCCAGCTTTTCCAACCTAGTATTGTAACAAAAACCCCATCCCTGGAACAATTCTGGTAAATCTCCTCTGCACCCTCTCAAGGACAGTCACATCCTTCCTAAAGTATGATGACCAGAGCTGGACACAATACTCCACTTGGGGCCTAACCAGAGTTGTATACATTTTCAGCATAACTTCCTGCTTTGTACTCTATGCCTCTATTTAAGAAGCTCAAGATCTCATATGCTTTGTAGTCATTCTCTCAATATGTCCGTCCACCTTCAAAGATCTCTGCACATCCACACACAGGTCCATCTGTTCCTGCATACTCTTTAGAACTGTACCATTCTGTCTGCATAGCCTCACACTATTGCTCCTGCCAAAATGCATCACCTCACACTCCTCTGTATTAAATTCCACCTGCCACTTCTCTGCCCATTCTGATAGCCTATCTCTATCCTGTTGTAGGCAGTTTAGATCATCCTCACTGTTTACCACTCCTCCAAGTTTGGTGTCATCGGCAAATTCTGAGATTCTACTCTGAATTCCAAGATCGAATTCATGGTTCAATTGAATCTGAATAGACTGTTATATGAAAGTCCATGTAAACCCCATCAACACCATTGCCTTCATCAACTCTCTCTGTTACCACCTCAAAAACTCCAGCAAGTTAGTTAAACATGATTTTCCCTTACGAAATCCATGCTGGCTTTCCGTTATTAACTCGCATTTGTCCACGTGACTATTGATTTTGTCCCAAATTATTTTTTCTACAAGTTTTCCCACCACTGTAGTTCAACTGACTGGCCTGTAGTGGCTGTGCTTAACTTTACACCCTCTTTTGAACAAGGGTGTAACGTTTGCAATTCTCCAGCCCTCTGTCATCACCCCCGAGTCTAAGGAAGATTGAAAAATTATGGTCAGTACCTCTGCGATTTCCACCCTCACTTCCCTCAGTATCCTTGGATGCATGTTATCTGGTCCTGGTTTTTATCCACTTTAAGTACAGATAGCTAATCTAATACTTCCTCTTTCTCAATTTCAAACCAGTCTAGTATCTGACCTACCTCGTCTTTCAACATTGCCTGAGTTTCATCTTAGAATCATTGAAAGTGTATAGCACATAAAGAGACCACTTGGCGCATCGTGTCAATGCCAGCTGAAAACGATCCACCCATTCTAATCCCACCTTCCAGCATTTGATAGATTACGGCACATGAGGTGCATATTCCGTTTGGAATGAGTTGTGGGTTCCTGCCTTAACTACCCTTCCGGGCAATGAATTCCAGACTCCCACCACCCTCTGGGAGAAAGTAAAGTCCTCATCTCCCCTATAGTCTTTCTACCAAGCACTTTAAATCTATGCCACTTCGTCACTGATCTCTCTGCTAAGGTGAATAGACCCTTCACCTCCACTCCATCCAGGCCTCACGCAATTTTGTACATTTGAATCACATTTCCCCTCTGCCTTCTCTGTTCCAAGGAGAACAGCCCCAGACTATATAACCTTTCCTGGTAGCTGACATGATCGAGGTTTACAAAGTTATGTGCGGCATGGACAGAGTGGATAGTCAGAAGATTTTTCCCAGGGTGGAAGAGTCAGTTACTACTGGACATAGGTTTAAGGTACGAGGTGCAAAGTTTAGAGGGGATGTGCGAGGCAAGTTTTTTACACAGAGGGTGGTGAGTGCCTGGAACTTGCTGCCAGGGGAGGTGGTGGAAGCAGGTATGATAGCGACGTTTAAGAGACATCTTGACAAATACATGAACAGGATGGGAATAGAGGGATATGGGCCCCGGAAGTGCAGAAGGATTTAGTTTAGGCAGGCATCAAGATCGGTGCAGGCTTGGAGGGCCGAATGGCCTGTTCCTGTGCTGCACTGTTCTTTGTTCTTCTTTGTTATTCTGTGAGGTTGGACGATTCGGTGGTCTTCTGGCTGAAATTGTTTTCCTGAAGTTTTTGGCTGGTTGAAGTGCATTTGTGGCAGGCACACATGGCTCAGTGTTTTCTTGGAGGCAGATTTGTAGGTGGCTTTCTTCAACTGGTTACTCTGTCTGCAGCAATCGGAAGGCTTGGAGGGCCCACAGTCGCATGTTTTTTTCAAACTTGTGATGTTATCTGGAGAGAGAGACGGACTGAGAGGTGGGGGGGGGGTGGAGCAGGGGCACAGCCCTTCTGCTTCTGCACAGTTTGAATCACTGGCTTGTCTGTCTTTGTCCAGGGGAAACTCCCAGCTTTCACAGAGATGGACAGAAGGTCTCATGACTGCAGCAGTGTAATCTTTGTACCCTTATAATGAGATTCAAGATTAGAAATTATATCTCCCCAGGGCTCAGAATACTGCTATTTACTGAGCCCTGGGGAGATATATACCGAGAAGTTTGCTCTTTCAAAGTCAATGAGTCAGGATGGCCTTGTATGCCGTGTTAATGATTGTAAGCTTAGGTAAATGAAGCACTAGAGCAAGCCAGTGATTTGGGTCCAGGCTCATAATATATGTGTCTCCTGTTGGAGGCCTTGGAATGTGAAAAGGTGTTTCAGGTAACAATTGTGGTGGCCATCTTGGCTGCCTGTTTTTTCATGGTTAACTGCAGGATTTTCTCCATTAAATGTTTAGTGTAAGTTTCCAACTGATGAATTAAAATTCCTCATTTGGCACATCGTGTTATCTTGACACCGCCGCAGCACATGGAAAGAAAAGTGAGAATAGAAACATTTCATGACACAATTGTGGGAGGAAATAGAAGGAAACACGCATTCATTCTCAATAATAACTTCACAAATTCACACATTAATCTTGGATTTACTGCAGCTGACATTGTCTGTTACAGGTGTACTGATCTAATTGTGTTGGAGTTTTGACGAGGATGGTTATGTGTCAGGTTTGATTCTGGCTGTTCTTGCTGAGTTCTGTTTTGAAATTGTTGGGTTTGATGAGCTTTGGGTTTGGGATCTGATCATTGGGTTCTTCAGTGGGTAGATCCACACTGACCTTACTTTTAGCTTTCTGGTGAGGTACACAAGTGCTGTTTACTTTAGGGTGTTTGCCGTTCCCTTTTCCCTTTACGATGGGGAGCATTTTTTTTCTGATCTGCCCTATGTCCTTGGGGACATTACCGCTCGCAAGTGTCTGTCCAACTTTCATTGCACTCTCTTGCGGCACTTTGACTAGGTAAGGCATCTCCAACACCATTGCCACCGTTTTTGGGAACTTTCCTTGCCCTTGCGCTTTTCTGTAAATGCTGTTCTGAGCCTTTTTAGGGTGCCTCTTTGACCTGCATTTAAGGAGGAGAGCGTGGGGTCTAATCTATCTAACATTTCAGGGTTGACCAATCGGAGAGCAGGGGGTTCCAGTTGGGAGTACTCCTGGCCCTCCTCTAACCTGTCCTCACTGTCCTTTCCAATCCTTCACTCCTGACTGTCTGACAGATCTGTACGTGTCTGTCCCCTCCACAGCCTTTACTTGTTTTCCTTTCGTCTGGGTGTCAATTAAATAATTTACCTGAATTTTCCTTTTGTCACTCGATATGGACCACTGAACTGGGATTTCAGGGGTTCACCCTGAATTGGGAGTAGTAACAATACATGGTCTCTGGGCTGAAACGTTCCAGCCTTGACATTTCTGTCTCCTTATCTTTTCATAGCTGCCTGAGAGGTCATTAGGTGTTCCTGAGCCATTGCACAGGCTCTCGGGAGCCACTCCCAGAGCATGGAAATGTCGTCTAAAATGGAAGACTCATCCCTGTGTCCCAAAAACCTCTCCTTGATTCTTTTAAGAGGACCTCTCACCTTGTCTCCATAAACTAATTCAAACAGACTAAAGCCAGTGGAATCATTGGATAAGTCCCTGGTATCCAACAGGAGAAATCCCAACCCTTTGTCCCAGTCATGGGGTAACTCATAGCAGTATGGCCTGATCATTGTCTTTAGGATCGGGTGGTACTGCTCCAAAGCCCCTTGTGACAGTGGGTGATAGGCTACGGACTTTAGCTAGGTTATGTCCAGAAAACCCATGACCTTTTCAAAAATACTGCACGTAGAATGTGTGCCCTGGTCCACCCGGATCTCAGCAGACAGCCCATATCGAGTAAAGAATTGGGTTAGCCCCTCCACCACTACCTTGGCAGAGATGGTTCTTCGGGCGAATGGCCTCTGGGAATCGGGTCACCACATCCATAAAGGTGAGAAGATACTGGTAGTCCCGTTTTGTGTTCAGCAGTTGTCCCACACAATTCACCAGCATTCTGCTTAAGGGTTCCCCAAAAGTTGGTATGGGAATTAGGGGTGCAGGTTTTATTGCAGGTTGGGACTTCCCCAGAACCTGACATGTGTGAGCAGTTTTACAGAACTCCACCACATCTTTGTGGAGTTGTGACCAGTCAAAATACTGTCTTATGCGGGCTTTGATTTTTCATGCAATGACATGTCCAGTCATTGGAATCTCGTGGGCCATTCTTGAAGAAATAGTAAGGTACCTCAGTGGCACCACTATCTGGTGAACCACTGTCCACTCTTCATCCACAGGTCTGTCAGGAGGTCTACACTTCCTCATCAGCACCTCATTCTTTAAATAGTAACACTCTGCAACTCCCTCTGCTTCAGTTTTAGTTTGGACATTCTGTGCTACTTTTTAACACTGGTTCAGGTTGTTGAGGCTCAACTAAGGAAAATCAGTTTAACACATCCTTTGGGTCCTCTAACATCCCAAAGAAGGTTTCAGCCAAACAGACAGTAGGGTCATCCGTCTGCAGTGTTAGGCCAGGGGATTGTTTGGCGATGGACCGAGTCACCACACAATCAGGGAGAATGCCGGGGACCTTCTTCTGTAACTGCTCTGTCTCCCGGACCTCTTTTGGTCTCTAAAGAACTACTGGGGAAGCTACCACCTTTTCCCCAGTCAGAGCATTACCCAGGAGCAGGTCGACCCATACACTGATAAACTAGGGACAATCCCGATGGTTACCAGTCCTGAAACTGGGTCACACTCCAAGTGCAGCTCATATTAAGGTGCATATACTGTCTTCCGATACCATTCGCTAACACTCTAGCATTCACTGCACTCTCTGGAGGAAAGGTCATGTATTTTCTCAGCAGAAGGGATTGGGTGGCCCCTGTATCCCTGAAAATGACTATGGACTTGCTTGCCTCAGTCGAGGTGTATGGGTTCACCTTTCCTTGGGAAAACATTCTGGTAACTCTCAGGGATTTTGTTAAGTTTTCCCGCAATTTCAGTGGTAGGTTTACTGGGTCTGATTGATGCAAAGACACAGCCTGATCTGCCGTGCTTTCCATCAGGGCCCCTTTTCCTGCACTGATCTGGTGGACCCTGATTAACGCTACAGGTTTTCCCATAACTTCCAGCATTCAGCTCGATGGTGACCTGCCTTACTGCAGTGGAATTACACAGGTCTCAGCCACTCCTCCTGCTCTCAGTAATATCCAATTTGGCCTGAGGAGGGTCCCCTGTGTGTCCAGCCTTTCCTTCTTGCCCATGGCTGTTCGGGCTCCTATCACCCTCCCACCTTTTATTCTCGGGTCTTTGGAGTGACTGGGGAAGTGTTTACATTTGGGGTAAGGCCTTGTGTACCAAGGAAAAGTCATCGGCCAGAATTGCAACCTGTCTGGCTCTTTGAACCTTTTGTTCCTCTGTGTGGGTTTTAATGGGAGGTGGCCTGCCTTAATACAGTGCAAACTCCTGGAGAAGGATCACCATTCTGAGGTTTTCATATGTGGGCTCTATCTTGAGTCTCCATATCTACTGGTCAAAAGTAAACTCAAAAATGCATTGCAAAATCTTCTATAGGTACTTTTAAAGGAAGTATTTAGCAAAGACAAATGTGGATCCATTACAGGCAGAGTCAGGAGAATTTATAATGGAGAATAAAGAAATGGCAGAGAAGCTAAATGATTATCTTGTGTCTTTCTTCACTGTGGAAGATACAAGAAATCTCCCAGAATTAGAGATCCAAGGGATTTGGGAGAATGAGGAATTGAGGGAAATTAGTATTAGTAAGAAGTTGTATTGGCGAATTTAATCGTGCTGAAGGTTGATAATTCATCAAGATCTGATATTCTACATCCCAGAGTGTTGAAGGAAGTAGTTATGGGGATTGTAGACATATTGGTGATCCACTTTCAAAATTCCATCAATTCTGGAACGCTTCCTGCAGATTGGAAGGTCGCAAATGACACCCCACTATTTAAGAAGGGAGGGAAAGAGAAAATTGGGAATTACAGACCTGTTAGGCTTCCATTAGTACGAGGGAAAGTGCTAGAATCTATTCTAAAGTATGTGATAAATGGATCTGATTGGGCAGAGTCAACATGGATTTATGAATAGGAAATCATTCATGCTGAACCTGTTGGGGTTTTTTTAGGATGTTACTCACAGAATAGAAAAGGGGAGCCGGTGGATTTTCGGGAGGCTTTTGGTAAAGTGCCCCACAGGAGATTGGTAAGTAAAATTAAAACACATGGGAAAGGAGGTAATATACTGACATGCAGTAAGAATTGGTTAACAGGCAGGAAACAGAGAGTAGGAATAAACGGGCCATTCTTGCGTTGGCAGGATGTGACTAGTGGGGTGCCAAAGGGATGTGTGCTTGGGCCCCAGCTGTTCACAATATATATCGATGATTTGGATATGGGGACCAAAGTAATATGTTCAAGTTTGCAGATGACACAAAACTAGGTGGGAATGTGAGTTATGAGGAAGATGCAAAACGGCTTCAAGGGGATTTGGACAGACTTAGCGAGTGGGCAAGAACATGGTAGATGGAATATAATGTGGAAAAATGTGAGGTGGGCCACTTGGGTAGAATTAATAGATGTGCAGAGTATTTCTTAAATGGTAAGAGATGAGAAAGTGTAGATGTACAAAGGGACCTGGGTGTCCTTGTCAATAGGTCACTTAAAGCTAACATGCAGGTGCAGCAAGCATTTAGGAAGGCTAATGTGTGTTACTTTTATCGTTAGAGGATTTGAATACAGGAGTAGTGAAGTCTTGATTCAATTGCATAGAACCTTGGTTAGATCGCACCTGGAGTACTGTGTGCAGTTTTGGTCCCCTTATCTGAGGAAGGATATTATGACCATAGAGGGACTGTAACAAAGATTCACCAGACTTGTTCCTGGGATGGCGGGACTGTTCTACGAAAAGAGATTGAAGAAACTGACCATGTATTCTCTCGAGTTTCGAAGAATGAACGGTGATCTCATTGAAACCTACAAAATACTTAAAGGGATAGACAAGGCAGCTAAGATGTTTCCCCTGGTTGGGGAGTCTAGAACCAAGGGACACAATTTGAAAGCCATTTAGGACAGAGATGAGGAGTGATTTCTTTACTCAGAGGGTTGTGAACCTTTGGAATTCTCTACCCCAGAGGGCTATGGAAGCGCAGTCATTGACTATGTTTAAAACAGAGATTGACAGATTTCTATATACCACTGACATAAGGGGATATGAGGATAGTGTTGGGAAAAGGCATTGAAGAGGATGATCAGCCAGGATCATATTGAATAGTCGAGCAGGATCGATGGGCTGAATGGTTGAATTCAGCTCCGATGTTCCTATATTCCTTAGCTGCGTAACTCCTTCAAACTCGAGGTCAGTTTAGCCAGGCTGCTTTCCGAGGGTTCAGAATCATTGGCGGTGACTTCCGATACTATCTCATGTACACCCAGGATAGCATTTTTAGTCACCTCATAATCTAATGAACTTTTATCTGGCAGCAGTGAATAAACCCCATGGGCTTTCCCTGTTATTATGTTTTGTAAAAACAGCATCCAGCTGTCTTCCGGCCATTTCAGCTGCTTTGCAAGCTTATCAAAAGTGATGAAACATTCTCCCACATCCTCCTCATTGAACTTTGGAATGAACTGGGAGAAGTTTAAGAGTTCAGCACATGGTCCTGAGCTGGGGGCAGCTCACACACTAGCTGTGCCTTCACCAGGTGCACTGGGTCTTCATCGAGTTGTTTGAGCCACCTTAACTCCCTTTCCTCCTTCTCCTTCTGGAACACTCTTACTTTTTCCCTTTCTTGACAATCACTCTGCTCTTTCTCACGCTCTCTGGAATTCTAATTCTTGTCTCTTCTGTTCTAGTTTTACCTTAGCTAACATTACTCTATCTGTTAGTGATTCTAACTCTGTTTGAGTCTTCAGCTTCAAGTGAAAAATGGTTGGCCACAAGTCTTAGGATTTCGGGTTTCCTAGCTTTGGACGGAGAGTAATCCCCAACTGTCCTGCTACATTACTCAACTTTTCAACAGAGAGGGGTTTTCGCCTGCACCAAGTTACTTCACTCTATATGTAACTCCCTTATTGCGAATCTACCTCCTTTATTCGAAAAGAGTGAGAGACGGAAAGCACGACAAATTATGAGGGCACAGATAGGGTAGATAGGAAGAAATCTTTTCCCTTCTTGGAGGTGTCAGTAACCATGGGGCATTGATTTAAGTTAAGGGGCAGGCGGTTTAGAGGGGATTTGCGGGAGAAAAATTCACCGGAGGGTGGTTGGAATCCGGAACCCACTACCTGAAGGGGTGGAAGAGGCAGGACCCTTACAGGATTTAAGAAGTATTTAGATTAGCACTTGAAGTGCCATATAGCATACAAGGTTACTGGACTGGTGCTGGAAAATGGGATTAAAATGGACAGGCTTGATGGCCGACAAGGACACAGTGGTGCGAAGGGACTGTTTCTGTCCTGTATAACTCTGTGACTCTATGACACTTCCAATTTCTCGTTTGTCGTTGGGTTACAATCTCGAGAACCTCCACATTTCTGTTACAGCAGGTGAGGAGAGGTCTCAGTCTTCCCTCTTGTCCTATCTTTCATTTGTTCGCAACTGGATTTGTTCCTTTTTAGCAGTGGACGTGCTGACTACCTCAGTGAGTATTTTACCTTTTACCATTATTGTGATCGTGAAAGAACCAATCGGACAGGTTTTCTTGAGTTCAAACAAGAGGTGCGTTTATTATACTTAACAATCTAAACTGGATCTGAATAAAATAATAAAAATGGGGGATTTCAACTTCCCAAATATTGATTGGCAACTCTTTAGATCGAATAGTTTGGATGGGGTAGTGTTTGTGCAGTATGTCCAGGAAGCTTTTCTGACTCAGTATGTAGACTGCCCGACCAGAGGGGAGGCAATATTGGATTTGGTACTAGGTAATGAACCAGGGCAAGTGATAGAGCTGTTGGTGGGCGAGCACTTTGGAGATAGTGATCACAATTCTGTAGCATTCACTGTGGTAATGGAGAAGGATAGGTATGTGCAACAGGGCAAGGTTTACAATTGGGGGAAGGGTAGATATGATGCTGTCAGGCAGGAACTGAGGAGCATAAGTTGGGAGCGTATGCTGGCAGGGAAGGGCACGGTCGAAATGTGGAACTTTTTCAAGGAGCAGATAGTAGGGGCCATTGATAAGCATGTCCCTGTCAGACAGGGAAGGGATGGTCATGTGAGGGAACCGTGGTTGACAAGAGAGGTTGAGAGTCTTGTTAGGAAGAAGAAGGAGGCGTATATAAAGTTGAGGAAAAAGGGCACAGGCATAGCTCTGGAGGGATACAAGATGGCCAGGAAGGATCTGAAGAAAGGGATTAGGAGAGCTAAGAGAGGGCATGAAAAATGCTTGGCGGGTAGGATAAAAGAAAACCCCAAGGCCTTTTACGCGTATGTCAGAAATATGAGGATGACTAGGGGGACCATAGGTCCGGTCAAGGACAATAGCGGGAGACTGTGTGTTGAGCCGGAAGAGATAAGTGAGGTTTTGAATGAGTACTTCTCTTCGGTATTTACGAATGAGAAGGGGTGTATTACTGAAGAGGACGGTGTGAAACAGACTGGTAAGCTCGAGGAAGTGCTCGTTAGGAGGGAAGATGTGTTGGGGTTTTTGAATAACTTGAAGATAGACAAGTCTCCCGGGCCTGACGGGGTATATCCAAGGATGTTATGGGAAGCAAGGGATGAAATTGCAGAGCCGCTGGCAATGATCTTTTCATCTTCTCTGCTGACGGGGGTGGTACCAGGTGATTGGAGGGTGGCAAATGTTGTGCCCCTGTTCAAGAAAGGGAATAGGAACAACCCTGGGAATTACAGGCCAGTTAGTCTTACTTCGGTGGTAGGCAAGTTGATGGAAAAGGTGCTGAGGGATAGGATTTCTGAGCATCTGGAAAGACACTGCTTGATTCGGGACAGTCAGCACGGTTTTGTGAGGGGTAGGTCTTGCCTCACAAGCCTGATTGAATTCTTTGAGCAGGTGACCAAGCAAGTGGATGAGGGTAAACCAGTGGATGTGGTGTACATGGATTTTAGTAAGGCATTTGATAAGGTCCCCCATGGTAGACTTATGGAGAAAGTCAGGAGGCATGGGATAGTGGGGAATGTGGCCAGTTGGATTAAGAATTGGCTAACTGATAGAAGGCAGAGAGTGGTCTTAGATGGTAAATACTCAGCCTGGAGCCCAGTTACCAGTGGCGTGCCACAGGGATCAGTTCTGGGTCCTCTCCTGTTTGTGATTTTTGTTAACGACTTGGATGAGGAAGTCGAAGGGTGGGTCAGTAAATTTGCAGATGATACAAAGGTTGGTGGAGTTGTGGATACCGAGGAGGGCTATTGTCGTCTGCAAAGGGACTTGGATAGGTTGCAGTGCTGGGCTGAAAAGTGGCAGATGGAGTTTAACCCTGAAAAGTGTGAGGTCGTCCATTTTGGAAGGACAAACATGAATGCAAAATACTGGGTTAACGGTAGGGTTCTTGGGCATGTGGAGGAGCAGAGAGACCTTGGGGTCTATGTGCATAGATCATTGAAAGTTGCAACTCAAGTGGATAGGGCTGTGAAGAAGGCATATGGGGTGTTAGCGTTCATTAGCAGAGGGATTGAATTTAAGAGCCGTGAGGTGATGATGCAGCTGTACAGGACCTTGGTAAGGCCTCATTTGGAGTACTGTGTGCAGTTCTGGTCGCCTCATTTTAGGAAGGATGTGGAAGCCTTGGAGAGGGTGCAGAGGAGATTTACCAGGATGTTGCCTGGAATGGAGAATAAGTCTTACGAGGAAAGGCTGAACATTCTAGGCCTCTTCTCATTAGAAAGGAGAAGGATGAGGGGTGACATGATAGAGGTTTATAAGATGATCAGGGGAATAGATAGGGTAGACAGTCAGAAACTTTTTCCCCGGGTGGAGCAAAGCGTTACAAGGGGTCATAAATTTAAGGTGAAGGGTGGGAGATATAAGGGGGATGTCAGGGGAAGGTTCTTTACCCAGAGAGTGGTCGAGGCATGGAATGCCTTGCCCGGGGAAGTTGTTGAGTCAGAAACTTTAGGGACTTTCAAAAGGCTTTTGGATAGGTATATGGATAAAGGAGAATGATGGGGTATAGATTAAATTGTCCTTGACAGAGGACAAAGGATCGGCACAACATTGTGGGCCGAAGGGCCTGTTCTGTGCTGTATGTTCTATGTTCTATGTAATATACGGTGCACATTCAAGTGCACACTCATAGGCAAATCACACAAATAAGTAAGAGAGAGTGATAAATAATTTTAAATTTGTATTAGAGTCTATAATAAATTTAAGTCAGTGAGATTGGATAATTCTGTGGTATGCGCCTTTGCCATCCTTATTTATGAGTTTCATGTCATCTGCAAGCATTGAAATTATGTTTTTTTACATACAAGTCTCTATCACTTGTACATCTATCTACAAGTCAGGAAGAGCACTGATTCTAATACTAACCCCTGAGAAACAACACTGAATACTCCCCCTCCACCAGTCTGAACAATGACCCTTCATCACTTCTCTCTACTTTCTGTCCCTGAGTCAGTGTCATATCCACGCTATGACTGTCACATTAATCCATGTGCTCCATTTTTCATAGAACATAGAACATAGAACATTACAACGCAGTACAGGCCCTTCGGCCCTCGATGTTGAGCCGACCTGTGAAACCATCTGACCTACACTATTCCATTTTCATCCATATGTCTATCTAATGACCACTTAAATCCCCTGAAAGTTGGCGAGTCCACTACTGTTGCAGGCAGGGCGTTCCACGCCCCTACTACTCTCTGAGTAAAGAAACTACCTCTGACATCTGTCCTATATCTATCACCCCTCAACTTAAAGCTATGTCCTCTCGAGTTTGTCATCACCATCCGGGGAAATAGACTCTCACTATCCACCCTATCTAACCCTCTGATTATCGTATATGTCTCTATTAAGTCACCTCTCCTCCTCCTTCTCTCCAACGAAAACAACCTCAAGTCCCACAGCCTTTCCTCGTAACACCTTCACTCCATACCAGGCAACATCCTAGTAAATCTCCTCTGCACCCTTTCCAAAGCTTCCACATCCTTCCTATAATGCGGTGACCAGAACTGTACGCAATACCCAGGTGCGGCCGCACCAGAGTTTTATACAGCTGCAGCATGACCTCGTGGCTCCGAAACTCGATCCCCCTACTAATAAAAGCTAAACCACTATATGCCTTCTTAACAGCCCTATTAACCTGGGTGGCAACTTTCAGGGATTTATGTACCTGGACACCAAGACCTCTCTGTTCATCTACACTACCAAGAATCTTCCCATTAGCCCAGTACTCTGCATTCCTGTTACTCCTTCCAAAGTGAATCACCTCACACTTTTCCGCATTAAACTCCATTTGCCATCTCTCAGCCCAGCTCCGCAGCCTATCTATGTCCCTCTGAAACCGACAACATCCTTCAGCACTATCCACAACTACACCGACCTTCGTGTCATCCGCAAATTTACTAACCCACCCGTCTACACTCTCATCCAGGTCATTTATAAAAATGACAAACAGCAGTGGCCCCAAAACTGATCCTTGCGGTCCACCACTATTAACTAAACTCCAGGATGAAAATTTGCCATCAACCACCACCCTCTGTCTTCTTTCAGCTGGCCAATTTCTGATCCAAAGCTCTAAATCACCTTCAATCCCATACTTCCGTATTTTCTGCAATAGCCTACCGTGGGGAACCTTATCAAACGCCTTACTGAAATCCATATACACCACATCCACTGCTTTACCCTCATCCACCTGTCTGGTCACCTTCTCAAAAAACTCAATAAGGTTTGTGAGGCACGACCTACCCTTCACAAAACCGTCCTGACTATCGCTAATGAACTTATTCTTTTCAAGATGATTATAAATCCTATCTCTTATAACCTTTTCCAACATTTTACCCACAACCCAAGTAAGGCTCACAGGTCTATAATTACCAGGGCAGTCTCTACTCCCCTTCTTGAACAAGGGGACAACATTTGCTATCCTCCAGTCTTCCGGCACTATTCCTGTCGACAATGACGACGTAGAGATCAAGGACAAAAGCTCTGCAATCTCCTTCCTGGCTTCCCAGAGAATCCTAGGATAAATCCCATCTGGCCCAGGGGACTTATCTATTTTCACACTTTAAAAAATTGCTATTCCAATATTTTCATAACAAGTCTATGACATGTCATTTGATCACAGGCCTTTTGAAAGTCCGTAAACATAACATAAAACACACTATCCTCTTCAACACTCAGTTATGTTATCAACGAACTTGATCATGATTATCAGACGTGATTGGTCATTAACCTATCCGTGCTGTTTGTTATTTATTATACCATGTTTTTCCAAGAAAGATATATGTTTGTACAGGGTTATGGCCTCTAGAAATTTCCAACCACTGACATTAGACTGACTGGTCAGTAGTTGCAGGGTTCAGTTCATGTCTCCTTTTTTAAGCAGGTTGTAACATTTGCAACCCTCCAGTCCTCTGTCAGCACTCCCGGATCCAAGGATGATTGAAAGCTTCTGGCCAGTGCCTCTGCTATTTCCACCATTCCTTTTTTCAACAAACCTCATATATCCCAACTAGACATAGGAACACTTCCACACTATTGTGGTACAAAAATTGTTGGAGAAAAAGGTGTTAACTGAACCTGTTTGTTCATTGACTGTAATTAATGTCAGTCACTATGGACCCCAATTGTGTCACTGGAGGTTTTCCCTGTTCTATTAATAAGGGAGTCCTTTCAATGTGTTAACTCATAGTTTCAGTGGGAGCATTACCCACGGCACTAACAGGGATCCATGGCTGCAGAGAGAGACAGAGATTGGGTCGATCAGAATCTCGGAACAATTGATAAGAATATTGCAACAATGGGTCAGAATCTGAGGACAATAGATTGGAATATTACAACAATGGACAGCAGGACTTTCTCCTTTTGGTTTGGCTTGGTTACTGCTGATTATGTTTGGATGATATTAGAATTTCGGATCTATTATGCTCTGAAAATGATTGAAACGATTTACTATCCCATCCTCGCGATTATTGGTGTCCCTGGTAAGTCTCTGTATCCAACCATTAGATCTATAAACCACATTTCACTGATTTAGTTTTCTTGTCATGTAAATCTTTGGAAGACGTAAGCCACTGTGTTCAGTCTCTGTCACAAAGTCCACACTATATCCACTATCTGTATTCCCCTACCTATCCAATGTCTGAGGCTGAAAGAGACTGTTTGTAACCTCTGTTTTATATTTATACCTGAGATGAGTTCATCGCCATATTCCCCCCCACACCAACCCGACCTACTACCACCTCTGTAACATCACCCATCATCACCTCTGCCTCAGCCCATCTGCTGAATAAGCCCTCATCTGCGCCTTTGTTAAATCCACACTTGACTATTCCAATTCTATCCCGGTCACCCTCCCAGTTATAAACCTCTGCTGACTGTATCCTAACTCACACCAAATCCTGATCACCCATTACCCCGTACTCACTGATCTACATTGGCTCCCGATCTGGCAGCACCTTAATTTTAATATTCTCATGGTCTCACCCTTCCAATTAGTCCCATTTCCCTTCCATTTCACATATTATTGAAAACATTATGCCGTCAAGTCTTTTCCCATTTCCCTTTTTGAAGTGAGTTGCTTTCACTCTATATCTTCCTCTGCTGTGATTTTCACTCTGTGGCAGCACTGGTGCCAATGCGATGAAACCTGGATAGAGAAAATGATGTGCACTGCACAGCCAGCCACTTCTCGTGTGTCCAGCATAGTGCCCCATGCTGGGAAGGGATCTAGCCTGGGTATACCATGCATGTGCTGTTAGTGTGAGGAAGCGTTTGAATTGACGTCAATCAGCTAATCCGACATCTTTGATGTATATCTTTGACACTTTGTCTGTGCATGTCCACTGACTGCCTGTGTTAGTCACTCTCAGCTGAAAGTACATTCAGCAGCATGAGGAACCTCCTCTAGTGTTATTTCAAAGGACCAGACATCCAACTTACAGGTGAGGGGCTTTTGACTTACTTCTGCTATTGTAAAGTTAGTGGCGGTGCTGTGGATGGTTTTCTGGAGGTCGTGTTGGGAGCTGCTGCAAAGATTCAGTGAAAAAAGAGGATTTGTGACCCAACTCTGGACGAGGTATGGGGACTGTAGTTACAGTGCCTCTGGGTCTGTAACATGACCAACAAATGGAGCAGAGGCTGCAGAGAGGGGAAGCTCTGTAAAGCGGGAGGACAAAGGGGTTCTTCCCTACCCAGCCTGGGTTTTCCAAGAGCACTTTTCCCACCTACACCTAACCCAGGAGCAGTGTGTGAGGTGAATCAGATTCAATAAGGAGGTGGTCACAGAGCCGTGTCAACTCCTGTAACATGAACTGGAGCCTCACACATGGATGAGGACGGAGCTGTCAATGGTTGATATGGTCCGACTTTCATTGAACTTCTATGTAACTTTGAAAATTGATAATCAAACAAACTTAAAAGCTTTGTATCTGAATGCAGGAATCATTCGGAATAAAATAAATGAGTTAACAGCACAAATGAAGACGAATGGGTATGATTTATTGGCGATGACTGATACGTGGTTGCAGGGAATTCAGGTTTGGGAATTGAATATCCAAGGGTACTTAGTATTTTGGAAGGATAGACAGGAAGGAAAAGGAAGAGGTGTAGCATTGTTAGTAGAGAAAAATATCAGTACTATGGTGAGAAATGATATAGGCACTGGAGATTAAGACATAGATTCAGTGTGCATAGAAATAAGTAATAGAAAGGGGAAGAAGTCCCTGGTGGGAGTAATCTATAGTTCCCCAAACAGTAGTCCCGCAGTGGGGAACAGTATAAACCAAGAAATACTGAGAGAACTTGTGAGAAAGGTACGGCAAGGGTGATTTTAATATGTATATAGACTGGATTAGTCAAATTGTCAAAGGTAGCTCCGAGGGAGAGTTCATTGAATGCATTAGAGATTGTGTTTTGGAGCAGTATGTTGTGGAACCAACTAGGGAGCAGGCTATTCTAGATTTGGCATTGTGAAATGAGGTGGGATTAACTAATGATCTCATAGTTAAGGATCCTCTACGGAACAGTGATCATAGCTTGCTGGAATTTCAAATCCATTTTGAGGGCGAGAAACTGGAGTCCCGCTCCAGCGTTCTGGAGTCAAACAAAGGTAATTACATAGACATGAGGACTGATTTGGCCCTCGTGGACTGGGCAGGAAGACTATAAGGGAGGAAAGTTGATGGGCAGTGGCAGATATTTCAGGAGAAATTCAATTCCTCCCAACTAAAATGTATTCCAAAGAGGAAGAAAGATTCGAAGAGGGGGAATGACATCCATGGCTAAGCAAGGAAGTTAAGGATAACATAAAGACAAAGACTAAGGCTTACCATATTGCAAAGGCCACTGGCAGGCTGGAGGATTGGGAAATATTTAAAGATCAACAAAGGGTTACTAAAAAATAAATAAAAAGTGAAAAAGTACATTATGAAAGAAAATTAGCACAAAATATAAACGCGGATAGCAAAAGCTTCTTTAAGTATATGAAAGGTAAGAGAGTAGCTAAAGTGAATATTGGTCCCTTGGAGGATGAGACTGGGATGTTGATAGAGGGGGACACAGAAATGGCGGAGACACTAAATCAGTATTTTGCCTCAGTTTTCACGGTGGAGGACACCAGTACCATCTCTATAGTAACTGGTAATGTAGAAGTTACAGAAAGAGAGGAATTTAGAACAATCATAATATGGGGAGGCGTTGGTGTAGTGGTATTGTCACTGGACTAATAAACCAGGGACCCAGGGTATTGTTCTGGGGACATGGGTTCGAATCCCACCACAGCAGAAGGTGGACTTTGAATTCTATTAATAAATCTGGAATTAAAAGCTAGTCTGGTGATGGCCATGAAACCATTGTCGATTGTTGTAAAAACCCATCTGGTTCACTAATGTCCTTAACGGAAGGAAATCTGCTGTCCATACCCTGACTCCATACCCACAGCAATATGATTGACTCTTACATGCCCTCTGACGTGGCCTAGCAAGCCACTCAGTTGTAACTAACTACTACGGAGTCAATAAAAAGGAATGAAACTGCACAGACCACCCAGCATTGACCGGGAACGACCACGGCAAACCCAGCCCTGTCCACCCTGCGAAGTCCTCCTGACTAACATCTGGGGGCTTGTTGGGAGCCCAGCCGAAGTTGGGAGAGCTCTCCCACAGACTATTCAAGCAACAGCCTGAAAAAGCCATACTCACGGGCAATGTCTCAGACACTGCCATCATCATCCCTGGGTATGTCCTGTCCCACCGGCAGGACAGACCCAGCAGAGGTACAGTGGCATACAGAAGGGACGGATTTGCCCTCAACAACGACCCTGGACCCCACGAAGTCTCATGGCATCAGATCAAACATGGACAAGGAAACCTCCTGCTGATTACCACCTACCGCCCTCGCTCAGCTGATGAGTCAGTATTCCTCAATGTTGAACAGCACTTGGAGGAAGCACTGAGGGTGGCGAGGGCACAAAATGTATTCTGGGTGGGGGACTTCAATGTCCATCACCAAGAGTGGCTCAGTAGCACCACTAGTGACCTCGTCCTCACCAATCCGCCTGCCGCAGATGCATCTGTCCATGACAGTGTTGGTAGGAGTGACCACTGCACAGACCTTGTGGAGATAAAGTCCCAACTTCCCATTTGGTATTCCCTCCATCGTGTTGTGTGGCACTATCACCGTGCGAAATGGGACAGATTTCGAACAGATCTAGCAATGCAAAACTGGACATCCATGAGGCGTCGTGTGCCATCAGCAGCAGCAGAATTGTACTCAACCACAATCTGTAACCTCATGGCCCGGCATATTCCCCATTCTACCATTACCATCAAACTAGGAGACAAACCCTGGTTCAATGAAGCGTGCAGGAGGGCATGCTAGGAGCAGCACCAGGCATACCTCAAAATGAGGTGTCAACCTGATGAAGCTACGACCCAGGACTATCTGCGTGTAAAACTGCGTAAGCTAAGTGAACAGAGCTAAGCGAACCCAGAAGCAATGGATCAGGCCTAAGCTCTGCAGTCCTGCCACATCCAGCCCTGAATGGTGGTGGGCAATTATCCAACTACCTGGAGGAAGTGGCTCCACAAATATCGCCATCCTCAATGATGAGGGAGCCCAGCACATCACTGTGAAAGCTAAGGCTGAAGCATTTGCAACAATCTTCAGCCAGAAGGGCCGAGTTGAGGCTGATTTCGGCCTCCTCCTGAAGTCCCCAGCATCACAGATGACAGACTTCAGCTAATTTGATTCATTCCACGTGATATCAAGAAAAGACTGAAGGCATTGGATACTGAAAAAGCTATTGTGCCCTGACAATATTCTGGCAGTAGTACTGAAGACCTGTGCCCAGAACTTGCTGCACCCCTAGCCAAGTTGTTCCAGTACAGCTAAAACACTGGCATCTACCCTGCAATGTGGAAATTTGCCCAGGTATGTCCTGTGCACAAAAAGCAGGACAAATCCAACTCGGCCAATTACCGCCCCATCAGCCTCCTCTCAATCATCAGTACAGTGATGGAAGGTGACTTCAACAGTGCCATCAAACGACACTTGCTCAGCAAGAACCTGTTCAGTGATGCTCAGTTTAGGTTCCACCAGGGCCATTCAGCTCCTGACCTCATTAAAGCCTTTGTTCAAACATGAACAAAAGAGCTGAACTCAAGAGGTGAGGTGAGAGTGACTGCCCTTGACATCAAGGCAGCATTTGACCGAGTATAGCATCAAGGAGCCCCAGCAAAACTGAGGTCAATGGGAATCAGGGGAAAGCCCTCCGCTGGCTGGATTCAAAACTAGAGCAATGGAAGATGGTTGTGATTGATGGAGGTCAATCTTCTGATCTCCAGGACATCACTGTAGGAGTTCCTCAGGGTAGTGTCCTCGGCCCAACCATCTTCAGCTGATTCATCAATGACCTTCCATCAATCATAAGGTCAGAAGTGGGGATGTTCGCTGATGATTGAACAATGTTCAGCACCCTTCGTGACTTCTCAGATACTGAAAAGCAGTCTGTGTAGAAATGCACCAAGACATGGACAATATCCAGGCGTGAGCTAAGTGTCAAATAACATTCGTGCCATACAAGTGCCAGATAATGAGCGATTCCAACAAGAGATAATCGAACCATCTCCCTTTGACTTTCACTGGCATTACCATCGCTGAATCCCCCACTATCAACATCCTGAGGGCTACCATTGGCCAGAAACTGAACTGGAGTAGCCATAGAATTACCGTGGCTACGCTAGGAATCCTGAGGCGAGTAACTCACCTCCTGGCTCCCCAAAGCCTGTCCACTATCTACAAGGCACAAGTCAGGAGTGTGATGGAATACTCTCCACTTGCCTGGATGGGTGCAGCTCCAACAACACTCAGCAGCTCAACACCATCCAGAGCAAAGCAGCCTACTTGATTGCCCCCCCCCCCCATCCACCAACATTCACTCCCTCCACAACCGATGCACAGTAGCAGCAGTGTGTACCATCTACAAGATGCACTGCAGCAATGCACCAAGGCTCCTTAGACAGCACCTTCCAAACCCAAAGCCTCCACCAACTAGAAGGATAAGGGTATAAAATGATTGGGAACACCACCACCTGAAAGTTCCCCTCCAAGTCACACACCATCCTGACTTGGAACTATATCGCTGTTCCTTTACTATCGCTGGGTAAAAGTCCTGGAACTCCCTCCCTAACAGCACTGTGGGTATACCTAACCCAAGTGGACTGCAGCGTTTCAAGAAGGCAGCTCACCACCACCTTCTCAAGGGCAATTCGGGATGGGCAATAAATGCTGGCCTAGCCAGCGACGCCCGCATCCCATGAATGAATAAAAAAAAGTCACGAGGGAAAAGGTACTGAACAAACTATTGTGATTGAAGGCAGACAAATCCCCAGGGCCTGATGGCCTACATCTTAGGGTCTGAAAGGAAATAGCAGCGGAGACAGTGGATCCATTGGTTATAATATTCCAAGATTCCCTGCATGCGGGAAAGGTTCCAGTGGATTGGAAAAATGCCTGTATAACGCCCTTATCAAAAAAGTGAGGGAGGCTTAATGTAGGAAACAGTAGACCAATTAGTTTAACATCTATCGTTGGGAAAGTGTCACAATCCATTATTAAGTAAGTAATAACAGGACATTAAGAAAGTCAAAAGCAACCCATCAGAGTCAGATTTTCTGAAGGGTAAATCGTGTTTGACGAATTTGCGAGAGTGCTTCGAAGCTGTGACAAGAAATGTGGAAAATGGGGATCCTGTAGATGTAGTATATCTAGACTTCCAGAAGGCATTTGTAAGGTGCCACACAAAAGGTTAATACACAAGGTAAGATCACATGGTGTTAGGGGCAATTTATTAGCTTGGGTAGCTGATTGGCCAACCAACAGAAAACAGAGAGTCGGGATCAATGAGTTTTTTTCTGGTTGGCAAGATGTAATTCGTGGGGTGCCTCAGGGTTTGGCCCTTGGGCCCCAACTATTTACAATCTATCTCAATGACGGATGCAGGGATAGAAGGTACTATTGCCAAATTTGCAGGTGACACTAAAATAGATTGATTAGTAAGTTGCAATAAATACATAAGAAATTTACAAATTGATATGGATAGGTTTGGGGAATGGGACAAAATTTGGCAGATGGAGTTTAACGTGGTTAAGTGTGATGTTATCCATTTTGGTCAGAAAAATAGAAAGGTAAATTATTATCTAAATAGAGAGAAACTTCAGAGTACTTCGGTGCAGAGAGATCTGGGTGGCCTCGTGCATGAATCACAGAAAACTAGTTTGCAGATACAGCAGGTGATAAGGAAAGCAAATTGAATTTTGGCATTTATTGCTAAAGGAATAGAATATAAAAGTAGGGAAGTGTTGCTGCAACTGTACAAGGTATTAATGAGACCGCACCTGGAGTATTGCGTACAGCTTTGGTCTGCTCACTTGAGGATGGATGTAGTTGCATCGGAGACAGTTCACAGGAGGGTCACGAGATTGAATCCAGGGATGAGGGGTTTGTCTTATGAAGAGAGATTAAGCAGTTTATGCCTTTACTCTCTGGAGTTTAGAAGAATGAGACGAGATCTAATGGGGTATATAAGATCATTAAAGGATTGATAAAGTAGACGTAGAGAAGATGTTTCCTCTCGTGGGGCAATCTAGAACGAGAGGTCATAGTATTAGGATAAAGGGGGTGCAGATATAAAACAGAGATGAAGAGAAATTTCTTCCCTCAAAGAGTCGTGAGTCTGTGGAATTCACTACGCCATAGTGCGGTGGATGCCGGGACATTGAGTACATTTAAGGAGGAGATAGACAGATTTTTATTAGAAATGGGTTGAAGCGTTATGGAGAACGGGCAGAAAAGTGGAGTAGAGGCCGAGATGAGATCAGCAATGATCATATTGAATGGCAGAACAGGTTCGCGGGGCTGAACTGCCTACTCCTGCTCCTAGTTCTTATGTTCTTATCTGGATTGATCCAGGCAAGAGCGGCTGAAGGATCCATTATCTCTCTCTATGTTGTCTATTGATGTATCTGCTGTGTGACGGAGACCACCGATGTTGGGTGAGGTGAATTATACCGTCTGCTACCTCAGCAGGGAGAAGCAGGATGAGAGGTCTCGTGGCTTTGTCAGGATAGCAGAATACCTGATGGCGTAGGTATCTCTGCGGGGCCCCCATGTCAATGGGGAGAGGCACAGGAACTGAAACAACTCTCACTCCATTGATGTACAGTTGGTGTGTGAGCATGCCCAGTACATCATGTTGGTTAATGTCCACTATCCTGGCAGCAGCCACCATACCTTCATTCTGAAGCAGTCAGCCATTCCCAACACGTCAGGCCTCCATGCAGAACCAGAATGTGGCTCATGACCTCTAAACTCTAGACACCTCTTCCCACACACAAAACCACCAGGTGAAGCAATGGTTCCGATGTCTGAACCGCTCGGGGGGAGTCCTCCAGTACACACTGGATCAGGTGTTCAAGTTCATGGTGTTCTGCTGCACCCTTCATAATCCTCACCATCATGAGGACACAGGCATTGGCACCAGGAATCCGGAGGCCAACTCAGGAGGAGGAGGAGGCAGGGAGTATATTTCGTGGATGCCTTCGACCCGGACAGGCTGTTGGAGAGTCCCTGCTAAGATTCCAGTTCGCATCGGACAACCCCCCTTTCCCATCTTGGATCCCCCATTCTCCACCATTACACCCATCTGAGACGCCCCATCACAGTGTCTCCTTTATCACCATCCTGCAACAAACACCACCAACAAAAACATTTTCATTAACATCTTTATCCAACAACACATCCAATTGTACCAACAAAACTGAACTATTCACCCTTGTGTATCCCCTTAGTGCCAGTCTTGTGGATTTCCTCAACTTGCCTAGTTCTCCTACATAGTGTTTCCCCAGTGGCTGCAGCATGGCTGAGTTTCACTGGCGGTGACCGCAGATGGCCTTGCAGGACGTCCTCGTGCAGCTCTGTGACTTGAGGGCTTGGATTCGGATTGCAACACCTCGACATGGGCAGCAGCTCCAGCAATGTTCACATCTGAGTCCTGTGTATTATAACTCGTCTGTGACCTCGTCCTCCGGTGAGCTGACACATGAACTATCCTTTCCCCCTGGCCTGGCTGCAGCTCACTCGTGCTCGGTGACTCACCACATGCAGATTCCGACTCTATATCAGCCTCCAAGTTACACGCACTGTAAGTATTTGATCTGGTGACTGTGAGGGTCAGACCAAGTGATGGGTCTTCACCATCAGTGCTGTGCTGCTGCTCTCTTTCTATCTCATGGAGCTGCTGTGACTGGGAAGCTGGTATTATTGGGTTATCATTGGAAAGTATAACATCAGAAGGGGAGGGTTGGGGTGAGGGATTGGGGGTGGTGGAAAGCAGGAGGTCCATGATCCCACCATCTGCAGCTTGTACATCATCATTTCTGACGTTTACCAGTTCTGATGAAGGGTCACAGATCTGAAACATTAACTCTGTTTCTCTCTGCGCCGATGCTGCCAGACCCACTGAGTATTTCCAGCACTTTCTGTTCTCTTCCCTGAGCTCTGGAATTCTCTTCCTAAACCTTAAATCCAGTAAGTTGCACAGAGTCCAGTTTTAGGGAGTACTACTTGTACAGAGTACTAAATACAATAAAGTTAGTTAACTGTTGCATTTAGCATTTCACTTAATTTTATTCTGAACTTCTAGTTTCTTTGTAACAGCTGGACAGTTCATTGATTCTCATGGAATAGGAGGGTCAGTGTCAGCTTGGATAAAAAAATAAACTGGCTTAATGAGAGAAAACGGTGAGTTGTGGAAAACAGTTGCTTTTTTCAGACTGGAGGAAGGCAGACAGTGGTGTTTCCCCAAGGGGCAGTGCTTGGACCACTGATATTTTTCTGATATATATAAATAATTTGGATATTGGAACACAGAACACTCAGATCGAGGGAGCTTCTACTCATATCCACCATTCCCAGTCCCTGCTTTAGAGCCATAGACTCAACAGCGGTAAGGAGCCTCTGTGTGGTTGTGGTGGTGACATCTCTCTCACTGTCAGTGACTGTGGTTAGTCTTGTTCTTAGACTGGTCTGCAGTTTAGGCCCAGGTTAGTACATACCCTGGTAATTTCCAGTTATCTTGTCGTCCTTGTATGGAGGAGATTGAGCAGAGACTGTAAGGCTCACAAATATGTTGTCTGAAGAAGAACCGGGATATCTGACTTTGTGCTTGGAGACAGCAGCCACTACTGCCCACTGTTGACGGATTGTGTCTGAAACTGTCGGATTTTATCTCAACACAGGGCGTGGTCAGCTTCAGGGGAGGCAGAGCTTTAACACGGGTCTAATTCCCTCATAGCCCCTCCTCACATCTTCTAACTCCTCCCCTAGTCTGGGAGTGTCTGCCTGTAACTCAGTGTTTTGGTCCAGTATTTGTTATAATTTTCTCTCTGGATAATATACTCCATCATGGGGCTCCTGATCCCAGAGTAACTGATTGTACAGGATGCCAATGTTCTCCTACCAACCTTCATTTTCCTTCTGTAAATTGTCCATCTCATCCTTCAATTCTTTGTGTCTTTTATTTAACCGTCAGGTGCAGAGATGTGACCCATTAACCAACTTATCTCAACACTTTTTTATCTTAAATTTGTATTTCTGGACATCCTCAGATATTCTATTGAGAATTAAATCGTAATCCCCATCGTACTGCTTGATAATCCTTAGGATATCCGTCTCCCCAGGTGTGCCTGTTTTTTTTTCTCTGCCAGGTTATCAATTGACTATTTCCTGTGATATGCTAATGACATTGTATTTCTGGTTTTACTTATTCAAACTCTCTTAAAGCTCCCCCACCGCCCGCACCTCCCCACCCCACCACCCCCTCCCCCCCCCCCCCCGGCACCACCACCCCCCCCCCCCACCCCCGCTCTTAGTGATGAGCACACCGTGTTCTGGTGTAAGCTTTCTATCTATCTCGAGATGCCCAAACCAGTCCCAATGACGAGCACACGTGTTTCACTGTACATTCTCTCTCTCTGTGACAACTCCCTGCCCAGTCTCTGCAATAACCCCAAGTTTTTGACCTATTCTAATCTTTCTCTGTCTCCAAATCTCCTTCCCATTCGAGCAATGATCACTCAACTGAGTTTGTCATTTCAACTCTGGACGAGGTTTGGGGCCTGTAGTTACAGTGTCTCTGGGTCTGTAACATGAACAACAAATGGAGCAGAGGCTGCAGTGAGGGGATGCTCTATAAAGAGGGAGGAGGAAAGGGATCTGCCCTACCCACCCAGGGTTTTCCAAGAGCACTATTCCTACCTAAACCTAACCCAGAAGCAATGTGTGAGGTGACTCTGATTCAATAAGGATCTGGTCACAGAGCTGTGTCACCTCCTGTAACACGACCTGGAGCCTCACACCAGGGTGAGGACGTAGCTGTTAGTGGCCGTTAAGGTCACAGTTTCATTGAACTTCTATGTATGTGGATCTTCCCAGGCAGGAGCAGGAGACATATCCAACATAGAGTGGTAGAAATTGATGGAGTCATGGAGTCATGTACGACACAGAAGGAGGCCATTTTGCCCCTCTGTGCCAGCTCTGTGTGGAAGAATTCAGGCAGTCCCAATCCCCCGCTCAATCCCCGTATCCCTGCAAGTTCACTTCCTTCAGGTGTCCATCCAGTTTCCTTTTAAAATCATTGATTGTCTCGGCTTCCACCACCCTCATGGGCAGTGAGTTCCAGCACATTACCATCCACTGTGTAAAATATTTCTTCCTCATATCCACCTGCATCTCTTATCCAAAACCTTCCATCTGTGTCCCCTGGTCCGTGTTTCATCAGATAATGAGAAGACTTTTTCCTTGTCTACCTTACCTAAGCCTATCATAATCTTGTACACGTTTATCATACCTCTCTCAATCTCCTTTACTCCAGGGAGAACAACTCCATCTTCTCCAATCTAACCTTGTAACTAACCAACCCGCTCCCCCCTCCCCACCCCCCCGCTCCAATCCCTGGAACCATTCTGGTAAATCTCCTCTGCACCCCCTCAAGGACTTTCCATTCTTCCTAAAGTGTGCTGACCAGAACTGGACACAGTTCTCTAGTTGAGGCCTAACCAAAGGTTTATACAGTTTCAGTATAACTT
This sequence comes from Heterodontus francisci, assembly GCF_036365525.1. Taxonomy (NCBI): domain Eukaryota; kingdom Metazoa; phylum Chordata; class Chondrichthyes; order Heterodontiformes; family Heterodontidae; genus Heterodontus; species Heterodontus francisci. The sequence continues at coordinate 2,868,945 of NW_027141936.1, forward strand.
CCCTGCTTTTGTATCTTTGCCTCTAATTATGAAGCCCAAGATCTGATTGGCTTTGCTTAACACTCTCCATATATGTTCTTCCACCTTCAAAGATCAATGCATATAGAGCCCCAGGTCCCTCAGTTCCTGCACAATCTTTATAACTGTCCCATTAAGTCTCTATTGCTTTCCTATTGCATCTGACAAAATACATCACCTCACACTCCTCTGTATTAAATTCCACCTGCCGCTTCTCTGGCCATTCTGCGAGCCTATCTATATCCTGTTGTAGGCATTTTGCATCATCCTCACTGCTTACCATTCCTCCAAGCATGGTATCATCGGAAAATATTGAAATTCTAATCTGAATTCCAAGATCCATCTCATTTATATATCGCAAAAAAAAAATCAGTTGGTCCTAGAACTGACCCTTGTTAAACATCACTGTCTACCGTCCTCCAGTGTGAAAAACAACCGTTTACCACAACTCTGCCCGAACTATCTCTTCTTTGAAGGTGGCCCATTGTTCAGCTCCTGTTTTCCTGCCAAACGTTGACTCTAATTTATTCGCCCCAGCTCAATTTTTACACCGGATGACTTGTTGAAGTTGACTTTCTCATAGTTAATTATTCTTACTCTGGATTGCTCTTTGTCCTTTCCCATAGTCAACCTAAACCTTATGATACAATGATCACTGTCCCCTAAATGTTCTCCTACTGATACTTAATCCACTTGGGTCCAGCTCATTCTCGAGAACCAGGTCTAGCAGTGCCTCCTTTCATGTTGGACTAGCAACATATTGTTGTAGAAATGTTTCCTGCACACACTGTAGTAACTCCTGCCTCCCTCCGCCCTTTACATTACTACTATCCCAGTCCATATTAGGATAATGAATGTTCCCCCATTGTAACTACTCTATAATTCTTGCATCTTTCAGTAATTTTCTTGCAGATTTGTTCCTCCACATCCTTCCCATTAGCTGATGGCCTATAGACAACAACAAGCAATGTAAATGCACCTTTTTTTGTTCTTTAACTCTATCCAAATAGATTCTGTCCTTCACCCACCGACGCACCCACCCACCCCCACTCCCACCTCCCCACACACGTCCCCGGGACTTTCACTCTCTCCAGCACTATAATGTTCTCCTTAATCAATACCACCACTCTTACTCCTTTTCTCCCTTTCCTATTTTTCCTGAACACCTTGTATCCAGGAATATTTAACACCCAGTTCTGCCCTTCTTTGAGCCAGATCTCTGTTATAGCCACAACATCATATTTCCACATGGCAATCTGCACCTGTACCTCACCAGTCTTATTAACCACACTCCGTATTCACATACATGCACATCAACCCTGATGTAAACTTTATTACTTCCTCCCTTACTCAGACCTCAACTAATAACTTTCTAAACCCTACTATAGTGTTATCCATCTCTCCCAGTATTCTGTGCACTTTAGAATTCCTCTCTGATGTTTACTCCTGGTTCCCACACACATGCCAATTTAGTGTAAACCCTCTCCAATAGCACTAACATATCACCCTGCAAGGAAATTAGTTCCAGCTCTGTTCAGGTGCAACCGTCCGGCCGGTACAGATCCCACAATCTTCAGAACTGGTCCCAGTGTCCCAGCAATGCAAACCTCACCGCTTCTGCAGCATCCTCCCAGCCACACATCCCTCTGTAATATCCTCCTATTTCCATACTCACTCGCGCGGGGTACTGGCAGTAATCCGGAGATTACTACTTTGAGATGGCTAACTTGACCCTGACACCAGGGAGGAAACACACCATCTTGGATGCATGTCTGCGGCCTCAGAAACGCTCGTCTGTTCCCGTGACTATCGAATCTCCTGTCACTGTCAACATTCTAGTCTTCATTGTATCCCCTCCCACCCCCAGTACAGCTGAGACAGCCCGGGTACCATGGCCTTGTCTCTGGCTGCAGTCCCCAGATTTTCATCACTTTCCTCAGTATTGAATACTGGTTGGAGAGTGAGATGCACTCTGGGGTCTCCTGTGCTACCTGCCTGATTCTGCTTGACTGTAATTCTTCTTCCCTTAATCTGTGGGGTGACCACATCTATAACGTGCTCTTCACAAATTACTCAACCTCACGTAAATACCACAGAGGCATCCATGGTCCCACCATCTGCAGCTTGTACATCATCCCAGACAGCAGGATGAAGAGGATGTGGGTGTTAAGAAGGGGCATAAGGCAGGAACATAACGTCATCCTGAATGCTGTCGGTGATGCCGGATGCTACGGGCTCTGTCACAGCCGTTCCCATGAGGTGGAGAATGAACTCCTCCCTCAGGCTCAGGGGATGAAGGTAAACCTGGATCCCGACAGTTCACTGCTGCTCCCTGTCCTGTAAGAGAGAGAGCAGAATGTCAGTGATTGTGTTGCACTGTGTTTGGGAGATATGCCTGCAACAGCTGAATAGCTGGTGGTATGTGAAGGCAGTGAAAGGTGGATGTGAGGCTGGTATCAGTGGAAGGTATGTAAAGGTGATGTGGAGTATGTAAATGTTAGGTGTGAGTCCTGAGTGTTAAGGACTGCTGATGGGTGAGTGATGGGGGTGTGGTACATTGAGCAGTGTGAGAGGTTGGTGATGTTGGGGGTAGGAGATGCCATGTGGAAATGAATTCACTGACATTGATCACCCGTGTGAGCTCATTCTACTTCTTCTGGCTCTGCTGCCAGATCCTGGGGCCAAGCTTCCTGCATTGACCTCCCTGGCCACCTGCTCCCATTCCCTTCGGAGTGCGTTTCTTGAGGGTCTACATCCCACCCCACTGATACATGGCCTCTCTTCTCCTGTCACCCTGCATGACTAAGGCCTCCAGCACTACATCCGTGAATCACAGAGCCCTCTCTCTGTGCTCGTATTCAACCTACCTTTTCTCCAATTGCAGCATTCACAGTCAGCAGCAGCAGCCTCCTGTGATTCAGTGCAGCTTCCCTTTAAGAGGGACAGATTGCCTTTAAGGGCTGAATGCTGGCTGAAACACGTGCTAGACTCAGACACAGTTAAGTCTCCTGTTAAGCGTGCAGACAGACAGCAGCGCGGGTCACCCTGGGCGGCCCCTAAAATTTACGGAAATGTAATGAGGAGGCCCCAGAAATTTTGTATCACCTGCCTCAACTGGCAGATCATGACCCCACTGCTCAAAAAGCGATGCAAACCCGGTTTTCTCTCTCTTTCTATTTTCCTTTCCCTCTTTCCCCCTTTCTCACTCTCTCTCCCTTCACTCTATGTCTCTTGCTCATAGAATTAGAGACAGGTGCAGCACTGAAGGAGGGTATTCGGCCCTTTGTGTTAGTGCTGTTTCTTGTAAAGAGCTGTCTAATTATTACCACTCTCCTCCTTTATCCCCAGACTATTTTTTTCGCCTTTTCCAGTTTTTTTAATTATAATTCCCTTTTGAAAGATATTATTGAATCTGCTTCCATCATGTTTTCGGGCAGTGAATTTCTGATCCCAACAACTCGCTGAGAAGGAAAATTCTCCTCATTTCACCTTTGGTTCTTTGTCAATTACCTTCAATCTATGTCTTCTTAATACTGAACTTTCTGACACTGGAAACAGTTTCACATTAATTACCCCATCAAAACTCTTCATGATTTTGAATTCGATATTAAATCTCCTCTTACCCTTCACTGCTCTAAAGAGAACAAACCCAGCTTTTCCAATCTCTCCATGTAACTGAATTCCCAGATCCCTGGTACCATATGTTTCAAATTCTGCTATTCCATGTGTCATGTACTGGGATATGCTGTAGTGTTTTATATAGATTTGGCATAACTTCCCAGTTTTGTTTTCTATGCCTCTATTTATAAAGCCCAGGATCTCATATGTTTTATTAACTGTTGTGCTAACCTGTCCTGTGACCTTCAACGATTTACACATAAACTCCCAGGTCTCTCTGTTCTTGCACTCCCTTTACAGTTGTAACATGTAGCTTGTGTTGTCTCTCCACATCCATCCTTCTAAAAGGTATTACCTCACATCTCTGCTGTGACAATTCAAATTTCAGAAGATTGAAGACATTGTTTTCAGTCCCTGCTCCAAACTTAATTCCCTAGCTACCGACTCCATACCTCTCCCTGGCAATTGTGTGAGACTAAACCAGACTGTTCACACCTTGGTGTCATATTTGACCCCGAGATGAACTTCTGACCACATCTACACACCTTCACTAAAACCGCCTATCTGCACCTAGAAAATCATAGAAAAATCATAGAATGTTTACAACACAGAAAGAGGCCACTTGGCCCATCGTGTCTCTGCTATCCAAAAAACGACCTCCCCAGCCGAATCCCACCTTCCAGCATTTGGTCCCGAGCTCTGCAGATTAAATCACTTGAGGTGTCGCAAGGCACGTTTAAAATCAGATGAGGTTTTCAGCATCTTCTACCCTTTCAGAAACTGAGTTCCAGACCCCCACCCCACCACACTCTGGGTGATTTTTTTCCTCATCTCCCCTCTAATTTTTCTACCAATCATTTAAATCCATGCCCTCTTGTCACTGATCTCTCTGCTAAGGTGAATAGACCCTTCACCACCACTCTATCCAGGGCCCTCAACGTTTTGTACGTTTCAATCAGATTTCCCCTCAGCCTTCTCTGCTCCAAGGCAAACAACCCCAGCCTATCCAATCATTCCTCAAAGTTGCATTTTCCCAGTCCCGGCAACATGTTTGATAAATCTCCTCTGTCCCCTCTCCAGTGCAATTACATCCTTTCTGTAATGAGGTGACCAGAACTGCACACATTACTCAAGTTGTGGCCTAACCAATGATTTATGTAGTTCCAGCATAACCTCCCTGCTCTTATATTCAATACCTCGGCTAATAAGGGAAAGGATTCCATATGACCTCTTAACCACCTTATCGACCTGTCCTGCTACATTCAGCTATCTGTGGGCATTCACTCTAAGGTCTGTCACTTCCTCTACACTTCTCAGTATTCTCCCATTAATCGTGCATTCCTTTGCCTTATTTGACCTCCCCAAATGCATCATATCGCACTTATCCAGCCTGAATTCAATTTGCCACTTCTCTGCCCATCTGACGAGTCCATCAATATCTTCCTGCAGTGTACAGCGATCCTCCTTGCGATCTACCACACGGTCAATCTTTGTATCGTCTGCAAACATCTTGATTATGCCCCTACCTTTACTTCCAAATCGTTAATGTATGCGACATAAAACAGGGGTCCCAGTACTGAGCTGTGTGGAATTTGCTTTTTTTTATTCATTCGTGGGATTTGGGCGTCACTGCCTGGGTCTGTATTTATTGCACATCCCTCATTGCCCTTGAACTGAGTGGCTTGTGAGGCCATTTAAGAGTCCATCACATTGCTGTGGGTCTGGAGTCACATGTGGCCAGACCAGGTAAGGACAGCAGATCTCCTTCCCTGAAGGGCATTAGTAAACCAGATGGGCTTTTCAAACAATCGACAATGGTTTCATGGTCACCATTAGAGTCGCTGTTTAATTCCAGAACTATTAATTGATTTCAAATTTAATTATGTGTCATGGTGGGATTCGAATCCACGTCCCCAGAGTGTTAACCTGGGTTTGCTGGATTTACAAGTGCAGTGACATTGCCACTACACCACTGCCTCCACTAAATGTGGCTAGAAACATCCGTCCAGTCGCTAAAACGCCTGTCAACAATTACTCTTTCTTTCCTGTCACTGAGCTAATTTTGCATCCACCTTGCTGCATTTCCCTGGATCCCCTAGAATTTTATTTTTAACAAGTCTGCTATGTGGGCCCTTGCCAAAAGCTTTGCTAAAATCCAAGTAGACCGCATCAACGACATTAACCTCATCTATCGTCCTTGTTACGTCATCAAATAATCATGCAAGTTAGTCAGACACAATCTTGCCTTAACACATCTATGGTGATTATCCCTGATGAACCTGTGCCTTTCTAAGTGACAGTTTATCCTGTCTCTCAGAATAGATTACAATAATTTTCCCACTCTGAGGTTAGACTGGCTGTCCTGTAGTTATTCGGTCTATCCTTCGCTCCCTTTTTAAACAGTGGTTCAATGTTAGCAGTTCTCCAATCCTCCATCACCACACCTGTATCCAGTGAGTATTGGAAAATCATGGATATACCTTTGGTTATTCCTTCTGTTGCTTCTTTTAACAACCTGGGGTACATTTCATCACGCCATGGTGATGTATCAACTTTCAATGAGGCTAATTCCATTAGTAATTCCTCTCTGCCTATGTTTATCACATCCAATAATTCACACACCTCCTCCTTAACTGCAATATCTGCACCGTTCCCCTCTTTTGTGAAGACAGACACAAAGTATTCATTAAGAACCATGTCAGTAACTACTGTCCCTACACAGAGGTTACCTTATCGGTCATTAATGGGCTCTACTCTCTCCTTAGTTGTCCTCTTAGCCTTAATGTATTGAAAGAAAAAACATACATGGGTTCACCTTGATTTTGCTTGCCAATATTTTTTTATGATTTCTCCTTGCTTTCGTAAATTCCTTTTTGATATCAGCCTCCACTTCCTCTACTCCTCTTGGTTTACTGTTGTATTGAGTTCTCGGTGTGGGACATAAACTTGCCCTTCCTGCTGTATCTTACCCTGTAGGCTCCTTGTCATCCATGGAGCTGGGGAATGAGACTGACTTGATTTATCTACAAAGCGCTGGCACGGACTCGATGAGTTGAAATGTCCCATTCTGCGCCAGAATTGACTAAGGCTCTATGACTCTATGACATGGGTATTCTATTACAACAGCTTTCCTATACTGGGAAGGTGTATAATGGACTGGACAGTATCACCCTGTTGAACCCCGTGATGTAAGTAAAATGTTTGATTCCCCAGAACATGGTTAACAAATGTCCTTCACAAACAGAGTAAATCAGTTCAGGCCCACTCACAATTCTGGAGTAATTCACAATGGGGAGTATTTTCTCCTGGTTTTCTCGGCATTGGACAGCAACCAGGCAGTCACTGTGTCCCCACATCCATGTGGAAAGTCTTGTCGGGGTTAGGTGAGGTAAGACACGTTGCCTGGGCGACAGATTTCTTTAGTTGTGTTACTGTTTCTGTGCTCTCTTCAGTCCAAACGGGATAAACCTGGTCATCATCACCATTTGGTGGTTCATAAAGAGGAGTCACAGTCTCAGCAAATCGAGGGATGAAGGTCCGCTGATACCACAACAGCCTGAGGATAGGACACAGGGCAGTCTTTGTGGTGGACAGGGGTAGACACTGGATGAGGGTCCACTGATACCCACCAGTCTGAGGATAGGACAAAGGGCAGTCTTTGAGGTGGACAGGGGTAGACACTGGATGAGGGTCCGCTGATACCACAACAGCCTGAGGATAGGACACAGGGCAGTCTTTGTGGTGGACAGGGGTAGACACTGGATGAGGGGCAATTGATAATCCACCAGCCTGAGGATAGGACACAGGACAGTCTTTGAGGTGGACAGGGGTAGACACTGGATGAGGGTTCACTGATACCCACCAGCATGAGGATAGGACACAGTGCAGTCCTTGACGTGGACAGGGGTAGACACTGGAATTGTGTCCACTGATACCCCACTAGCCTGAAGATAGGACACAGGGCAACCTTTGAGGTGGACAGGGGTGGACAATGGATGAGGGTCCACTGATACCCACCAGCATGAGGACAGGACACAGTGCAGTCCTTGAGGTGGACAGGGGTAGACACTGGATGAGGATCCACTGATACCCACCAGCCTGAGGATAGGACACTGGGCAGTCCTTGAGGTGGACAGGGGTAGACACTGGAATTGTGTCCACTGATACTCCACCAGCCTGAGGGTAGGACAAAGGGCAGTCTTTGAGGTGGACAGGGGTAGACACTGGATGAGGGGCAATTGATAATCCACCAGCCTGAGGATAGGACACAGGACAGTCTTTGAGGTGGACAGGGGTACACACTGGATGAGGGTTTACTGATACCCCACCAGCCTGAGGATAGGACACAGAGCAGTCTTTGAGGTGGACAGGGGTAGACACTGGATGAGGGTTCGCTGATACCCACCAGCATGAGGATAGGACACAGTGCAGTCCTTGACGTGGACAGGGGTAGACACTGGAATTGTGTCCACTGATACCCCACTAGCCTGAAGATAGGACACAGGGCAACCTTTGAGGTGGACAGGGGTGGACAATGGATGAGGGTCCACTGATACCCACCAGCATGAGGACAGGACACAGTGCAGTCCTTGAGGTGGACAGGGGTAGACACTGGATGAGGATCCACTGATACCCACCAGCCTGAGGATAGGACACTGGGCAGTCCTTGAGGTGGACAGGGGTAGACACTGGAATTGTGTCCACTGATACTCCACCAGCCTGAGGGTAGGACACTGGGCAGTCTTTGAGGTGGACAGGGGTAGACACTGGATGAGGGTCCACTGATACCCACCAGCCTGAGGATAGGACACAGTGCAGTCCTTGAGGTGGACAGGGGTAGACACTGGATGAGGGTCCACTGATACCCATCAGCCTGAGGATAGGACACTGGGCAGTCCTTGAGGTGGACAGGGGTAGACATTGGAATTGTGTCCACTGATACTCCACCAGCCTGAGGGTAGGACACTGGGCAGTCTTTGAGGTGGACAAGGGTAGACACTGGATGAGGGTCCACTGATACCCCACCAGCCTGAGGATAGGACACTGGGCTGTCTTTGAGGTGGACAGGGTTATACACTGGATGTTTTCGACCTGATGTTGGTCTGGGCTGATGTTGGATGAGCCAATTTGGACATATAGAACGATGACACGATGTTACACCAGCTGGGCCTTACGTGGATGGTCTTTTAGTCCAGCTCCCAAAGTAACTGCAGTAGTTCCTGTAAAAGGGTTAAATGTGTGGACACGGTCTGTGGTGATGAGGAGGAGACCATCAATTTATTTCAGCAAGCAGGAAGACTGTGAAAGGTTCCTAACGGCCCCGGCCATACGTTTGTGGAAAATAGTGGGGTTATTGTGGAACCCCTTGTGACAGACATGTCCAGGGGTATCTCTGGTCCTCAGAAGTTAATGTGAATTTAAATTGTTTCTCTAGTTTTACTGGGATACTACAATAAACATTAGAGATATCCAGCGTGGTGAAGTCAGCCCTGCCGCTGGGAATCCGGGAGAGTAGGGTTGGTGTCTCTCAGACAACCGAGTTCACACAGAGGTGACTGTGTTGAGTTTGTATGGTCAATAGTCAGTCCCCAGCTGCCATCTGGTTTTGTAACCGTCAAAATCGGGCAGTTAGTAGTGAATGTGTCTTTGTGAACTGCACCTTGGTATAACAATAACCTGATAGTGTCTGGAATATATGATATAATCTCAGCTCGGTAAGAATACTGCTTCATGGATCATGCAATGGTCAGTTAATTTCTTCAGGTCTGCTCATGTTTCCACAGTCATCTTTATGGGTTGTGAATACACTCAGGACCGACTCGAGAATCGCCTGTACCTCAGGGTGATCAGAGGTGACTGGTTCACACTCCTCTGATATTTTAATCAGGAATATTGAGGTTACACTGGACACCAGAGCAGGGGTATGTTTTAATGTTCTACAATATACAAATATAGGGATAATCAATTACTGCTGATAACCTTTGAGCACATTACTGCCCAGTAGTCCCTGTCCATTATGCAGGATCATATAAAAGGGAGGCAGGACTTTGACATGAACTCTGTTCCCTCTCCTACACCACTGTAAGATCTGATCTAGGGTCACCACATCCATGAACTGCGGAGCCCTCTTTCTGTCCTAGTATTCCATTTACCTTCTGTCCAATTGCAGCATTCACAGTCAGCAGCAGCAGCCTCCTGACTGAAAGAGGTCACTTGGCCCATTGTATCTGTGCTGACCGAAAAACGATCCACCCATTCTAATCCCACTTTCAGCATTTGATCCATCGCTCTGCAGATTACGGTACTTGAGGTGTATATCCAGAATCCTGTTGAATGAGTTGAGGGTTTCTGCCTCAACTACACTTTCAGGCAGTGAGTTCCAGACCCCACCACACTCTGTATGGAAAGGTTTTCCTTATCTCCCCTCTTATCTTTCGACTAATCACTTTAAATCTATTCCCCCCTAGTCACTGACCTTTCTACTAAGGTGAACAGACCCTTCACCTCCTCTCTGTCCAGATCCCTCAAAATTATGGACATTTCAGTCCGATCTCCTCTCAGCCTTCTCTATTCCAAATTGAACAACCCCAGCCTATCCAATCGTTCCTCACAGCTGCAATTTTTCTAGTCCGAGCAACATCCTCATAAATCTCCTCTGTACCCTCTCCAGTGCAATTGGATCCTTTCTGTAATGAGGTGACCAGAATTGCACTCAGTACTCAAGTTGTGGCCCAGCCAATGAGTTATACAGTTCCAGCATAATTTCCCTGCTCTTATATTCTATACCTCAGCTAATAAAGGAAAGGATTCCATCTGCCTTCTCCACCATATTATTATTGAATCTGCTTCCACCTTGTTTTCAGGCAGTGAATTCCAGATCCCAACAACTCGCTGTGTAAGAACATTCTCCTCATTTCACCTCTGGTTCTTTGTCAATTACCTTCAATCTGTGTCTTCTTAATACTGAACTTTCTGACACTGGAAACATTTTCACACTAATTACCCGATCAAAACCCTTCATGAATTTGAATTCTATATTAAATCCCCTCTTACCCTTCACTGCTCTAAAGAGAAAAATCCCAGCTTTTCCCATCTCTCCATGAGATCCCTGGTACCAATCTAGTAAATCACCTCAGTATCTTCACTAAGAGTTTGACATCCTTACCAATGTGTGGTGATCAGAATTGGACACAATTCTCCAGCTGGGACCTAACCAATGATGTATAAAAATCAGCATTTCCTCCTGAGTTTTATTACTCTGTGCTGTGTTTATAAAGCCAAGGACACGATATGTTGTTTTTTTTAGCAGCCTTCTCAGTGTCCTGCTGCCTCATAAATTAGTACAGCCTGAGGTCTGTCCATTCAACCATCCACATTATTTTGCCTTTCCTCATATTTCCTACCGATATGTATCACTTCACAGTTCAATGTGTAAAGTTCAATCTGCCGGGTGACTGGCCATTTCACCAGTCACTCTCTGTCCTCATTGGGACAGACCAGGCTCCATCCTCAGGCTGTGCTGAGTAAGCGGCTTTCACCCAATGTGGTACTGAGCTCCAAATAGAGCAGAAAAGACTCACTTCTATCCCCGGCTTGTGTTAATCCCACCCGGTGTGGCACTGACACACACAGAGAGCAGGAAAGACCCAATTCAATCCCCGGTGTGTCTTAATCCCACCCGGTGTGGTCCTGACCCACACAGAGAGCAGGAAAGACCCAATTCAATCCCTGGCCTGTGTTAATCTTTCCCGGTGGTACTGACCCAGGCACAGAGAGCAGGAAAGACCCAATTCAATCCCCGGTATGTCTTAATCCCACCCGGTGTGGTCCTGACCCAGGCACAGAGAGCAGGAAAGACCCAATTCAATCCCTGGCCTGTGTTAATCTTTCCCGGTGGTACTGACCCAGGCACAGAGAGCAGGAAAGACCCAATTCAATCCCCGGTATGTCTTAATCCCACCCGGTGTGGTCCTGACCCACACAGATATCAGGAAAGACCCAATTCAATCCCCGGTATGTCTTAATCCCACCCGGTGTGGTCCTGACCCACACAGAGAGCAGGAAAGACCCAATTCAATCCCTGGCCTGTGTTAATCTTTCCCGGTGGTACTGACCCAGGCACAGAGAGCAGAAAAGACTCACTTCTATCCCCGGCTTGTGTTAATCCCACCCGGTGTGGCACTGACCCACACAGATAGCAGGAAAGACCCAATTCAATCCCCGGTGTGTCTTAATCCCACCCGGTGTGGTTCTGACCCACACAGAGAGCAGGAAAGACCCAATTCAATCCCTGGCCTGTGTTAATCTTTCCCGGTGGTACTGACCCAGGCACAGAGAGCAGGAAAGATTCAATTCTATCCCCGGACGGTGCTAATCTCACCCGGTGAGGTACTGACCCACACAGAGAGCAGGAAAGACCCAATTCTGTCCCCGGCTTGTGTTAAATCGTCCCGGTGTTGTATTGACCCACACAGAGAGCAGGAAAGACCCAATTCTATCCCCGGCCTCTTAATCCCACACAGTGTGGTACTGAACCACACAGAGAGCAGGAAAGTCCCAATTCTATCCCTGATCTGTGTCACTTCCACCCGATGTGGTAATGACCCCCACGTACACACAGAGAGCAGGAAAGGACCATTCTCTCCCTGATCTGTGTCATTCCCACATCGTGTGGTACCGACCCCCATATACACAGACACAGCAAGAAATTTCTATTTCTCTCCCTGGCCTGTGCCAATCCAACATGTTGTGTTAATGACCCCCACACACAGAGCAGGAGATTTCCATCTCTCTCCCTCGCCTGTGTTAATCCAACAAGGTATGTTCCAAGTACAAGTAACGATCAGCCTCTGCTTAAAATTGCTGTCCGTCTATCCCTGATCTGTGTTACTTCCACACAGTGTGGTTTTGACCAAACAAACAGAGCAGGAAAGGACTAATTCTCTCCCTCATCTGTGTTAATCCAACATGATGTTTTCCTGAACCATATCAAAGTACAAGTAATGATCAGCCTCTGCTTAAAATTGTTGACCGTCTGTTGTGCATATCAGGTAAGGTTTCAATGGTTTCTGTTTCCACAGACTCAAAGAATCATACAGCACGGAGGAGGCTATTTGGCCCATCGTGTCTGTGCATGCTGTTTGAAGGAGCAATCCCATTTGTCCCTCTCCTCTACATAATTACCACTTCGCTGAAAATCTCCTCTGATACTATTGAATCAATTCTCTTTTTTAAATTTATTATTGAATCTGCTTCACCACTCTTTCAGGTTGTGAATTCCGGTTTATAATAGATCAATGCATTTTTGTTGGCCCATCACCTTAAAAATGTGTCCTCTGGTTACTGACAGTACTTCCAGTGAAACCAAATTCTCTGTCTTTGCTCCATCAAATATTGTTCAAGATTTTGCATATCTCTATTCAATCTCCATTTAACATTACTGCTCTAAAGAGAACAATTCCAGTTTACAGTCAAGGGACACGAGATAGAGGGGAGGGCGTTGAATTCAGCTCGGACTCGAACACAAAACACCATCACCTCCACATTCCCCTCCTTCGAGCCAAACACCATCTAGACTTGGACAGAAATCACCGTTCCTTCATCATCACTGGGTTAAAAGCCTGAAATCCTTTCTGTAACAACATTGTGGGAACACATTCACCACACGGACTGCAGTGGTTCAGGATGAAGGCCCATCATTTTCTCATGGTAACCAGGCATGGGGAAGTAATGCCAGCCTTGTCAGTATCACTCATATCTTGAGAACAAATAGACAGGAAATAAAATGGGAATAAAATCAATGTGTTTGTAACTGACTGATTGAAGTGATCAAAGAGAGAGACGTCATAACCCAATATAGTAAATTGTCAGCACAATTCATCTCACCTGGCCCTTGTGTTAGCCTTTCTTCTGTTATCTGTGTGAGGATACAAGTAACAATGAGCCGCTGGCTCAAGAACTGCTGGACATCAATTGTACACACGAAATAAGGACTCAATGGATTCTGTTACCATAGAATCGGAGAATCACAAAGCATGGAAGCAGTCCATTGTCCCATCGTACCTGTGCCATCTTTGAAAGAGCTTTTTATTTTACCCCTCTTTCCTCCTCTTTTCCCAAAGCCCTGCAAATCCCCCTCTGCAGCATTTATCCAGTTCCCTTTTGAAACTTGCTCTTGAGTCTACTTCCAGCACATCTTCAGACCGTGTATTCCAGATTAAAGCAACTCACTGTATAAAAAAATGTTTTCCTTATGGCACCTCTGCATCTTTTGCCAAGTATTTTGAGTCTTGCTATCGGTCCTTTTCCCAAAGGAAACAGTTTACCCTTACTCTGTCAAAACAGCACATAATTGTGATCTGTTCCATTAAATTCCCCCCTTTACCTGATCTACTCTGATTCCTGTTTCTGTAGTCTCCCCATGTTCCTGAACTCCCACATTCCTGGACCATTCCAGTAAATCTCCTCTGCACCTTCTCCAACATTCTGACATCCTTTCTAATAAGTAATGCTCAGAATTGGACACAATTCCTCAGCTGAGACCTAACCAGTGATTTACAAAGTTTCAGTTGACTTCCTTCCTTTTGCACGCTATGCCTCTATTTATAAAGCTCGATATCCTGGATGTGTTTTTAGTAATTTTATCGACTTGTTCTGCTATATTCAAAGACATCTGTTCATGCACCCAATTTAAAATTGCCCCATTTCATTTACATTGCCTCACCTTATTCTTCCTCCCTTACCCCATGTCTGCACTAAATTTCATCTGCTTCATTTCCTCATTTCATCGGTCTCCCTGAATCCTTCTGATATCATCCTCATTTTTTTTGCATTTCCGAGTTTCTGTCACCTGAGTACATTGAAATTATGCCTTTTATATATAAGTAAATGTCACACACAAACACAATACACGGATATATATTTATGTATGTTTCCATAAAGAAGCAATGGCCCGAATACCGACCATTGGGGAGCATCACTGTATAATCCCCTCCACTGTCTGAGCAACAATAGATCACCACTTCCCTCTGTATTCTATCCCTTAGCCAATGTCATATCCACACTGTTACTGCCTCTTGAATCCATGAGGTTCAGACTTCCTAACAAATCTATTAAATGGCATTTGATTCCACGACTTTTGATTGTTCATATACAAAGTAGCAACCACGCTATCCGCAGCAACACTCTCCATTACTTCATCAAAGAATATGATCAAGATAGTCAGACATGATTTGCCACTAACATATCTGGTGGACCTTCTTGTCATTTATAAACTCATGCTATTCAAACCACAATTATCTTGTCCCAGATTACAGACGCTACAAGCTTCTCCAACATTTCAGTGAGGTTAGACTGATGGGTCAGTAGTTCTAGGGTGTAGCCTATCTCTACTGTTTTGAACAGGGTGTAGAATTTGCAACACTTCAGTCCTCTGACATCACTGCCATATCCAAGGAGGATTGGACGATTCGGGCCAGTGGCTCCGCTATTTCCAACATTCCTTCCCTCAGCAACCCTCATACATCCCATCTAGACTGGATAATTGTTTATTGCGGTACAGAAAGTGTTGGATTGAAAGGTGTTGACTGAACTTGTTCGTTCAGTGACTGTAATTAATGTAAGTCTCCATGGACCCTAATTGTGTCATTGGAGGGTTTCCCACTTCTATTAATACAGGACACCTTCCAATGTGTTATACCATAGTATCACCCCGCCCATCCCCACCCCTCTCACCGGCACTGACAGGGATAAGTGGCTCCAGAGAGAGGGAGAAGATAGATCAGAATCTGAGAACAATCGATTGGAATGTGACAACAATGGAGAGGAGTTTCTCGTGGGTGTCTGACTATCTTTCTACAAATTATCATCGGCTTTCTTCACAATATCGGATCTATTTCGCGCTTTTGACTATTCAAACGATTTA
The DNA here is from genome assembly GCF_036365525.1 of Heterodontus francisci. Lineage (NCBI taxonomy): Eukaryota > Metazoa > Chordata > Chondrichthyes > Heterodontiformes > Heterodontidae > Heterodontus > Heterodontus francisci. Next base: position 2,884,504 of record NW_027141936.1, read on the forward strand.
CTATCCGGTCCTCAGTATTGTTGGTGTCCCTGGTAAGTCTCTCTCTACCCAGCTATTAATGTTATAACCAATGATTAACTTCAGTACTGTTCTTGTCAATTACTCTGCCTTTCTTGCTAATATTATTGTTCCTGGTAAACCTCTCTATCAAGCTATTAGAACTATAGATCATGTTTCACTGAATTGCTGTTCCTTTTATTTAAATATTGGGAATGCTAAATCCACTGCCATCGGTTTCTGTCACAAATTCTGTCCCTGTCCACCGACTCTATCACACTCCCTGCCCAATGTCTGAGAACAAACCAGCCTCTTCACAACGTCAGCGATTCCTTTCATCCTAAGCTAAGTTCCAATTCAATATCCTGTCGATCACTAACCCTGCCGACAGCCACCTTTATAATTTTGTTCATTTCCACATCTCCTTCAGTTCATCTACTTATAAACCCTCAGCCGTGCCTTTCTTAGATCCACACTTGATGATTCCAATGTCTTCCTGGTCATGCTCACAATAACAAAGCTCGATAAACTGCAGCTCATTCAGAAATCTACTGGCTGCATCACAACTCACACCCAGTCCAGATCACCCATCACCCCTGTACTCACTCACATAACCTACCTCCCAGTCTGGCAATGCCACAATTTTAATATAATCATACTTGCATTAAAAGCTCTAAATTGCCTCAACCTTCCAATTATCCCTATTCCCCTGTCGGTTTCCCATATTCCTTCCATTTGTTCTATTTGAAGTGTTTGTCATTTCTCGTTTTGAAGTGAATTTCATTAGCTATGGATCTGTCTCTGACTCTGATTTCGTCTCAGTACTATCACTGGTGCTGGTGCAGTGGAATCCACACTGATGGGCAGTTCTGGTGTGGCCGACACAGTTCTCATGCTGGACAGGGCACGAGTCCAAGAGTACCCTGCATGGACCGGTAGACTGAACAGGGGTCTGGATGGCATATGAACAACCTGTTCCAGCAGCTTGGAAACTTGGCCTATGCATGTTCACTGACCGCCTGTGTTAGTCACTCTCAGTTAAGCATCCATTCAGCTGGCACAAGGAATCCCCTCTGGGGTTATTTAAAAGGACCGAGCATCCAACTTGCAGGTGAGGGGCTTTTGACTTACTTCTGCTATTGTAAAGTTAGTGGAGGTGCTGTGGATGGTTTTCTGGAGTTTGTGTTGTGAGCTCCTGCAGACATTCAGGGAGGACAGAGGATTTAGTGTTCCAACTCTAGACGAGGTATCGGGACTGTAGTTACAGTGTCTCTGGGTCTGCAACATGATCAACAAATGGAGCAGAGGCTGCAGAGAGGGAAAGCTCTGGATGGGAACCAAATGAGGTCAGTGGAGAGTTAGGATGTATTAACGAAAGCCTGTAAGGAACGAGATAATGAAGTCAGCGTGACTAAGGGAAAGAGTAGGCAGGGAGCAGATGATGTAAGCAAAGGGACTGGTGGTCTGAGGTGTATTTGTTTTAATGCAAGAAGTGTAGTAGGTAAGGAAGATGAACTTAGGGCCTGGATTAGTACCTGGGAGTATGATGTTATTGCTATTACTGAGACTTGGTTAAGGGAAGGGCATGATTGGCAACTAAATATCCCAGGATACCGATGCTTCAGGCGTGATAGAGAGGGAGGTAAAAGGGGTGGAGGAGATGCATTACTGGTCAAAGAGGATATCACAGCTGTGATGAAGGAAGGCACTATGGAGGACTCGAGCTGTGAGGCAATATGGGCAGAACTCAGAAACAGGAAGGGTGCGGTAACAATGTTGGGGCTGTACGGCAGGCCTCCCAACAGCGAGCGTGAGATAGAGGTACAAATATGTAAACAGATTATGGAAAGCTGTAGGAGCAACAGGGTGGTGGTGATAGGAGATTTTAATTTTAGAACATAGAACATAACAGCGCAGTACAGGCCCTTCAGCCCTCGCTGTTGCGCCAACCTGTGAAACCATCTGACCTACACTATTCCATTTTCATCCATATGTCTATCCAATGACCACTTAAATGCCCTTAAAGTTGGCGAGTCTACTACTGTTGCAGGCAGGGCGTTCCACGCCCCTACTACTCTCTGAGTAAAGAAACTACCTCTGACATCTGTCCTATATCTATCACCCCTCAACTTAAAGCTATGTCCCCTCGTATTTGCCATCACCATCCGAGGAAAAAGGCTCTCACTATCCACCCTATCTAACCCTCTGATTATCTTATATGTCTCTATTAAGTCACCTCTTCTCCCCCTTCTCTCTAACGAAAACAACCTCAAGTCCCTCAGCCTTTCCTCGGAAGACCTTCCCTCCATACCAGGCAACATCCTAGTAAATCTCCTCTGCACCTTTTCCAAAGCTTCCACGTCCTTCCTATAATGCGGTGAGCAGAACTGCACGCAATACTCCAGGTGCGGCCGCACCAGAGTTCTGTACAGCTGCAGCATGACCTCGTGGCTCCTAAACTTGATCCCCCTACTAATAAAAGCAAACACACCATATGCCTTCTTAACAGCTCTATTAACCTGGGTGGCAACTTTCAGGGATTTATGTACCTCGACACCAAGATCTCTCTGCTCATCTACACTACCAAGAATCTTCCCATTAGCCCAGTATTCTGAAATCCTGTTACTCCTTCCGAAGTGAATCACCTCACACTTTTCCACATTAAACTCCATTTGCCATCTCTCAGCCCAGCTCTGCAGCCTATCTATGTCCCTCTGTACCCGACAACATCCTTCGGCACTATCCACAACTCCACCGACCTTCGTGTCATCCGCAAATTTACCAACCCACCCTTCTACACCCTCATGCATGTCATTTATAAAAATGACAAACAGCAGTGGCCCCAAAACAGATCCTTGCGGTACACCACTAGAAACTACACTCCAGGATGAACATTTACCATCAAACACCACCCTCTGTCTTCTTTCAGCTAGCCAAGTTCTGATCCAAAGCACTAATTCACCTTCAATCCCATACTTCTGTATTTTCTGCCATAGCCTACCGTGGGGAACTTTATCAAACGCCTTACTGAAATCCATATACACCACATCCACGGCTTTACCCTCATCCACCTGTTTGGTCACCTTGTCAAAAAACTCAATAAGGTTTGTGAGGCACGACCTACCCTTCACAAAACCGTGCTGACTATCTCTAATGAACTTATTATTTTCAAGATGATTATAAATCCTATCTCTTATAACCTTTTCCAACATTTTACCCACAACCGAAGTAAGGCTCACATGTCTATAATTACCAGGGCTGTCTCTACTCCCCTTCTTGAACAAGGGGACAACATTTGCTATCCTCCAGTTTTCCGGCACGATTCCTGTCGACAATGACGACATAAAAATCAAGGACAAAGGCTCTGCAATCTCCTCCCTGGCTTCCCAGAGAATCCCAGGATAAATCCCATCTGGCCCAGGGGACTTATCTATTTTCACACTTTCCAAAATTGCTAACACCTCCTCCTTGTGAACCTCAATCCCATCTAGCCTGGTAGTCTGTATCTCAGTATTCTCCTCGACAACATTTTCTTTCTCCACTGTAAATGCTGACGAAAAATATTCATTTAACACTTCCCCTATCTCCTCCGATTCCACACACAACTTCCCACTACTATCCTTGATTGGCCCTAACCTATCTCTAGTCATTCTTTTATTCCTGATATACCTATTGAAAGCCTTAGGGTTTTCTTTGATTCTATCCGCCAATGACTTCTCGTCTCCTCTCCTTGCTCTTCTTATCTCTCCCTTTAGATCCTTCCTGGCTAGCTTGTAACTCTCAAGCGCCCGAACTGAGCCTTCACGTCTCATCCTAACATAAGCCTTCTTCTTCCTCTTGACAATCTCTTCAACTTCTTTAGTAAACCACGGCTCCCTCGCTCGACAGCTTCCTCCCTGCCTAACAGGTACATACTTATCAAGGACACGCAGTAGCTGCTCCTTGAATAAGCTCCACATTTCGATTGTGCCCATCCCCTGCAGTTTCCTTCCCCATCCTACGCATCCTAAATCTTGCCTAATCGCATCATAATTTCCTTTCCCCCAGCTATAATTCTTGCCCTGCTGTATATCCCTGTCCCTGCCCATCGCTAAGGTAAAACTAACCGAATTGTGATCACTATCACCAAAGTGCTCACCAACTTCTAAATCTAACACCTGGCCGGGTTCATTACCCAGTACCAAATCCAATGTGGCATCGCCCCTGGTTGGCCCGTCGACATACTGTGTCAGAAAACCCTCCTGCACACACGGGACAAAAACAGACCCATCTAAAGTACTCGAACTATAGTATTTCCAGTCAATATTTGAAAAGATAAAGTCCCCCATAACCACTACCCTGTTACTGTCGCTCCTGTCAAGAATCATCTTTGGTATCCTTTCCTCTACATCTCTGGAACTATTTGGAGGTCTGTCGAAAACTCCCAACAGGGTGACCTCTCCTCTCCTGTTTCTAACCTCAGCCCATACTACCTCAGTAGACGAGTCCTCAAACGTCCTTTCTGCCGCTGTAATACTTTCCTTGATTAACAATGCCACACACCCCCCCCCCCTCTTTTCCCATCTTCTCTGTTCTTAGTGAAACATCTAAATCCCGGAACCCACAACATCCATTCCTGTCCCTGCTCAACCCATGTCTCTGAAATGACCGCAACATTGACTGGGATTCACTTAATGTTAGAGGTCTAGATGGAGCAGAATTTGTAAGGAGCATCCAGGAGGGTTTTTTAGAGCAGGATGTAAATAGTCCAACTCGGGAAGGGGCCATACCGGACCTGGTGTTGGGAAATGAGACAGGCCAGGTGGTTGACGTTTCAGTAGGGGACTACTTTGGGAATAGTGATCACAATTCCGTAAGTTTTAGAATACTCATGGACAAAGACGAGAGTGGTCCAAAAGGAAGAGTGCTAAATTGGGGGAAGGCCAACTATACCAAAATTCGGCAGGAGCTGGGGAATGTCAATTGGGAGCAGCTGTTTGAAGGTAAATCCACTTTTGATATGTGGGAGGCTTTTGAAGACATGTGGATTAGCGTGCAGGAGAGACATGTTCCTGTGAAAATGAGGGATAGAAATGGCAAGATTAGGGAACCATGGATGACAGGTGAAATTGTGAGACTAACTAAGAGGAAAAAGGAAGCATACATAAGGTCTAGGCGGCTGAAGAAAGACGAAGCTTTGAAAGAATATCGGGATTGTCGGTGCATTCTGAAACGAGGAATTAAGAGGGCTAAAAGGGGTCATGAAATATCTTTAGTAAACAGGGTTAAGGAAAATCCCAAAGCATTTTATTCATATATAAGGAGCAAGAGGGTAACTAGAGAAAGGATTGGCCCACTCAAGGACAAAGGAGGAAAGTTATGCGTGGAGTCAGAGAAAATGGGTGAGATTCTAAACGAGTACTTTGCATCGGTATTCACCGAGGAGAGGGACATGACGGATGTTGAGGTTAGGAACAGATGTTTGATTACTCTAGGTCAAGTCGGCATAAGGAGGGAGGAAGTGTTGGGTATTCTAAAAGGCATTAAGGTGGACAAGTCCCCAGGTCCGGATGGGATCTATCCCAGGTTTCTGTGGGAAGCGAGAGAGGAAATAGTTGGGGACTTAACAGATATTTTTGCGACATCCTTAAACACGGGTGAGGTCCCGGAGGACTGGAGAATTGCTAATGTTGTCCCCTTGTTTAAGAAGGGCAGCAGGGAAAATCCAGGTAATTATAGACCGGTGAGCCTGACGTCAGTGGTAGGGAAGCAGCTGGAGAAGATACTGAGGGATAGGATCTATTCCCATCTGGAAGAAAATGGGCTTATCAGTGATAGGCAACATGGTTTTGTGCAGGGAAGATCATGTCTTACCAACTTAATAGAATTCTTTGAGGAAGTGACAAAGTTGATTGATGAGGAAAGGGCTGTAGATGTCATATAGGTGGACTTCAGTAAGGCGTTTGATAAGGTTCCCCATGGTAGGCTGATGGAGAAAGTGAAGGCGCATGGGGTCCAGGGTGTACTAGCTAGATGGATAAAGAACTGGCTGGGCAACAGGAGACAGAGAGTAGCAGTGGAAGGGAGTTTCTCAAAATGGAGACGTGTGACCAGTGGTGTTCCACAGGGATCCGTGCTGGGACCACTGTTGTTTGTGATATACATAAATGATTTGGAGGAAAGTATAGGTGGTCTGATTAGCAAGTTTGCAGACGACACTAAGATTGGTGGAGTAGCAGATAGTGAAGGGGACTGTGAGAGAATACAGCAGAATATAGATAGATTAGAGAGTTGGGCAGAGAAATGGCAGATGGAGTTCAATCAGGGCAAATGCGAGGTGATGCATTTTGGAAGATCCAATTCAAGAGTGAACTATACAGTAAATGGAAAAGTCCTGGGGAAAATTGATGTACAGAGAGATTTGGCTGTTCAGGTCCATTGTTCCCTGAAGGTGGCAACGCAGGTCAATAGAGTGGTCAAGAAGGCATATGGCATGCTTTCCTTCATCGGACGGGGTATTGAGTACAAGAGTTGGCAGGTCATGTTACAGTTGTATAAGACTTTGGTTCGGCCACATTTGGAATACTGCGTGCAGTTCTGGTCGCCACATTTCCAAAAGGATGTGGATGCTTTGGAGAGGGTGCAGAGGAGGTTCACCAGGATGTTGCCTGGTATGGAGGGCGCTAGCTATGAAGCTATGCAGAACCAGAATGTGGCTCCTCGGAGACAATGCCTACCTCACTCTGTACATCACTCCTAATTCTACCCCCAGCATGAATGCCAACAAACCGCATGAAAATAACCCGTGTATAACGTGAGCAATGGAGTCACCAGGAACATGGTGGGACAGACCATCGGTGTGATGAAGCAATGCTTCCGACGTCTGAACCGCTCGGGGGAGCCCTCCAGTACTCACTGGAGCAGGTGTCCAAGTTCATGGTGTTCTGCTGTATCCTTCATATCATCACCATCATGAGGACACAGGCATTGGCACCAGTAATCCGGAGGCTACCTCAGGAGGAGGAGTGAGGGAGGATATTTCCTGGATGCCTTTGAACCGGGCAGGCTGTCGGAGAGACCCTGCTAGAATTTCGGTTCCCACAGGACAACTTCCCTTTCCCACCATGGATCCTCCATTCTCCCCCATTACACCCATCTGAGACGCACCATCACAGTGTCCAGCAATAAAAAAACACCAACAAAAACCTTTTCATTGACATCTTTATCCAATAACACATCCAATTATACAAGCAAAGCTGAACTATTCACCCTTGAATATTCCCTTAGTGCCTGTCTTGTGGATCCCTCGACTTGCCTCGTGCTCCTACACAGTGTTTCCCCAGTGACTGCAGCATGGATGGTGGAAGGCTGCTGACTTTCACTGGGGGAGACTGCAGATGGCCTTGCAGGACGTCCTCGAGCAGCACAGGGCCTTGAGGGCACGGATTCAGACTGCACCACCACGACATGGGCAGCATGCCGTCTGTGCTGCAGTGGAAGCTGAGACAATGGTCACCAACAATTGTATCACAGCTGGGTCCGCTAGTGCTGTCATGGAGTTAGTGACCACTTCCACAGGGGGACAAATGGGCTTCAAGCTCTGTGCAATGTCCTGTGCCATGTTTGAGCTGGACTCCTCCATGTTATTTGATAGTGGCAACAGACTGTCTGACAGGCCTGTCAATGGACAAAGTATCTCTGTGTCCATATCCATCATCATTCTCCTGTATGCTGCTCCAGCAAAGTTCATATCTGAGTCCTGTGTATTATAACTCGTTTGTGACATTGCCCTCCGGTCATCTGACACATGAACTATCCTTTCCCCCTGGCCTGGCTGCAGCTCACTCGTGCTCGGTGACTCACCACGTGTAGATTCTGACTCTTTACCAGCCTCAAAAGCACACACAGTGTAAGTATTTGATCTGTTGTCTGTGAGTATCAGACCAAGTGATGGGGCTTCACCATCAGTGCTGTGCTGCTGCTCTCTCTCTGTCTCCTGGAGCTGCTGTGACTGGGAAGCTGGCAGTTTTCAGTTATCGTTGGAAAGAATAAATCAGAATTGGAAGGTTGGGGTGTGGGATTGGGGGTGGGATGAAAAGCAGGAGGTCCATGGTCCCATCTGCAGCTTGGACATCATCCCAGACAGCAGGATGAGGGGGAGGTGGGAGTTAAAAAGGGACATAAGGCAGGAACATAGCAACAGCCTGAATGCTGTCGGCGAGGCCGGATGCCACGGGCTCTGTGACAGCCAGTCCCATGATGTATAGAACCATCTCCTCCCTCAGGCTCAGGGGATGAAGATATGCCTGGCCCCCGCTAGTTCACTTCTGCCCCCTGTGATTATGGGCCACCTTGTCCTGTAAGAGAGGGGGTGGAATATCAGTAATTGTGTTTCACAGTGTTTGTGTGATGTGCCTTCCATAGCTCAATAGCTGGAGGTATGTGGAGACAGTGAGATGTGGGTGTGAGGCTGGTATCAGTGGAAGGTGTGTGAGGGTGAGGTGGAGTATGTGAATGTTATGTGTGAGTCCTGAGTGTTAGGGACAGCTGATGGGTGAGTGATGGGGGTGTGGTACATTGAGCAGTGTGAGAGGTTGAAAGATATTATTGAATCTGCTTCCATCATGTTTTCAGGCAATGAATTCCAGATCAAAACAACTTGCTGTGTAAGAAAATTCTCCTCATTTCACCTCTGGTTCTTTGTCAATTACCTTCAATCTGTGTCTTCTGAATACTGCACTTTCTGACACTGGAAACAGTTTCACATTAATTACCCTATCAAAACCCCTCATGATTTTGAATTCTATATTAAATCTCCCCTTACCCGTCAGTGCTCTAAAGAGAACAATCCCAGCTTTTCCAATCTCTCCACATAACTGAATTCCCAGATCCCTGGTACCATTCCACAAAATCACCTCAGTATCTTCACTAAGTCCTTAACATCCTTACCAAACCGTGGTGATCAGAATTGGACACAATTCTCCAGCTGGGATCTAACCAATGATGTATAAAAATCAGCATTTCCTCCTGAGTTTTATTACTCTGTATCTCTCTCTCTAACACCAAAGACACTACATGTTACCTTCAAAGATCTGTGTGTGTACACGCCACTTCTCTCGAATCCTTCACCCGATTTATAATGGTACCACTGAGTTTATATTGTTTCACCTCATACTTCCTACCCAAATGTCTCACTTCACACTTCATTGTGTTAAATTACATCTGCCATGTTCCTGTCCATTTTACCAGTCAGTCTCTGTCCTCCTGAAGTCTTTTACTATCCTTCAGACTGTTTATTAACATTTCTGAGTTTCCAGCCCTCTGAAAACTTTGACATTATCCTCTCTGTACACAAGCCCATTGCATTAACATACAGCAACAGTGATTCCAACAGTGACCCTGGGGAAACCCCACTTTGTACTTCCCTCCAGACTGAACAATAACCATTCTCCACTCCTCTCTGCTTTCTGTCACAGAGCTAATTTCCTGCATGCTGGCATTGAAAATAAAAAAAAGGACTTCCATTTATGTAACGCCTTCATGATCACTGCATGTCCCAAAGCGATTTACAACCAACGAGTAGTTTTTAACGTTTAGTCAGTCTTGGAATGCAGGAAAAACAGAGTCAATTTCCGCACAGCAAGATCCCACAAGTAGCAGTCTGATCATGACCAGATCTGTTTTTGTGATGTTGAATTGAGGGGTAAATGTTGACCAGGACACTGGAAATAATTCCATGGGATCTTTACATCCACCTGAGTGGGCAACACGGGGCCTGGCTTTACCTTTTCGGTGATCAGGCGGTACCTCTGACAGTGAAACACTCCCTCAGTACTGCACTGCAGTGTCAGCCTTGATTCTTGTCATCAAGTCCTGCAGTGACACTTGATCCTAGAAGCTTGTGATTGAAAGGGGAGAGAGCGACAAACTGAGCCACTGCTGACATTGGTCCTTTAATCCCATGTGTTTCTAATTTGGTAACACGGCTGTTATGTGGTAATTTATCAAACAGCTGCTGAAAGGATAGGAATATTGGGAAAGTACAGGCTGGAACAATCATAGAATCATAGAATAGCACAGCCCTGAATGATGTCATTCGGCCCATCAAGTCAGTGCTGAACCCTTTCAAAGAACAATCCAGTTAGTCCCACTCCCTGACTCTTTCACTATATCCGAACATTTTTTCTTCTTCAGATATTTATCCAATTCCCTTTTGGGATATACAATTGAATCTGTATCCATCAGCCTATCAGACAGTGCATCCCAAATCCAAACCACTCAGAAACAAAAATCCTCATGTCTGCTTCTTTTACCAATCGCCTTAAATCTGTGTCTCTGATTAATGGTCCCTTGGACATTGGAAACAGTTTCTCTTTATTTAATTTATCTAAACCCTTCCTAATGTTAAACAGCTCAATCGAATCTACTCTGAAAGTTCTCTGCTCGAAGCAGAACAACCCCAGCTACATAACTGTCATCCCTCATGCCTGCACAAATTCTCGTAAAACAGTTCTGTACCCTCTCCGAAGGCTTCATGTCCTTCCTAAAGTGTGGTTCCCAGTATTCGACACAAGACTTCAGGTGCAGCTGAACTAGTATTTTATATATGTTTCACATAATGTCCTTGCTTTTGCTTTTTTTGCTTCTATTTATAAAACCGAGGATCCCATATATTTATTAACGGTTTGGCGACAACGATTTGTGTACAAATACTCCAGGTGTCTCTGTTATTTCACCACCTTTATAGTTATACCATTTAACTTGTATTGTCTCTCCTCATTCCTCCTTTCAAAATGTATTACCTCATACATCTGCAATGCCAATTAAATATTGAGAAGATTGAAGCCATTGCTTTCTGTCTCTGCTTCAAATATTTCCTAGCTACACACTCCATCCCTCTCCTTTGTAAATGTTTGAGACGAAAAGCCAAACTGTTCACACACTTGGTTACATAGTTAACCTTGAGATGCCTTGCGATGAGCTTCTGACCAAATATTCACACCATCAGTAAAATGGCTTATTTCCACCCGCGGTGGAGTTGCATGTCTGGTTAAAAAGGAAAGTAATACAATAGAGAGGAAGGATATGAGATCTGATGATGTGGAGTCTGTATGGTAGAGCTGGGAAACACTAAGGGGCAAAAAACGTGAGTGGGGGCTATATATAGACCCCCAAACTGTGGTGGTGATGTGGGAATGGTCTTAAACAGGAAATTAGAGATGCATGCGATAAAGCAACATCTGTAATTATGGGTGAATTATATCTGCATATAGATTGGTCAAATCAAATTTGTCACAATAACGTAGAGGAGGAATTACTGGAGTGTATACGGGATGGTTTTCTGGACCAATATCTTGAGGAACCAACCAGAGAACAGGCCATCCCAGACTGGGTATTGTGTAAAGAGAGAGGAATAATTGGCAATCTAGTTGTGTGAAATCCCTTGAGGTTGAGCGACCATAATATGATAGAATTCTTCATGAAGAAAGCCAACAGTGACGTCAGAGGAGAGCTGCAAACTGATTGGTTGGGTGAGGAGCAGCTATTAGTGCATGTAGATATCTTTAAAAAAGTGAAAAGTTTATTTTTGTGGGAAAAGAACTCTGGTGATAAGGTGAGTACTACTGAAGTGTTTCTTTTTTTAATTCAGTGTAGTTTATTAAGAATCTTAGATTGAAGTGGGTAGAAAAAGGCCCCTCATGTAATTAGTATTTTTTTAAATTAAGGGTGTAACTAATTAGTCTAAGGGTAGGTCATGACAGGAGAGTTCAGCCCCGTGATCTGCTCCTCCTGCCCTTTGTGGAAAATCAGGGATGCTTCCAGTGTCCCTAGTGAGCATGTGTGCAGGAAGTGGATCCATCTGCAACTACTGGCGACCCGCATTATGGAGATGGAGCTGCAGGAGAATTCACTGTGGAGCATCCATAATGCTGAGGAAGTCGTGGATAACATGTTTAGCGAGGTGGTCACACCGCAGATAATAGCTGCACAGGCAGAAAAGGGATGTGTGACCACCAGACAGAGTAGTAGGCACAGGCAGGTAGTGCAGCAGTCCCCTGTGGCCACCACCTCTCAAACAGATAGACCGCTTTGGATACTGTTGGGGGGGATGACCTCCCAGGGGAAAGCAGCAACAGCCAGGCCCATGGGACCACAGAGGGCTCTGCCGCACAGCAGGGCAGGAAAAGGGGTGTAAGAGCTATCGTGATAGGAAATTCTATCGTAAGGGGTGCAGGTAGGCGTTTCTGTGGCCGCAAAAGAGGCACCAGGATTGTATGTTGCCTCCCTGCTGCGAGGGTCAAGGATGTCTCGGAGTGGCTGCAGGAAATTCTGAAAGGAGAGAGTGAGCAGCCAGAGGTCGTGGTCCATATTGGTGCTAACGACATAGACAGGAAGAGAGCTGAGGTCCTGCAAAGTGAATATGGGGAGTTAAGCAGAAGGTTAAAAAGTAGAACCTCTGGGGTTAATCTCAGGATTTGGCCTAACCATCAGCCTCAAGAAAATGAACATCATGGGACAGGATGTCAGAAATGCTCCATCCATCAATATCGGCGGCCACGCTCTGGAAGTGGTTCAAGAGTTCACCTACCTAGGCTCAACTGTCACCAGTTACCTGTCTCTAGATGCAGAAATCAACAAGCGCACGGGAAAGGCTTCCACTGCTATGTCCAAACTGGCCAAGAGAGTGTGGCAAAATGGCGCACTGACACGGAACACAAAAGTCCGAGTGTATCAAGCCTGTGTCCTCAGTACCTTGCTCTATGGCAGCGAGGCCTGGACAACGTATGTTAGCCAAGAGCGACGTCTCAATTCAGTCCATCTTCACTGCCTCCGGAGAATACTTGGCATCAGGTGGCAGGACCGTATCTCCAACACAGAAGTCTTCGAGGCGGCCAACATCCCCAGCTTATACACACTGCTGAGTCAGCGGCGCTTGAGATGGTTTGGCCATGTGAGCCGCATGGAAGATGGCAGGATCCCCAAAGACACTTTGTACAGCGAGCTCGCCACTGGTATCAGACCCACCGGCCGTCCATGTCTCTGCTTTAAAGACGTCTGCAAATGCGACATAAAGTCCTGTGACATTGATCACAAGTCATGGGAGTCAGTTGCCAGCGATCGCCAGAGCTGGCGGGCAGCCATAAAGGAGGCGCTAAAATGTGGCGAGTCGAAGAGACTTCACAGTTGGCAGGAAAAAAGGTAGAAGCGCAAGGGGAGAGCCAACTATGTAACAGCCCCGACAGACAAATTTTTCTGCAGCACCTGTGGGAGAGCCTGTCACTCGAGGATTGGCCTTTTTAGCCACTCCAGGCGCTGCTGCACAAACCACTGACCACCTCCAGGCGCTTACCCATTGTCTCTCGAGGTAAGGAGGCCAAAGACAAAGAGGAAGAAGAATCTCAGGATTACTCCCTGTGCCACGTGCTAGTGAGGATAGGAATAGGAGGATTAAGGAAATGAAAGTGTGGCTGAAGAGCTGGTGTAGGCGGGAGGGCTTCAGCTACTTGGATCATTGGGATCTCTTCTGGTGCAGAGGTGACCTGTTGAAGAGGGTCGGATTGCATCTAAACTGGAAGGGGACCAATATCCTTGCGGGGAGGTTTGTTAGTACGACTCGGGAGGGTTTAAACTAGTCTTGCAGAGAGGTGGGACTCAAAGTAGTAGTCTCTCCGATGACATAGTTAAGGTAAATGTAGAGGTTAATGCAAGCAAGTCCAGTAGGCGGGCCTGGCAGTGGCCTGACAGGGAGCGTGGAAGGTCTGGTCGACTAAACTGCAAGTGGTTAGCACCGCAGCCTCACAGCTCCAGGGACCCGGGTTCAATTCTGGGTACTGCCTGTGCAGAGTTTGCAAGTTCTCCCTGTGTCTGCGTGGGTTTCCTCCGGGTGCTCCGGTTTCCTCCCACATGCCAAAGACTTGCAGGTTGATAGGTTAATTGGCCATTATAAATTGCCCCTAGTATGGGTAGGTGGTCGGGAAATATATAGGGACAGGTGGGGATGTGATAGGAATATGGGATTAGTGTAGGATTAGTATGAATGTGTGGTTGATGGTCGGCACAGACTCGGTGGGCCGAAGGGCCTGTTTCAGTGCTGTATCTCTAAACTAAACTACTTTAATGCAAGAGGCCTTACAGCTAAGGCAGATGAACTCAGAGCATGGATCAGTACATGGGATTGTGTTATTATAGCTATTACAGAAACGTGGTTGAGGGATAGGCAAGACTGGCGGCTCAATGTTATGGTGTCCCGATGCTTCAGTTGGAGGGAAGAGAGGATGGGGAGTTGCACAATTGATTAGGGAGCACATCACGGCAGTAGTTAGAGAGGATATCCCGCGGGGAACGTCCAGTGAGGCCAAATGAGTGGAGCTTAGAAATAAGCAAGTGGTGATCTCTTTGATGGCATTATACTATCGGCCCCCCAATAGTCAGAGGGAATTGGAGGAGCATATATGCAGGGAAATCACAGATAGGTGTAGGAATTATAGGGTTGTAATAGTAAGTGATTTTAACTTTCCTAATATTGACTGGGACTGCCTTGGTGCTAAGGGATCAGATGGGCAAGAATTTGTTAAGTGTGTCCAGGATAGTTTTATGAAACAGTATATGGATGGCCCTATGAGAGAAAAGGCTACACTCGACCTCCTCTTTGGAAATGAGGATGGGCAGGTGGATGATGTGTTAGTGAGGGAGCACTTTGGAACCAGTGACCATAACTCTATTAGCTTCAAGATAGTTATGGAAGAGGATAAGACTGGTTCTCAGAATGAAGTCCTAAATTGGAGGAAGGTTAATTTTGATAGCATCAGACAGGAACTCTCAAAAGTTGAATGAAAGGGCTGTGTACAGGTAAAGGGACGTCTGGCAAGTGGGAGGCTTTTAAAAGTGAGATAGGAAGAGTTATGGGCCGGCATATTCCTGTTAGATGGAAGGGCAAGGATGGCAAGTTTAGGGAACCTTGGTTGATGAGGGATGTTGAGGGTCTGATCAGGACAAAGAAGGAGGCATATGTCAGGTATAGGCAGCGGGGATCAAACGAGTCCCTCCAGGAATAGAGTGGATGTAGGAGTGCACTCAAGAAAGAAATTAGGAGGGAGAAAAGGGGCCACGAGATTTCGCTGGCAGATCAGATAATGGAGAATCCTAAAATATTCTATAAGTATATTAAGAGTAAAAGGGTAGCTAGGGAGAGAGTCGGTCCCCTTAAGGATCAGTGTGGTAATCTACGTGTGCAGCCACGCGAAATGGGCGAGGTCTTAAATGAATACTTCTCGTCTTTATTTACCATGGAGACAACATGGAAGCTAATGAGTTCAAGGGAGGGAACAGTGATATCCTGGAGCATATCAACATTACAAAGGAGGCAGTGTTGGAGGTTTTGAAGCGCATTAAGGTAGATAAATCCCCAGGGCCTGACCAGGTGTATCCTAGGATGCTATGGGAAGAAAGGGAGAATATTCCTGGAGCCCGTGCAGAGATTTTTGCATTATCGTTAGCCATGGGTGAGGTACCGGAAGATTGGAGGATAGCTAATGTTGTGCCTTTATTTAATAAGCTCAGCAGGGATAAGCCAGGGAACTACAGGCTGGTGAGCCTTCCATCAGTGATGGGAAAGTTATTGGAAAGGATTCTGACAGATAGGGTTTATATGCATCTGGAAAGGCAACGTCTGATTAGGGATAGTCAGCATGGCTTTGTGCATGGGAATCATGTCTCAGGAATTTGATTGAGTTTTTTGAGGAGGTGACCAAGAGGATTGACGGGGGCAGGGCGAAGGACGTTGTCTACATGGACTTTAGCAAGGCCTTTGACAAGGTCCCGCATGGTCGGCTGGTCCAGAAGGTTCAAACACATGGGATCCAGGATGTGCTAGCCAATTGGATACAAAATTGGCTTGGTGATCGGATGGTAGTGGGGGGTTGTTTTTCAGATTGGAGGCTGGTGACCAGTGGTGTGCCACAGGGATCGGTTCTGGGTCCTCTCTTGTTTGTCATATATATTAATGACTTGGATATGAATGTAGGGGGCATGATTGGTAAGTTTGCAGATGATACAAAAATTGATGGGATAGTTGAAAGTGAAGAAGGTTGTGTAAGGTTACAACAGGATATAGATAAACTTGGAAAGTGGGCAATGGATTGGCAAATGGAATTTAATGCAGACAAGTGCGAAGTGATGCATTTTGGGAAGTTAAACCGGTGCAGTACATATACAGTGAATGACAGGGCCTGGGGATTGTTGTTGAGCAGAGAGACCTTGTGGTGCAAGTGCATAGTTCCCTGAATGTGGCAACACAGGTAGACTGGGTGGTGAAGAAGGTGTATGGCATGCTTGTCTTCATCAAATGCGGCATGGAGTACAAGAGTTGGGACGTCATGTTACAGTTGTACATAACATTGGTTATTCCGCATTTGGAGTACAGTGTGCAGTTCTGGTCACCGCACTACAGGAAAGATGTGATTAAGCTAGAGAGGGTACAGAAAAGATTCATAAGGATGTTGCCTAGTTTGGAGGGCTTGAGTTATAAAGAGAGATTGGGTAGGCTGGGTCTGTTTTCCCTGGAGCAAAGACTGCTGAGAGGCGACATGATGGAGGTATATAAAATTATGAGAGGCATAGACTGAGCAGGTAGCCAGAGTCAGTTTCCCATGGTAGGGGTGACTTCAACTAGAGGGCATAGATTTAAGATGAAAGGGAGGAGGTTTAATGGGGATTAAAAGGGTAATTTTTTCACACAAAGAATATTGCCTATCTGGAATGAGCTGCCAGAGGAGGTGGTGGAGGCAGGAACAGTAGCCACATTTAAGAGTCATCTGGACAGGTATTTGAATGAGCAAAGCATAGACGGATATGGAATTAATGCAGGCACGTGGAACCAGTATAGATAGGCATTATGGTCGGCATGGACGCAGTGGGCCGAAGGGCCTGTTTCTATGCTGTACGAATCTATGACTCGAAGATGGAGAGTGACGTAGTTGATTCTAAGACCAGGGTCGTGAATCTTAATAAAGGAAAGTATGAAGGTATGAGGCACGAGTTGGCTATGATGGATTGGGAAACGTTACTTAAAGGGATGATGGAGGAAAGGCAATGGCAATATTCAAACAGTGCATTGATGAACTGCAACAATTGTTTACTCCTGTCTGGCGCAAAAGTAAAATGGGAAACGTAGCCAAACCATGGCTTACAAGGAAAATTAGAGATAGTATTAGATTCACGGAAGAGGCATATACATTCGACAGAAAGAAGCAACAGACCTGAGGATTGGGAGCAGTTTAGAATTCAGCAAAGGAGGACCAAGGGATTGATTAATAATGGGAAAATAAAGTACATGAGTAAGCTTGTGGGGAACATACAACCTGACTGTAAAGGTTTCTGTAGGCATGTGAAGAGGAAAGGATTGGTTCAGACAAATGTAGTTCCTTACAGTTAGAAACATGGGAATTTATTATGGGAAACAAAGAAATGGCTAACCAACTAAATGCATACTATGATTCTGTCTTCACAAATGATGACACAAATATCTTACCAGAAATGTTGGGGAACACAGGGTTTAGTGAGAGGAAGGAACCGAAGGAAATCAGTATTAGTAGAGAAATTGTGTTGGGGAAGTTGATGGTATTGAAGGCCGCTAAATCCTCAGGGCCTGAAAATCTACATCCCAGATTACTTAAGGAAGTGACCCTAGAAATAGTGGATGCATTGGTGGTCATCTTTCAAGATTCTATCGACTTTGGAACAGTTCCATCTGATTGGTGGGCAGCTAATGTAACCCCACCATTTAAAAAGGGAGGTAGAAATAAAGCAGGGCATTATAGACAAGTCAGCCTGACGTCGGTAGTGGGGAAAATTCTAGAGTCCATTATCAAAGTTTTTATGACAGAGCACTTGGTGAACAGTGTTAGAATCGGATAGAGTCAGCATGGATTTACGAAAGGGAAATCATGCTTGATAAATCTATTAGAATTCTTCGAATATGTAACTAACAGAGTTGATGATGGGGAGCCAGAGAATGTGGTTTATTTGGACTTTCAGAAGGCTTTCGACAAAGTCCCACATAAGAGATCAGTGAGTAAAATTAAAGCGCATGGGATTAGTGGTAGTGTATTGCGATAGATAGAACATTGGTTGGCAGATGGAAAAAAAGAGTAGTGATAAACGGATCTTTTTCCAAATGGCAGGCAGTGATTAGTGGGGTACCACAGGGATCGGTGCTAGGACCCCAACTATTCACACTCCATATTAATGATTTAGATGAGGGAACTAAATGTGATATCTCCAAATTTTCAGAAGACACAAAACTGGGTGGGAGGGTGAGATGTGAGGAGGATGCAGAGTGGCTTCAGGGTGATTTGGACAAGTTCAGTGAGTGGGCTATTGCATGGCAGATGCAGTATAATGTGAATAAATGAGAGGTTATCCACTTTGGTAGCAAAAACAGGAAGGCAGATTATTATCTGAACGGCGATAAACTGAGAGAGTGGAATATGCACCGAGAATTGGGTGTTCTCGTACACCAGTCACTGAAGGTAAGCATGCAGGTGCAACAGGCGGTAGAAAAAGGCGATTGTTATGTTGTCCTTCATGGAGACAGGATTCGAGTACAGGAGCAGGGATGTCTTGCTGCAGTTATACAGGGCGTTGGTCAGGCCGCACTTGGAATATTGTGTGCAGTTTTGGTCTCCTTCTCCGAGAAAGGATGTTCCTGCTATAGCGAGAGTGCAATGAAGGTTTATCAGACTTATTCCTGGGATGCCGGGACTGATGTATGAGGAGAGATAGGATTATATTCGCTGGAGTTCAGAAGAGTGAAGAGGTATCTCATAGAAAGCTCTAAAATTCTAACAGGACTTGACAGGGTAGTTGCAGGAAGGATGTTCCCGATGGTGGGGGAGTCCAGAACCAGGGGTCATAGTCTAAGGATACGGGGTAAACTTTTCAGGACTGAAATGCGGAGAAATTTCTTCACCCAGAGAGTGGTGAGCCAGTGAAATTACGTCATCACTCCCATGTACAAGAGGGATTGGAATATGCTGGCCAGTGCCTCTGCTACTTCCACCATTCCATCCCTCAGCAACCCACATGCATCCCATCCAGACTGGGTAAATGATCTACTTTATTGTGGTACAAAAAGTGTTGGATTGAAAAGGGTTAACTGAATCTGTTTGTTCAGTGACTGTAATTAATGTCAGTCTCCATGGACCCTAATTGTGTCACTGGAAGTTTTCCATCTTCTATTAATAAGGGGCTGCCATGTGTTGTCCCATAGTTTCAGCCGGAACATCAGCCCCGGCACAACAGAGATCAGCGGCTCCAGAGAGAGAGAAAGGATAGATCAGAATCTGAGAACAAAAGACTGGAATGTAACAACACTTGGTCAGAATTAGAGAACAACAGATTGGAATGTTACAACAATGGGTCAGAATCTGAGAACAACAGATTGGAATGTTACAACAATGGGTCAGAATCTGAGAACAGTAGATTGGAATGTTACAACAATGGGTCAGAATCTGAGAACAATAGATTGGAATGTTGCAGCAATGGGTCAGAATCTGAGAACAATAGATTGGAATGTTGCAGCAATGGGTCAGAATCTGAGAACAATAGATTGGAATGTTGCAGCAATGGGTCAGAATCTGAGAACAACAGATTGGAATGTTACAACAATGGGTCAGAATCTGAGAACAATAGATTGGAATGTTGCAGCAATGGGTCAGAATCTGAGAACAATAGATTGGAATGTTGCAGCAATGGGTCAGAATCTGAGAACAATAGATTGGAATGTGGCAGCAATGGGTCAGAATCTGAGAACAACAGATTGGAATGTTACAACAATGGGTCAGAATCTGAGAACAATAGATTGGAATGTTACAACAATGGGTCAGAATCTGAGAACAATAGATTGGAATGTGGCAGCAATGGGTCAGAATCTGAGAACAATAGATTGGAATGTTGCAGCAATGGGTCAGAATCTGAGAACAATAGATTGGAATGTGGCAGCAATGGGTCAGAATCTGAGAACAATAGATTGGAATGTTACAACAATGGACAGGAGTTTATCCTCGGATCTTTACTACCTTTCTACATATTATGATCGGTAGTCATTAAACTCTCGTATACATCTCGCACTGAAGATTATTCAATACATTTACTATCCCATCCTGGCTATTATTGGTGTCCCTGGTAAGTCTCTCTATCTAGCTATTAATTCTATAAACCAAGTTTAACAGCATTACTGCTCCTATAATTTACTCTGCACTTTTTGCTGCCGTTGTATTCCTGGTGAATATGTCCAGCTATTAGCTCGATAAACCATTGCCAACTTTATTGGATTTCTTGACATTTGGTCTCTCATCTTTACTGCTGTTGCTGTCTCTACTTCCCGGTAGGGCATCTGTAAACCCCGTTTCACTGAAATACTGTTCTGTTATGTAAATTTTGGGAAGACTGAAGCCAGTGTCATTGGTCTCCATCACAAACTCCATCCCCTATCTGTGAAACAAATACACCACCCTGCCCAATATCTGAGGCTGAACCAGACTGTTTGCAATCGGTGTGTTCTATTTAAAACTGAGCTGAGTCCATCTCCATATTCTCTCCAGTACCAACCCTGTCTACGACCACCTCTGTCATATCCCCCACCTCCACCTCTGTCTCAGCCAATCTGCTCCATAAACCCTCACCTGTACCTTTGTTAAATCCACACTTGACTATTCCAATTCTATCCTGGTCACCCTCCCAGTTATAAACCTCGATAAACCACAGCCCATCCAGATTTCTGCTGCCTGTATCCTAACTCACACCAAATCCTGATCACCCATCAACCCTGTGCTCACTGATCTACATTGGCTGCCGGTCTGGCAGCACCTTAATTTTAATATAGTCATTCTTGTGTTTGAATCCCTCCATGGCCTCACCCCTCCAATTAGCCCACTCTCCTGCCCATTCTCATATTCCTGAAAATGTTTTGACTTCAATCTTTTCTCATTTCTCCTTCTGAAGTGAATTCCTTTCCCACTGTATCTGTCCCGAGCCACTATTTTAGACTGTACAGCACTACTGGTGCTGACGGTACAGAAGCTGGGATCCATAGAGAGATGTGAACTGCACAGCCAGGCACTTCTAGTGCGGCGTGCAAAGTGCCCCATGCTGGGCAGGGCTCTAGCTCAATCGTACCATGTATGTGTTGTTGCTCTGAGGATGGTTTTGAATGTGATGTCAATGTACCATACCGGCAGCATTGATGTACGTCTTTGAAACTTGGTCTGTACATGTCCACTGACCGCCTGTGTTAGTTACTCTCAGCTGAACATACATTCAGCAACATGAGGAACCCCCTCTAGTATTATTTAAAAGGACCAGGCATCCAACTTACAGGTTTACTTACAGGCTTTTGACTTACTTCTATTATTGTAAAGTTAGTGGAGGTGCTGTGGATGGTTTGTTGGAGGTTGTGTTGTGAGCTGCTGCAGGCATTCAGGGAGGACAGAGGATTTGGTGACCCAACTCTGGACGAAGTATGGCCTATCAGGGGAAAACAGCAGCAGCCAGAGCAGTGGCACCACGGCTGGCACTGTTGTTCAGCAGGGAGGTACAAAGCGCAGAAGAGCAATAGTTATAGGGGACTCTATAGTTATGGGCACAGTTAGGCGCTTCTTTGGACGTGAAAGAGACTACAGGATGGTATGTTGCCTCCCTGGTTTCAGGGTCAAGGATATCTCTGAACGGACAGGGGGAATTATGAAGCGGGAGGGTGAACAGCCAGAGGTTGTGGTACACATCGGTAGCAATGACATAGGCAGGAAGAGTGATGAGGTCCTACAGGGGGAGTTTAGGAAGTTAGGCAGTAAGTTACAAAACAAGAGCTCGAGGGTTGTAATCGCTGGATTCCTCCCAGTGCTACGTGCTAGTGATTCTAGAAATAGGAAGATAGTGCAGCTAAACACGTGGCTGAGCAGCTGGTGCATGAGGGAGGGTTTCAGATATCTGGACAATTGGGATCTCTTCAGGGACAGATGGGACCTGTACAAGAAGGACGGGTTGCATATAAACTGGAAGGGCACTAATATCCTGGCTGCAAGGTTTGCTAGCATCACTCTGGAGGGTTTAAACTAGTGTGGCAGTGAGGGGGGGACCACAGCAGTAGGACAGCTAGTGAAATAAATGAGGAGGACATAGTAAATAAGGCCAGTCGGACGAAGAGGAAGAGCAGGCAGGGAGATGTTTCTGAGCACAGCTGGACTGGTGGTCTGAAGTGCATTTGTTTCAATGCGAGAAGTATAACAGGTAAGGCAGATGAACTTAGAACTTGGATTAGTACTTGGAAATATGATGTTTTTGCTATTGCAGGGACTTGGTTGAGGGAAGGGCAGGATTGGCAGCTAAATGATGCAGGTTTTAGAAGCTTCAGGCGGGATAGAGGGGGATGTAAAAGGGGTGGGGGAGTTGCATTACTGGTTCAGGAGAATATCACAGCTGTACTGCGGGAGGACACCTCAGAGGGGTCATGCAGCGAGGCAATATGGGTGGAGCTCAGGAATAGGAAGGGTGCAGTCACGATGTTGGGGGTTTACTACAGGCCTCCCAACAGCCAGCGGGAGGGAGAGGAGCAGATATGCAGACAGATTTTGAAAAGATGTAAAGGTAACAGGGTTGTTGTGGTGGGTGATTATAACTTCCCCTATATTGACTGGGATTCGCTTTGTGCGGCTTGGATGGGGCAGAATTTATGAGGAGCCTCCAGGAGGGCTTCTGGAAACAATATGTAGATAGTCCAACTAGGGATGGGGCCATTCTGGACCTGGTATTGAGCAATGAGCCCGGCAAGGTGGTCGAAGTTGCCGTGGGGGAGCATTTCGGGAACAGTGACCATAATTCCATAAGTTTTAAGGTACTTGTGGATGAGGATAAGGGTCGTCCTCGGGTGAAGGTGCTAAATTGGGGGATGGCTAATTATAACAACATTAGGCAGGATCTGACGAATTTAGATTGGGGGCGGCTGTTTGAGGGTAAATCAACATCTGACATGTGGGAGTCTTTCAAACGTCAGCTGATTAGAATCCAGGACCGGCATGTTCTGGAAAAAAGACAAGTTTGGCAAGTTTCGGGAAGCTTGGATAACACGGGATATTGTGAGCCTAGTCAAAAAGAAAAAGGAAGCATTTGTAAGGGCTGGAAGGCTAGGAACAGACGAAGCACTTGCGGAATATAAAGACAGGAGGAAGGAACTTAAGCAAGGAGTTAGGAGCGCTAAAAGGGGTCATGAAAAGTCATTGGCAAACAGGCTTTTTATACATATATAAAGAGCAAGAGTGTAACCAGGGAAAGGGTTGGCCCACTCAAGGACAGAGATGGGAATCAATGCGTGGAGCCAGAGGAAATGGGCGAGGTGCTAAATGAGTACTTTGCATCAGTATTCACCAAAGTGAAGGACTTGGTGGATGATGAGCCTAGGGAAGGGAGTGCAGATAGTCTCAGTCATTTCATTAACAATAAGGAGGAGGTGTTGGGTGTCTTGCAAAGCATTAAGGTAGATACGACTCCAGGGCCTGATGGGATCTACCCTAAAATACTGAGGGAGGCAAGGGAAGAAATTACTGGGGCCTTGACAGAAATCTTTGCATCCTCATTGGCTACAGGTGAGGTCCCAGAGGACTGGAGAATAGCCAATGTTGTTCCTTTGTTGAAGAAGGTTGGCAAGGATAATCCACGAAATTATAGGCCGGTGAGCCTTACGTCAGTGGTTGGGAAATTATTAGAGAGGATTATTCCGGACATGATTTACTCCCATTTGGAAACAAACGAACTTATTAGCGAGAGACAGCATGGTTTTGTAAAGGGGAGGTCGTGTCTTACTATTTTGATTGAGTTTTTTGAGGAAGTGACGAAGATGATTGATGAAGGAAGGGCAGTGGATGTTACCTGTATGGACTTTACTAAAGCCTTTGACAAGGTCCCGCATGGCAGACTGGTACGAAAGGTGAAGTCAAACAGGATCAGAGGTGAGCTGGTAAGATGGATACAGAACTGGCGCAGTCAAAGAAGACAGAGGATAACAGTGGATGGGCGTTTTTCTGAATGGAGGGATGTGACTAGTGGTGTTCCGCAGGGATCACTGCTGGGACCTTTGATGTTTGTAGTATATATAAATGATTTGGAGGAAAATGTAGCTGGTCTGATTAGTAAGTTTGCGAATGACACAAAGGTTGGTGGAGTTGCGGACAGTGATGAGGATTATCAGAGGATGCAGCAGGATATACATCAGTTGGAGACTTGGGCAGAGAAATGGCAGATGGAGTTTAATCCGGAAAAATGTGAGGTAATGCATTTTGGAAGGTCTAATGCAGGTGGGAGGTATACAGTAAATGGCAGAACCCTGAGGAGTATTCACAGGCAGAGGGATCTGGGCGTACAGGTCCACAGGTCACTGAAAGTAGCAACACAGGTGGATAAGGTAGTCAAGAAGGCATACGGCATGCTTGCCTACATCGGATGAGGCACAGAGTATAAAAATTGCCAAGTCATGTTGCAGCTGTGCAGAACGTTAGTTAGGCCACACTTGGAATATTGTGTGCAATTCTGGTCGCCACACTACCAGAAGGATGTGGAGGCTTTGGAGAGGGGACAGAGGAGGTTCACCAGGATGTTGCCTGGTCTGGAGGGCATTAGCTATGAGGAGATGTTGGATAAACTCGGATTGTTTTCACTGGAACGATGGAGGTGGAGGGGTGACATGATAGAGGTTTACAAAGTTATGAGCGGCATGGACAGAGTGGATAGTCAAAAGCTTTTTCCCAGGTTGGAAGAGTCAGTTACTAGGGGACAAAGGTTTCAGCTGCGAGGGGCAAAGTTTAGAGGGATGTGCGAGGCAGGTTTTTTACACAGAGGGTGGTGAGTGCCTGGAACTTGCTGCCGGGGGAGGTGGTGGAAGCAGATACCATAGCGACGTTTAAGAGACATCTTGACAACTATATGAATAGGAAGGGAATAGAGGGATATGGGCCCCGTAAGTGCAGAAGGTGTTAGTTTAGGCAGGCATCAAGATCGGCGCAGGCTTGGAGGGCCGAATGGCCTGTTCCTGTGCTGTACTGTTCTTTGTTCTTTGTTCTTGACTGTAGTTACAATGTACCTTGATCTGTAACGTGATCAACAAATGGAGCAGAGGCTGCAGAAAGGGAAAGCTCTGTAAAGAGGGAGGAGGACCGGGTTCTGCCCACTTTTATTCAAACCTGAGCTGAGTTCATCTCCATTTTCTTTCCATCACCAACCGATTCAGCATTTCGCGTCTGCACTAGCTCTCCGAATGAACAATTCACCTAATGCCGTTCCCTGCATTCTCCCTGTAACCCTACACATTCTTCCTTCTCTTTTAACAGTCTATTCAGCTTCAATTGAACCTGCCTCCACCACACTCTCAGGCAGTGCATTCCAGACTCTAACCACTCACTGTGTGAAAACATATTTTCCTCAGGTCGTCTTGGCTTCTTTTACCCATGACTTTAAATCTGTGCCGTTTCGTTCTCGATCCTTTCACGAGTGGGAACTGTTTCTCTCTATCTCCTCTGTCCAGACACCTCATGATTTTTGAAACCTCTACGAAAGCATCTCTCAGCCTTCTCCGAGGAAAACAGTCCTAACTTCTCCAGCCTATCTTCATAACTGAAAATCCTCATCCCGGGAATCATTCACGTGAATATTTTCTGTATTCTCTCCAATGCCTTCACGTCTTTCCTCAAGTGTGGCACCCAGAACTGGACGCAATGCCACAGCTGAGGCTGAAATAGTGTGTTATATAAGTTCAACATAACTTCCTTGCTCTTGTACTCTATGCCCCTATTAATAAAGCCCAGGATACTGCATGCTTTATTAAACACTTTCTCAACCTATCCTGCCGCCTTCAATAACTTCTGCACATATACACACAGGTCCCTCTGCTCCTGCATACCCTATAGAATTGTACCCTTTATTGTATATTGTCTCCCCGTGTTCTTCCTCCCAACATGAATCACTTCACATTTCTCTGTATTGAACTTCATCTGCCACCTGTCTGCCCATTCCACCAACTTGTGTGTGTCCTTTTGAAGTTCTACACTATCCTCCTCACAGTTCACAATGCTTCCAACTTTCGTATCAGCTGCAAACTTTGAAATTGTGCCCTGTACACCCAGGTTTAGGTCCTTAATATATATCAGGAAAAGCAAGGATCCCAACACTGATGTCTGGGGGACTCCAATGCAAACCTTCCTCCAGCCTGTAAAACATCCATTAACCACTACTCTTTGTTTCCTGTCACTCAGCTAATTTCGTATCCATGTTGCTAATGCCCCTTTTATTCCATGAGCTACAAGTTTGCTCACAGGTCTGTTGTGTGGCATTGTATCAAAAGGTTTTTGCATGCAGGGAATAGTTAAATGTCTGGAATGCACTGCTTGAGAATGGTGGAGGCAGGTTCATTTGAAACTGAACAGACCGTTATATAAAAGTCAATGTACACCACATCAACAGAATTGCCATCATCAACTCTCTCTGATACCACCTCAAACATCTCCAGCAAATTAGTTAAACATGATGTTCTCTCAAGAAATCCATGCTGGCTTGTTTAATTAACTCGCATTTGTCCATGTGACTATTAGCTTTGTCCAAGATTATTTCTTTCTAGAAGTTTTCCCACCACCGAAGTTTAACTGACAGGCCTGCAGTTGCTGGCCTTATCTTTACACCCTTTTTTGAACAAGGGTGTAACGTTTGCAATTCTCCAGTCCTCTTGCATCACCCCGAGTCTAAGAAAGACTGAGAAATTATGGCCAGTGCCTCTGCGATTTCCACCCTCACTTCCCTCACTATCCTTGGATGCATATCATCTGGTCCTGGTGCTTTATTCAATTTAAGTCCAGACAGCCTATCTAATACTTCCTCTTTATCAATTTTAAACCCCACTAGTGTCTGAATTACCTCCTCTTTCAACCTTGCCTGGGTTGCATCTTAGAATCATAGAAAGTTTATGGCACAGAGAGAGGCCACTTGGCCCATCGTGTCTATGCTGTCCAAAAAACGACCCATCCATTCTGATCCTACCTTCCAGCATTTGATAGATTACAGCACTTGAGGTGCATATCCAGACACCTTTTGAATGAGTTGTTGGTTTCTGCCTCAACTACCCTTTCAGAAAGTGAGTTCCAGGCTCCCACCACCCGCTGGGTGAAAAATAAAATCCGCAGCTCCCTTTTAATCTTTCTACCAATCACTTTAAGTCCATGCCCCCTCGTCACTGACCTCTTTGCTGAGGTGAATAGACACGTCACCTCCACTCTATCCAGGCCCCTCCCAGTTTTGTACATTTCAATCAGATTTCTCCTCATCCTTCTCTATTCCAAGGAGAACAACCGCAGCCTGTCCAATCTTTCCTCAGAGCTGCATTTCTCCAGTCCTGGCAACATCCACGTAAATCTTCTGTGTACCCTCTCTAGTGCAATTACATCCTTTCTGTAATGAGGTGACCAGAACTGCACACAGTACTCAAGTTGTGTCCTAACCAATGAATTATACAATTCCAGCAAAACCTCCCTGCTCGTATATTCTATACCTCAGCTAATAAAGGAAAGGATTCCATATCTTCTTCCTTGGTAAAGACAGGTGGAAATTATTCATTTATTACCTCAGCGATATCCTCTGCCTCCATGTGCAAATCCCCTTTATGGTCCGGAGTCGGCCCCATTGTTCCTTTTACTACCCTTTTACTATTTAGATCCCAATAGAAAACTTTGGGATTTCCTTCAATACTCGCCTCTTTTCATGCTCACTCTTTGCTTCTCTTATTTGCTTTTTCACTTCCCCTCTGGACCTTCAATATTCAGCCTGTTTCTCAATAGTATTTTCTACCTGATGTCTGTTATATCAGGCATAAACTTGTCAACCTTTCATGCGGCCTTCAAAGATCTGTCTGAATACACACCAAGTCTCTCTGTTCCTGTCTCCTCATTTAAACAATACCAATTTGTTTCTGTTGCCTTCCCTTGCACTTCTTACCCAAATGTCTCACTTCACACTTCACTGTGTTAACTAATATTTGCCATCCGCCTGCCCATTTCACCAGTCAGTCACTGTCCTCCTGAAGTGTGTTACTATCCTTCTCATTGCTTATTAACATTTCTGCCTTTCCTGCCATCTGAAATATTTCTCATTATCACCTCTGTACACAAGCCCATTGCATTAACATACAGCAACAGTGACCCTGGGGAACCCCATTGACTACTTCCCTCCAGACTGAACAACAACCATTCTCCACTATTCTCTACTTTCTGTCACTGAGCTAATTTCCCACATGCTGACATTGAAAATAAAAGAACAGACTTCCATTTATGAAACGCCTTTCGTGACCACTGCATGTTCCAAAGTGATTTACAACCAATGAATACTTATTAAAGCAAAGTCACTCTTGTCATGTAGGAAACAAGCAGACAATTTCTGCACAGCAAGATCCCACAAGCAGCAATGTGATAATGATCAGATCTGTTTTTGTGATGTTGATTGAAGGAAACATTTTAACCAGGACACCGGGAATAATTCCCCTACTCTGCTTCTACATAGTGCGATGGGATCTTTAACATCCACCTGAGAGGACAGACTGCAACTTGGTTTAAAGTTTCATTCGATAGACTGCACCTCTGACAGTGCGACATACCCTCAGTACTGCACTGCAATGTCAGCATTGATTCTTGTGATCAAGTCCTGCAGTGACACTTGATCCTGGAAGCTTGTGACTGAAAGGGGAGCGAGCAACAAACTGAACCACGGCTGATATTGGTCCTTTTATCCCATGTGTTTCTAATTCGGTAACATGGCTTTTATGTGGTACTTTATCGAATTCCTTGTGAAAGGAGAGGAATATTGTGAAAGTCCAGGTGGGAACCATCATAGAATCATAGAATAGCACAAACTGAATGCGGTCCTTCGGCCCATCAAGTCTGTGCTGGCCCTTTCAAAGAGCAATCCAGTTAGTCCCACTCCCTGGCTCTTTCACTATATCCTTGCATTTTTTCTCCTTCAGATATTTATCCAATTCTCTTTTGGGATCTACTATTGAATCTGTATCCATCAGACTATCTGACAGTGCATTCCAAATCCAAACCACTCAGAAACAAAAATCCTCATGTCTGCTTCTTTTACCAATCGCCTTAAATCTGTGTCTCTTGGACATTGGAAACAGTTTCTCTATATTTAATTTATCTAAATTCTTCCTAATGTTAAACACCTCAATCAAATCTCCTCTGAAAGTTCTTTGCTCTAAGCAGAACAACCCCAGCAACATAACTGTCATCCCTCATACCCTGACAAATTCTAGCAAAACAGTTCTGTACCCTCTCCGAAGGCTTCATGTCCTGCCGCAACTGCGGTTCCCAGTATTCGACACAAGACTCCAGGTGCAGCTGAACTAGTATTTTATATATGTTTCACATAAGGTCCTTGCTTTTGTTCTTTTTGCCTCTATTTATAAACCCTAGGATCCCATACATTTATTAACTGTCAAGATAACCTTTCCTGCCACCTTCAAAGATTTGTGTATAAACACCCCAGGTGTCTCTGTTATTTCACCACCTTTATAGTTGTACCATTTAACTTGTATTGTCTCTCCTCATTCATCTTTTCAAAATGTATTACCTCACACATCTGCAATGTCAATTAAATATTGAGAAGATTGAAGCCATTGTTTTCTGTCTCTGCTCCAAACATTTCCTAGTTACACACTCCATCCCTGTCCTTTGTAAATGTTTGAGACGAAGCAAAACTGTTCACAGACCTAGTTACATAGTTAACCCTGAGATGTCTTGAGATGAGCTTCTGACCAAATATTCACACCATCACTAAAACGGCCTATCTCCACCCCCGGTGGAGTTGTATTGCTGGTTAAAGAGGAAATTAACGCAATCGTGAGGCAGGATATTAGCTCTGACGATGTCGAATATGTATGGGTAGAGCTGAGAAACACTAAGGGGTAGAAAACGTTAGTGGGTGTTGTATATAGACCCCCAGACTGTAGTGCTGAATTTGGGAATGGCAATGAACAGGAAATTAGAGACGCATGCGATAAAGGAACATCTGTAATTATGAGTTTCTTGAATCTGTATATAGATTGGGCAAATTAAATTGGTCACAATACATTGTGGAGGAATTCCTGTATTATATACGGGATGGTTTTCAGGACCAATTCTTTGAGGAACCAACTGGAGAACAGGCCATCCTAGACTGGTTATTGTGTAATGAGAGAGGAATAATTAACAATCTAGATGTGCGAGATCCCTTGGGGATGAACGACCATAATATGATAAAATCCTTCATCATGATGGAGAGTGTCCTGGTTGAATCTGAGACTCGGGTTGTGAATCTTAATAAAGTAATCTACGAAAGTATGAGGCATGAGTCGTTGATGATACATTGGGAAATGTTACTGAAAGAGATGACCCTGGATAGGCAATGGCAAACATTCAAAGAGCACATGGATAACCTGCAACAATTGTTTATCCCTGTCTGGCACAAAAGTAAAACGGAAAAGGTAGCCAAATCATGGCTTACAAGGTAAATTAGAGATAGCGTTAGATCCAAGGAAGAGGCATATAAATTTGCCAGGAAACACAACAGACCTGAGGATTGGGAGCAGTTTAAAATTCAGCAAAGGAGCACCAAGGGATTGATTGAGAAGGGGAAAACAGAGTACAAGAGTAAGCTTACGGGGAACATAAAAACTGACTGTACACGAATCTATGGGTATGTGAAGAGGAAAAGATTGGCGAAGACAAATGAAGGTTCGTTACAGTCAGAAACAGGGGAATGTATTATGGGAAACAAAGAAATGGCTGACCAACTAAATGCAGACTTTTGTTCTGTCTTCACAAAGGAGGACGCCAACATCATACCAGAAATGTTGTTGAAGACAGGATTTAGTGAGAGAGAGGAACTGAAAGATATCAGTATTAGTAGAGAAATGGTGTTGGGGAAGTTGATGGTATTGAAGGCCGATAAATCCCCAGGGCCTAGTAATTTACATCCCTGAGTACTTAAGGAAGTGGCCCTAGAAATAGTGGATGCATTGGTGGTCATCTTCCAAGATTCTATGGACTCCGGAACAGTTCCTACAGATTGGAAGGTAGCTAATGTTACCCCACTATTCAAAAAGGGAGTAGAGAGAAAGCAGGAAATTGTAGACCAGTCAGCCTGACATCGGTCGTGGGGGAAATCCTGGAGTCCATTATCAAAGATTTTGCAGCAGAGCACTTGGAGAACAGTGGTGGAATCGGACAGAGTCAGCATGGATTTATGAAAGGAAAATCATGCTTGATAAATCTACGAGAATTCTTCGAGGATGTAACTAGTAGAGTTGATGAGGTGGAGCCAGTGGATGTGGTTTATTTACACTTTCAGAAGGCTCTCGCCAAAGTTCCACGTAAGGGTTTAGCGTGTAAAATTAACGAGCTTGGGATTGGGGGTAGTGTATTTGCGATGGAAAGAAAATTGGTTGGCAGACAGGAAACAAAGCATTGGAACATACAGATCTTTTTCTGAATGGCAGGCAGTGACTAGTGGGGTACCGCAGGGATCGGAGCTAGGACCCCAGTTATTCACAATATATATTAATGATTTAGATGAGGAAACTAAATGTAATATCTCCAGATTTGCAGATGATCCAAAATTGGGTGTGAGGGTGAGTTGTGAGGGGGATGCAGAGAGGCTTCCGCGTGATTTGGACAAGTTGAGTGAGTGGGAAAATGCATGGCAGATGCAGTATAATGTGGGTCAATGTGAAGTTATCCACTTTACTAGCAAAAACAGGAAGGGAAAATATTATCTGAACGGCTATAAACTGAGGGAGAGTAATATGCAGCGAGACCTGGGTGTTCTCGTACACCAGTCACTGAAGGTAAGCATGCAGGTACAACAGGGCAGTAGAAAAAGGTGAATGTTATTTTGGCCTTCATAGAGACAGGATTCGAGTACAGGAGCAGGGATGTTTTGCTGCAATTATGCAGGGCCTTGGTGAGGCTGCACTTGGAATATTGTGTGCAGTTTTGGTCTCCTTATCTGAGGAAGGCTGTTCTTGCGACAGAGGGAGTGCAGTAGAATTTTACCAGACTGATTCCTGGGGTGGTCGGACTGTCGTATGAGGAGAGATTGAGTCGGTTAGGACTATATTCACTGGAATTCAGAAGAGTGAGGAGGGATCTCATCGAAACCTATAACATTCTAACGGGACTTGACAGGGTAGATGCAGGAAGGATGTTCCCGATGGTGCAGGACTCCCGAACCAGGGCTCATAGTCTAAGGATACGGGGTAAAACTTTCAGGAATGAGATGAGGAGAAGTTTCTTCACCCAGAGAGTGGTGAGCCTGTGGAAATCTGTCATCACGCCCATATCCAAGGGGGATTGGAATATTCTGGCCAGTGCCTCGGCTATTTCCACCATTCCTTCCCTCAGCAAACCTCATACATCCCATCCAGACTGGGTAAATGTTCAACTTTATTGTTGTACAAAAAGTGTTGATTTGAAAATGGTTAACTGAATCTGTTTGTTCCGTGACTGTGCATAATGTCAGTCTCCATGGACCCTAATTGTGTTTTCCATCTTCTATTAATAAGGGGCTTCTTTCAATATGTTATTCCATAGTGTCAGTGGGAACATCAGCCCCGGCACTTACAGAGATCAGCTGCTCCAGAGAGATAGAGAGAGGATAGGTTAGAATCTGAGAACAAAAGACTGGAATGTTACAACAATGGGTCAGAATCTGAGAACAATAGATTGGAATGTTACAACAATGGACAGGAGTTTATCCTCGGATCTTTACTCTCTTTCTACATATTGGTACTCATTAAACTTCCGTATCTATCTCGCATTGAAGATTATTCAATACATTTACTATACCATCCTGGCTATTATTGGTGTCCCTGGTAAGTCTCTCTATCTCGCTATTAATTATTTTAACCATGTTTAACTACATTACTGCTCCTGTAATTTACTCTGCCCTTCTTGCTGCCGTTGTATGCCTGGTGAATATCTCCAGCTATTAGCTCTATACATCATTCTCAACTGTATTATGGTTCTTGTCATTTACTCTCTCATCGTTGCTGCTGTTGCTGTCTCTATTTCAGGCTAGGAGATCTGTAAATCCTGTTTCAATGAAATACTGTTCTGTAATGAACATTTTTGTAAGACTGAAGCGAGCGTCATTGGTCTCCATCACAAACTCCATCCCCTATCTGGGAAGCACATACTCCACTCTGCCCAATATCTGAGCTTGTACCAGACAGTTTACAACTTCTGTGTTATATTTAAACCTGAGCTGAGTTCATCTCCATATTCTGTCCATCACCACCCTGCCTATGAACACCTCTGTAATTTCACCCGTCTCCACTTCAGCCTCAGCCCATCTGCTGCATAAACCCTCATCCGTGTCACCATTAAATCCACACTTGACTATTCCAATTCTATCCTGGTCACCCTCCCAGTTATAAACCTCCATAAACCAAAGTCCATCCAGAACTCTGCTGCCTGTATCCTAACTCACACCAAATCCTGATCACCCATCACCCCGTGCTCACTGATCTGCATTGGCTCCCAGTCTGGCAGCACCTTAATTTTAATCATTCCTGTGTTTTTAGTTTTAGTTTTAGTTTTAGAGATACAGCACTGAAACAGGTCCTTCCGCCCACCAAGTCTGTGCCGACCATCAACCACCCATTTATACTAATCCTACACTAATCCCATATTCCTATCACATCCCCACCTGTCCCTATATATTTCCCTACCACCTACCTATACTAGGGGCAATTTATAATGGCCAATTAACCTATCATCCTGCAAGTCTTTGGCATGTGGGAGGAAACCGGAGCACCCGGAGGAAACCCACGCAGACACAGGGAGAACTTGCAAACTCCGCACAGGCAGTACCCAGAATCGAACCCGGGTCCCTGGAGCTGTGAGGCTGCGGTGCTAACCACTGCGTCAGTGTGCCGCCCCATTCAGGTTTGAATCTCTCCATGGCCTCACCCCTCCAGATAGTCCCATTTCCCTGTCCATTTCCTATATTCCTGCAACTCTTTTGACTTCAAACTTTTTTCAGTTCTCCTTTTAAAGTGAATTTATTTCCCTCTGTAGCTGTATCAGAGCCACGATTTTAGACTCTGCAGCACTACTGGTGCTGACGGTACAGAAGCTGGGATCCATAAAATGATGAGAACCGCAAAGCCGACCACTGCTAGTGCACAATACCCCATGCTGGGCAGGGCTCCAGCAAACTCGTATCATCTATGTTCCATTCGTGTGGTCTTCACTGCCGGCCACTTCTAGTGTGGCCTGCACAGTGTCCCAATCTGGGCGGGGCTCTAGCTCAATCGTACCGGATATGTGTTGTTCCTTTGAGGATGGATTTGAAAGTGATGTCAATGTACCATACCGGGAACTTTGATGTACGTCTTTGAAACTTGGTCTGTGCATGTCCACTGTGTTCGTCACTCTCAGCTGAACATACATTCAGCAGCACGAGGTACCCCCTCTAGTCTTATTTAAAAGAACCAGGCATCCAACTTAGAGGTGAGAGGGTTTTGACTTACTTCTGCTATTGTAAGGTTGGTGGAGGTTGTGTGGATGGTTTTCTGGAGGTTGTGTTGTGAGCTGTTGCAGTCATTCAGGGAGGGCAGAGGATTTGGTGACCCAACTCTGGACGAGGTATGGGGACTGTAGTTATAGTGTCTCTGGGTCTGTAACATGACCAACTCATGGAGCAGAGACTGCAGAGAGGGGAAGCTCTGTAAAGAGGGAGGAAGAGGGGCCGTTGCCCGACCCACCCCGGGTTTTCCAAGAGCAATTTTCCTACCTACACCTAACCCAGGAGCAGTGTGTGAGGTGACTCTGATTCAATAGGGAGATGGTCACAGAGCTGTGCCACCTCCTGTAACACGACCTGGAGCCTCTCACCAGGGTGAGGACGGAGCTGTCAGTGGCTGTTAAGGTCACAGCTTCATTGAAACTCTATGTATCTGGATCTTTCCTGGCAGGAGCCGGAGACATATCCAACATACAGTCAAAGGGAGCTATAGGGTCATAGAGTCATTTTCAACACAGAAGGAGGCCATTCGGTCCCTCCATGCCAGCTCTGTTTGGAACAATCCAGTCAGTCCCATTCTCCCGCTCAATCCCCGTATCCCTGCAAGCTCATTTTCTTCAGGTGTCCAACCAGTTTCCTTTTGAAATTATTGATTGTCTTGGCTTCCACCACCCTCTTGGGCAGTGAGTTCCAGCTCATTCACATCAACTGTGTAAAAACGTTCTTCCTCATTTTCCCCCTTCATCTCTTACCCAAACCTTCCATCTGTGTCCCCTAGTCCTTGTTTCATCAGTTAATGGAACAGTTTTTCCATGTCCTTCTTATCTAAGCCTATCATTATCTTGTACAGCTCTATAAAATCTCTCTCAATCTCCTTTACTCCAGGGAGAACAACTCCATCTTCTCCAAACTAACCTTGTATCTAAAACCCCTCCATGCCTGGAACCATTCTGCTAAATCTCCTCTGCACCCTCTCAAGGACCTTCACATCCTTCCGAAAGTGTGGTGACCAGAACTGGACACAGTTCTCTAGTTGGAGCCTAACCAAAGCTTTATGAAGGTTCTGCATAACTTCACTGTTTTTGCATCTTTGTCTCTCATGATAAATCCCATGATAGAACATAGAACATAGAACAGTACAGCACAGTACAGGCCCTTCGGCCCACGATGTTGTGCCGAACCTTTAACCAACTCTAAGATCAAACGAACTGCCTACCCTAATTCTACTATCATCCATGTACCTATCCAGGAGTCGCTTAAATGCCCCTAATGTATCTGCTTCTACTACCACCGCTGGCAGCGCATTCATCACACCCACCACTCTCGGTATAAAGAACCTACCTCTGACATATCCCCGAAACCTTCCTCCAATCACCTTAAAATTATGCTCCCTGGTGATAGCCCTTTCCGCCCTGGGAAATAGTCTCTGGCTATCCACTCTATCTATGCCTCTCATCATCTTGTACCCCTCTATCAAGTCACCTCTCATCCCTCTTCGCTCCAATGAGAACAGCCCTAGCTCCCTCAATCTTTCTTCGTCGGACATGCCCTCCAGTCCAGGCAGCATCCTGGTAAATCTCCTCTGCACACTCTCTAAAGCTTCCACATCCTTCCTATAATGAGGCGACCAGAACTGAACACAATATTCCAAGTGTGGTCGATACGTTTTGCTAAACACTCTCCTAATAGGTCCTGCCTAGATCAATGCATATGGAGCCCCAGATCCTTCTGTTCCTGCATAAACGTTAGAACTGTGCCATTAAGTCTATATTGCCTTCCTATTCCTTCTATCCAAATGCATCAGGTCACACTCCTCTGTATTAAATTCTGCCTGCCACTTCTCTGTCCATTCTGCTAGCCTATCTATATCCTGTTGCAGGCAGTTTGTATCATCCTCACTGCTTACCGCTCCTCCAAGTTTGGTATCGTTGGAAAATTTTGAAATTCTACTCTGTATTCCAAGATCCATGTCATTTACATACAGCAAAAATAAATAAATAAATCAGTATTCCTAGCACTGACCCTTGGGGAACATCACTGTCTACCATCCTCCAGTCTGAAAAACAACCATTTAACACATTTCTCTTTTTGCTGTTTTTTGGACAATTGTTGATCCAATTGGATGCTATTCCATGAGCTTCAATTTTGTTAACCAAGCTTCTGTTTGGTTCTTCATCAAATACTTTCATAAAATCCATGTAGACAACATCCACCACATTCCCTTCATCAACCTTCTCTGATCATCAAAATAAATTCAATTAGTTCATCAAGCATAATCTGCCTTTTAGAAATCCGTGCTGACAATCCTTAATTAACTCAAACCTCTCCAAGTGTGTGTTGCCCTTTTTCCCTTATTATTGTTTCTAAAATCTTACTCACCACTGATGTTACACTAACTGACCAGTAGTTGCGTGGCCTGTGTGTTGTCCATTGATAATTCTGGGAGGTGAGGGTGACCATCTATGTCATCATTTCTCTCTCAGCAGGGAGAAGCAGGATGAGAGATCCCGTGGCTTTGTCAGGATAGCGGGATTGCTGATGGTGTAGGTTGCTCCTCCGGGCCCCCATGTCAATAGGGAGAGGTATAGGAACTGGAAGAACTCTCACTCCATTAATGTACAGTTGGTGTGAGAGCATGCCCAGTACATCATATTGGTGAATGTCCACTATGCTGGCTGCAGCCACCATACCTTCATTCTGAAGCAGTCAGCCGGTCCCAACACTTCGGGCTCCATGCCATTTCAGAATGTGGCTCCTCGGAGACAAAGGAAACCCCCTCTGGACACAGCTCATGTTTCTACTGCCCCAAACCACCTCCTACCGACAACCAACATCACACAATTAACTTGTGTATAACGTGGGCAATGGTGTCACCAGGAATGGACCATCGGTGTGATGAAGCAATGCTTACGATGTCTGAACCTCTCGGGAGGAGCCCTCCACTACACACTGGATCAGGTGTCCAAGTTCATGGTGTTCTGCTGCACCCTTCATACCATCACCATCATGAGGACACAGGCATTGGCACCAGGAATCCGGAGTTTACCTGAGGAGGAGGCAGGGAGGATATTTCCTGGATGACCTTGACCCGGACAATTCTTGCTAAGATTTCGGTTCCCATGGGACAACATCTCTTTCCCGCCATGGATCCCCCATTCTCCACCATTACACCCATCTGAGATGCCCCATCACTGTGTTATTACAGGACAGAAGGAACTATTCAGCCCGTCGTGTCTGCACCGGCTCTCCGAATGAGCAACTCATCTAATCCCATTCCCTGCCTTCTTCCCGTAACCCTGCACATTCTTCCTTCTCATATACCAGTTTATTCAGCTTTAGCATGTTTATAGATGTGGTCACCACTCTGCTTAAGAGTATGCAGGGAGAGAGGGAATGGGTGATCACCAGACAGTCAAAAAGAATCAGGCAGGTAGTGCAGGAGACCCCTGACTGCATCTCACTCTCCAACAGGTATTCAGTTCTAAATACTGAGGAAAGTGATGCTTCACCTGGGGAGTACAGACAGAGCCAAGTCCATGGCACCACGGGTGGCTCAGCTGTAGAGTGGGATACAGGGATGACTGAAAGAGCCATAGTGATCGGTGGTTCAATAATCAGGGGAACAGACAGGCGTTTCTGTGGCCACAGACGTGAATCCAGGATGGTGTGTTGCCTCCCTGATGCCAGGGTCAAGGATGTCACTGAGCGACAGCAGAGCATCCTGAAGATGAAGGGGAACAGCCAGAAGTCGTGGTTCACATCGGAACCAACGACATAGGTAGAAAGAGGAATGTTGTTCTGTGGACAGAATTTAGGGAGCAAGGGAAGAAATTGACAAGCAGGACGTCAAAAGTAGCAATCTCCGGATTACTCCCAATGCCACGCACAACTGAGCACAGAAATAGAAAGATGAGACAGATGGATGTTTGGCAGGAAATATGGTGCAGGAAGGAGGGCTTCATATTCCTGGGACACTGGGACCGGCTCTGGGTGAGATGAGTCCTTTATAGGCCGGAAGATTTGCACCTGAACAGAGCTGGGAATGGGTTCCTTGCGGAATGTTTTGCTAGTACTGTTGGGGAGGGTTTAAACTAGTTTGGTAGAGGGATGGGGACCTGACGGTGGGACAAAATCAGAAATGAAAATGGAAGGCGAAAAATTAATGGATGACTCTGGAAGACAGAGGAAACAAAGGTTATAAAACAAAGATGAAAAGCTTAGCAGTGCTCAAGGGTATCTATTTCAATGCAAGGGGTATAGCAAATAAAGCAGATGAGCTGAGGGCACAGATAGACACGTGGTAGTATGATATCATAGCTATTACAGAAACATGGCTTAAGGAGGGACAGGAATGGCAGCTCAACGTTCCTGGTTACAGGGTTTTCAGACGCGATAGGGAAGGAGATAAGAAAGGAGGGGGAGTGACAATTGTGGTCAAGGTATTTATTGCAGCTGTGAGGAGGGTTAATATGTTGGAAGGTTCATCAAGTGAGACCATATGGATTGAGCTAAGGAACCAAAAAGGGGCAATCACACTGCTGGGAGTGTTATCTCGACAGCCAAATATTCAGGGGGAGATAGAAGAGCAGATATGTAGGCACCTCTCTGAGAAGTGCAAGAACAATAGGGCAGTAATAGTAGGGGATTTTAATTACCCCAATATTAACTGGGATAATTTTAGTATGAAAAGAATTGAGGGAGCAGAAATCTTGAGGTGCATTCAGGAGAACGTTTTTGACCAGGATGTCACAAGTCCAACAAGAGAGGGTGCCGTTTTAGACATTGTTTTAGGAAATGAAGATGAGCAGGTGGAAGGAGTAGCTGTGGGAGAGCTTTTTGGTGGGAATGATCATAATTCAGTTCGTTTTAACATAATTATGGAACAGGCCAAGAGATATATCAGCAGTTAGAGTTCTCAATGGGGCAAGGTTGATATTACTAAACTGTGGAGCGAAAGTGGACTGGAAACAGCTGCTTGAAGGTAATTCAGTCTCAGAGCAGTGGGAGGCATTCAAAGGGGAGATTCAAGAGGTTCAAGATAAACATGTTCCCACAAAGAAAAAGGGTGAGTCGGCCAAATCTCGAGTCCCATGGATGTCACGGTGCCGACAGGGCAGGTTAAGACATAAAAGGGAAGCATATATCCGACACTGAGAACTCAATACTACAGAAAGCCGAGAGGAGTATAGAAAGTGGAGGGATCAAATCAAAAAGGAAATTAGGAAAGGAAAGAGAGGGAATGAAAGAATATTGGCAAGCAAAATCAAGGTGAACCCAAAGATGTTTTCTCAATACATTAAGAGGAAGAGGATAACTAAGGGGAGAGTAGGACCCATAATAGATCAGAAAGGTAACCTTTGTATAAGGGTGGAAGATATTGGACTGGTTCTTATTGAGCACTTTGCGTATGTCTTCAGAAAAGAGGGGGGATTTAGATATTGTCGTTAAGGAGGAAAAGTGTGAATTATTGGATATGATAAACATAGGGAGAGAGAAAGTATTAATGGGATTAGCCTCCTTGAAAGTTGAAAAATCACCATAGCAGGATGAAATGTACCCCAGGCTGTTCAAAGAAGCAAGAGAGGAAATAGCAGAGGGTCTGCCCACCATCATTTTCCAATCTTCACAAGATACAGATGTGGTGCCGGCGTATAGGAGAATTGCTAACATTGTACCTCTGTTTAAAAAGGGAGCGAAGGATAATCTGAATAATTACAGGCTAGTCAGTCTAGCCTCAGTAGTGGGCAAATTATTGGAATCTATTCTGAGAGACGGGATAAACGTCACTTATAGAGGCACAGGTTTATCAAGGATAGTCAGCACGGATTTGTTAAGTGACTCTCTTGTTTGACAAAATTGATCGAATTTTTTAAAGATGTTACAAGGAATATAGATGAGGGTAGTGCAGTTGATGTGGTCTACATGGATTTTAGCAAGGCTTCTGACAAGGTCCCATATGAGAGACTGGTTCAAAAAATAAAATCCAATGGCATCCAGAGAAATGCAGCAAGGCGGATACAAAATTGGCTGTGGCAGGAAACAAAAGGTAATAATTGACAAGTATTTTTGCGACTGGAGTAATGTTTCCAGTGTCATTCCACAGGGCTCAGTAATGTGTCCCCTGCTTTTTGTGGTCTATATTAAAGATGTAGACGTAAATGTAGGGGGTGTGATCAAGACTTTTGCAGACGACACAAAGATTGGCCATGTGGCGGATAGCGAGAAGGCTGCAAGAAGATATTGACGGTCTGGTCAGATGGGCAGCAAAATGGGAATCGACCTGGATAAGTGTGAGGAGCTCAAACAAGCAAAGGAATTCGCGATTACTAGGACAATACTGAGAAGTGTAGAGCCAGTAAGGAACTTTGGAGTGAATGCCCACAGATCCCTGAAGATAGCAGGATAGGTCAATAAGGCAGTTAAGAATGCATACGGAATCATTTCCGTTTTTAGCTGAGGTATAGAATGTAAGAACAGGGAGGTTATGCTGGAACTGTATAAATCATTGGTTAGGCCACATCTTGAATACTTTGTGCAGTTCTGGTAACCACATTACAGAAAGGATGTAATTGCACGAGAAAGGGTATAGAGGAGATTTATGAGGATGTTGCTCGGACTGGAAAAATGCTGCTATGAGGAAAGATTGGATAGGCTGGGCTTGTTCTCCATGGAACAGAGAAGGCTGAGGGGATCTCTGATTGAAGTGAACAAAATTTTGTGGAGCCTGGATAGAGTGGAGGTGAAGGCTCTATTCACCTTAGCAGAAAGGTCAGTGACTAGGGGACATAGATTTAAAGTGATTGGTAGAACTTTCAGAGGGGATTTGAGGAAAAACATGTTCACCCAGAAATACAAAATTGTCTCAGTGACAGGAAAAAAAGGGTAATTGTTGACGGGTATTGACTGGAGGACTTTCCCGTGGTTTTCCACAGGGCTTGGGACTGGGTCCCTTGCTTTTAGTGAGGGTCTGGAACTCACTTCCTGAAAGGATGGTTGAGGCAGAAACCCTCCACTCATTCAAAAAGAGCCTGGATGTGCACCTCAAGTGTCATAATCTGCAGGGCTATGGATTAAATGCTGGAAGGTGGGATAAGATAGGTGGATAACTTTTCGGCTGGCACAGGCACGATGGGCCAAGTGGCCTCTTTCTGTGCCTTAAATTTTCAACGATTCTATGATTCTATAACACGAATCACGCTATCCTCGTTAACACTCACAATTATGTCAACAAACTATCAAGATGATCAGAAATGATTTTCCATGAAGCTATCCCTGCTGCTTGCCGTTTATTAAGATATGATTTTACAAGCAAGAAATATTTTTGTGCTGGGTTAAGGCCTCCAGAATTTTCCAAGATTCAACATTAGACTGACTAACAGTTACAGGGCTTATCTAACCTCCCTTTTTTAAACAGGGTGTAACATTTACAGCCCTCCAGTTCTCTGGCATCATTTTTTTTATTCATTCATGGGATGTGGACATCGCTGGCCAGGCCAGCATTTATTGCCCATCCCTAATTACCCTTGAGAAGGTGGTGGTGAGCTGCCTTCTTGAACCACTGCAATCCATGTGGGGTAGGTACACCCACAGTGCTGTTAGGAAGGAGTTCCAGTATTTTGACCCAGCGACAGTGAAGGAACTGCAAGATAGTTTCAAATCAGCATGGTGTGTGGCTTGGAGGGGAACTTGCAGGTGGTGGTGTTTCCATACATCTGCTGCCCTTGCCCTTCTATGTGGTAGAGGTTGTGTGTTTTGAAGGTGCTGTCTAAGGAGCCTTGGTGTGTTGCTGCAGTGCATCTTGCAGATGGTACACACTGCTGCCAATGTGCGCCGATGGTGGAGGGAGTGAATGTTGTGGATGGGGTGCCAATCGTGGGATGCCTTGTCCTGGATGGTGCCGAGCTTCTTGAGTGTTGTTGGAGCTGCAGCCATCCAGGCAAGTAGAGAGAATTCCATCACACTGCTGACTTGTGCCTTGTAGATGGTAGACTGGCTTTGGGGAGTCAGGAGGTGAGTTACTCGCCTCAGGATTCCTCGCATATGACCTGCTCTTTTAGCCATGGTATTTATATGGCTATTCCTGTTCAGTTTCTGGTCAATGGTAGCCCCTGGGATGTTGATAGTGGGGGATTCAGCGATGGTAATGTCACTGAATGTCAACGGAGATGATTAGTCAAATGCTGCCTTGATGTCAGGGCATTCACTCAGACCTCACCTCTTGAGTTCCGCTCCTTTGTCCATATTTGAACCAAGACTGTAATGAGGTCAGGAGCTGTGTGACCCTGGCGGAACCCAAACTGAGCGTCACTGAGCAGGTTATTGCTAAGCAAGTGCCGCTTGATGGCAGTGTCGATGGCACCTTCCATCACTTTTCTGATGATTGAGAGGAGGCTGATGGGGCTGCAATTGGCCAGGTTGGACTTGTCCTGCTTTTTGTGTACAAGACATATCTGGGCAATTTTCCACATTGCAGGTGAGATGCCAATATTATAGCTGTACTGGAACAGCTTGATGGGGAATGGAAGTTCTGGAGCACAGGTATTCAGTACTATTTCCGGAATATTGTCAAGGCCC
The DNA here is from genome assembly GCF_036365525.1 of Heterodontus francisci. Lineage (NCBI taxonomy): Eukaryota > Metazoa > Chordata > Chondrichthyes > Heterodontiformes > Heterodontidae > Heterodontus > Heterodontus francisci. The sequence goes on from NW_027141936.1 coordinate 2,927,647, forward strand.
ATAGCCTTTGCAGTATCCAGTGCCTTCAGTAGTTTCTTGATATCATGCGGAGTGAATCGAACCCTGAGAAACAGTACTGTATACTCCCCTCCACCTCCAGTCTGAACAATGACTGTTCACCACTTCTCTCTGCTTTCTGTCCCTGAGTCACTGCCATATCCACACCATCACTGTCACATTAATCCATGTCATAACAAGTCTATGAAATGTCATTTGATCACAGGCCTTCTGAAAATTTATATACATACGTGGATATACCTGGGTAAGGGCGGAAGATGTTGCCAAGGTTCTTAATAAGTACTTTGTATCTGTCTTAACAAAGGGGGGGGGGTGCGATGCAGGTATTGTGGTTAAGGAGGAGGAGTGTGAATTAATGGATGTGATAGACATAGGAGAGTGGAAGTATTAATGGGATTAGCATCCTTGAAAGTTGATATATCACCTGGGCCTGATGCAATGTATCCTGGGCTGTCAAATGAAGTGAGAGAGGAAATAGCAGAGGGTCTGACCATCATTTTCCAATCCTCACTGGATGCAGGTGTAGTGCCAGAGGATTGGTGAACTGTTAACATTGCACATCTTTAAAATGGAGCAACGGATAGACCAAATAATTGCAGGCCAGTCAGTGTAACCTCAGTAGTGGGAAAATGATTGGAATCTATTCTGAGAGACAGGATAAACTGTCACTTAGAAAGGCTCAGGTCAATCAAGGGCAGTCAGCATGGATTTGATAAGGGAAGATATTGTTTGACCAACTTGATTGAATGTTTCGACGAAGTAGCAAGGATGATAGATGAGGGTAGTGCAGATGATATGGTCTACATGGATTTTGGCAAGGCTTTTGACAAGGTCTCATGTGGCATACTATTTAAAAAAATAAAATCCCATGGAATCCAGGGAAACGCAGCAAGTTGGATACAAAATTGGCTCAGTGACAGGAAACAAAGGGTGATTATTGATGGGTGTTTTACTGACTTGAGGTCTGTTTCCAGTGGAGTTCCACAGGGCTCAGTTCTGGATCCCCTGCTTTTTGTAGCATAAATTAACGATTTGAACGTAAATGTAGGGGGCATGATCAAGATGTGTGCAGATGGCAAACAAATTAGTCATGTGGTAGATAGCGAGGAGGATAGCTGTCAGTTGCAGGAAGATATTGATGGCAGAAAAGTGTCAAATGGAATTCAACCGGTTAAATATGAGATGATGTAATTGAGGTCAAACAATGCAAAGGGATAGACGATTAATAGGAAAATGCTGAGAAGCGTAGAGCAAGTGAGGGACCTTGGAGTCAATGTCCACTGATGTCCTGAAGGTAGCAGGTCAGGTCGATAGGTGGTTAAGAAGGCATATGGAATCCTTTTCTTTATTAGCTGAGGAATAGAATACAAGAGCAGGGAGGTTATGCTGGAACTGTATAAATCATTGGTTAGGTCACAACCTGAGTACTGTGTGCAGTTCTGGTCACCTCTTTGCACAAAGGATGTAATTGCACTAGAGAGGGTACAGAGGATATTTACAAGGATGTTTGCCAGGACTGGAAAAATGCAGCTATGAAGAAAGATTAGATAGGCTGGGGTTGTTCTACTTGTAACAGAGAAGGCTGAAGGGAGATCTGATTGAAATGGACATAATTTTGAGGGGCTTGGATAGAGTGGAGGTGACGACTCTATTCACCTTAGCAGAGAGATCAGTGACTAGGGGGCAGTGACTTAAAGTGCTCGGCAGAAGGATTAGCGGGGAGTTGAGGAGAAACTTGTCCACCCAAAAATACAAAATTGGCTCAGTGGCAGGAAACAAAGGATCATTGTAATAATAAAAGCAAAATACTGCGGAAGCTGGAAATCTGAAGTAAGAACAATAAATGCTGGAAATACTCAGCAGGTCTGGCAACATCTGTGGAGGGAGAAGCAGAGTTAAGTTTTCAGATCAGTGATGAATGGTCACGGACCTGTCACGTTAACTCTGCTTCTCTCTCCACAGATGCTGCCAGACCTGCTGAGTATTTCCAGCATTTCTTGTTTTTATTAAAGGGTAGTTGTTGACAGGCAATTTACTGACCAGAGGACTGTTTACAGTGGCGTTCCACAGGGTTCAGTACTGAATCCCCTGTTTATAGTGAGGGTCTAGAAATTACTGCCTGAAAGGTTAGTTGAAGCAGAATCCCTCCACTCAGTGAAAAGAAACTGGATGTTCACCTCAACTGTCATTATCTGCAGGGCTGTGGATCAAATGCTGGAAGGTGGGATTAGAATAGGTGGATCATTTTTCGGCTGGTGCAGACACAATGGGACAAGTGGCCTCTTTCTGTGTCTTAAACTTTCTATGATTATATTACGTGAAACACTCACAGTTACGTCCTCAACGAACTTGATCAAGATTATCAGGAATGATATTTCATTAACCTTTCCGTGCTGCTTGTCATGTATTAACCGTTGGATTACAAGCAAGATATATTTTTGTGCTAGGTTAAGACCTCCAGAAGTTTCCAACCACCAACATTAGACTGATACTTACAGGGTTTACCCAACCTCTCCTTTTTAAACAGGGTGTAACATTGACAATCCTCCAGACCTCTGGCATCACTCCCATATCCAAGGAGGACTGAAAGATTTTGTCCAGTGCCTCTGTCATTTCCACCATTTCTTCCCTCAGTAACCCTCATAATTCCCATCCAGACTGGGTAAATGTTCTACTTTATTGTAGTACAAAAAGTGTTGAATTGAAAGGGGTTAACTGAACCAGTTTGTTCAGTGACTGTAATTAATGCCAGTCTCCATGGACCCGAATGGTGTCACTGGAGGGTTTCCCTCTTCTATTAATACAGGACTCCTTTCAATGTGTTTTCTGAAAGTGTCAGCGGGAGCATCAGCTCCGGCACTCAAAGGGAACTGTGGCTGCAGAGAGATGGTGAGGAGAGATCATAATCTGAACAATAGGTTGGAATGTTACAACAATGGGTCAGAATAGGAGAACAATAGATTGAAATGTTACAACAATGGGTCAGAATCTGAGAACAATAGATTGGAATGTTACAGCAATGGATCAGAATCTGAGAACAATAGATTGGAATGTTACAACAATGGGTCAGAATCTGAGAACAATAGATTGGAATGTTACAACAATGGGTCAGAATCTGAGAACAATATATTGGAATGTTACAACAAGTGACAGGAGTTTATCCTATTGGTTTGACTATCTTACTGCGGATTATTATTGGATAACATTAGAATTGCGGATCGCTTATGCTCTGAAGATGATTCAATTTATTTACTATCCCATCCTCGCTACTATTGGTGTCCCTGGTAAGTCTCTGTATCCAACTATTAGATTCATAAACCATATTTCACTGATTTAGTGTTCTTGTCATTTAAATCGTGAGAAGACAGAAACCATTGTCTTCAGTTTCTGTCACAAGCACCATTCCCTGTCCATGATCTGCATCCCCCTCGCTGGCCATTGTCTGAGGCTGAACCAGGAAGTTTACAACCTCTGGTATCTATTTAATGCTGAGCTGAGTTCATCCCCATATTCGCTCCATCCCCAGCCCAGCCAATTGTTATGGCCAGGTGAGGAGGGGTCAGAGTGGGTCTTCTTTATTTGACTGCAACAGTGTTTGTCCTTTATAAACAGTGCAATAGTAACGTCCCATTGAGTGTTTTACATTTTACCTTTGGTGTGATGGTGAAGGAACTGATTGGACAGGTTCTCTTGAGTTTAAACATGAAAGAGGTGAGTTTATTATACTTAACAATATCAACCCGATCTAAATAAAATCATTAAAAAAAACACAACACACAGTTACGTACACGCTCACACGAGAATCACACACACACACAGAAATAGATTACAGAGTGAGAAGTAAATTTGTGGTTGGATTTGAGTCCAGAATAAATTTTAAAAAAAAACTCATTCTGTGATGTTTGGCGATTCCGTGGTCTTCCAGCAGAAGTTATATTCTTGACGTCTTTTGCTTGTCGAAGTGCAGTTTGTGGCTGGTCCACATTGCTCAGGGTTTTCCTTGAGGCAGACTTGTCGGTGGCTTTCTTCCCCTGGTTACTCTGTCTGTAGCAATCCGTAGGCATGAGGGGCCCACAGTCGCATGTGATTTTCAAACTTGTGATGTTAGGAGGAGAGAGAGACGGAGAGAGAGAGGTGGGGGGAGTGCGGGGTGGGGGGGTGGGGGTGGTCACAGCCCTTCTGCTTCTGCACAGTTTGAATCACTGGCTTGTCTGTTTTTGTCCAGGGGAAACTCCCAGCTTTCACAGAGTTGGGCAGAAGGTCTCATGACTGCCTCAGTGCATTCTCTGGACCCTTCTAATGTGATTCAAAGTTAGAAACTTCTATCTCCCCAGGGTTCAGGATGCCAGTATATATACTTGGAGGAGTTTGCTCTTTGAAATTCAATGTGTCAGAGTAGCCTTGTATGCCGTGTTAATGAATGTAATCTTAGGTCATTCAATCACTGGAGCAAGCCAATGATATAGGTCCAGGCTCATCAGACATGTGTCTCCTGTCGTAGGCCTTGGAATGTGAAAAGGTGTTCCAGATGCCAATTGCGGTGGCCATCTTGGCTGCCAGCTTTTTCAAGGTTAACGGTAGGATGTTTTCTATCAAAAATTTAGTGTAAGTTTCCAATCGATGAATTAAAATTCCTCATTTGGCATATTGTGCTATCGTGACACCGGCATAGCACATGGAAAGAAATGTGATAATAGGAACATTTCATTGCAGAATTGTGGGAAGAAAACGGAAGAAATACACATGCATTCTCAATAATCACTTCTCAAATTCACACATTAATCTTAGAATTACTGCAGCTGACATTGTCTGTTACAGCTGTACTGCTTTAATTTTTTTGGCGTTTTGTCTGGGATGGTTATGTGTCGGTTTCGACCTTGGACAATGCATCACCAATTGCTTGTTTTCCTTTTCTCTCCTCTAATGAAGTTTTAACTACTCAGGTACTATGCACCTTGATAATCTTTCTCCCAAAACCGACAGTGTGTAATAAATTGTTTTTTTTTGCCCCTGTGAGGTGTCCGAGATTTCCTCTGGGCCTTTGTTCTAGCTGAGTTCGGCTTTGAAATTGTTGGGTTTGATTAGCTTTGTGTTTGGGATCTGATCATTGGGTTCTTCAGAGGGTAGATCCACACTGACCTTACTTTTAGCTTTCTGGTGAGGTGCACAAGTGCTCTTTACTTGAGGGTATTTTCCCTTCACTTTTTACTTAACTATGGGAAGGAACTTTCTTTTATCTACCCTCTGCCTTTTGCGACATTACTGCGCGCAGGTGTCTGTCCAGCTTTCACTGCACTCTCCAGCTGCACTTCGACTAGGTGAGGCATCTCCCTCACCATTGACATGCCTTTTTGGGACCTTTCCTTGTCCTTGCACGTTTCTGTAAATGCTGTGAGCAGCCTTTTTAGGTTGCCTCTTTGACCTGCATTTAATGAGGAGAGTGTGTGGTCCAATTTATCTAACATGTCAGGGTTGGCAAATCGGAGAGTGGGGGGGTTCCAGTTGGGAATTCTCCTGGCCATCCTCTAACCTGTCCTCACTGTCCTTTTCAATCCTCCCTTCCTGACTGTCTGACAGATCTGTACTTGTCTGTCCCCTCCACAGCATTTACTTTTTTTCCTTTGGTCTGGGATGTCAATTAAATAATTTATCTGACTATTCCTTTTGCCACTCGATATGGACCACTGAACTGGGCTTTAAGGGGTTCGCCATGCATTGGGAGTATTAACAATACATGGTTTCTGGGATGACATGTTCTAGCCTTGGCATTTCTGTCTGCTTACCTTTTCATAGCTGCCTGTGAGATCTTTTGCTGTTACTGAGCCATTGCACAGCCTCTCGTGAGCCGCTCCCAGAGCACGGAAATGTGGTCTAACATGGAAGACTCATCCCTGTGTCCCAAAAACGTCTTCTTGATTAATTTAAGAGGACCACTCACCTCGTGTCCATAAACTAATTCAAAGAGATTAAACCCAGTGGAATCATTAGATAAGTCTCGGTAACCAGCAGGAGAAATCCCATCCCTTTGTCCCAGTCATGGGGTTGCTCATTGCAGTATGTCCTGATCATTGTCTTTAGGGTCTGGTGGTACTGCTCCAAAGCCCATTGTGACTGTGGATAGTAGGCTGAGGACTTTATTTATTTACTTATTTTATTTATTTAGAGATGCAGCACTGAAATAGGCCCTTCAGCCCACCGAGTCTGTGCCAACCATCAACCACTCATTTATACTAATCCTACATTAATCCCATATTCCTACCACATCCCCACCATCCCTCAACTCCCCTACCACCAACCTATACTAGGGCCCTATCAACCTGCAAGTCTTTGGCTGTGGGAGGAAACCGGAGCACCTGGTGAAAACTCATGCGGTCACGGGAAGAACTCGCAAACTTCGCACAGGCAGTACACAGAATCGAACCCGGGTCGCTGGAGCTGTGAGGCTGCGGTGCTCCAGATTACCCATGACCTTTTCAAAAATACTGGACATAAAATGTGTGCCCTGATCCGACTGGATCTCAGCAGGAAGCCAATATAGTGTAAAGAATTGAGATAGCCCCTTCACCACTTCTTTGGCAGAGATAGTTCTTCGGGCGAATGGCCTCTGGGACTCGGGTCACCACATCCATAATGGTGAGAAGATACTGGTCGTCCCGTTATATTTTCAGCAGGGGTCCCACACAATATACCAGCATTCTGCTGAAGGGTTCCCACAACCTGGCACGTGAGACCAATTCTACCGAACTCCACCACATCTTTGTGGAATTGTGGCCAGTCAAAATGCTGTCTTCTGCGGTCTTCGATTTTTAATATACTGACATGTCCATCCATTAGAAGTTCGTGGGCCATTGTTAATATTTCTTTAAGGGACTTCAGCGGCACCACTATCTGGAGAACCACTGTCCACTCTTCATCCGCTGTTCTGTGAGGAGGTCTCCACTTCCTCATTAGCTCCTCATTCTTTAAATAGTAACAGTCTGCAACTCCCTCTGCTTCAGTTTTGGTTTGGAAAGTCTGTGCTATTTTTAACACTGGGTCGGGATGTGGAGCCACAAAAAAGGAAGAACTGTTTCACACATCCTTTGGGTCCTCTAACTTCCCAACGAAGGTTTCAGACAACCAGACAGTAGGGTCATCCGTCTGCAGTGTCAGTTCAGGGGATTGTTTGGCCATGGACCGAGTCACCACACAATCAGGGATTTCTGCTGTAACTACCCTGTCTGCCGGACCTCTTTTGGTCTCTCTAGAACTACTGGGGAAGCTGCCACCTTTTCCCCTGTCAGATCATTACCCAGGAGCAGTTCGACCCATCAATCAGTAAACTAGGGAGAATCCGCATGGTAAAGACTCATGAAACTGGGTCAAACTCCAAGTACACCGGATATAAGGGTATGGACATATACTGTCTTCCGATACCATTCACTAACGCTCTAGCATTCACTGCACTTTCTTTGTCCCAGCAGAAGGGATTGGCAGGCCCCTGCATCCATGAGTATGACTATTGGTTTAATTCCCTCACTCAAGGGGTGTGGTTTCACCTTTCCTTCGGATACAAATTCCTGGTAGCTCTCAAGGATTTTGTTTATTTCCCCCCCCCCCCCCCCGCCCCCTCTCTGTGGTAGGTCTGACTGGGTCTGGGTCTGACTTACTGGGTCTGACTGCCGCAGTTGGAGGCACAGCCTGATCTGTTGTGATTTCCATCAGGGCCCTTTTTCCTGCTATGATCTGGTGGACCCTGATTAATCCTCCAGGTTTTCCCCGTCACTTGCATCATTCAGCTCGATGGCGACCTACCTTATTACACTGGAAACACACAGGTCTTCGGCCGTTTCTCCTGCTCTCAGTACCATCCTATTTGACCTGAGGATGGGCCCCCGTGTGTCCAGCTTTTCCTCCTTGCCCTTGGCTGTTCGGGTTTCTATAACCCCCCCGACCTTTTATTCTCGGGTCTTTGTGGTGACCAGGGAAGTGTTTCCCTTTGGGGTTACGGCCTTGTGTGCAAGGGAAAATTCATCACCAGAATTGCAACTTGTCTAGCTCTTTGAACCCTTTGTTGCTCTTTGTGGGTTTTAATGGGAGGGGGAGCGAGTTTGTGAACTCCTTGAGATGGATCACCACTCTGAGGTTTCGATATGTGGGCTGTAATTTGAGTGTTTCTATCCACTGGTCAAAAGTAAACACAAAAACTGACTTTAAATCTTCTATAGCTATCTAAAAATGAAACGTTTGGCGAAGACAAATGTGGGTCCAATACAGGCAGAGTCAGGGGAATTTATAATGGTGAACAGAGAAATGGCAGTGAAGCTAAATGATTACATTGTGTCTGTCCTCATTGAGGAAGATGCAAGAAAATTTCCAGAATTAGAGATCCAAGGGATTAGGGAGAATAAGGACATGAAGGAAATTAATATTAGTAAGAATGTTGTATTGGAGAAATTAATGGGGCTGAAGTTTGATGAGGCGCCAGGATCTGATATTCTGCATCCCAGGGTGTGGGAAGAGATAGCTATGGAGATGGTGGCTGCATTGGTGATCATCTTCAAAAATTCTATAGATTCTGGACCGGTTCCTGCAGATTGGAAGGTAGGAAATGTCACCCCACTATTTAAGAAGGGAGGGAGAGAGAAAACAGGGAATTATAGACCTGCTCTCATACATCAGTCGTTGGGAAAATGCTGGGATTTTATTCTAAAGGATGTGATAAATGGACAGTTGGATAATAATCTGTTCAGGCATCGCAAACATGGATTTATGAATGAGAAATCATTTTTGGCGAACCTGTTGGAGTTTTATTGGGGATGTTACTAACAGAATTGAAAAAGGGGAGTCGGTGGACGTGTTCTCCTTGGATTTTCAGATGGTTTTTGATAAAGTACCCCACAGGAGGTTGGTTAGCAACATTAAAGCACATGGGATAGGAGGTAATATACTGGCATGGATTAAAGATTGGTTAACAGGCAGAAAACAGAGAGTAGGAAGAAACGGGTCATTCTCACTTTGGCAGCTGTGACTATTTAGGTACCGCAAGGATCAGTACTTGGGCCCCAGCTGTTAACAATATATGTCAATGATTTGGATGTGGGGACCAAATGTAGTATTTCCAAGTTCGCAGATGACACAAAACTAGGTGGGAATGCATGTTGTGAGGTAGATGCAATGCGTCTTCAAGGGGATTTGGACAGACAAAGTGACTGAGCAAGAACATGGCAAATGGAATGTAATATGGGCAAATATGAGTTATCCACATTGGTAAGAGGAACAGATGTGCAGAGTATTTCTTAAATAGTGAAAAATTAGAAAGTGTAGATGTACAAACGGACCCGGGTGTCAGTAAATCACTGAAAAAGATGCAGGTGCAGCAAGCAATTAGGAAGGCTAATGGTCTGTTAGCCATTATCAGGAGATGATTTGAGTACAGGAGTAGTGAAGTCTTGCTTCATGTGTATAGAACCTTGCTTAGACCACACCTGGAATATTGTGTGCATTTTGGCTCACTTGACTTTAGGAAGGATATTATTGCCATAGAGGGAGTGCAATGAAGGTTCACCAGACTTGTTCCCGGGATGGCGAGACTGTTCTATGAAGAGAGATTGGGGAAACTGGGTCGGTATTCTAGAGAGTTTCAAAGAATGTGTCGGGATCTCATTGAAACGTATGAAATAATGAAAGGGATAGACAGCCTAGACGTATGTACGAAAATTCCCCTGGTTGCGGAGTCTGGAACTAATGGATACAATTTCAAAATAAGGGGGAAGCCATTTAGGACAGAGACGAGGAGTAAACTTTGACTCAGAGGTTTCTGAATCTTTGGAATTCTGCATCCCAGACGGATGTGGAATCTCAGTCGGTGAGTATGTTTAAACTATAGATTGACAGATTTCTAACTACAAATGACAAAAAAGGGGATATGGAGATAATGTGTGAAAAAGGCATTGAAGTGGATGATCAGCCATGGTCATATTGAATGGTGGAGCAGCCTTGATGGGCTGAATGGCCTGGTCCTGCTCCTATGTCCCTATGTTCGGAAGCTGCTTAACTCTTTCAAACTCGAGGTCAGTTTAGTCAGGCTGCTTTCGGAGGGTTTGGAATGTTTGACGGTACACTTCCAGTACTATCTCATGTACACCCAGGATAGCAATATTAGTCATCTCATAATCTGTTGAACTTTCATCTGGCAATAGTGAATAAACCTCATGGGATTTTCCTGATACTTTGTTTTGTAAAAACAGTGTCCAGCTCTCCGCCGGACATTTCGGTTGCATTACAAGCTTTTCACAATTGACCAAAAATTCTGCCACATCCTCCTCATTGAACTTTGTCATGAACTGGGAGAACTTTAAGAGATCAGTACATGGTCCTGAGCTAGGGGCAGCTCCCACACTAGCTGTGCCTTCACTGGGTGTATGGGTCTTCCTCTAGTTGTTTGAGCCGCCTTAACTCCCTTTCCTCATTCTCATTCTGGAACACTCTTACTTTTTCCCTTTCTTGACACTCACTCTGCTCCTTCTCGCTCTCTCTGGAATTCTAATTCTAGTCTATTCAATTCTCGTTCTACCTTAGCTAACATTATAAAACACTATATATTTGGGCGGTTTAAAATAACTTTCCTTTCAGTGCAGCAGCTTTTTCGGGAGCAGCGTGTGAGCGAGTGAGCAGCTGGGAAAGTCAGTTTGAAAGTAAATTTAATTTCCTTTTGTTTTTCGGCGGAGGCCAGGGGGCTGCTGGGTAAGTAAAACACTATATATTTGGGCGGTTTAAAATAACTTTCCTTTCAGTGCAGCAGCTTTTTCGGGAGCAGCGTGTGAGCGAGTGAGCAGCTGGGAAAGTCAGTTTGAAAGTAAATTTAATTTCCTTTTGTTTTTCGGCGGAGGCCAGGGGGCTGCTGGGTAAGTAAAACACTATATATTTGGGCGGTTTAAAATAACTTTCCTTTCAGTGCAGCAGCTTTTTCGGGAGCAGCGTGTGAGCGAGTGAGCAGCTGGGAAGGTCAGTTTGAAAGTAAATTTAATTTCCTTTTGTTTTTCGGCGGAGGCCAGGGGGCTGCTGGGTAAGTAAAACACTATATATTTGGGCGGTTTCTGAACCCGAGACACCACACTTGTAGTGTCTCCCACCCGCCCTCCTCCTCTAACCAAAAAAAAAGGACTCGGTGGGGTGTTTATAAGATAAGGCTTTTTCGATTTCTCTGGTTTTATTGTGATTGGTAAAAACTTTTCGTTCCTTTTTCATTTAACTAAGTTTAAACTTAAGATTAAAAATGGCAGGAGATCTCAGACCCGTATCATGCTCCTCTTGCTCAATGTGGGAGCTCAGGGACATGGCTGATGACCCTGTCTCGTTCACGTGCAGGAAGTGTGTCCAGCTGCAGCTCTTGTTAGACCGCATGACGGCTCTCGAGCTGCGGATGGACTCACTTTGGAGCATGCGCGATGCTGAGGAGGTCGTGGATAGCACGTTTAGTGAATTGGTCACACCGCAGATTAGGATTGCTGAGGGAGAAAGGGAATGGGTGACCAAAAGGCAGAGAAAGAGCAGGAAGGCAGCGCAGGAGTCCCCTGCGGTCATCTCCCTCCAAAACAAGTATACCGTTTTGGATACTGTTGAGGGAGATGGCTCACCAGGGGAAGGCAGCAGTAGCCAGGTCCATGGCACCGTGGCTGGCTCTGCTGCTCAGAAGGGCGGGAAAAAGAGTGGAAGGGCTATAGTCGTAGGGGATTCGATTGTAAGGGGAGTAGACAGGCGGTTCTGTGGTCGAAAACGAGGCTCCCGAATGGTATGTTGCCTCCCAGGTGCACGGGTCAGGGATGTCTCAGATCGGCTGCAGAACATTCTAAAGGGGGAGGGTGAAGAGCCAGTTGTCATTGTGCACATAGGCACTAATGATATAGGTAAAAAACGGGATGAGGTCCTACAAGCAGAGTTTAGGGAGTTAGGAGCCAAGTTAAAAAGTAGGACCTCAGAGGTAGTAATCTCAGGATTACTACCAGTGCCACGTGATAGTCAGAGTAAAAATGAAAGAATAGTCAGGATGAATGCGTGGCTTGAGAGATGGTGCAGGAAGGAGGGGTTCAGATTTTTGGGACATTGGGACCGGTTCTGGGGGAGGTGGGACTATTACAAATTGGACGGTCTGCACCTGGGCCGGACTGGAACCAATGTCCTTGGAGGTGCTTTTGCTAACGCTGTTGGGGAGGGTTTAAACTAATGTGGCAGGGGGATGGGAACCAATTGAGGTCAGTTGACAGTGAGGAGGTAGTAACAAAAGCCTGTAAGAAACTAGATAATGAAGTCAGTGTGACTAAGGGGAAGAGCAGGCAGGGAGCAGATGATGAATATAAAGGGACTGGTGGTCTGAGGTGCATTTGCTTTAATGCAAGAAGTGTAGTTGGTAAGGCAAATGAACTTAGGGCTTGGATTAGTACCTGGGAGTATGATGTTATTGCTATTACTGAGACTTGGTTGAGGGAAGGGCATGATTGGCAACTAAATATCCCAGGATATCGATGCTTCAGGCGGGATAGAGAGGGAGGTAAAAGGGGTGGAGGAGTTGCATTACTGGTCAAAGAGGATATCACAGCTGTGCTGAAGGAGGGCACTATGGAGGACTCGAGCAGTGAGGCAATATGGACAGAACTCAGAAATAGGAAGGGTGCGGTAACAATGTTGGGGCTGTACTACAGGCCTCCCAACAGCGAGCGTGAGATAGAGGTACAAATATGTAAACAGATTATGGAAAGATGTAGGAGCAACAGGGTGGTGGTGATAGGAGATTTTAATTTTCCCAACATTGACTGGGATTCGCTTAATGTTAGAGGTCCAGATGGAGCAGAATTTGTAAGGAGCATCCAGGAGGGTTTTCTAGAGCAGTATGTAAATAGTCCAACTCGGGAAGGGGCCATACTGGACCTGGTGTTGGGGAATGAGCCCGGCCAGGTTGTTGAAGTTTCAGTAGGGGACTACTTTGGGAATAGTGATCACAATTCCATAAGCTTTAAAATACTCATGGACAAAGACGAGAGTGGTCCTAAAGGAAGAGTGCTAAATTGGGGGAAGGCCAACTATACCAAAATTCGGCAGGAGCTGGGAAATGTAGATTGGGAGCAGCTGTTTGAAGGTAAATCCACATGTGATATGTGGGAGGCTTTTAAAGAGAGGTTGATTAGCGTGCAGGAGAGACATGTTCCTGTGAAAATGAGGGATAGAAATGGCAAGATTAGGGAACCATGGATGACAGGTGAAATTGTGAGACTAGCTAAGAGGAAAAAGGAAGCATACATAAGGTCTAGGCGGCTGATGAAAGACGAAGCTTTGAAAGAATATCGGGAATGTAGGACCAATCTGAAACGAGGAATTAAGAGGGCTAAAAGGGGTCATGAAATATCTTTAGCAAACAGGGTTAAGGAAAATCCCAAAGCCTTTTATTCATATATAAGGAGAAAGAGGGTAACTAGAGAAAGGATTGGCCCACTAAAGGACAAAGGAGGAATGTTATGCTTGGACTCAGAGAAAATGGGTGAGATTCTAAACGAGTACTTTGCATCGGTATTCACCGAGGAGAGGGACATGACGGATGTTGAGGTTAGGAACAGATGTTTGATTACTCTAGGTCAAGTCGGCATAAGGAGGGAGGAAGTGTTGGGTATTCTAAAGGGCATTAAGGTGGACAAGTCCCCAGGTCCGGATGGGATCCATCCCAGGTTACTGAGGGAAGCGAGAGAGGAAATAGCTGGGGCCTTAAAGATTGGTGGAGTAGCAGATAGTGAAGGGGACTGTCAGAGAATACAGCAGAATATCGATAGATTGGAGAGTTGGGCAGAGAAATGGCAGATGGAGTTCAATCAGGGCAAATGCGAGGTGATGCATTTTGCAACATCCTTAAACACGGGTGAGGTCCCGGAGGACTGGAGAATTGCTAATGTTGTCCCCTTGTTTAAGAAGGGTAGCAGGGATAATCCAGGTAATTATAGACCGGTGAGCCTGACGTCAGTGGTAGGGAAGCTGCTGGAGAAGAACAAAGAACAAAGATAATTACAGCACAGGAACAGGCCCTTCGGCCCTCCAAGCCTGCGCCGATCCAGATCCTCTCTCTAAACATGTCGCCTATTTTCTAAGGTCCTGTATCTCTTTTCTTCCTGCCCATTCATGTATCTGTCTAGATACATCTTAAAAGACTCCATCGTGCCCGCATCTACCACCTCCGTTGGCAATGCGTTCCAGGTGCCCACCACCCTCTGCGTAAAGAACTTTCCACGCATATCCCCCCTAAACTTTTCCCCTTTCACTTTGAACTCGTGTCCTCTAGTAATTGAAACCCCCACTCTGGGAAAAAGCTTCTTGCTATCCACCCTGTCTATACTTCCCATGATTTTGTACACCTCAATCAGGTCCCCCCTCAACCTTCGTCTTTCTAATGAAAATAATCCTAATCTACTCAACCTCTCTTCATAGCTAGCGCCCTCCATACCAGGCAACATCCTGGTGAACCTCCTCTGCACCCTTTCCAAAGCATCCACATCCTTTTGATAATGTGGCGACCAGAACTGTACGCAGTATTCCAAATGTGGCCGAACCAAAGTCCTATACAACTGTAACATGACCTGCCAACTCTTGTACTCAATGCCCCGTCCGATGAAGGAAAGCATGCCGTATGCCTTCTTGACCACTCTATTTACCTGCGTTGCCACCTTCAGGGAACAGTGGACCTGAACACCCAAATCTCTCTGGACATCAATCTTCCCCAGGACTTTTCCATTTACTGTATAGTTCACTCTTGAATTGGATCTTCCAAAATGCATCACCTCGCATTTGCCCTGATTGAACTCCATCTGCCATTTCTCTGCCCAACTCTCCAATCTATCGATATTCTGCTGTATTCTCTGACAGTCCCCTTCACTATCTGCTACTCCACCAATCTTAGTGTCGTCTGCAAATTTGCTAATCAGTCCACCTATACTTTCCTCCAAATCATTAATGTATATCACAAACAACAGTGGTCCCAGCACGGATCCCTGTGGAACACCACTGGTCACACGTCTCCATTTTGAGAAACTCCCTTCCACTGCTACTCTCTGTCTCCTGTTGCCCAGCCAGTTCTTTATCCATCTAGCTAGTACACCTTGGACCCCAAGCGCCTTCACTTTCTCCATCAGCCTGCCATGGGGAACCTTATCAAACGCCTTACTGAAGTCCATGTATATGACATCGACAGCCCTTCCCTCATCAATCAACTTTGTCACTTCCTCAAAGAATTCTATTAAGTTGGTAAGACATGACCTTCCCTGCACAAAACCATGTTGCCTATCACTGATGAGCCCATTTTCTTCCAAATGGGAATAGATCCTATCCCTCAGTATCTTCTCCAGCAGCTTCCCTACCACTGACGTCAGGCTCACCGGTCTATAATTACCTGGATTATCCCTGCTACCCTTCTTAAACAAGGGGGAACATTAGCAATTCTCCAGTCCTCCGGGACCTCACCCGTGTTTAAGGATGCTGCAAAGATATCTGTTAAGGCCCCAGCTATTTCCTCTCTCGCTTCCCTCAGTAACCTGGGATAGATCCCATCCGGAACTGGGGACTTGTCCACCTTAATGCCCTGTAGAATACCCAACACTTCCTCCCTCCTTATGCCGACTTGACCTAGAGTAATCAAACATCTGTTCCTAACCTCAACATCCGTCATGTCCCTCTCCTCGGTGAATACCGATGCAAAGTACTCGTTTAGAATCTCACCCATTTTCTCTGAGTCCAAGCATAACATTCCTCCTTTGTCCTTTAGTGGGCCAATCCTTTCTCTAGTTACCCTCTTTCTCCTTATATATGAATAAAAGGCTTTGGGATTTTCCTTAACCCTGTTTGCTAAAGATATTTCATGACCCCTTTTAGCCCTCTTAATTCCTCGTTTCAGATTGGTCCTACATTCCCGATATTCTTTCAAAGCTTCGTCTTTCATCAGCCGCCTAGACCTTATGTATGCTTCCTTTTTCCTCTTAGCTAGTCTCACAATTTCACCTGTCATCCATGGTTCCCTAATCTTGCCATTTCTATCCCTCATTTTCACAGGAACATGTCTCTCCTGCACGCTAATCAACCTCTCTTTAAAAGCCTCCCACATATCACATGTGGATTTACCTTCAAACAACGGCTCCCAATCTACATTTCCCAGCTCCTGCCGAATTTTGGTGTAGTTGGCCTTCCCCCAATTTAGCACTCTCCCTTTAGGACCACTCTCGTCTTTGTCCATGAGTATTTTAAAGCTTACGGAATTGTGATCACTATTCCCAAAGTAGTCCCCTACTGAAACTTCAACAACCTGGCCGGGCTCATTCCCCAACACCAGGTCCAGTATGGCCCCTTCCCGAGTTGGACTATTTACATACTGCTCTAGAAAACCCTCCTGGATGCTCCTTACAAATTCTGCTCCATCTGGACCTCTAACACTAAGCGAATCCCAGTCAATGTTGGGAAAATTAAAATCTCCTATCACCACCACCCTGTTGCTCCTACATCTTTCCATAATCTGTTTACATATTTGTACCTCTATCTCACGCTCGCTGTTGGGAGGCCTGTAGTACAGCCCCAACATTGTTACCGCACCCTTCCTATTTCTGAGTTCTGTCCATATTGCCTCACTGCTCGAGTCCTCCATAGTGCCCTCCTTCAGCACAGCTGTGATATCCTCTTTGACCAGTAATGCAACTCCTCCACCCCTTTTACCTCCCTCTCTATCCCGCCTGAAGCATCGATATCCTGGGATATTTAGTTGCCAATCATGCCCTTCCCTCAACCAAGTCTCAGTAATAGCAATAACATCATACTCCCAGGTACTAATCCAAGCCCTAAGTTCATCTGCCTTACCTACTACACTTCTTGCATTAAAACAAATGCACCTCAGACCACCAGTCCCTTTATATTCATCATCTGCTCCTTGCCTGCTCTTCCCCTTAGTCACACTGACTTCATTATCTAGTTCCTTACAGGCTTTTGTTACTACCTCCTTACTGTCAACTGACCTCAATTGGTTCCCATCCCCCTGCCACATTAGTTTAAACCCTCCCCAACAGCGTTAGCAAAAGCACCTCCAAGGACATTGGTTCCAGTCCGGCCCAGGTGCAGACCGTCCAATTTGTAATAGTCCCACCTCCCCCAGAACCGGTCCCAATGTCCCAAAAATCTGAACCCCTCCTTCCTGCACCATCTCTCAAGCCACGCATTCATGAAGATACTGAGGGATAGGATCTATTCCCATTTGGAAGAAAATGGGCTCATCAGTGATAGGCAACATGGTTTTGTGCAGGGAAGGTCATGTCTTACCAACTTAATAGAATTCTTTGAGGAAGTGACAAAGTTGATTGATGAGGGAAGGGCTGTCGATGTCATATACATGGACTTCAGTAAGGCGTTTGATAAGGTTCCCCATGGCAGGCTGATGGAGAAAGTGAAGGCGCTTGGGGTCCAAGGTGTACTAGCTAGATGAATAAAGAACTGGCTGGGCAACAGGAGACAGAGAGTAGCAGTAGAAGGGAGTTTCTCAAAATGGAGACGTGTGACCAGTGGTGTTCCACAGGGATCCGTGCTGGGACCACTGTTGTTTGTGATATACATTAATGATTTGGAGGAAAGTATAGGTGGACTGATTAGCAAATTTGCAGACGACACTAAGATTGGTGGAGTAGCAGATAGTGAAGGGGACTGTCAGAGAATACAGCAGAATATCGATAGATTGGAGAGTTGGGCAGAGAAATGGCAGATGGAGTTCAATCAGGGCAAATGCGAGGTGATGCATTTTGGAAGATCCAATTCAAGAGTGAACTATACAGTAAATGGAAAAGTACTGGGGAAAATTGATGTCCAGAGAGATTTGGGTGTTCAGGTCCACTGTTCCCTGAAGGTGGCAACGCAGGTAAATAGAGTGGTCAAGAAGGCATACGGCATGCTTTCCTTCATCGGACGGGGCATTGAGTACAAGAGTTGACAGGTCATGTTAGAGTTGTATAGGACTTTGGTTCGGCCACATTTGGAATACTGCGTACAGTTCTGGTCGCCACATTATCAAAAGGATGTGGATGCTTTGGAAAGGGTGCAGAGGAGGTTCACCAGGATGTTGCCTGGTATGGAGGGCGCTAGCTATGAAGAGAGGTTGAGTAGATTAGGATTATTTTCATTAGAAAGACGGAGGTTGAGGGGGGACCTGATTGAGGTGTACAAAATCATGAGAGGTATAGACAGGGTGGATAGCAAGATGCTTTTTCCCAGAGTGGGGGTTTCAATTACTAGAAGACACGAGTTCAAAGTGAAAGGGGAAAAGTTTAGGGGGGATATGCGTGGAAAGTTCTTTCCGCAGAGGGTGGTGGGCACCTGGAACGCGTTGCCAGCGGAGGTGGTATATGCGGGCACGATGGAGTCTTTTAAGATGTATCTCGACAGATACATGAATGGGCAGGAAGAAAAGAGATACAGAACCTTAGAAAATAGGCGACATGTTTAGAGAGAGGATCTGGATCGGCGCAGGCTTGGAGGGCCGAAGGGCCTGTTCCTGTGCTGTAATTATCTTTGTTCTTTGTATTACTCTTTCTGTTAGTGATTCTAACCCTGTTTGAGTCTTCAGCTTCAAGTGAAATATGGTTGGCCAAAAGTCTTAGGATTTCGGGTTTCCTACCTTTTGGACGGATAGTAATCCCAAACAGTCCAGCTACATTACTCAACTTTTCAACAGACAGGCGTTTTAACCTGTACCAAGTTACTTCACTCTGTATGCAACTCCTTTCTTCGGAATGTAACTCCTTTAGTCAGAAAGGGAGGGAAATGGAAAACAGGAAACTACAGGCATGTTAGCATCACATCTGTCTAAGGTAAAATGTTAGAAGCTATTATTAAAGACAGTGTAGCCGGCACTTAGAAAAAATCAAAGTAATCAGGCAGAATCAAAATGGTTTTATGAAAGGGAAATCATGTTTAATCAATTTGTTGGAGTTCTTTGAAGAGGTACCAAGTGCTGTGGAGAAAGGGGAACCGGTGGATGTCCTGTACATAGATTTCCAGGAGGCAATTGATAAGGTGCCACATCAAAGGTTTTGTGAAAATAAAAGCTCATGGTGAAGGTGGTAACATGTTGGCATGGATAGAAGATTGGTTAGAAAACAGGCAGTAGGCATAAATGGGTCACTTTCTGGTTGGCAAGATGTAACGAGTGGTGTGCCACAGGGATCAGTGCTGGGACCTCAACTTTTTACAATTTATATAAATGACTTGGATGAAGAGACCGAAGGCATGGTTGCTAAATTTGCTAATGACACAAAGATGAGTAAGAACGTAACATGGGAAGGGGACATAAGGAGGCTGCAAATGAATATAGATAGGTTTAGTGTGTGCGTAAAGACCTGGGAAATGGAGCATAATATGGGAAAATGGGAAATTGTCCATTTTGGCAGGAATTATAAAAAAAGAAGCATATTATCTAATGGTGAGAGATTGCAGAGCTCTGAGATGCAGAGGGATCTGGGTGTCCGTGTGCATGAATCACAAAAGGTTAGTATGCATGTTCAGAAAGTAACTGGGGAAGCTAATAGAATGTTATCATTTATCACAAGGATAATTGAATACAAAAGTAAGGATGCTATGCTTCAGCTACAGAGGGCATTGGTGAGACCACATCTGGAGTACTGTGTACATTACTGGTCTCCTTATTTAAGGAAGGATGTAAATGCATTGGAAGCAATTCAGAAAAGGTTTACCAGACTAATACCTGGAATGGGTGGGCTGTCTTTTGAGGGAATATTGGACAGGCTCGGCTTATATCCACTGGAATTTAGAAGGGTAAGAGGCGAATCGATTTGAACATCTAAGATCATGAGCGGTCTTGACAGGTTGCATGTGGAAAGATGTGTGTATCTGGGTGTATCTAGAATTAGGGGTCACTATTTAAAAATGAGGGCCTGCCCATTTAAAACAGAGATGAGGAGAATTTTTTTTCTCTGAGGGTTGTGAGCCTTTGGAATTCTCTTCCTCAAAAGGCAGTGAAAGAGAGACTTTACGTACGTGTAAGGCAGAGATAAGATAGATTTTTGATAAGCAAGGGGGTGAAAGATTATCGAGGGTAGGTGGTAATGTGGAGTTGAGGTTTCAATCAGATTGGTCATTATCTTATTGAATGGCAGAGCAGGCTTGTGGGGCCGAGTGGCCTACACCTGCTCCTAATTCATATGTTCATATGTTCGTATGCTCTGTCTTCGAACGTGGGCATTTCAGTGTTCCAGCAGTGAAAGCCACAATAAAACCTTCATTGACATTTTAAGTTTTTTCTCAGGATCAATTGTTTTCCCTACTTCCAATTTCTCATTTGTTGTTGGTTTACGATCACTCGAACCTCCAGATTTCTGTGACAGCCAGGTGAGGAGGGGTCCCAGGCTCCCCTCTTGTCTTATATCTTATTTCACCACAACAGAGTTTATTCCTTTTTCGCCGTGGACCAGCTGACCAACTCAGTGAGTGTTTTACCTTTTATCTTTCTTGTGATCGTGAAAAAGCCAATAGGAGAGGTTTTCCTGAGCTTAAACAGGAGGTGAGTTTATTAGACTTAACAATCTAAGCATTATCTAAATAAAATAATAAGAATATACGCTTCACATTCACGCACACACTCACACGAGAATCACACACAAATAAATTAGAGTAAGAAATAAATTTGTGAT
Source organism: Heterodontus francisci (assembly GCF_036365525.1). Lineage (NCBI taxonomy): Eukaryota > Metazoa > Chordata > Chondrichthyes > Heterodontiformes > Heterodontidae > Heterodontus > Heterodontus francisci. The sequence goes on from NW_027141936.1 coordinate 2,948,355, forward strand.
GGATTAGTGTCCAGAATAAATACATTTTAAAGAAAAACGTCTGTGAAGTTGGATAATTCTCTGGTCTGCATTTTCCCACCTTTAGTTATGCGTTTCATGTCATCTGCAAGAGTTGAAATTATGTTTTTTTTTTTACGTATACGTTTGTGTCATTTATATATCTATCTATATGCCAGGAACGGCACTGGTTCCAATACCGAAACCTGCGAAACAGCACTGCATACTTCCCCTCCCCCAGTCTGAACAATGTCTGTTCACCACTTCTCTCTGCTTTCTGTCCCTGAGTCAGTATCATATCCACACTGTCACTGTCACATTAATCCATATGTTCCATTTTTCATAACAAGTCTATGAAATGGCATTTGATCACCGGCCTTTTGAAAGTCTGTACACATAACACAAAACATGTTGTCCTCATCAACAGTCACAGTTATGTCATCAACGAACTTGATTAAGATTATCAGACAAGATTTTGCATTAACCTATCTGTGCTGTTTGCCATTTATTATCCCATGTTTTCACAAGAAAGATAGATTTTTGTGCTGGGTTCTGGCCTCTTGTAATTTCCAACCACCGACATTAGACTGACTGGTCAGTAGTTACAGGATTTATCTAATCTCTCCTTTTGTAACAGGGAGTAACATTTACAGCCCTCCAGTCCTCTGTCATGACTCCCATATCCAAGGAGCATTGGAAGACTCTGACCAGTGCCTCTGCTATTTCCACCATTCCTTCCCTCAGCAACCGTCTCCATTGTTTTATCAAAGAACTGCAGACAGTTCAGTTTTCCTAATCTGTGTATTGAATGACACTTGATCAAACACATTTTGAAAGTCTATAAATATAACTTAAATCACACCACCCTCATCAACCGTCTCCATTCTTTTATCAAAGAACTGCATAAAGTTCAGTTTTCCTAATCTGTGTATTGAATGACACTTGATCAAACACATTTTGAAAGTCTATAAATATAACTTAAATCACACCACCCTCATCAACCCTCTCCATTGTTTCATCAAAGAACTCCATCAAGTTTAACTCACCACCACCTCTCTCCTCTCCTCCACTGTTGTTAAATGATCAAACTGCTTATCTGATATCCAGTACTGGATGAGCAGAAATATCCTCCAATTAAATATTGGGAAGATTGAAGCCATTGTTTTCATTGCCTACTCCAACTCTGTTCCCTTGCTATTGATTCCATCCCTCTCCCTGGTAACCGTCTGAGATTCAGACAGTCTGTTTGCAACCTTGGTGTCATATTCGGGACAACATTAATAGGCACATGGACAAATGTGGGTCAATTAATGAAAATCAGCATGGATTTGTTAAGAGAAAATGGTGTTTAACAAACTTACTGTCGTTTTTTGAAGAGGTAAAAAGGAAGCCTGATGAGGGCAATGCTGTGATGTGGTGTAAATGGAATTCCAAAAAGCATTTGATAAAGTGTCACACAACAGACTTGTGAGCAAAGGTACAGCTCATCAAATGAAAAGGACAGTAGCAACATGAAACTAAACTGGTTGAGTGACAAGAAACAGAGATTAGTGATTAATTGATGCTTTTCGGGCTGGAGAAAAGTTTGTAGTGGAATCAAAACAAAATACTGCAGATGCTGGAAATCTGAAATAGAATCAGAAAGTGCTGGAAATACTCAGCAGTGTCTGTGGAGAGAGAAATAGAGTTAATGTTCCAGGCTTGTGACCTTTCATCAGAACTGGCTTAGGTTAGAAATGTAATAGGTTTTAAGCAAGTGAAGCGGGAGTGGAGGGTGTAAACACAAGGACACAAATGTAGCCATGAGAGCAGGGGTGGGGGATGGAGTGTGTTGAAATGACAAGCGAGCGGAAGCTCAGGGTCATGCTTTTGGACTGAGCGGAGGTGTTCCACAAAGCAGTCACCCAATCTGCGTTTGACCTGCTGTGGTGTTCCAGTGAACATCAACGCCAGCTTGAGGAACAGCACCTCATTGTCCATTCTACAGACTTCTGGAGTAAACATTGAGTTCAATAATTTCAGAGAATGACTGGTCCATTTTTATTATTATTTTGTTTCATCAGTTTTTTTTTTACCATGTGCCAGACTTAAACTGGGATTTTTATGTTGGTGCTTTTAGCTCGGCCTGTTCATTATTCTGTCATTTAACACCTGCTCTGCACTAATGCTTTGTCTTTCACCACACCATGAGCACACTCTCTTTGCCTTTGCCCCATGACCTCCTGGTCAGTTAATCTCTCTGACCCTCTGTTCTATCAACACCCCTTTTGCTCCATTTTGCCCCATCCCTGCTTTATCTGCTTCAAACTTGATATTTCTAACCTTTTCCAGTTCTGATGAAAGATATCAGACCTGAAACATTAACTCTGTTTCTCTCTCTCAACTCAGATGGTGCCAGACCTGTTGAGTATTTCCAGCACGTTAAGTTTTTTTTATTTAAGATTTGTGGTGGAGGTCCCTGGGGATAAGTGTTAGGACCCTTTTTCTTCCTGACATATACTAATGACCTGGACCTTGGTGTACAGGGCACAATTTCAAAGTTTGTAGATGATGCAAAACTTGGAAACATTGTGAACTGTTAGGAGGATACTATAAAACGTAAAAAGGACATAGACAAATTGGTGGAATGGACAGACAGGTGGCAGGTGAAGTTCAATGTGGAGAAATGTGAAGTGATTCATTTCGTAGGAAGGACATGGAGGGAAAATATAGAATAAAGGTTACAATTCTGAAGGGGGTTCAGGAGCAGAGGGACCTGGGTGTATATTTTAGATTAGATTAGAGATACAGCACTGAAACAGGCCCTTCGGCCCACCGAGCCTGTGCCGAACATCAACCACCCATTTATACTAATCCAATATTCCTACCAAACATCCCCACCTGTCCCTATATTTCCCGACCACCTACCAATACTAGTGACAATTTATAATGGCCAATTTACCTATCAACCTGCAAGTCTTTTGGCTTGTGGGAGGAAACCGGAGCACCTGGAGAAAACCCACGCAGACACAGGGAGAACTTGCAAACTCCACACAGGCAGTACCAGGAATCGAACCCGGGTATATGTGCATCGGTCATTGCAGGTGGCAGGACAGGTTGAGAGAGCTTTTCATAAAGCCTACAGTATCCTGTTGCATGGAATACAAGAGCGAGGAGGTTGTTTTGAACTTGTATAAGACACTAGTTCGGCCTCGGCTGCAGCGTTACGTTTAGTTCTGGGCACATTAGATAACGTGAAGACATTGGAGAGTGTGAAAAAACATTCACAAGAATAGTTCCAGGGATGAAGAATACCAGTTATGAAGATAGACTGGAGAAGTTGGAACATTTTCCTTGGAGAAGAGAAGGCTGAGAGGAAATTTGAAAAACGTCTGCAAAATTATGAGGTGTCTGGACACAGTTGATAGGGAAAAACTGTTCCCACACCTGAAAGGATCGACAACGAGAGGACAAAGAATTAAAGTAATTGGTAAAAGCAGCAGAAGTGACATGAGGAAAACATTTTCATACAGCGAGTGTTAAGGTCTGGAATGCACTGCCTGAGAGTGTGGTGGAGGCAGATTCAATCGAGGCATTCAGGAGGAAATTGGATAGCTATCTGAAAAGGAAGATTGTACAGAGTTACAGGAAGAAGGCAGGGGAGTGACACTAGATGAATTGCTCGTTTGGAGAGCCAGTGCAGACACGATGCACAGAATGGCCACCTTCTGTGCTGTAACAATTCTGTGACTCTGTGGCATTCGACCACAAAATGAGTTTCCAACCTCATATTCGTGCCATCACTATGGCCACCTATTTCCACCTCAATAACATCGCCCAACTTCACCCCTGTCTCATCTCATCTGCTACTGAAGCTCTCATTCATGTTTTCATTACCTGTAGACTAGACAATTCAAACTCACTCTCCCACATTCTACTATCTGTAAACTCGAGGTCATCTAAAACTCTGCTGCCTGTGTGTTAACTCACAACAAGTCCCATTCCCCGATCACTGTCAAACAATGTCTTTATTTTAAAATCCTCAACACGTTTTCAAATCCATCCATTGCCTCATCCCTCACTATCTCTGTAATCTCCTCCTGCCCGACAACCCTCTGATATATCTCTGCTCCTCTAATTCTGGCCTCTTGTGCATTCCTGATTTTAATTACTCCACCATCGCTGGCCGCACATTCAGTTGTCTCGGTCCCGAGCTCGGGAATATCCTCCCTACACAGCTCTACCTCTCCCCCTCACTTTTATCCTTTCAGACACTCCTTTAAAAGTTGCCTCTTTGACCAAGATTTTGGTCTCCTAACCTAATATCTACATTTGTGGTTCAGTGTTATACTTTGTTTCATAATGCTGCTGTGAAGTACCTTGGGATAAGTTCTTGTTGAAGTTTTCCAGACATGATTTTTCATTAGCATATCCGTGCTGCTTGAAATTTATTATGCTATGTTTTTCCAACCAACGAATATTTCTGTTCTGGAATGTGAAATTTCCCCACCACTGACGTCAGATGGACTGGACACTACAGGGTCTACTCCATCTCTCCATTTGTAATCAGGGTGTAACATTTACAACCCTCTGTCACCACTCCCATATCCAAGGAGAATTGAAAGATTCTGTCATGTGCCTCTGCCAGTTTCACCATTCCTTCCTTCAGCAATCCTTATACATCCCACCCTACTGGGTAAATGTTCTACTTTATTGTGGTACAAAAGGTGTTGGATTGAAAGGGGTTAACTGAAACTGTTTGTTTAGTGACTGTAATTAATGTCAGTCTCCATGGACTCTAATTGTGTCACTGGAGGGTTTCCCTCTTCTATTAATAAGGGACTGCTTTCAATGTGTTACTCCATAGTGTTAGCGGGAGCATCAGCCCCGGCACTAACAGGGATCAATAGCTCCAGAGAGAGGGAGAGGATAGATCAGAATCTGAGAGCAATAGATTGAAATGTTACAACAATGTATCAGAATCTGAGAACAATAGACTGGAATGTTACAACAATGGTTCAGAATCTCAGAACAATAGACTGGAATGTTACAACAATGGGTCAGAATATGAGGACAATAGACTGGAATGTTACAACAATGGATCAGAATCTGAGAGCAATACATTGAAATATTACAACAATGGATCAGAATCTGAGAACAATTGACTGGAATGTTACAACAATGGGTCAGAATATGAGGACAATAGACTGGAATGTTACAACAATGGTTCAGAATCTGAGAACAATAGACTGGAATGTTACAACAATGGATCAGAATCTGAGAACAATAGACTGGAATATTACAACAATGGGCAGGAGTTGCATCTGGAAGTTTGACTCTCTTTCTGCAAATTATGGTCGGTTCTCATTAGACTACCGGATCTTTCTCGCATTGAAGATTATGCAACACTTTTACTATCCCATCCTTGCTATTATCGGTGTCCCTGGTAAGTCTCTCCATCTAGCTATGAATGTTATAAACAAAGTTTAGCAACATTAATGTTCTTGTCATTTACTCTGCCCTCCTTGCTGCATTTGTTATCCCTGGCAAAACTCTATCTCCGGCTATGAGATCTATAAACCATTGCTACTTGTATTAGAGTTCATGGAAGTTACTCTACCATCTTTTCTGCTGTTGCTGCCCCTGCTAAGTCCCTATTTCCCGCTAAGTGTTTCACTGTTTCACTGAAATAATGTTCTTTCAATTTAAATTTTGGGAAGAGTGGAGCTCGTGCCATCAGTCTCCATGGGAAATTCTGTCCATATCCATGAACACGTTCCCCTAACTGGCTAATATCTGAGGTTCAAACAGACAGTTTGCATCCTCTGCGTTCTATGTAACCCTGAGCTGAGTTCTGACCCCTTAATCTCTCCAGGACCAACCCTGCCGACTACCAGCTCTGTAATATCACCCGTCTGCCTCAGCTCATCTGATACATAAATCCTCATCTGTGCCCTTGTTAACACAGATAGAAACACATAGAAACACACATAGAAAATAGGAGCAGGAATAAGCCATTCGGCCCTTCGAGCCTGCCCAGCCATTCATTATGATCATGGCTGATCATCCAACTCAATGACTTGTTCCCGCTTTCCCCCATATCCTTTGATCCCTTTCATCCTAAGAGCTATATCTAACTGCTTCTTGAAAACATGCAATGTTTTGGCCTCAACTGCTTCCTGTGGTAGCGAATTCCATAGGCTCATCACTCTCTGGGTGTAGGAATTTCGCATCTCAGTCCTGAAAGGTTTACTTCATATCCTTAGACTATGACCCCTGGTTCTGGACTCCCCCACCATCGGGGACATCCTTCCTGTATCTGCTTTGTCAAGTCCTGTTAGAATTTTATAGGTTTCTATGAGATCCCCACATCATTCTTCTGAACTCCAGCGAACATAATCCAAACCGACTCAATCTCACCTCATACATCAGTCCCGCCATCCAGGGAATCAATCTGGTAAACCTACAGCAAGAACATCCTTCCTTAGATAAGGAGACCAAAACTGCACACAATATTCCACGTGTGGCCTCACCAAAGCCCTGTATAATTGCATCCCTGCACCTGTACCCGAATCCTCTCGCTGTGAAGGCCAACAGACAATTTGCCTTCTTTACTGTCCTTTGCACCTGCATGCTTACCTTCAGTGACTGGTGTACAAGTACACCCAGCTCTCCTTGCATATTCCCCTCTCTCAGTTTATAGCCATTCAGATAATAATCTGCCTTCCTGTTTTTGCTCCCAAAGTGGATAACCTCACATTTATCCACATTGTACTGCATCTGCCATGCATTAGCCCACTCACTCAACTTGTCCAAATCGCCCTGAAGCCTCTCTTCATCCTCCTGTCTTCTGCAAATTTGGAGATATTACATTTATTTCCCTCATCGAAATCAGTAATATATATTGTGAATAACTTGGGTCCGAGCACCGATCCGTATGGTACCCAACTCGTCACTGCCTGCCATTCGGGAAAAAAAAGACCCATTTATTCCTCCTCTCGGGTTTCCTGTCTGCCAACCAATTTTCTATCTATCACAATACACTAGCACCAATCTCATGCGCTTTAATTTTACACGCTAATCTCTTATGTGGGACTTTGAATCAAGCCTTCTGAAAGTCCAAATAAACCACATCCACTGGCTCCCCCTCATCAACTCTACTAGTTACATCCTCGAAGAATTCTTGTAGATTTGTCAAGCATGATTTCCGTTTCGTAAATCCATGCTGACCCTGTCCGATTCTACCACTTTTCTACAAGTGCCCTGCTATAAAATAGTTGATAATGAACTCTAGAACTTTCCCCGCTACCGATGTCAGGCTGACTGGTCTATAATTCCCTGCTTTCTCTCAACCTCCCTGGGGTTACTTTAGCTACCCTCCAATCTGTAGGAAATGTTCCAGAATCTATAGAATCTTGTAAGATGACCACCAATACATCCATTATTTCTGGGACCGCTTCCTTCAGTACTCTGGGATGTAGATTAACAGGCCCTGGGAATTTATCGGCCTTCAATACCATCAATTTCCCCAACACCATTTCTCTACTAATACAGATTTCCTTAAGTTACTCTCTCGCACTAAACCCCGTGTTCCCCAACATTTCTGATATGATATTTGTGTGCTTATTTGTGAAGACAGAACCAAAGTATGCATTTAGTTGGTCAGCCATTTCTTTGTTCCCCATAATTAATTCCCCTGTTTCTGACGGTAAGGGACCTACATTTGTCTTGACCAATCTTTAAATCTGTTAAATCCACTCTTGACTATTCCAATTATATCCTGATCACCCTCCCAGTTATAAACCTTGATAAAGCACAGCCCATCTAGAACCTGCTGCCTGTAAACTAATTCACATCAAATCCTGATCACCCATCACCCCAAATCCTGATCACCCATCACCCTGATCTACTTTGGCTCCGGGACCGGCAGCACCTTAAATTTAATATTTTCATTCATGTGTTTGAATCTCACCCTCAATTAGTCCCATTGCCCTGTCCATTCCCATATTCCTGCCTTCAAGTCTTTTCTTCAATTCCCATTTAAAAAAGGCTTCTTTCCCTCTGTTTCGGTCTATGGCAGGTATTCTCAGCTCTGCAGTGCCACTGGGCCCAACGCCATGGACGTTTGGATCCATGAAATGGTATGAGCTGAGCTGCCGATCACTTCCTGTGCTCCAGGCTGGACAGGGCTCTTGTCCCTGTTCACCAAGTATGTGCTGGTAGTGTGCAGAGGGATCTGATCTGACACCAATCAGCCATTCCAGCAGCTTTGCTATACGTCTTTGATATGAAGTGATGCGGGTGGGGGTGGGGGGGAGGGTACATTGAGCAGTGTGAGAGGTTGGTGGCGTTGAGTGTATGAGATGCCATGTGGAGACGACTTCACTGACATTGACCAACAGTGTGAGCTCATTAAACTTCTTCTGGCACTGCTGCCAGGTCCTCGGGGCCAGACCTCTTGCATTGACCTCCCTGGCCACCTGCTCCCATTCCCTTCGGAAGACGTTCCTTAAGGGTCTCCGCCCCACCCCACAGAAACAGCCTCACAGCTCCAGCGACCCAGGTTCAATTCTGGTTACTACCTGTGTGGAGTTTGCAAGTTCTCCCTGTGTCTGCGTGGGTTTCCTCCAGGTGCTCCGGTTTCCTCCCACAAGCCAAAAGACTTGCAGGTTGGTAGGTAAATTGGCCATTATAAATTGCCCTTAGTATAGGTAGGTGGTAGGGAAATATAGTGACAGGTGGGGATGTGGTAGGAATATGGGATTAGTATATATGGGTGGTTGATGGTCGGCACAGACTCGGTGGGCCGAAGGGCCTGTTTCAGTGCTGTATGACTAAAACTAAAACTAAAACTAAACAAGGCCTCTCTCCTACGGTCACCCTCCATGACTAAGGCCTCCAGCACCACAGCTGTGAACAGCAGAGCCCTCTTTCTGTCCTTGTATTCCATTTACCTCGTCTCCAACTGCAGCATTCACAGTCAGCAGCAGCAGCCTTCTGTGATTCAGTACAGCTTCCCTTTAAGAGGGACAGACTACCTTTAAGAGCTGAATCCTGGCTGAAGCACGTGCCAGCCTCACACACTGTTAGGTCCCTGTTAAGCTTGCAGATAGACAGCAGTGCGGGTCACCCTGGGCACCACGTAGAATTCATGAAAATGAGGAGACAGCAGGAAGCTTGTGTGTCACCTGCCTCAACAGGAACGGGCACGGGCAGATCACGAATCACAATCCCTACCCCTGAAAACTGGTACAAACTTCTCTTCCACTCTGTCTCTATTTTCCTTCCCCTCTTTCACCCTTTCTCCCTCTCTCTCTGTGTCTCTTGTTCATATAATCAGAGATTGATACAGCACAGAAGGAGGCTATTCGGTCCGTTGTGTCAGTGCTGTCTCTTTGAAAGAGATATCTAATTAGTTCCACTCCCTCCTCTTTCCCCAGACTCCTATTGTTTTTTTTTCCTTGTCAAGCTTTTGTTAAATTCCCTTTTGAAAGATATCATTGAATCTGCTTCTATCATGATTTCAGGCAGTCAAATCCAGATCACAACCATAGAACGATAGGCCCAAATATCCATGGAAAGGTTACGGCACAGAATAAAGTTATTCAGCCCATCGTGTCTCTGCTGGCTGAAAAAACTAGTCACCCAATCTAATCCCATCTTCCAGCCGCTGGTCCATGGCCTTGCCAGTTGCAGCACCTCAGGTGTAGGTCCAGGTACCTTTTAAAATAATTGATGGCTTCTGGCTCCATCACCGTTCCTGGCATTGAATTTCAGACACCCACCACCCTCTGGGTGAAAAGGTTTTTCCTCATGTCCCCTCTGATCCGTCTACCAATCACTTTAAAACTGTGCCCCCTAGTAATTGACCTCTCTGCTAGGGGAAACATGTCCTTCCTGGCTACTCTACCTGGGCCCCTCATAATTTTGTACACCTTAATTAAGTCACCCCTCAGTCTCCTCTGTTCTAAAGAAAACAATCATAGCCTATCCAATCTTTCATCATGGATGCAATGTTCCATCACTGGCAACATTCTTGAAAATATTCGCTGTACTCTCTCCAAAGCAATTATGTCCTTCCTGTCATGTGGTGACCAGAACTGTACACAATACTCCAGCTGTGGCCTAACCAGTGTTTTATACAATTCCAGCATTACATCCCTACTTTTGTATTCTATATATCGGCCAGTAAAGGAAAGCATTCCATATGCCTTCTTCACCTCTCTGTCTACCTGTCCTGCCACCTTCCAAGACCTGTGGACATAAATTCCAAGGTCTCTAACTTCTTCTACCCCTTTCACTATCCTCCTGTCTGTTGTGTATTCCCTCGCTTTATTTGCCCTTCCCAAATGCATTACCTCACAGTTCCCCAGATTGACTTCCATTTGCCACTTTTCCATCCACTCAACCAAACCATTTAAACCATTGATATCATTTTGTAGTCTGCAGCTATCTTCTTCACTATTAACTACATGACCAATTTTTGTGTCATCAGCAAAGTTTCCAATCATACCTCCCGGATTTAAGTCCAAATCATTAATATACATCACAAATTGCAATGGACCCAACACTGAGACCTGTGGAACGCCACTGGAGACCGCTTTCCATTCGCAAAAAACATCTGTCGACCATTACCTTTTGTTTCCTGACATTGATCCAATTTTGGATCCAACTTGACACATTCCCCTGTATCTCGTAAGCTTTTACTTTTCTGAACAGTCTGCCACGTGGGACTTTACTAAAATCCATGTCGACCACATCCACTGCACTACCTTTATCAATCTTTCTTGCTACTTCCTCACAAAACTTAATTATGTGATTAAGGCAAGACCTTCCATTAACAAATCCATGCTGACTATCCCAGATTAATCTTTGCCTTTCTAAGTGACAGTTTATCGTAGCTCTGAGAATTGATTCTAATAATTTGCCCACCGATATCCGACTAAAGGCCTGCTCGGGTCTGGAAATAAAACCCGACCGAACCCGACAGAACAACATCGGACCCCAGTCCGAGCCGGCCCGAGCCTGACCCGACCATATTGCACTGACTGTACGTAGCATTTTTGGATGGAATGGAAGGAAGCTGCAGCATGAGCGTGGTTGCATCATAGAGGTACTCACTTGCTCACTGCGCAGACTCAGAGTCTGTGGAGTCCAGATGCACGTTTCCCTCCTTGACGTCCCAGACTCCCAGCTCAGGCAGGCTTTTCAAATTTTGATGCTTACTTACTCTACTTCCCTTTTCCTCACAGCCGATCCAAATGTAGTACTGTGTGTGTCCGACCCAACCCGAGTCCGAAAGCCGGATCCGGAAGAGCGATCCGATCCGTCCCGAACCCGACATATGTCGTCGGGTCTTGTCCGGTTTTGGTCGGGTAGCTGGCCTTGAGCTCAGACTGAAACGCCTATAATTATTTGGCTTATCCTTGGCACCATTTTTAAACATTGGTATTACGTTCACAGACCTCCAATGGTCTGGTACCTCTCCTGTATCTAGTGAGAATCTGAAGATGATCCTCGGAGCATCTGCTATTTCCTCCCTGGCTTCCTTTAATAGCCTGGGATACAATTTATCTGGTCCTGGCGATTTATCCACTTTCAAGGATGTCAGAACCTCTAGTACTTCCTCTCTCATTGTTCTTATCATATCTAATATGTCACAGACCTCCTCTTTAGCTATAATGTCTGCATCATCTCTCTCCTTTGTGAAGACAGAGACTCAGTAAGGACCCTGCCCACATCTTCTGCATCCACGCATAAACTACCTTGTACATCTCTGATATGCCCTCTCCTCTCCTTAGTTATCCTTTTATTCCTAATGTACTGATAAACCATCTTTGGGTTTTCCTTGATTCTACCTGCCAATATTTTTGACGTCCTCTCTTTGCTTTTCTAATTACCTTTTTTACTTCACCCCTGCACATTCTTTACTCCTCTCGGCTTTCTAAAGTAGTGTTTGTTTGTGACTGTCATAAGCATCGTTTATTCTGATTTATCTTACCCTGTATGTTTCCAGATAACCGGGGGCTCTAAATTTGACAACACACTGTGCAAGAAAATTCTCTTCATTTTGCCTCTGATTCTTTGCCCATTACCTTAAATCTGCATAATTTTAATGATGTTGTGAGCACAGTCCTAGCAAATACAGACCAGTTAGTTTAACATCAGTGGTGGGTCATGTTTTACAAATAATAATTAGAGAAGAAATCAACAGAAACTTGGAGGGGTTTGAGTTAATGATGGATGGCAAGCACGTATTTGTAGGAACATAAGAGCAGGAGTAGACCATTCAGCCCATCGACCCTGCTCCGTCATTCAATTAGATCATGTCTGATCAAAAGTGAAGAAATTCTTCTTCATCTCAGTCTTAAATTGCTTACCCCTTTCTCTGAGATTATGTCCCCTGGTTCAAGACTCACCACCCAGGGGTGGATCTGCATCCACCCCGTCACCCCCTGTAAAAAATTTGCATGAGATCACTTCTCATTTTTTGAAAGCCGGGAGAATACAGGCCCAGTTTTCTCAATCTCTTCTCATCCGACAATCCTGCCATCCTAGGGATTGCTTGCTGAACCTCAGTTTCACTACCTGCATGGCAAATATATCCTTCTTGAGACAAGGAGGCCAAGACTGTACACAATACTCCGGGTGCAGTCTCACCAAATGTGTATACAATTGCAGCCAGACATCTTTACTCCTGTACTCAAAAACCCTTGAGATGGAAGCCAACATACCATTTCCCTTCCAAACTGATTGGTGCACCTGCACACTGGCCTTTAGTGACTCATGAACAAGAAGACCCAGGTCCCTTTGGAAATCAACACTTCCCAACTTCTCACCAGTCAAAAAATATACTGTCTTTCTGTTTTTGTTTTACTGTAGTGGATCACTTGATACTTATTCATATTATATTCCAGCTGCCATATTCTTGCCCATTCTCTTCGCCAGCCAAATCCGCTTGAAGCCTCCTTGCATCCTCCTCACCACTAACTTTCCCACCTAGTTTTGTATCATCAGCAAATTTGTAAATATTACATTTGGTCCCCACATCCAAATCATCTATATAGATTGTGAACAGCTGTGGCCCTAGTACTGATCCTTGTGGTATCCCGACTCGTAACAGTCTGCCATCCTAAGAATGACCCGTTTATTCCCATTCTCTCTTTTCTTCATGTTAACCAATCAATCCATGCCAGCATATTACCCCAATCACATGTGCTGTAATTTTGTTTACTAACCTCCAGCATGGGATCTTATCAAAAGTCTTCTGTAAATCCAAATGCACCACACCCACTGGTTCTCCTTTAATAATGCTGCAAGTAATATCCTCAAAAAACTTCAACAGATTTGTTACACATGATACCCCTTTCATAAATCCCCTTTGACTCTGCCAATTTTATCATTATGTTCTAAGTTCCAGTTATCACATCCTTTACAATAGATTCTCAGATTTTTCCTATTACTGATGTTAAACTAACAGGTGTGTAGTTCTCATTCTCCCTCTCCCACCCTTCTTAAATAGTGGGGTTAGATTTGCTACATTCCAGTCTTCAGGATCTCTTCCAGAATCTATAGAAGGTTGAAAGATACCAACCAATACATCCACCATCCCGATTGCCACCAGTTGTTGGGAAAATGCTGGGACTCTATTCCAGAGGATGTGTTAAATGGACAGTTGGATAATAATCTGCTTGGGCATCGTAAACATGGATTTATGAATGAGAAATCATCATTGACGAACCTGTTGGAGTTTTATTGAGGCTGTTACTAACCGAATTGAGAAAGGGGAGTTGGTGGACGTGTTATACTTTGATTTTCACAAGGTTTTTGATAAAGTCCCCCACAGGAGGTTGGTTAGCAACATTAAAGTACATGGGATAGGAAGTAAATACTGGCATGGATTAAAGATTGGTTAACAGGCAGAATACAGAGAGTAGGAAGAAACGGGTCATTCTCACTTTGGCAGGCTGTGACTGGTTGGGTACCGCAAGGATCAGTACTTGGGCCCCAGCTGTTAACAATATATGTCAATGATTTGGATGTGGGGACCAAATGTAGTATTTCCAAGTTCGCAGATGACACAAAACTAGGTGGGAATGCTTGTTGTGAGGTAGATGCAATGTGTCTTCAAGGGGATTTGGACAGACATAGTGACTGGGCAAGAACATGGCAAATGGAATGTAATATGGGCAAATATGAGGTTATCCACATTTGGTAAGAGGAACAGATGTGCAGAGTATTTCTTAAATAGTGAAAAATTAGAAAGTGTAGATGTACAAACGGACCCGGGTGTCAGTAAATCACTGAAAACTAACATGCAGGTGCAGCAAGCAATTAGGAAGGCTAATGTTCTGTTAGCCTTTATCACAAGATGATTTGAGTACAGGAGTTGTGAAGTCTTACTTCATGTGTATAGAACCTTGTTAGACCACACCTGGAATATTGTGTGCATTTTGGCTCACTTGACTTTAGGAAGGATATTATTGCCATAGAGGGAGTGCAATGAAGGTTCACCAGACTTGTTCCCGGGATGGCGGAACTGTTCTATGAAGGGAGATTGGGGAAACTGGGCCGGTATTCTAGAGAGTTTCAAAGAATGTGTCGTGATCTCATTGAAACGGACGAAATAATTAAAGGGATAGACATCGTAGATGCATGTGCGAAAATTCCCCTGGTTGCGGAGTCCAGAACTAATGGATACAATTTCAAAATAAGGGGGAAGCCATTTAGGACAGAGATGAGGAGAAAACTTTGACTCAGAGGTTTCTGAATCTTTGGAATTCTGCATCCCAGGCGGATGTGGAATCTCAGTCGTTGAGTATATTTAAAGTATAGATTGACAGATTTCTAACTGCAAATGACAAAAATGGGATATGGAGATTATGTGTGAAAAAGGCATTGAAGTGGATGATCAGCCATGGTCATATTGAATGGTGGAGCAGCCTCGATGGGCTGAATGGCCTACTCCTGCTCCTTTGCCCCTATGTTCGGAAGCTGCTTAACTCTTTCAAACTCGAGGTCAGTTTAGTCAGGCTGTTTTCGGAGGGTTTGGAATGTTTGATGGTACACTTCTGGTACTATCTCATGTACACCCAGGATAGCAATTTTAGTCATCTCATAATCTGATGAACTTTCATCTGGCAATAGTGAATAAATCTCATGGGATTTTCCTGTTATTTTGTTTTGTAAAAACAGTGTCCAGCTCTCTGACGGCCATTTCAGTTGCTTTACAAGCTTTTCAAAAGTGACGAAAGATTCTGCCACATCCTCCTCATTGAACTTTGTCATGAACTGGGAGAACTTTAAGAGCTCAGCACATGGTCCTGAGCTAGGGGCAGCTCCCACACTAGCTGTGCCTTCACTGGGTGTATGGGTCTTCCTCTAGTTGTTTGAGCTGCCTTAACTCCCTTTCCTCCTTCTCCTTCTGGAACACTCTGACTTTTTCCCTTTCGTGACACTCACTCTGCTCCTTCTCGCTCTCTCTGGAATTCTAATTCTAGTCTATTCTGTTCTAGTTCTACCTTAGCTAACATTATTCTATCTGTTAGTGATTCTAACCCTGTTTGAGTCTTCAGCTTCAAGTGAAATATGTTTGGCCAAAAGTCTTAGGATTTCGGGTTTCCTACCTTTTGGACAGAGAGTAATCCCTAACTGTCCAGCTACATTACTCAACTTTTCAACAGAGAGGCGTTTTAACCTGTACCAAGTTATTTAACTCTGTATGCAATTCCTTTATTGGGAATGTAACTCCTTTAGGAAGAAAGGGAGGGAAACAGGAAACTACAGGCAAGTTAGCATCACATCTGTCTGAGGTAAAATGTTAGAAGCTATTATTAAAGACAGTGTGGCTGGCACTTAGAACAATTCAACGTAATCAGGCAGAATCAAAATGGTTTTATGAAAAGGAAATCATGTTTAATCAATTTGTTGGAGTTCTTTGAAGAGGTAACATGTGCTGTGGAGAAAGGGGAACCGGTGGATGTACTGTACATCGATTTCCAGGATGCAATAGATAAGGTGCCACATCAAAGGTTTTGTGAAAATAAAAGCTCATGATGAAGGGGGTAACATGTTGGCATGGATAGAAGATTGGTTAGCTAACAGAAAACAGGCAGTAGGCATAAATGGGTCACTTTCTGGCTGGCAAGATGTAACGAGTGGTGTGCCACAGGGATCAGTACTGGGACCTCAACGTTTTACAATTTATATAAATGACTTGGATGAAGAGACCGAAGGCATGGTTGCTAAATTTGCTGATGAGACAAATATGAGTAAGAAAGTAACATGTGACGGGGACATAAGGAGGCTGTAAATGAATATAGATAGGTTAAGTGAGTGCGTAAAGACCTGGTAAATGGAGTAAAATGCGGGAAATTGGGGAATTGTCCATTTTGGCAGGATGTATACGAAAAAGAAGCATATTATCTAATGGTGAGAGATTGCAGAGCTCTGAGATGCAGAGGGATCTGGGTGTCCGTGAGCATGAATCACAAAAGGTTAGTATGCATGTTCAGAAAGTAATTAGGAAAGCTTATAGAATGTTATCGTTTATCGTAAGGGCAATTGAATACAAAAGTAGGGATGTTATGCTTTAGCTATAGGGGGCATAGGTGAGACCACATCTGGAGTACTGTGTACATTACTGGTCTCCTTATTTAAGGAAGGATGTAAAAGCATTGGAAGCAATTCAGAAAAGGTTTACCAGACTAATACCTGGAATGAGTGGGCTGTCTTATGAGGGAATATTGGACAGGCTAGGCTTATATCCACTGGAATTTAGAAGGGTAAGTGGCGACTTGATTTGAACATCTAAGATCATGAGCGGTCTTGACAGGGTGCATGTGGAAAGATGTGTGTATCTGGGTGTATCTAGAATTAGGGGTCACCATTTAAAAATGAGGGTCGCCCATTTAAAACAGAGATGAGGAGATTTCTTTTTTCTCTGAGGGTTGTGAGCCTTTGGAATTCTCTTCCTCAAAAGGCAGTGGAAGAGACTCTTTAAGTGTGTGTAAGGCAGAGATAGATAGATTCTTGATAAGCAAGGGGGTGAAAGATTATCGAGGGTAGGTGGTAATGTGGAGTTGAGGTTTCAATCAGATTGGTCATGATCTTACTGAATGGCAGAGCAGTCTTGAGGGACCGAGTTGCCTACACCTGCTCCTAATTCATATGTTCATATGTTCGTATGCTCTGTCTTCGAACGTGGGCATTTCAGTGTTCCAGCAGTGAAAACAACAATAAAGCCTGCATTGACATTTTAAGTTTAGTCTACTTCAACGCCAGGAGTATCCGGAATAAGGTGGGTGAGCTTGCAGCATGGCTTGGTACCTGGGATCTCGATGTAGTTACCATTCTGGAGACATGGGTAGAGCAGGGGCAGGAATGGATGTTGCAGGTTCCGGGATTTAGATGTTTCAGTACGAACAGAGAAGATGGTAAAAGAGGAGGGGGTGTGGCATTGTTAATCAAGGAGAGTATTACAGCGGCAGAAAGGACGTTTGAGGACTCGTCTACTGAGGTAGTATGGGCCGAGGTTAGAAACAGGAGAGGAGAAGTCACCCTGTTGGGAGTTTTCTATAGACCTCCGAATAGTTCCAGAGATGTAGAGGAAAGGATAGCGAAGATGATTCTCGACAGGAGCGAGAGTAACAGGGTAGTGGTTATGGGGGACTTTAACTTTCCAAATATTGACTGGAAATACTATAGTTCGAGTACTTTAGATGGGTCTGTTTTTGTCCAGTGTGTGCAGGAGGGTTTTCTGACACAGTATGTAGACAGGCCAACCAGGGGCGATGCCACATAGGATTTGGTACTGGGTAATGAACCTGGCCAGGTGTTAGATTTAGATGTAGGTGAGCACTTTGGTGATAGTGATCACAATTCGGTTAGGTTTACCTTAGCGATGGGCAGGGACAGGTATATACCGCAGGGCAAGAATTATAGTTGCGGGAAAGGAAATTATGATGCGATTAGGCAAGATTTAGGATGCGTAGGATGGGGAAGGAAACTGCAGGGGATGGGCACAATCGAAATGCGGCGCTTATTCAAGGAGCAGCTGCTGCGTGTCCTTGATAAGTATGTACCTGTGAGGCAGGGAGGAAGTTGTCGAGCGAGGGGGCCGTGGTTTACTAAAGAAGTTGAAGCGCTTGTCAAAAGGAAGAAGAAGGCTTGTGTTAGGATGAGACGTGAAGGCTCAGTTAGGGCGCTTGAGAGTTACAAGCCAGCCAGGAAGGATCTAAAGGGAGAACGAAGAAGAGCAAGGAGAGGACACGAGAAGTCATTGGCGGATAGGATGAAGGAAAACCCTAAGGCTTTCTATAGGTATATCAGGAATAAAAGAATGACTGGAGTTAGATTAGGGCCAATCAAGGATAGTAGTGGGAAGTTGTGTGTTGAATCAGAGGAGATAGGGGAAGTGTTAAATGAATATTTTTCGGCAGTATTTACAGTAAAGAAAGAAAATGTTGTCGTGGAGAATACTGAGATTCAGACTACTAGGCTAAATGGGATTGAGGTTCACAAGGAGGATCTGTTAGCAATTTTGGAAAGTGTGAAAATAGGTAAATCCCCTGGGCCAGATGGGACTTATCCTTGAATTCTCTGGGAAGCCAGGGAGGAGATTGCAGAGCCTTTGTCCTTGATCTTTACGTCGTCATTGTCGACAGGAATAGTGCCGGAAGACTGGAGGATAGCAAATGTTGTCCCCTTGTTCAAGAAGGGGAGTAGAGACAGCCCTGGTAATTATAGACCTGTGAGCCTTACTTCGGTTGTGGGTAAAATGTTGGAAAAGGTTATAAGAGACAGGATTTATAATCATCTTGAAAAGAATAAGTTCATTAGCGATAGTCAGCACGGTTTTGTGAAGGGTAGGTCGCGCCTCACAAACCTTATTGAGTTCTTCGAGAAGGTGACCAAACAGGTGGATGAGAGTAAAGCAGTGGATGTGGTGTATATGGATTTCAGTAAGGCGCTTGATAAGGTTCCCCACGGTAGGCTATTGCAGAAAATACGGAGGTATGGGGTTGAAGGTGATTTAGAGCTTTGGATCAGACATTGGCTAGCCTAAAGAAGACAGAGGGTGGTGGTTGATGGAAAATGTTCATCCTGGAGTTTAGTTACTAGTGGTGTACCGCAAGGATCTGTTTTGGGGCCACTGCTGTTTGTCATTATTATAAAGGACCTGGAAGAGGGTGTAGAAGGGTGGGTTAGTAAATTTGCGGATGACACTAAGGTCGGTGGAGTTGTGGATAGTGCCGAAGGATGTTGTGGGGTACAGAGGGAGATAGATAGGCTGCAGAGCTGGGCTGAGAGATGGCAAATTGAGTTTAATGCGTAAAAGTGTGAGGTGATTCACTTTGGAAGGAGTAACAGGAATGCAGAGTACTGGGCTAATGGGAAGATTCTTGGTAGTGTAGATGATCTTGGTGTCCAGGTACATAAATCCCTGAAAGTTGCTACCCAGGTTAATAGGGCTGTTAAGAAGGCATATGGTGTGTTAGCTTTTATTAGTAGGGGGATCGAGTTTCGGAGCCACGAGGTCATGCTGCAGCTGTACAAAATTCTGGTGAGACCGCACCTGGAGTATTGCGTGCAGTTCTGGTCACCGCATTATAGGAATGATGTGGAAGCTATGGAAAGGGTGCAGAGGAGATTTACTAGGATGTTGCCTGGTATGGAGGGAAGGTCTTACGAGGAAAGGCTGAGGGACTTGTGGTTGTTTTCGTTGGAGAGAAGGAGGAGGAGAGGTGACTTAATAGAGACATATAAGATAATCAGAGGTTTCGATAGGGTGGATCGTGAGAGTCTTTTTCCTCGGATGGTGATGGCAAACACGAGGGGACATAGTTTTAAGTTGAGGGGTGATAGATACAGGACAGATGTTAGAGGTAGTTTCTTTACTCAGAGAGTAGTCGGGGCGTGGAACGCCCTGCCTGCAACAGTAGTAGACTCGCCAACTTCAACTGCATTTAAATGGTCATTGGATAGACAGATGGATGAAAATGGAATAGTGTAGGTCAGATGATTTCACAGGTCGGCGCAACATCGAGGGCCGAAGGGCCTGTACTGCGCTGTAATGTTCGAATTCTAATTCTAAAAAAAAAGTTTTTTCTCAGGATCAATTGTTTGTCCCTACTTCCGATTTCTCATTTGTTGTTGGTTTACGATCACTGGAACCTCCAGATTTCTGTGACAGCCAGGTGAGGTGGGGTTCCAGGCTCCCCTCTTGTCTTATATCTTATTTCACCACAACAGAGTTTATTCCTTTTTAGCAGTGGACGTGCTGACCACCTCAGTGAGTTTTTTACCTTCTCTCTTTATTGTGATCGTGAAAGAGCCAATAGGAGAGGTTTTCTTGATTTTAAACAAGAGGTGAGTTTATTGTACTTAACAATCTAAGCTGTATCTAAATAAAATAATAAAAATATACGCAACACATTCACGCACACACTCACACGAGAATCACACACAAATAAATTAGAGTGAGGAATATATTTGTGATGGATTAGTGTCCAGAATAAATAAATTTTAAAGAAAAACGTCTGTGAAGTTGGATAATTCTCTGGTCTGCATTTTCCCACCTTTAGTTATGCGTTTCATGTCATCTGCAAGAGCTGAAATTATGTTTTTTTTACGCATACGTTTGTGTCAGTTATATATCTATCTATATGCCAGGAACGGCACTGGTCCTAATACAGACTCCTGAGAAACAGCACTGCATACTCCCCCTCCCCCAGTCTGAACAATGTCTGTTCACCACTTCTCTCTGCTTTCTGTCCATGAGTCAGTATCATATCCACACTGTCACTGTCACATTAGTCCATATGTTCCATTTTTCATAACAAGTCTATGAAATGTCATTTGATCACCGGTCTTTTGAAATTCTGTGCACATAACACAAAACATGTTATCCTCATCAACACTCACAGTTATGTCATCAACGAACTTGATCAGGATTATCAGAGATGATTTTCCATTAACCGATCCGTGCTGTTTGTTATTTATTATCCCATGTTTTTCCAAGAAAGATATATTTTTGAGCTGGGTTCTGGCCTCTAGTAATTTCCAACCACTGACATTAGACTGACTGGTCAGTAGTTACAGGATTTATCTAATCACTCCTTTTGTAACAGGGAGTAACATTTACAGCCCTCCAGTCCTCTGTCATGACTCCCATATCCAAGGAGGATTGGAAGACTCTGACCAGTGCCTCTGCTATTTCCACCATTCCTTCCCTCAGCAACTGTCTCCATTGTTTTATCAATCACTGCATAGGGTTCAGTTTTCCGAATCAGTCTATTGAATGTAACTTGATCAAACACCTTTTGAAAGTCTATAAATATAACTTAAATCACACCACCCTCATCAACCCTCTCCATTGTTTTATCAAAGAACTCCATCATGTTTACCTCACCACCACCTCTCTCCTCTCCTCCACTGCTGTTAAATTATCAAACTGCTTATCCGATATCGAGCACTGGATGAGCAGAAATTTCCTGCAATTAAATATTGTGAAGATTGAGGCCATTGTTTTCCCTGCCCAGTCCAAATCTGTTCCCTTGTTATTGATTCCATCCTTCTCCCTGGTAACAGTCTCAGATTCAGACAGTCTGTTTGCAACCTTGGTGTAATATTTGGGACAACATTAATAGGCATATGGACAAATGTGGGTTAATTAAGGAAAACCAGCACGGATTTGTTAAGGGAAAATGGTGTTTAACAAACTGGCTGGAGTTTTTTGAAGAGGTAAAAAGGAAGCTTGATGAGGACAATGCTGTTGATGTGGTTTAAATGGAATTCCAAAAAGCATTTGATAAAGTGTCACACAACAGACTTGTGAGCAAAGTTATAGCTCATCGAATAATAAAGGACAGTAGCAACATGAAACTAAACTGGTTGAGTGACAGGAAACAAAGATTAGTGATTAATAGATGCTTTTCGGGTTGTTGAAAAGTTTGTAGTGGAATCAAAACAAAATACTGCAGATGCTGGAAATCTGAAATAAAAACAGAAAGTGCTGGAAATACTCAGCAGTGTTTGTGGAGAGATAAACAGAGTTAATGTTCCAGGCTTGTGACCTTTCATCAGAACTGGATTAGGTTAGAAATGTAATAGGTTTTAAGCAAGTGAAGCGGGAGTGGAGGGTGTATAAACAAGAACAGAAATGTAGTCATGAAAGCGGGGGTGTGGGATAGAGTGTGTTGAAATGACAAGCGAGTGGAAGCTCGGGGTCATGCTTTTGGACTGAGCGGAGGTGTTCCACAAAGCAGTCACCCAACCTGTGTTTGACCTGCTGTGGTGTTCCAGTGAACATCAACGCCAACTCGAGGAACAGCACCTCATTGTCCGAATAGGCACTCCACAGACCTCAAGACTGAACATTGAGTTCAACAATTTCAGAGCATGAATGGTCCATTTTTATTATTTGTTTTATCAGCTTGTTACCATGTGCCAGACTTAAACTGGGATTTTTATATTGGTGCTTTTAGCTCGGGCTGTTCATTATTCTGTCATTTAACACCTGCTGTGCACTAATGCTTTGTCTTTCACCACACCATGAGGACACTCTCTTTGCCTTTGCCCCACGACCTCCTGGTCAGTGAATCTCTCTGACCCTCTGTTCTATCAACACCCCTTCTGATCCAGTTTGCCCCATTCCTGCTTTATTTGCTTAAAACCTTTTACATTTCTAACCTTTTCCAGTTCTGATGAAGGGTCACTGACCTGGAACATTAACTCTGCTTCTCTCTCTACTCAGATGCTGCCAGACCTGCTGAGTATTTCCAGCACTTTTCGTTTTTTATTTAAGATTTGTAGTGGAGGTCCACAGGGATCAGTGTTTTGACCCTTTCTCTTCCTGACATATATTAATGACCTGGACCTTGGTGTACAGGGCACAATTTCAAAGTTTGTAGATGATACAAGACTTGGAAGCATTATGAACTGTTGGCAGGATAGTGTAAAACTTCAAAAGGACACAGACAAGTTGGTGGAATGGGCAGACAGATGAAGTTCAATGTGGGGAAATGTGAAGTGACTCATTTCGTAGGAAGGACATGGAGAGAAAATATAGAATAAAGGTTACAATTCTAAAAGGGGGATCTGGAGCAGAGGGACCTGGATGTATATGTGCATCGGTCATTGAATGTGGCATGACAGGATCAGAGAGCAGTTAATAAAGCCTACAGTATCCTGTAGCATGGAATACAAGAGCAAGGAGGTTTATTTAAACTTGTATAAGACACTAGTTCGGTCTCAGCTGCAGCGTTACGTCTAGTTCTGGGCACATTAGATAACATGGAAACATTGGAGAGTGTGAAAAAAACATTCACAAGAATGGTTCCAGAGATGACGAATATCAGTATTGAAGATAGACTGGAGAAGTTGGAACATTTTCCTTGCAGAGGAGAAGGCTGAGAGGAAATTTGAAAAAGGTCTGCAAAATTATGAGGTGTCTGGACAGAGTGGAAAGGGAAAAACTGTTCCCATTCCTGAAAGGATCGAAAGCGAGATGACAAAGAATTAAAGTAATTGGTAAAAGCAGCAGAAGTGACATGAGGAAAACATTTTCATACAGCGAGTGTTAAGGTCTGGAATGCACTGCCTGAGAGTGTGGTGTAGGCAGATTCAATCGAGGCATTCAGGAGGAAATTGGATTGCTATCTGAAAAGGAGGATTGTACAGAGTTACACGAAGAAGGCAGGGGAGTGATATTAGATGAATTGCTCTTTTGGAGAGCCAGTGCAGACACGATGGACAGAATGGCTACCTTCTGTGCTGTAACAATTCTGTGACTCTGTGGCATTCGACCACAAAATGAGTTTCCAACCTCATATTCGTGCCATCACTAAGACAACCTATTCCCACCTCAATAACATCGCCCAACTTCACCCCTGTCTCAACTCATCTGCTGCTGAAGCTCTCATTCATGTTTTCATTACCTGTAAACTAGACTATTCCAAGTCATTCTCCCACATTCTACACTCTGTAAACTTGAGGTAATCTAAAACTCTGCTGCCTGTGTCTTAACTCACAACAAGTCCCATTCCCCGATCACTGACCTACATCACCTCACAGTCAAACAATGCCTTTATTTTAAAATTCTCAATCATATTTTCAAATCCGTCCATAGTCTCACCCCTCACGAAAACTGCAATCTCCTCCTACCCAACAACCCTCTGAGATATCTCTGCTCCACTCATTCTGGCCTGTTGTGCATTCCTGATATTAATTACTCCCCCATTGCTGGCCGCACCTTCAGTTGCCTCAGTCCCGAGCTCTGGAATATCCTTCCTATACAGCTCCACATCTCCACCTCACTTTTATCCTTTAAGACAGTCCTTTAAATCTACCTCTTTGACCAAGCTTTTGGTCTCCTAACCTAATATCTACATTTGTGGTTCAGTGTTATATTTTGTTTCATAATGCTGCTGTGAAGTACCTTTGGATAAGTTCTTGTTGAAGTTTTCCAGACATGATTTGTCATTAACATATCCGTGCTGCTTGAAATTTATTATGCTATGTTTTTCCAACCAACGAATATTTCTGTCCTGGGTTGTGAAATTTCCCCACCACTGACGTCAGATGGACTGGACAGTACAGGGTTTGCTCCATCTCTCCATTTGTAACCAGGGTGCAACATTTACAACCCTCCAGTCCTCTGTCACACTCCCATATCCAAGGAGAAATGAAAGATTCTGTCAAGTGCCTCTACTATTTCCACCATTCCTTCCCTCAGCAATCCTTATACATCCCATCCCTACTGGGTAAATGTTCTATTTTATTGTGGGACAAAAAGAGTTGGATTGAAAGGGGTTAACTGAACCTGTTTGTTCAGTGACTGTAATTAATGTCAGTCTCCATGGACTCTAATTGTGTCACTGGAGGGTTTCCCACTGCTATTAATAAGGGACTGCTTTCAATGCGTTATCACATAGTGTTAGCGGGAGCATCAGACCTGGCACTAACAGGGATCAGCAGCTCCAGAGAGAGGGAGAGGATAGATCAGAATCTGAGAGCAATAGATTGAAATGTTCCAACAATGGATCAGAATCTGAGAACAATTGACTGGAATGTTACAACAATGGGTCAGAATCTGAGAACAATTGACTGGAATGTTACAACAATGGGTCAGAATATGAGGACAATAGATTGGAATGTTACAACAATGGTTCAGAATCAGAGAACAATAGACTGGAATGGGAGGAGTTTCATTTGGGAGTTTGACCGTTTTTCTGCCAATTATGATCGGATCCCATTAGAGTATCGGATCTATCTCGATTGAAGATTATGCAACACATTTACTATCCCATCCTTGCTATTATCAGTGTCCCTGGTAAGTCTCTCTATCTAGCTATGAATGTTATAAACCAAGTTTAGCAACATTACTGTTCTTGTCATTTACTCTGCCCTCCTTGTTACTTTTGTTATCCCTGGCAAAACTCTATCTCCAGCTATGAGCTCGAAAACCATTGCTACTTGTATTAGAGTTCATGTAACTTACTCTACCGTGTTTTCTGCTGTTGCTTCCCCTGCTAAGTCCCTATTTCCCGCGATGTGATCTGTAAACCGCGTTTCACTGAAATAATGTTATTACAATTTTAATTTTGGGAAGAGTGGAGATCGTGCAATCGGTCTCCTTCAGAAATTCTGTCCATATCCATGAACCACGTACCCCTAACTGGCTAATGTCTGAGGTTGAACCAGACAGTTTGCATCCTCTGCGTTCTATTTAACCCTGTGCTGAGTTCTGACCCCTTATTCTCTCCATCACCTGCCCTGCCTATTACCAGCTCTGTAATATCATCCGTCTGCCTCAGCTCATCTGCTACATAAACCCTCATCTGTGCCCTTGTTAACATAGAAACATATAAAATAGGAGCAGGAGTAGGCCATTCGGCCCTTCGAGCCTACCCCGCCATTCATTATGATCATGGCTGATCGTCCAACTCAGCAACCTGTTTCCGCTTTCCCCCCATATCCTTTGGTTTCTTTCATCCTAAGAGCTATATCTAGCTCCTTCTTGTAAACATGCAATGTTTTGGCCTCAACTGCTTCCTGTGGCAGCGAATTCCACTGACTCATCACTCTCTGGGTGTAGAGATTTCGCATCTCAGTCCTGAAAGTTTTACCCTGCATCATTAGACTATGACCACTGGTTCTGGACTCCACCACCATCGGGGACGTCCTTCCTGTATCTGTTCTGTCAAGTCCTGTTAGAATTTTATAGGTTCCTATGAGATCCCCCATCATTCTTCTGAATTACAGGGAACATAATCCTAACCGACTCAATCTCTCCTCATACGTCAGTCCCGCCATCTAGGGAATCAGTCTGGTAAACCTACAGCAAGAACATCCTTCCTTAAATAAGGAGACCAAAACTGCACACAATATTCCAGGTGTGTCCTCACCAAGGCCCTATATAATTGCAACAAGACATCCCTGCTCCTGTACTCGAATCAGCTCGCTGTGAAGGCCAACATACCATTTACCTTCTTTACTGTCCTTTGCACCTGCATTCTTACCTTCAGTGACTGGTGTACGAGAACACCCAGCTCTCCTTGCATATTCCCCTCTCTCAGTTTATAGCCATTCAGATAATAATCTGCCTTCCTGCTTTTGCTACCAAAGTGATTAACCTCACATTTATCCACATTGTGCTGCATCTGCCATGCATTAGCCCACTCACTCAATTTGTCAAAATCACCCTGAAGCCTCTCTGCATCCTCCTCACAACTCACCCTCCCACCCTGTTTTGTGTCATCTGCAAATTTGGAGATATTACATTTAGTTCCCTCATCGAAATCAGTAAGATATATTGTGAATAGCTGGGGTCCTATCACCAATCCCTATGGTACCCCACTAGTGACTGCCTGCCATTCGGAATAAAATACCCATTTATTCCTCCTCTCGGGTTTCCTGTCTGCCAATCAATTTTCTATCTATCACAATACACTAGCACCAATCTCATGCGCTTTAATTTTATACGCTAATCTATTATGTGGGACTTTGTCGAAAGCCTTCTGAAAGTCCAAATAAACCACATCAACTGGCTGTCCCTCATCAACTCTACTAGTTACATCCTCGAAGAATTCTTGTAGATTTGTCAAGCGTGATATCCCTTTCGTAAATCCATGCTGACTCTGTCCGATTCTACCACTTTTCTACAAGTGCTCTGCTATAAAATCTTTGATAATGGACTCTAGAACTTTCCCCACTACCGACGACAGGCTGACTGGTCTATTATTCCCTGCTTTCTCTCAACCTCCCTGAAGTTGCATTAGCTACATTCCAATCTGTAGGAAATGTTCCAGAATCTATAGAATCTTGGAAGATGACCACCAATGCATCCATTATTTATCAGACCACTTCCTTCACTACTCTGAGATGTAGATTAACAGGCCCTGGGAATTTATCGGCCTTCAATACCATCAATTTCCCCAACACCATTTCTCTACTAATACAGATTTCCTTAAGTTCCTCTCTCTCACTAAACCCCGTGTTCCCCAACATTTCTGGTATGATAATTGTATTCTCCTTTGTGAAGACAGAACCAAAGTATGCATTTAGTTGGTCAGCCATTTCTTTGTTCCCCATAATTAATTCCCCTGTTTCTGACTTTAATGGACCTACATTTGTCTTCACCAATCTTTAAATCTGTTAAATCCACACTTGACTATTCCAATTCTATCCTGGTCATCAGTTATAAACCTCCATAAACCACAGCCCACCCAGAACTCTGCTGCCTGTAAACTAATTCGCACCAAATCCTGATCACCCATCACCCCAAATCCTGATCACCCATCACCCCTGTGCTCACTGATCTACATTGGCTCCGGGACTGGCAGCACCTTAAATTTAATATTCTCATTCTTGTGTTTGAATCTCACCCTCAATTAGTCCCATTCCCCTGTCCATTCCCATATTCCTGCCTTCAAGTCTTTTCTTCAATTCCCATTTAAAAAAGGCTTCTTTCCCTCTGTTTCTGTCTTTGGCAGGTATTCTCAGCTCTGCAGTGTCACTGGGCCCAATGCCATGGAAGTGTGGATCCATAAAATGGTATGGGCTGAGCTGCCGGTCACTTTCAGTGTTGCATGCTAAACAGGGCTCTAGTCTCTGTTCACCAAGTACGTGCTGGTAGTGTGCAGAGGGATCTGATCTGACACCAATCAACCATTCCAGCAGCTTTGCTATACGTCTTTTAAACTAAGTGATGGGGGTGTGGTACATTGAGCTGTGTGAGAGGTTGGTAATGTTGGGGGTAGGAGATGCCATGTGGCGATGGATTCACTGACATTGACCACCCGTGTGAGCTCATTAAACTTCTTCTGGCTCTGCTGCCAGGTCCTTGGGGCCAGATTCTTGCATTTGACCTCCCTGACCACCTGCTCCCATTCCCTTCGGAAGACGTTCCTTAAGGGTCTCCGCCCCAACCCACAGAAACATGGCCACTCTCCTCTGGTCAGCCTCCGTGACTAAGGCCTCCAACACCACATCCGTGAACAGCAGAGACCTCTCTCTGTCCTAGTATTCCATTTGCCTTGTCTCCAACTGCAGCATTCACAGTCAGCAGCAGCAGCCTCCTGTGATTCAGTAAAGCTTCCCTTTAAGAGGGACAGACTACCTTTAAGAGCTGAATCCTGGCTGAAGCACGTGCCAGCCTCACACACAGTTAGGTCCCTGTTAAGCCTGCAGACAGACAGCAGTGCGTGTCACCCTGGGCAGCACGTAGAATTCATGGAAATGAGGAGGCAGCAGGAAGTTTGTGTGTCACCTGCCTCAACAGGAATGGGTACGGGCAGATCACGAATCACAATCCCTACCCCTGAAAACTGGTACAAGCTTCACTTCCACTCTGTCTCTATTTTTCTTCCCTTCTTTCACCCTTTCTCCATCTCTCTCTGTGTCTCTTGTTCATATAATCAGAGATTGATGCAGCACATAAAGAGGCTATTCGGTCAGTGCTGTCTCTTTGAAAGAGATATCTAATTAGTTCCACTCCCTCCTCTTTCCCCAGACTCCGATTGTTTTTTTTCCTTGTCAAGTTTTTGTTAAATTCCCTTTTGAAAGGTATTATTGAATCTGCTTCCACCATGTTTTCAGGCAGTGAATTCCAGATCCCACCCACAGACAGATTGGACCAAATATCCATGGAAGGGTTAACGCACAAAAGGAGGCTATTCAGCCCAATGTGTCTCTGCTGGCTGAAAAAACTAGCCGCCCAATCTAATCCCATCTTCCAGCCGCTGGTCCATGGCCTTGCCAGTTGCAGCACTTCAGGTGTAGGTCCAGGTACCTTTTAAAATAATTAATGGTTTTTGCCTCCACCTCCGTCCTGGCAGTGAATTCCAGACACCCACCACCCTCTGGGTGAAAAGGTTTTTCCTCATGTCCCCTCTGATCCATCTACCAATCAATTAAATCTGTGCCCTCTGGTAATTAACCTCCCCACTAGGGGAAACAGGTCCTCCCTGGCTACTCTTTCTGGGCCCCCTCATAATATTGTACACCTCAATCAAGTCACCCCTAAGTCTCCTCTGTTCTAAAGAAAACAATCTTAACCTATCCAATCTTTCATCATGGATGCAATTTTCCATCACTGGTAACATTCTTGAAAATATTCTCTGTACTCTCTCCAAAGCAATTATGTCCTTCCTGTCATGTGGTGACCAGAACTGTACACAATACTCCAGCTGTGGCCTAACCAGTGTTTTATACAATTCCAGCATTACATCCCTCCTTTTGTATTCTATATATCCGCCAGTAAAGGAAAGCATTCCATATGCCTTCTTCACCTCTCTGTCTACCTGTCTTGCCACCTTCCGGGACCTGTGGACAAACACTCCAAGGTCTCTAACTTCTTCTACCCCTTTCAATATCCTCCTGTCTGTTGTGTATTCCTTCACTTTATTTGCCGTTCCCAACAGCATTACCTCACAGTTCCCCAGATTGACTTCCATTTGCCACTTTTCCGCCCACTCAACCAAACCATTTAACCATTGATATCATTCTGGAGTCCACAGCTATCCTCTTCACTATCAACTACATGACCAACTTTTGTGTCATCAGCAAATTTTCCAGTCATGCCTCCCACATTTAAGTCCAAAGCATTAATATCTATCACAAATTGCAAGGGACCCAACACTGAGACCTGGGAACGCCACTAGACACCGCTTTCCATTCACAAGAAACATCTGTCGACCATTACCCTTTGTTTCCTGACATTGGGCCAAGTTTGGATCCAACTTGCCACATTCCCCTGTATCTCATGAGCTTTCACTGTTCTGATCAGTCTGCCATGTGGGACCCTTTCAAACGCCTTACTAAAATACATTTGGACCACATCCACTGCACTACCTCTATCAATCCTCAAAACTTAATTGTGTTAGTAAGACAAGACCCTCCCTTAGCAAATCCATGCTGAGTATCCCTGATTAATCTTTGCCTTTGTAAGTGACAGTTTATCGTTGCTCTGAGAATTGATTCCAATAATTTGCCCACCGATGTCCAACTAAAGGCCTGCTCGGGTCTGGAAATAAAACCCGACCGATCCTGACAGAACAACATCGGACCCGAGCCTGACCCTACCATATTGCACTCACTGGACTTAGCACTTTTGGATGGAATGGGAGGAAGCTGCAGCATGAGCGCGGTGACATCATAGAAACACTCACATTCTCACTGCGCAGACTCAGAGTCTGTGGAGTCCAGATGCACGTTTCCCTCCTTGACATCTCGGACTCTCAGCTGAGGATGACTTTTCAAACTATAATGCTTACTTTCTCAACTTCCCTTTTCCTCCCAGCCGATCAAAAGGTAGTACTGTGTGTGTCTGACCCAACCCGAGCCCGAAAGCCGGATCCGGAAGAGCGACCCGAACCCGACATATGACGTCGGGTCTCGTCGGGTTTGGGTCGGGTAACAGGCCTTTAGGTCAGACTGACCAGCCTCTAATTATTTGGCCTATCCTTCGCACCATTTTTAAACACTGGCACGATGTTCTCTGACCTCCAATCGTCTACTGCCTCTCCTGTATCTAGTGAGAATGTGAAGATGATCCTCAGAGTATCCACTATTTCCCCCCTCGCTTCCTTTAACAGCCTGAGCTACGATCCATCCGGCCCTGGCGACTTATCCACGTTCAAGGATTTCAAACCCTCGAGTACTTCCTCTCTCATTATGCTTATTGTATCTAATATTTCACACTCCTCCTCTTTAACTACAATTTCTGCATCATCCCTCTCTTTTATGAAAACGGAGACATAAAATCCACTAAGGACGCTGCCAACATCTTCTGCATCCACGCACAAACTACCTTTTACATCTCTGACAGGCCCTCCCCTTTCCTTAGTTATCCCTTTATTCTTAATGTACTGATAAAACAACTTTGGGTTTTCCTTGATTTTACCTGCCAATATTTTTTCATGCCCTCTCTTTGCTTTCGTTTTTTTACTTCACCCCTGCACTTTCTTTACTCCTCTCAGCTTTCTGAAGTATTATTTGTTTGTGCCTGTCATAAGTTTTCTTTTATCTGATTTATGTATGTTTCTAGATAACTGGGGGCTCTAAATTTGGCAACTCACTGTGTAAGAAAATTCTCTTCATTTTGCCTCTGGTTCTTTGCCAATTACCTTAAACCTGCATCATCTTCATGATGATGTGAGCACAGTCCTAGCAATTACAGACCAGTTAGTTGAAAATCAGTAATGTTTTACAAACAATAATTAGAGAAGAAATCAACAGAAACTTGGAGAGGTTTGAGTTAATGAAGGAAAACAATCACGTGTTTGAAGGAACATAGGAGCAGGAGTAGGCCATTCAGCCCATCGACCCTACTCCATCATTCAATTAGAATCCTTAAACACGGGTGATGTCCCGGAGCATTGGAGAATTGCTAATATTGTCCCCTTGTTTAAGAAGGGTAGCAGGGAAAATCCAGGTAATTATCGACCGGTGAGCCTGACGTCAGTGGTAGGGAAGCTGCTGGAGAAGATACTGAGGGATAGGATCTATTCCCATTTGGAAGAAAATGGGCTTATCAGTGATAGGCAACATGGTTTTGTGCAGGGAAGGTCATGTCTTACCAACTTAATAGAATTCTTTGAGGAAGTGACAAAGTTGATTGATGAGGGAAGGGTTGTAGATGTCATATACATGGACTTCAGTAAGGCGTTTGATAAGGTTCCCCATGGTAGGCCGATGGAGAAAGTGAAGGCGCATGGGGTCCAAGGTGTACTAGCTAGATGGATAAAGAACTGGCTGGGAAACAGGAGACAGAGTGTAGCAGTGGAAGGGAGTTTCTCAAAATGGAGATGTGTGACCAGTGGTGTTCCACAGGGATCCGTGCTGGGACCACTGTTGTTTGTGATATACATTAATGATTTGGAGGAAAGTATAGGTGGTCTGATTAGCAAGTTTGCAGACGACACTAAGATTGGAGGAGTAGCAGATAGTGAAGGGGACTGTCAGAGAATACAGCAGAATATAAATAGATTGTAGAGTTGGGCAGAAAAATGGCAGATGGAGTTCAATCAGGGCAAATGCGAGGTGATGCATTTTGGAAGATCCAATTCAAGAGTGAACTATACAGTAAATGGAAAAGTCCTGGGGAAAATTGATGTACAAAGAGATTTGGGTGTTCAGGTCCATTGTTCCCTGAAGGTGGCAACGCAGGTCAATAGAGTGGTGAAGAAGGCATACGGCATGCTTTCCTTCATCGGACGGGGTATTGAGTACAAGGGTTGGCAGGTCATGTTACAGTTGTATAGGACTTTGGTTCGGCCACATTTGGAATACTGTGTGCAGTTTTGGTCGCCACATTACCAAAAGGATGTGGATGCTTTGGAGAGGGTGCAAAGGAGGTTCACCAGGATGTTGCCTGGTATGGAGGGCACTAGCTATGAAGAGAGGTTGAGCAGATTAGGATTATTTTCATCAGAAAGATGGAGGTTGAGGGGGGACCTGATTGAGGTATACAAAATCATGAGAGGTATAGACTGGGTGGATAGCAAGAAGCTTTTTCCCAGAGTGGGGGATTCAATTACTAGGGGTCACGAGTTCAAAGTGAGAGGGGAAAAGTTTAGGGGGGATATGCGTGGAAAGCTCTTTACGCAGAAGGAGGTGGGTGCCTGGAATGCGTTGCCAGCGGAGGTGGTAGACGCGGGCACGATAGCGTCTTTAAAGATGTATCTAGACAGATACATGAATGGGCAGGAAGCAAAGAGATACAGACACTAATAAAATAGGCGACATGTTTAGGTAGAGGATCTGGATCGGCGCAGGCTTGGAGGGCCGAAGGGCCTGTTCCCGTGCTGTAATTTTAATTGTTCTTTGTTCCAGATCATGTCTGATCATCTACCTCAACGCTACTTTCCCGTGCTATCCCTGTATCCCTTGATGTGATTTGTCTCCCTAAATCCATTGATTTCTGTCTTGAACATGCTCAGTGTTGATCTTCCACAGCCTCTGTGGTGGTGAATTCCAAAGATTTACCTCCCTCTGAGTGAAGAAATTCTTCTTCATCTCAGTCTTAAATTGCTTACCCCTTATTCTGAGATTATGTCCCCTGGTTTAAGACTCACCACCCAGGGGAAACATCCGATCTGCATCCACCCCGTCACCCCCTGTAAAAATTTTGTATGAGATCACTTCACATTTTTTGAAACTCGAGTGAATACAGGCCCAGTCTTCTCAATCTCTCCTCATAAGACAATCCTGCCATCCCAGGGATAGTCTGCTGAACATCAGTTGTACTCCCTGCAAGGCAAATATATCCTTCTTTAGACAAGGAGACCAAGACTGTAAGCAATACTCCAGGTGCAGTCTCACCAAGGCTGTATACAATTGCAGCCAGACATCTTTACTCCTGCACTCAAAACCGCTTGAGATGGAAGCCAACATACCATTTGCCTTCCAAACTGTTTGGTGCACCTGCACACTAGCTTTTAGTGACTCATGAACAAGGACACCCACGTCCCTTTGGAAATCAACACTTCCCAACCTCTCCCCAGTCAAAAAATATACTGTCTTTCTGTCTCTGTTTTACCGGAGTGGATCACTTGACACTTATTCATAATATATTCCAGCTGCCATGTTCATGTTCGTTCACTTATCCTATCCAAATCCGCTTGAAGCCTCCTTGCATCCTCTTCACAACTTACTTTCCCACCTAGTTTTGTATCATCAGCAAATTTGCAAATATTACATTTGATCCCCACATTCAAATCATGTATATAGATTGTGAACAGCTGTGGCCCTTGTGCTGATCCTTGTGTTACTCCCACTCGTAAGAGCCTGCCATCCTGAGAATGATCCGTTTATTCCTACTCTCTCTTTTCTGCATGTTAACCAGTTCTTAATCCATACCAGTATATTACTCCCAATCCCATGCGTTGTAATTTTGTTTACTAACCTCCTGTGTGGGACCTTATCAAAAGCCTTCTGTAAATCCAAATACGCCACATCCACTGGTTCTCCTTTAGTAATGCTGCAAGTAACATCCTCAAAAGACTTCAACAGGTTTGTTGCACATGATACCCCTTTCATAAATCCACGTTTACTCCGCCAATTTTGCCATTATTTTCTAAGTGTCCAGTTATTACATCCTTTACAATAAATTCTAACATTTTCCCTATTACTGACATCAAACTAACAGGTCTGTAGTTCTCATTCTCCCTCTCCCACACTTCTTAAATTGTGGGGTTACATTTGCTACTTTCCAGTCTTTAGGATCTCTTCCAGAATCTATAGAAGTTTGAAAGATACCAACCAATACATCCACCATTTCTATTGCCACCTCCTTCAACACTCTGGGATGTAACTCATCTGGTCCAGGGATTTATCAACCTTCAATCCAGTTAACTTTGCAAGTACTACCTCTTTACCAACACTAAATTGCCAATTTGCCCCTCGTACCTTCATAGTTTCCCTTTATCAGGTTTAACACCCTAGTTTCAAATTTAACATATTCAAATGGAATGTGAAATTTTATCATAATATAGCCATTATTTCGCAAAAGCCCATTTACAGCAATGTTATTAACTAACACTTTCTCGTTCCATAAAATAGCCCGATTCTTAGTTAATCCTTCAATGTACTTCTCCAGAAACCCATCTCTTACACACTCCAGTAAAGGCAGATCATACTTCACTCATTTAGTTGAAGGTTTTGATGAAGTAACAGAGACGGTTGATGAAGGGAATGCCGTGGATGTTGTGTATATGTATTTTAGGAAAATGTTTAATAAGGTACCACGTAAAAGGCTGGTTAGCAAAATTGAGGCTCATGGAATAAGAGGATCATTGTCAAATTGAATTAAGGACAGAAAACAGCGAGTGGTAATAAATGGTTGTTTTTAAGTGTGGAGATTGTTAGACAGTGGGTGTTCCCCAAAGGTCAGTGTTGGGACCATTGCGTTTTTGCGATATATAAATGACTTAGATATTGGAATGCAGAGTAGAATCTCCAAATTTGCCTAAGACATCAATTTTGAGATTTCTGAGCCAGTTCCAATGCTGATCACATGTCTTTGAGTGTACATTCTCTCTCTCCAGATCTTTTTCACAAATTCTTACCCAGACTTCGCAATAACCACAGGCATTTGACTGATTGTAATCCCTCTCTGTCTCCAAAGCTCCTACACATTCCCAGCAATGATCGCTCAACTGAGTTTGACATTACTCACAAACCAAGTAAACTAAGCCTATGATCCCGATCTCTGTGATCCCTCTCCGACACCACTGTAAGATCTGATCAACGGTCACAGATTAACCAAAAGGAGGGAAAAGGTTCACAAGCAGTTAATTAAGTAATGACAGTTCAAATACAGGACATAATCTAATTAGAAACAGCAGACATATGACCTGTAACAGGTGAAAAAGTCTTTCTGGCTACGGATTAGTTGTTGGAAGCTAGTATCAAATATGTTATAGCAGGGCACGTAGAGAAATTCAACGTGATCAGGCAGAATCAACACGGTTTTGTGAAAGGAAAATCATGTTTAACCAATTTATTAGCGGTCTTTGAAGAAATAACATGTGCTGTGGATAAAGGGGAGCCGGTGGATGTACTGTACTTAGATTACCAGAAGGCATTTGATAATGTGCCACATCAAAGGTTATTGTGGAATATAAAAGTCCATGGTATAGGGGGTGACATATTGGCATGGATAGAAGATAGGCTAGCTAACAGGAAACAGAGAGCAGGCATGAATTGGTAATTGTCCGGTTGGCAAGATGTAATGAATGGTTGCCACAGGGATCAGTGCTGCGACCTCAACCTTTTACAATTTATATAAATGACTTGGATGAAGGGTCCAAAGGTATGGGTGCTAAATTTGCTGATGACACAAAGATAGGTCGGAAAGTACGCTGTGCAGAGGACATAAGGCGGCTAAAAAGGGATGTAGATAGGTTAAGTGAGAGGGAAAAGATATGACAAATGGAGTATAATAGGGGGAAATGTGAAATTGCCCATATTGGCAGGAAGAATTAAAAAAAAATAAACACAATATCTGAATGGTGAGAGACTGCAAAGCTCTGGGATGCAAAGGGATCTGGGTGTCCTAGTTCATGAATCACAAATGTTAGCATGAAGGTTCAGCAAGTGTTTAGGAAAGCTAATAGAACTGCTTATTGTGAGAGCAGTTGAATGCAAAGGTAGAGAGGCTATGTTTCAGTTGTACAGGCATTTATGAAACTGCATCTGAAGTATTGTGTACAGTACTGGCCACCTTATTTAAGGAAGGATGTAAATGCGTTGGACGCAGTTCAGAGAAGGATTTCTAGACTAATACCTGGAATGGGTGTGCTGTCTTATGAGGAAAGGCTGCAGAGGCTAGGCGTACATCAGCTGGAGTTTAGAAGTGTAAAAGGCGACATATAAGATCCTAAGGGCGGGGGGTGGGGCGGGGGGGAGGGGGCAGAACAAGTGAGGGCGACAGAGAGAGAAACAGAAAAAGATAGAGAGTGAGGGAAAGAGAGCGGTCACATCAGCTCATCTGCTGCTGAAACCCTCATCCATGCCTTTGTTACATCGAGGCTTGACTATTCTAACACACTCTTGGCTGGTCTCCCACATTCTACTCACTGTAACCTTGTGGTAATTTAAAACTCTGCTGCCATCTTCTAATTTACACTAAATTCTGTTCACCCAACATCCTTGTGCTCACTGACCTACATTGGCTCTTGCTCCAGTCACACCTCAAATTTAATATTCTCACTCATATGATCAAATCCCTCCATGGCATCACCCCTCTGATTATCCTAATCCCCTGCCCATTTCCAATATTCCTGAAGCTTGTTTATCTTAAAGTGTTTTGCTAATTCCCTTTTTAAAGTGAGTTTATTTCCCTCTGTTTCTCTCCCTGACCACACATTTCATCTCTCCAGCTCCACTGGTGCTGTGGAAGTTTGGATCCATAAAATGGTGTGAGCTGCACAGCCGGTCACATCCAGCACATTGTACAGGACACCCAGGCTGACCGGGGTGCTAGCGTGGGTGCAAAGTGTGTGTGTCTGTAGCGTGAGGAGGGGTCATAATATGGTGTCAATCAGCCATTCCAGCAGCTTTGTTGTACGTCTTTGAAACTTGTTCTGTGCATGTTCATTGACCGCCTGTGTTAGTCACTCTCAGCTGAACATACATTCAGCAGCACGAGGAACCCCCTCTAGTGTTATTTAAAAGGATCAGGCATCCAACTGACAGGTGAGGGACTTTTGACTGACTTCTGCTATTGTAAAGTTAGTGGAGGTGCTGTGGATGGTTTTCTGGAGGTTGTGTTGTGAGCTGCTGCAGACATTCAGGGAGGATAGAGGATTTGGTGACCCAAATGTGGACGATATAGGGGGACTGTAGTTACAGTGTCTCTGGGTCAGTAACATGACCAACAAATGGAGCAGAGGCTGCCGAGAGGGGAAGCAATGTGATAATGATCAGATCTGTTTTTGTGATGTTGATTGAAGGATACATATTGACCAGGACAGCGGGAATAATTCCCCTGCTCTGCTTCTACATAGAGCGATGGGATATTTAACATCCATCTGAGAGGGCAGATGTGGCCTTGGTTTAACGTTTAATTCAAAAGACGGCACATCTGACAGTGCGACACTCCCTCAGTACTGCATTGCAGTGTCAGCCTTGATTCTTGTCATCAAGTCCTGCAGTGACCCTTGATCCTAGAAGCTTGTGACGGAAAGGTGAGAGAGCTACAAACTGAGCCACGGCTGACATTGGTCCTTTAATCCCAAGTGTTTCTAATTTGGTAACACGGCTGTTATGTGGTACTTTATCAAACGCATGTTGAAAGGATAGGGGTAATGAGAAAATGCAGGCAGGAGAAATCAGAGAAACACAGAATAGCATTGCATTGAATGAGGCCATTTGGTCCATTTATTCTGTGCTGGCCCTTTTGAAAAGCTTCCAGTTCGTCCCACACCCTGGCTCTTTCCCAGATCCTTCCTTTTATTCTCCTTAAGATATTTATGCATTTCCCTTTTGGAATCTACTGTTGAATCTGTTTCCTTCAGCCTATCAAACAATACATTGCAAATCCCAAACACCCATTGTCTAAAAACAATCCTCGTGTCACCTCTGCTTCTTTTTTCCAATCACCGTAAATCTGTGTCCTCTGGTTAATGGCCCCTCACACATTGGAAACGGTTTCACTTTATTTAATTTATCTAAATCCTTCATAATGTTAAACATCTCTATCAGATCTTCTTTTAAATTTCCCTGCTCTGAGGTAAACAATCCCAGCTACATAACTGTAATCCCTCATCCCTGGAAAAAGTTCCAGTAAAACTCTTCTGTCTCCTCTCCAAACGTTTCCTGTCCTTCCTAAAGTGTGGTTCCCATATTGGACACAATACTCCAGGTGGAGCCGTACTCGTCTTTTCTATAGGTGTAACATAACATCCTGACTATTCTACTCTGTGTCTCTATTAATAAAGCCTAGGAATCTATTTGCTTCGTTAACTGTTTGTTAACCTGTCCAACTAACGTCAAAGATTGTACACAAACACCCCATGTCTCTCTGTTATTCTCACCACCTTTAAAGTTGTGTCATTTACCTTGTATTATCTCTCCGCATTCATCCACATGCAGCACACCATCACCTTCTCAAGGGCAATTTAGGGATGGGCAATAAATGCTGGCCCAGCCAGCGACACCCACAATCCATGAATAAATAATATCAACAAAATCTTCCCACAAAGTATCACCTTACATATCTGCCATGCCAATTAAATATTAGGAAGAATGAAGCCACTGTTTTCAAACCCCACATCAAACATTTCCTAGCAACAGACTCCATCCCTCTACTTGCCAACTCTTTGAGACTAAACCAAACTGTTCACAAAGTGATGTCATAGTTGACCCTACAATGAGCTTCCTGCTAAATATTCACACTATCACTAAAACGGCCTATTTCCACCTCCGTATCTTCAGCCAGCTTTGCCCGTCTCTCAGCTCTTCTGCTGATATAACAAAACCCCCTCCCCACCCCCTTGCCTGTGTTACCTGTAGACTTGACTATTCCAACACACTCCTGGCTGTTCTCCCACATCCTACCCTCCATAAACTTGAGGTGATCCAAAACACTGCTGCCTAACTCACACCAATTCCTATTCACCCATCACCCTCTGTACTCACTGACCTACATTGGATCCTGGCCAGCAACTCCTCAATTGTAAAACGCTCAGCCTTCTTTTCAAATCCCTAAACAGAGTGAGATGCTAGGCCCTTTCAGAGGGCAGTTGCGAGTCAATGACATTGCTGTGAGTCTGGAGTCACATGTAGGCTAGACCAGGAAAGGACGGCAGATTTCATTCTCTAAAGGACATTAGTGAATCAGATGGTGTTTAATAAAAAAAATCGCTAATAGTTTCATGGCGCCATGACTGAGACTAGCTTTCTATTCCAGATTTTAACACACTCGTGGCTTGTCTCACACATTCTACTCTCTGTAAACTTGAGGTCCTCCAAACTCTGCTGCTCTTGTGTTAACCCGCACCAAGTCCCGTTCCCAATCACTGACGTACATCAGCTTCCAGTCAGGCCATGTCTTGATTTTGAAACTCTCAACCGTGTTTCCAACTCTCTCCATTTTCTCACCCCTCCTTATCTCTGTATTCTCTACCAGCCCCACAACCCTCCAAGATATTTGCACTCCTCTAAACCTGGGCTCTTGTGTATGCTTGATTTTCATCATTGCACCACTGCCAGCCAGGTCTTCAGCTGCCGAGGCCCAAAGCTCTGGAATTCCCTCCCGCCACCACTTTTTTTATTATTGTGTGAGATGTGGGCTTCGCTGGCAAGGCCAGCATTTGTTCCCATCGCTAATCGCCCTGACAATTGAGTGACTTGTTTGGACATTTCACAAGGCAGTTCAGAGTCAACCACATTGCTGTGGGTCTGGAGTCAGATGTAGGCCAGATCAGGTAAGGACAGCAGATTTTCTTCCCTAGTGGACATTAGTAAATCCGATCGGTTTTTACTCCAGTCAATGATAGATTCGTGACACCATTACTGAGAATAGTTTTCATTTCCAGATTTTTATTAATCAGTTGAACTTATTAATTGATTGAATTTTAATTCCCACCAGCTGCCATAGTGGGATTTGAACCGAGGACATCAGCCTGTACCTCTGGGATTCTAGTTCAGTGACATCGTCACTATACCACTGTCACTGCTTCTATGCCTCACTTTCCTCCCTTAAACCACTACTGAAGACATTCTGCTTTGACCAAGAAATGTAAGTTGCTGTTGTTGAGCTTTGCTAGACATGATTTGTCATTACCATATCCCTGCTTCCGTCCATTCATTGTCTGGTGTTTTTTTTCAAGCAACGAATGCTTTTGTCCTGGGCTGTGAACTCCAGAAATTTCCCACCAGCGACGTTAGACTGACTGGTCAGTAATTACACGGTTTACCGCATCTCTCCTTTTTTAAAACAGTGTGTAACATTTAGAACACTCCTGTCTCTGGCACCAGTCTCATACCCAAGGAGGGTTGGAAGATTCTGGCCAGTTCCTTCCCTCAGCACCCCCCACACATCCAATTCAGACATGTTCTACTTTATTAGAATTAGAATTAGAACATTACAGCGCAGTACAGGCCCTTCAGCCCTCGATGTTGCGCCGACCTGTGTAACCATCTGACCTACACGATTCCATTTTCATCCATATGTCTATCCAATGACCACTTAAATGCCCTTAAGGTTGGCGAGTCTACTACTGCTGCAGGCAGGGCAGGGCAAAAATTGGTGGATTGTAAGGGGTTAACTGAACTTGTTTGTTCAGTTACTGTTACTAATGTCAGTCACCATAGACCCCACATTTGTCACTGGAGGGTTTCCAGCTTCTATTAATACAGGACTCCTGTCAATGTGTTATTCCCAGCAGCTTCCCGGCACTTTCAGGATCAGCAGTTCGAGAGAGAGAGAGAGGGTAGATCAGAATCTGAGAACATTAGATTGGAATGTTATGACAATGGGTCAGAATCTGAGAACAGTAGATTGGGATGTTACTACAATGGGAAGCAGGAGTTTCTCCTCTTGGTTTGTCCTAGTTACTGCAGATTATTTTTGGCTAACATTAGATGATCGGATCTATTATGCACTGATGATGATTCAAACGATTTATTATCCCATCCTCGCTATTGTTGGTGTCCCTGGTAAATCTCTTTATCCAACGTTTAGAACTATAAATCATATTTCACTGATTTAATGTTCTTGTCATGTAAATCTTGGGAAGTCCAAAGACATTGCATTCAGTCACTGTC
This sequence comes from Heterodontus francisci, assembly GCF_036365525.1. NCBI lineage: Eukaryota > Metazoa > Chordata > Chondrichthyes > Heterodontiformes > Heterodontidae > Heterodontus > Heterodontus francisci. The sequence goes on from NW_027141936.1 coordinate 2,990,106, forward strand.
ACAAACTCCATTCCCTATCCACCATCTGCATTCCCCTCACTGACCAATGTCTGAGGCTGAAATAGACTGTTTGCGACCTCTGGCATCCAGTTGACTCTGAGCTGAGTTCATCTCCACATTCTCTCCATCACCCACCCTGCCTACAACCACCTCTGTAATATCACCCGTCTCCACCTCTGCCTCAGCCCATCTGCTGAATAAATACTCATCTATGCCTTTCTTAAATCCACACTTGACCATTCCAATTCTATCCTTGACACTCTCCCAGTTATAAACCTCCATAAACCACAGCCCTTCCAGAACTCTGCTGCCTGTATCCAAACTCACAGCAAATCCCGATCACCCATCACCCCTGTGCTCACTGATCTACGTTTCTTCCTGGTCTGGCAGCACCTTAATTTTTATATTCTCATTCTTGTGTTTGAATCTCTCCATGGCCTCACCCCTCCAATTAATCCCATTCCCCTCTCCAGTCTCATATCATTGTAATCTTATGCCTTTGAGGCTTTTTTTCCAATTCCCTTTTGAAAGTGATTTGATTTACCCTCCCTGTCTCCTCCGGCTGTGATTTGTCCTCTATGGCACCACTGGTGCCAATATTACAGAAACCTGGATCTGTAAAATGATGTGAATGGAACAGGCGACCACTTCTAGTATGGCCAGCACAGTGCCCCATGCTGTGCAGGGATGTAGCCTGTGTATACTGTGCATTTGCTGTTAGTCTGAGGAGGGATTTGAAGTTATGTCAATGTCCCATTCCAGCAGCTTTGATGTACGCCTTTGAAACTTGGTCTGTGCATGACCACTGACCGCCTGTGCTACTCACTCACAGCTGAAGATACATTTAGAAGCATGAATAAACCCTTCTAGTGTTTTTTAAAAGGACCAGGCATCCTGGTCCAGAATATTGAGGGGTATATGACATTCAAGAAGAATAGGAAGCTAGGTAAAGGTGGAGGGGTGGCACTGTTAATCAAGGATAGTATTGGTGCATTAGTTCGAGATCAACTTGGTACAGGAGATCAGGGTGTCGAATCGGTTTGGGTGGAGATGAGGATTAGCAGGGGAAAGAAGTGCCCAGTGGGAGTGGTCTACAGGTCTCCTAACAGTAATCGCAATATAAAACATATTATACAAGAAGAAATATCGTTTGCTTATGATAGAGGTCCGGCAATAATCATGGATGATTTTAATCTACATATAAACTGGAAAAATCATATTTGGAATAATAGCCTGGATGAGGAGTGCATAGAATGTTTTAGGGATAGTTTCTTAGAGCACCATGTTCTAGACACAATCAGAGAGCAGGTTAAATTAGTTTTGATATAGTGTAATGTGACAGGATTAATTAATGACCTCAGAGTAAAGGCACCTCTAGGTAGCAGCGACCACACTGTGACTGAATTTTACATCCAGTTTGAAAGTGAGAAGAGTGGGTCTAAGACGAGTATTTTAAACTTGAATAAGGGAAAGTATTTGGGCATGAAAACTGAGCTAGCTGACGTGAACTGGGTTACTAGGCTTGGAGGTATATAATTAGAGAAGCAGTGGCAGAAACTTATGGGGAATTTCAAAATGCTCCAGAATAAGTATATTCCTACTATAAGGGGAAGGAGCCACCGTCTGCGGTTAACTAACGAAGTTAAGGAAAACATGACACTGAAGTTAAAGGCATATCATTGTGCAGAAATGAGTAGCAGTTCTAATGGTTGGTCAGAATATAAAGAACAGCAGACAATGACTAAAGGGTTAATCAGGAGAAATACATTAGAGTATGAGAGGAAGCTAGCGAGAAATGTAAAAATGGATAGCAAGAGTTTCTACAGGTATTTAAAAAGGACAAGAATAAGTAAAGAGAGTGTTCCTCCTCTGGACAGTGAGAATGCAAAGTTAGTAGTAGATAATAAGGAAACGGTGGATGCAATGAACAAATATTTTGATACGGTCTTCACTATAGAGGATGCACGAAACATGCCAGTAATAGCTGTAAATCAGGAGGTGGAAGGAAGCGAGGACCTTGGTGAAAATACAATCACCAGGGAATCTTTACTGAGCAAACTTATGGAGTTGCGGGCAGACAAGTCCCCGGGTCCTGATGGACTTCATCCTAGGGTCTTAAAAGATGTGGCTAATGAGGTAGTAGATGTGTGGGTGTTATTCTTTCAAAATTCACTAGACTCTGGAAAGATTCCATCTGACTGGAAAGTAGCAAGTATAACCCCTCTATTCAAGAAGAGGGGGAGGCAGAAAACAGGCAACTATATGTTAGTTAGCTTGACATCTGTTATGGGGAAGGTGTTAGAATCGATCATTAAGGAGGCTTTCGCTGGGCACTTAAGAAAAACTCAAGGTAATCGCGAATAGACAGCATGGTTTTGTGAAAGGGAAATCATCCTGAACTAATTTATTGAAGTTCTTTGAAGGAGTAACATGCAATATGGATAAAGGGGAGCCCTTTGACCGACTGTGCTTGGATTTCCAGAAGGCACTAGACTGGATGTCACATAAAAGGTGATTGTGCAAAGTAGGAGCTCATGTGTAGGGGGTAACATATTAACTTGGATCGAAGATTGGCCAGTTGCAGCAAACAGAGGGTCTGCATAAATGGGTCATTTTCAGATTAGCAGGATGTGACAAGTGGAGTCCATCAGGGGTCTGTGCTGGGGCCTCAACATTTTACAATTTATATTAATGACTTGGATGAGGGAAGCGATGGCATGGTAGCTAAATTTGCAGGTGGCACAAAGATAGATAGGAAAGTATGTTGTGAAGAGGACATAAGGAGGTTGCAGACCGATAAAGATAGGTTGCATGAGTAGGACAACAATCTGACAGATGGAGTATAATGTGGGAAAATGTGAAGTTGTTCACTTTGGTAGGACGCTGCAAAATTCCGAGGTGCCTAGGGATCTAGGTGTTCTAATGCATGAGTCACAAACAGTTAGTAGGTAGGTACAGCAAGTAATAAAGAAGGCGAATGGAATGCTATCCTTCATTACAAGAGGAATTGAAAATAAAAGTCAGCATGTGATGCTTCAGTTATACAGGGCATTGGTGAGACCACATCTCGAATAATGTCTAGAGTTTGGGTCTCCTTATTTAAGGGAGGATGTGAATACTTTAGAGGCGGTTCAGAGGTAGTTTACTAGAGTGATAATAGGAATGAGCGGGTTATCTTATGAGGAAAGGTTGGACAGACAGGCTTGTTTTCACTGGAGTTTAGAAGAGTGAGGGGAGACTTGATTGAGGTTTACAAGAATCTGAAAGGTCTTGACAAGGTAGATGTGGAAAGGATGTTTCCTCTTGTGGGTGAGTCGAGAACTTGGGGGCACTGTTTTGATATTATGGGTCGCCCCTTCAGGACAGAGATGAGGAGAACATTTTTCTCTCAGAGGTTAGTGTGACTTTGGAACTCTCTGCCACAGAAGGTGGTGGAGATGGGGTCATGAAATATTTTAAAAGTGGAGGTAGAAAGATTCTTGTTAGTCAAGAGAGCGAAAGGTTATCAGGGTAAGATGGGAGTTAGAATTCAAAACACAACCAGATCAGCCATGTTATCATTGAATTTCAGAGCAGGCTCGAGGGGCCGAATGGCCTACTTCTGCTCCTCATTCGTATGTGTGTACGTTTGCACTCAACTTACAGGTGAGGGGCTTTTGACTTATTTCTGCTATTGTAAAGTTAGTGGAGGTGCTGTGGATGGTTTTCTGGAGGTTGTGTTGTGAGCTGCTGCAGATATTCAGGGACGACAGAGGATTGGTTGACCCAACTCTGGTCAAGGTATGGGACTGCAGTTACAGTGTCTCTGGGTCTGAAACATGACCAACAAATGGAGCAGAGGCTGCAGAGAGGGGAAGCTCAGTATAGAGGGAGGAGGAGGGGGCTCTACCATCCCCACCCTGGGTTTTCCAAGCGCAAAGAGAACAGTGGTCCCAATACCGAACATAGAACATAGAACATAGAACATAGAACATAGAACATAGAACAGTACAGCACAGTACAGACCCTTCAGCCCACAATGTTGTGCCGAACCTTTAACCTACTCTAAGATCAAACTAACTACCTACCCTTCATTCTACTATCATCCATGTACCTATCCAAGAGTCGCTTAAATGCCCCTAACGTATCTGCTTCTACTACCACCGCTGGCAGCACATTCCACGCACCCACCACTCTCTGCGTAAAGAACCTACCTCGGACATCTCCCCGAAACCATCCTCCAATCATCTTAAGATTATGCCCCCTGGTGATAGCCCTTTCCACCCTGGGAAAAAGTCTCTGACTATCCACTCGATCTATGCCTCTCATCATCTCTATCAAGTCACCTCTCATCCTTCCTCGCTGCAATGAGAAAAGCCCTAGCTCCCTCAATCTTTCTTCGCAGGACATGCCCTCCAGTTCAGGAAGCATCCTGGTAGATCTCCTCTGCAGCCTCTCTAAAGCTTCCACATCCTTCCTATAATGAGGCGACCAGAACTGAACACAATATTCCAAGTGTGGTTGAACCTTACAGAGCTGCAGCATAACCTCGCGGCTCTTAAACTCAATCCCCCTGTTAATAAAAGCCAACACACCATACGCCATCTTAACAACCCTATTAACTTGGGTGGCAACTTTGAGCGATCTATGGACATGGACTCCAAGATCCCTCTGTTCCTCCACACTACCAAGAATCCTTTCTTTAAGCCTGTATTCTGCATTCAAATTCGACCTTCCAAAGTGAATCACTTCACACTTTTCCAGGTTGAACTCCATCTGCCACTTCGCGGCCCAGCTGAGGAACACCACTGTTTTCTGCCATCGAGTCTGAACAACAACTTTTCACCACTTCTCTCTGTTTACTCTTCATTAGCCAATGTTATATTGACACTGGACTAGTAACCAGAGACCCAGGGTATTCCTCTGTGGACATGGGTTCGAATCCCACCACAGCAGAAGGTGGAATTTGAACTTAATAAAAAAAAATCTGGAATTAAAACTAGTCTAAAGATGGCCATGAAACCATTGTCGATTGTTGTAAAAACCCATCTGGTTCACTAATGTCCTTTAGGGAAGGAAATCTGATGTCCTTACCTGGTCTGGCCTATATGTGACTCCAGACCCACAGCAATGTGGTTACCTCTGACATGCCCTCTGAAATGGTCTAGCAAGCCACTCAGTTGTAACTAACCGCTACAAAGTCAATAAAAAGGAATGAAACTGGACGGACCACCCGGCATCGACCTAGGCACCGGAAACGACAATGGCAAACCCAACCCTGTCGACCCTGCAAAGTCCTCCTTACTAACATCTGGGGGCTTGTGCCAAAGTTGGGAGAGCTGCCCACAGACTAGTCAAGCAACAGCCTGACATAGTCGTACTCACGGAATCATACCTTACAGACAATGTCCCAGACACTGCCATCATCATCCCCGGGTATGTCCTGTCCCACCGGCAGGACAGACCCAGCAGAGCTGATGGCACAGTGGTATACAGTAGGGAGGGAGTTGCCCTGGGAGTCCTCAACATCGACTCCGGACCTCATGAAATCTCATGTGATCAGGTCAAATATGGGCAAGGTAAACTCCTACTGATTACCACCTACCGCTCTCCCTCTGCTGATGACTCAGTACTGCCCCATGTTAAACAGCACTTGGAGGAAGCACTGAGGGTGGCAAGGGCACAAAATGTACTCTGAGTGGGGGAATTCAATGTCCATCACCATGAGTGGCTCGGGAGCACCACTACTGACCGAGCTGGCCGAGTCCTAAAGGACATGGCTGCTAGACTGGGTCTGCGGCAGGTGGTGGGGGAACCAACACGACGGAAAAACATACTCGACCTCGTCCTCACCAATCTGCCTGCCACAGATGCATCTGTCCATGACAGTATTGGTAGGAGTGACCACCGCACAGTCCTTGTGGAGACGAAGTCCCGCCTTCACATTGAGGATACCGTTCATCGTGTTGTGTGGCACTATCACCATGCTGAATGGGATAGATTTCGAACGGATCTAGCAATGCAAAACTGGGCATCCATGAGGCGCTGTGGTCCATCAGCAGCAGCAGAATTGTACTCAACCACAATATGTAACCTCATGGCCCGGCATATCCCCCACTCTACCATTACCATCAAGCCAGGAGACCAACCCTGGTTCAATGAAGAGTGCAGGAGGGCATGCCAGGAGCAGCACCAGGCATATCTCAAAATGAGGTGTCAAGTTGGTGAAGCTACAACCCAGCACTACTTGCATGCCAAACTGAGTAAGCAGCATGCGATAGACAGAGCTAAGCGAACCAATAACCAACGGATCAGATCTAAACTCTGCAGTCCTACCACATCCAGCCATGAATGGTGGTGGACAATTATACAACTAACTGGAGGAGGGGGCTCCACAAATATCCCCATCCTCAATGATGGGAGAGCCCAGAACATCAGTGCGAAAGATAAGGCTGAACATTTGCAACAATCTTCAGCCAGAAGTGCCGAGCTGATGATCCATCTCGGCCTCCTCCTGAAGTCCCCAGCATCACAGATACCAAACTTCAGCCAATTCGATTCACCCACGTGATATCAAGAAACGACTGAAGGCACTGGATACTGCAAAAGCTGTGGGGCCTGACAACATTCCGGCAATAGTATTGAAGACCTGTGCTCCAGAATTTGCAGCACCCCTAGCCAAGCTGTTCCAGTACAGCTACAACACTGGCATCTACCCTGCAATGTGGAATATTGCCCAGGTATGTCCTATACACAAAAAGCAGAACAAATCCAACCCGGCCAATTACCGCCCCATTAGCCTCCTCTCAATCATCAGTAAAGTGATGGAAGGTGTCATCAACAGTCCCATCAAGCGGCACTTGCTTAGCAACAACCTGCTCAGTGATGGTCAGTTTGGGTACCGTCAGGGCCACTCAGCTCCTGACCTTATTACAGCCTTGGTTCAAACATGGACAAAAGAGCTGAACACAAGAGGTGAGGTGAGAGTGACTGCCCTTGACATCAAGACAGCATTTGACTGAGTATGGCATCAAGGAGCCCGAACAAAACTGAGGTCAATGGGAATCAGGGGGAAAACCCTCCACTGGCTGGAGTTATACCTAGCGCAAAGGAAGATGGTTGTGGTTGTTGGAGGTCAATCATCTGAGCTCCAGGACATCACTGCAGGAGCACCTCTGGGTAGTGTCCTAGGCCCAATCATCTTCAGCTGCTTCATCAATGATCTTCCTTCAATCATAAGGTCAGAAGTCGGGATGTTTGCTGATGATTGCACAATGTTCAGCACCATTTGCGACTCCTCAGATACTGAAGCAGTCCGTGCAGAAATGCAGCAAGACCTGGACAATATCCAGGCTTGGGCTGATAAGTGGCAAGTAACATTCGTGCCACACAAGTGCCAGGCAATGACCATCTCCAACAAGAGAGAATCTAACCATCTCCCCTTGATATTCAATTGCATTACCATCGCTGAATGCCCCACTATCAACATCCTAGGGTCGACCATTGACCAGAAACTGAACTGGAGTAGCCATATAAATACCGTGGCTACAAGAGCATGTCAGAGGCTAGGAATCCTGAGGCGAGTAACTCACCTCCTGACTCCCCAAAGCCTGTCCACAATCTTCAAGGCACAAGTGAGGAGTGTGATGGAATACTCTCCACTTGCCCGGATGGGTGAAGCTCCAACAACACTCAAGAAGCTCAACACCATCCAGGACAAAGCAGCCCGCTTGATTGGCACCCCATCTACAAACATTCACTCCCTCCACCACTGACGCACAGTGGCAGCAGTGTGTACCATCTACAAGATGCACTGCAGCAATGCACCAAGGCTCCTTCGACAGCACCTTCCAAACCCGCGACCTCTACGAACTAGAAGAACAAGGGCAGCAAATACATGGAAACACCACCACCTGCAAGTTCCCCTCCAAGTCACACATTATGCTGACTTGGAACTATATCGCCATTCCTTCACTTTCACTGGGTCAAAATCCTAACAGCACTGTTGGTTTACCTACCCCACATGGTCTGCAGCGGTTCAAGAAGGCAGCTCACCACCACCTTCTCAAGGACAATTAGGGATGGGTAATAAATGCTGGCCTGGCCAGCGATGCCCACATTCCGTGAATGAATTTATAAAAAACACTGTCATTGCCCCTTTAATCCATAGGGTTCAGTTTCGTTAAGCTGTCTATTGAATGACACGTGATCAAACACAGTTGAAAGTCTATATAAATATAACTTCAATCACACCACCCTCATCAGACCTCTCCATTGTTTCATCAAAGACCTCCATAAAGTTTACCTCACCATCACCTATCTCCACTTCTCCACTGTTGTTATATTATCAGACTGATTATCCGACATCCAGTACTGGATGAGCAGAAATTTCCTCCAATTAAATATTGGGAAGACTGAAGCCATTGTTTTGACTCCCCACTCCAACTCTGTTCCCTTGCTATTGATTCCATCCCTCTCCCTGGTAACAGTCTGAGATTCAAACAGTCTGTTTGCAACCTTGGTGTCACATTTGACCACAAAATGAGATTTAACCTCATTTTCAGGATATCGTTACAACCGTCTATTTCCACCTTGGTAACATCGCCAACTTCATCCCTGTCTCAGTCCATCTGCTGCTGAAACTGCACAGCGCCCCATACCGGGCAGGGCTCTAGTACAGTCAGCACAGTGCCCCATGCTGGACAAGACTCTCGTGTGGTCATCACTGTAACCCATGCTGGGCAGGGGCCATGTGTGGTCAACACAGTGCCCAATGCTGGGAAGGGATCGAATGTGGTCAGCACAGTGCCCCATGCTGGACAGTGCACTAGTGTGGTTAGCATAGTGTCCCATGCTGGGCAGGACTCTAGTGTGATCAGCACAGTGCCCCATGCTGGGCAGGGCTCTAGTGTGGTTAGCATAGTGTCCCATGCTGGGCAGGACTCCAGTGTGATCAGCACAGTGCCCCATGTTGGGCAGGGCTCTCGTGTGGTTAGCATAGTGTCCCATGCTGGGCAGGACACCAGTGTGATCAGCACAATGCCCCATGCTGGGCAGGGCTCTAGTGTGGTTAGCATAGTGTCCCATGCTGGGCAGGACACCAGTGTGATCAGCACAGTGCCCCATGCTGGGAAGGGATCTAATGTGGTCAGCACAGTGCCCCATGCTGGGCAGGACACCAGTGTGATCAGCACAGTGCCCCATGCTGGGAAGGGATCTAATGTGGTCAGCACAGTGCCCCATGCTGGGAAGGGATCTAGTGTAATCAGCACAGTGCACCATGCTGGACAGTGTGGTCTGCACTGTACCCCATTCAGGGCAGGGCTCTAGTGTGGTCAGCACAGTGCCCCATGCTGGGAAGGGATCTAGTGTAATCAGCACCGTGCACCATGCTGGACAGTGTGGTCTGCACTGTACCCCATTCAGGGCAGGGCTCCAGTGTGGTCAGGACAGTGCACCATGCTGGGCAGGGTTCTAGTGTAATCAGCACAGTGCACCATGCTGGACAGTGTGGTCAGCACTGTACCCCATTCAGGGCAGGGCTCCAGTGTGGTCAGCACAGTGCCCCATGCTGGGCAGGGTTCTAGTGTAATCAGCACAGTGCACCATGCTGGACAGTGTGGTCAGCACTGAACCCCATTCAGGGCAGGGCTCCAGTGTGGTCAGGACAGTGCACCATGCTGGGCAGGGTTCTAGTGTGATCAGCACATTGCCCCATGCTAGGTAGGGCTCCAGTGTGGTCAGCACTTACCTCCTCGTGCTGGGCAGGACTCCAGTGTGGTCAGCACAGTGCCCCATGCTTTACAGTGCTCCAGAGAGGTCAGCACAGCGCCTCATGCTGGGAAGGGATCACATGTGGTCAGCAGAGTGCCCCATGCTGGAAAGACGCTAGTGTGGTCAGCACAGTGCCCCATGCTGGAAAGATTCTAGAGAGGTCAACACAGCGCCCCATGCTGGGAAGGGATCAAATGTGGTCAGCACAGTGCCCCATGCTGGAAAGATTCTCGAGAGGTCAGCACAGCGCCCCATGCTGGGAAGGGATCAAATGTGGTCCGCACAGTGCCCCATGCTGGGAAGGGATCGAATGTGGTCAGCACAGTGCCCCATGCTGGGAAGGGATCGAATGTGGTCAGCACAGTGCCCCATGCTGGGAAGGGATCTAATGTGGTCAGCACAGTGCCCCATGCTGGGAAGACGCTGGTGTGGTCTGCACAGTGCCCCATGCTGGAAAGATTCTAGAGAGGTCAGCACAGCGCCCCATGCTGGGAAGGGATCGAATGTGGTCAGCACAGTGCCCCATGCTGGGAAGGGATCAAATGTGGTCAGCACAGTGCCCCATGCTGGAAAGACGCTGGTGTTGTCAGCACAGTGCCCCATGCTGGGAAGGGATCGAATGTGGTCAGCACAGTGCCCCATGCTGGGAAGGGATCGAATGTGGTCAGCACAGTGCCCCATGCTGGGAAGGGATCGAATGTGGTCAGCACAGTGCCCCATGCTGGAAAGATTCTAGAGAGGTCAGCACAGCGCCCCATGCTGGGAAGGGATCGAATGTGGTCAGCACAGTGCCCCATGCTGGGAAGACGCTGGTGTGGTCTGCACAGTGCCCCATGCTGGAAAGATTCTAGAGAGGTCAGCACAGCGCCCCATGCTGGGAAGGGATCGAATGTGGTCAGCACAGTGCCCCATGCTGGGAAGGGATCAAATGTGGTCAGCACAGTGCCCCATGCTGGGAAGGGATCGAATGTGGTCAGCACAGTGCCCCATGCTGGGAAGGGATCGAATGTGGTCAGCACAGTGCCCCATGCTGGGAAGATTCTAGAGAGGTCAGCACAGCGCCCCATGCTGGGAAGATTCTAGAGAGGTCAGCACAGCGCCCCATGCTGGGAAGGGATCAAATGTGGTCAGCACAGTGCCCCATGCTGGGAAGGGATCGAATGTGGTCAGCACAGTGCCCCATGCTGGGAAGGGATCGAATGTGGTCAGCACAGTGCCCCATGCTGGGAAGACGCTAGTGTGGTCTGCACAGTGCCCCATGCTGGAAAGATTCTAGAGAGGTCAGCACAGCGCCCCATGCTGGGAAGGGATCGAATGTGGTCAGCACAGTGCCCCATGCTGGGAAGGGATCGAATGTGGTCAGCACAGTGCCCCATGCTGGAAAGACGCTGGTGTTGTCTGCACAGTGCCCCATGCTGGAAAGATTCTTGAGAGGTCAGCACAGCGCCCCATGCTGGGAAGGGATCGAATGTGGTCAGCACAGTGCCCCATGCTGGAAAGACGCTAGTGTGGTCTGCACAGTGCCCCATGCTGGAAAGACTCTAGTGTGGTCAGCACAGAGCCCCATGCAGGGCAGGGTTCTAGTGTGGTCAGCACAGTGCCCCATGCTTGACAGTGCTCTAGAGTGGTCAGCACAGTGCCCCATGCTGGAAAGACGCTAGTGTGGTCAGCACAGTGCCCCATGCTGGAAAGATTCTATTGTGTTCAGCACAGTGCCCCATATTGGACAGGGATCTAGTGTGGTCAGCACAGTGCCCCATAGTGGACAGGGATCTTGCATGTTCAGCACAATGCCCCATGCTGGGTAGGGCTCGAGTGTGATCAGCACAGGGCGCTAGTGTGCCTATGAGAGTCCCCCATGCTGTGCAGCGCTCTGGTATGGTCAGCACAGTGCCCCATGTTGGACACGGGTCTGGTGTGGTCAGCACAGTGCCCCATGTTGGACAGTGATCTAGTGTGGTCAGCACAGTGCCCCATATTGGACAGGGATCTATTGAGTTCAGCACAGTGCCCCATGCTGGGCAGAAGTCTAGTGGGGTGATCACTGTGCCCCATGCTGGGTAGGGCTCGAGTGTGATCAGCACAATGCTCGATGCTGAACAGTGCGCCAGAGTGCCCATGACAGTCCCCCATGATGTGCAGGGCTCTAGCATGGTCAGCACAGAGCCCCATGTTGGACAGGGATCTGGTGTGGTCAGCACAGTGCCCCATGCTGGGCAGGGCCCTGGTGTGGTCAGCACAGTGCCCAATGCGGGGCAAGGCTCTGGTGTGGTCAGCACAGTGCCCAATGTTGGACAGGGATCTAGTGTGGTCAGCACAATGCCCCATGCTGGACAGGGATCTAGTGTGGTCAGCACAGTTTCCCATGCTAGACAGGGATCTAGTGTATTCAGCACAATGCCCCATGTTGGACAGGGACCTAGTGTGTTCAGCACAATGCCCCATGTTGGACAGGGATCTAGTGTGGTCAGCACAATGCCCCATGTTGGACAGTGATCTAGTGTGTTCAGCACCATGCCCCATGTTGGACAGGGATCTAGTGTGTTCAGCACAGTGCCCCATGCTGGACAGGGATCTAAGGTGTTCAGCACAGTGCCCCATGTTGGACAGGGATCTAGTGTGTTCAGCACCATGCCCCATGTTGTGCAGGGATCTAGTGTATTCAGCACAGTGCCCCATGTTGGACAGGGATCTAGTGTGTTCAGCACGATGCCCCATGTTGGACAGGGATCTAGTGTGGTCAGCACAATGCCCCATGTTGGACAGTGATCTAGTGTGTTCAGCACCATGCCCCATGTTGGACAGGGATCTAGTGTGTTCAGCACAGTGCCCCATGCTGGACAGGGATCCAGTGTGTTCAGCACGATGCCCCATGTTGGACAGGGATCTAGTGTATTCAGCACAGTGCCCCATGTTGTACAGGGATCTAGTGTATTCAGCACAGTGCCCCATGCTGGACAGGGATCTAGTGTATTCAGCACAATGCCCCATGTTGGACAGGGATCTAGTGTGTTCAGCACAGTGCCCCATGCTGGACAGGGATCCAGTGTGTTCAGCACGATGCCCCATGTTGGACAGGGATCTAGTGTGGTCAGCACAGTGCCCCATGCTGGACAGGGATCCAGTGTGTTCAGCACGATGCCCCATGTTGGACAGGGATCTAGTGTATTCAGCACAATGCCCCATGTTGGACAGGGATCTAGTGTGTTCAGCACGATGCCCCATGCTGGACAGGGATCTAGTGTATTCAGCACAATGCCCCATGTTGGACAGGGATCTAGTGTGGTCAGCACAGTGCCCCATGCTGGACAGGGATCTAGTGTATTCAGCACAATGCCCCATGTTGGACAGGGATCTAGTGTGGTCAGCACAGTGCCCCATGCTGGACAGGGATCTAGTGTGGTCAGCACAATGCCCCATGTTGGACAGGGATCTCGTGCATTCAGCACAATGCCCCATGTTGGACAGGGATCTAGTGTGGTCAGCACAGTGCCCCATGCTGGACAGGGATCTAGTGTGGTCAGCACAATGCCCCATGTTGGACAGGGATCTCGTGCATTCAGCACAATGCCCCATGCTGGACAGGGATCTAGTGTATTCAGCACAATGCCCCATGTTGGACAGGGATCTAGTGTATTCAGCACAGTGCCCCATGCTGGACAGAGATCCAGTGTGTTCAGCACGATGCCCCATGTTGGAAAGGGATCTAGTGTGGTCAGCACAATGCCCCATGTTGGACAGTGATCTAGTGTATTCAGCACAATGCCCCATGTTGGACAGTGATCTAGTGTGTTCAGCACAATGCCCCATGTTGGACAGGGATCTAGCGTGTTCAGCACAATTCCCCATGCTGGACAGGGATCTAGCGTGTTCAGCACAGTGCCCCATGTTGGACAGGGATCTAGTGTGTTCAGCAGGCTCCCCCATGTTGGACAGGGATCTAAGGTGTTCAGCACAGTGCCCCATGTTGGACAGGGATCTAGTGTGTTCAGCACCATGCCCCATGTTGTGCAGGGATCTAGTGTATTCAGCACAGTGCCCCATGTTGGACAGGGATCTAGTGTGTTCAGCACGATGCCCCATGTTGGACAGGGATCTAGTGTGGTCAGCACAATGCCCCATGTTGGACAGTGATCTAGTGTGTTCAGCACCATGCCCCATGTTGGGCAGGGATCTAGTGTGTTCAGCACAGTGCCCCATGCTGGACAGGGATCCAGTGTGTTCAGCACGATGCCCCATGTTGGACAGGGATCTAGTGTATTCAGCACAGTGCCCCATGTTGTACAGGGATCTAGTGTATTCAGCACAGTGCCCCATGCTGGACAGTGATCTAGTGTATTCAGCACAATGCCCCATGTTGGACAGGGATCTAGTGTGTTCAGCACAGTGCCCCATGCTGGACAGGGATCCAGTGTGTTCAGCACGATGCCCCATGTTGGACAGGGATCTAGTGTGGTCAGCACAGTGCCCCATGCTGGACAGGGATCCAGTGTGTTCAGCACAGTGCCCCATGCTGGACAGGGATCTAGTGTGGTCAGCACAATGCCCCATGTTGGACAGGGATCTCGTGCATTCAGCACAATGCCCCATGCTGGACAGGGATCTAGTGTATTCAGCACAATGCCCCATGTTGGACAGGGATCTAGTGTATTCAGCACAGTGCCCCATGCTGGACAGAGATCCAGTGTGTTCAGCACGATGCCCCATGTTGGACAGGGATCTAGTGTGGTCAGCACAGTGCCCCATGCTGGACAGGGATCTAGTGTGGTCAGCACAATTCCCCATGCTGGACAGAGATCCAGTGTGTTCAGCACGATGCCCCATGTTGGACAGTGATCTAGTGTGGTCAGCACAATGCCCCATGTTGTACAGGGATCTAGCGTGTTCAGCACAATTCCCCATGCTGGACAGGGATCTAGCGTGTTCAGCACAATGCCCCATGTTGGACAGGGATCTAGCGTGTTCAGCACAATTCCCCATGCTGGACAGGGATCTAGCGTGTTCAGCACAATTCCCCATGTTGGACAGTGATCTAGTGTGTTCAGCACAATGCCCCATGTTGGACAGGGATCTAGTGTATTCAGCACAATGCCCCATGTTGGACAGGGATCTAGTGTGTTCAGCACAATTCCCCATGCTGGACAGGGATCTAGCGTGTTCAGCACAATTCCCCATGTTGGACAGGGATCTAGCGTGTTCAGCACAATTCCCCATGTTGGACAGGGATCTAGTGTATTCAGCACATTGCCCCATGTTGAGCAGTGCGCCAGTGTGCCCATGACAGTCCCCCATGCTGGGCAGGGCACTAGTGTGATCAGCACAGTGCCACATGCTGGACAGGACTAGAGTGTGATGAGCATAGTGCCCCGTGCTGGACAGGAATGTAGTGTATTCAGCACAATGCCCCATGTTGGACAGGGATCCAGTGTATTCAGCACAGTCCTCCATGCCGGGCAGGGCACTAGTGTGATCAGCACAGTGCCCCATGCTGGACAGGGATCTAGTGTGAACAGCAGAGTGCCCCATGCTGGACAGGGATCTAGTGTGATCAGCATAGTGCCCCATGCTGGACAGGACTGTCGTGTGATCAGCACAGTGCCTCATGCTGGACAGGGATCCGGTGTGATCAGCATAGTGCCCCATGCTGGACAGGACTGTAGCATGCTCAGCACAGTGCCCCATGCTGGACAGGGATCTAGTGTGATCAGCAAAGTGCCCCATGCTGGACAGGACTGCAGCATGCTCAGTACAATGCCCCATGCTGGACAGGCCTCTAGTATGATCGGCGCAGTGCCCCATGCTGGACAGGACCGTGTGTGTGATCAGCACATTGCCCCTTGCTGGGCAGGACTGTCGTGTGATCAGCACAGCGCCCCATGCCGGACAGGGATCTAGTGTGGTCAGCACAGTGCCCCATGCTGGACAGGGATCCAGTGTGATCAGCACAGTGCCCCATGCTGGACAGGGATCTAGTGTGATCAGCGCAGTGCCCCATGCTGGACAGGACTGTGGTGTGATCAGCACAGTGCCTCATGCTGGACAGGGATCCAGTGTGATCAGCACAGTGCCCCATGTTGGACAGGACTGTGGTGTGATCAGCACATTGCCCCATGCTGGACAGGGATCTAGTGTGATCAGCACAGTGCCCCATGCTGGACAGGACTGTGGTGTGATCAGCACATTGCCCCATGCTGGACAGGGATCTAGTGTGATCAGCACATTGCCCCATGCTGGGCAGGACTGTAGTGTGATCAGCACAGCGCCCCATGCTGGACAGGGATCTAGTGTGATCAGCGCAGTGCCCAATGCTGGACAGGACTGTAGTGTGATCAGCACAGCGCCCCATGTTGGACAGGGATCTAGTGTGGTCAGCACAATGCCCCATGTTGGACAGTGATCTAGTGTGTTCAGCACCATGCCCCATGCTGGACAGGGCTCTAGTGTGGTCAGCACAGTGCCTCTTGCTGTACAGGACTGCAGTGTGATCGGCACAGTTTCCCATGCTGGGTTGGTCTCTAGTGTGATCAGCACAGGGCTCCATGTTGGGCAGGTCACTAGTG
This sequence comes from Heterodontus francisci, assembly GCF_036365525.1. Classification (NCBI taxonomy): domain Eukaryota; kingdom Metazoa; phylum Chordata; class Chondrichthyes; order Heterodontiformes; family Heterodontidae; genus Heterodontus; species Heterodontus francisci. The sequence goes on from NW_027141936.1 coordinate 3,006,419, forward strand.
TGATCAGCACAGTGCCCCACGCTGGACAGGGCTCTAGTGTGATCAGCAAAGTGCCTCATGCTGGACAGGACTGTAGTGTGATCAGCACAGTGCCCCATGCTGGACAGGGCTCTAGTGTGGTCAGCACAGTGCCCCATGCTGGGCAGGACTGTAGTGTGATCAGCACATTGCCCCATACTGGGCAGGACTGTAGTGTGATCAGCACAATGCCCCATGTTGGACAGTGATCTAGTGTGTTCAGCACAGTGCCCCATGCTGGACAGGACTGTGGTGTGATCAGCACATTGCCCCATGCTGGGCAGGACTGTAGTGTGATCAGCACAGCGCCCCATGTTGGACAGGGATCTAGTGTGGTCAGCACAATGCCCCATGTTGGACAGTGATCTAGTGTGTTCAGCACCATGCCCCATGCTGGACAGGGCTCTATGTGGTCAGCACAGTGCCTCTTGCTGTACAGGACTGCAGTGTGATCGGCACAGTTCCCCATGCTGGGTTGGTCTCTAGTGTGATCAGCACAGGGCTCCATGTTGGGCAGGTCACTAGTGTGATCAGCACAGTGCCTCATGCTGGACAGGACTGTAGTGTGATCAGCACATTGCCCCATGCTGGACAGGGCTCTAGTGTGGTCAGCACAGTGCCCCATGCTGGACAGGGCTCTAGTGTGGTCAGCACAGTGCCCCATGCTGGGCAGGACTGTAGTGTGATCAGCACAGTGCCCCATGCTGGACAGGACTGTAGTGTGATCAGCACAGTGCCCCATGCTGGGCAGGACTGTAGTGTGATCAGCACAGTGCCCCATGCTGGACAGGGCTCTAGTGTGATCAGCACAGTGCCTCATGCTGGACAGGACTGTAGTGTGATCAGCACAGTGCCCCATGCTGGACAGGGCTCTAGTGTGGTCAGCACAGTGCCTCATGCTGGGCAGGACTGTAGTGTGATCAGCACAGTGCCCCATGCTGGACAGGGCTCTAGTGTGATCAGCACAGTGCCCCATGCTGGGCAGGACTGTAGTGTGATCAGCACAGTGCCCCATGCTGGACAGGACTGTAGTGTAATCAGCACAGTGCCCCATGCTGGGCAGGACTGTAGTGTGATCAGCACAGTGCCCCATGCTGGACAGGGCTCTAGTGTGATCAGCACAGTGCCTCATGCTGGACAGGACTGTAGTGTGATCAGCACAGTGCCCCATGCTGGACAGGGCTCTAGTGTGGTCAGCACAGTGCCCCATGCTGGACAGGGCTCTAGTGTGGTCAGCACAGTGCCCCATGCTGGGCAGGACTGTAGTGTGATCAGCACAGTGCCCCATGCTGGACAGGACTGTAGTGTGATCAGCACAGTGCCCCATGCTGGGCAGGACTGTAGTGTGATCAGCACAGTGCCCCATGCTGGACAGGGCTCTAGTGTGATCAGCACAGTGCCTCATGCTGGACAGGACTGCAGTGTGATCAGCACAGTGCCCCATGCTGGACAGGGCTCTAGTGTGGTCAGCACAGTGCCCCATGCTGGGCAGGACTGCAGTGTGATCAGCACAGTGCCCCATGCTGGACAGGACTGTAGTGTGATCAGCACGGTGACTCATGCTGGACAGGACTGTAGTGTGATCAGCACAGTGCCCCATGCTGGGCAGGACTGTAGTGTGATAAGCACAGTGCCCCATGCTGGACAGGACTGTAGTGTGATCAGCACAGTGCCCCATGCTGGGCAGGACTGTAGTGTGATAAGCACAGTGCCCCATGCTGGACAGGACTGTAGTGTGATCAGCACAGTGCCTCAAGCTGGACAGGACTGTAGTGTGATCAGCTCAGTGCCCCATGCTGGACAGGACTGTAGTGTGATCAGCACAGGGCCCCATGCTGGACAGGACTGTGGTGTGATCAGCACAGTGCCCCATGCTGGACAGGACTGTAGTGTGATCAGCACAGTGCCCCATGATGGACAGGACTGTGGTGTGAACAGCACAGTGCCTCATGCTGGACAGGACTGTAGTGTGATCAGCACAGTGCCTCATGCTGGACAGGACTGTAGTGTGATCAGCACAGTGCCCCATGCTGGGCAGGACTGTAGTGTGATAAGCACAGTGCCCCATGCTGGACAGGACTGTAGTGTGATCAGCACAGTGCCCCATGCTGGACAGGACTGTAGTGTGATCAGCTCAGTGCCCCATGCTGGACAGGACTGTAGTGTGATCAGCACAGGGCCCCATGCTGGACAGGACTGTAGTGTGATCAGCTCAGTGCCCCATGCTGGGCAGGACTGTAGTGTGATCAGCACAGTGCCCCATGCTGGGCAGGACTGTAGTGTGATAAGCACAGTGCCCCATGCTGGGCAGGACTGTAGTGTGATAAGCACAGTGCCCCATGCTGGACAGGACTGTAGTGTGATCAGCACAGTGCCCCATGCTGGGCAGGACTGTAGTGTGATAAGCACAGTGCCCCATGCTGGACAGGACTGTAGTGTGATCAGCACAGTGCCCCATGCTGGACAGGACTGTAGTGTGATCAGCTCAGTGCCCCATGCTGGACAGGACTGTAGTGTGATCAGCACAGGGCCCCATGCTGGACAGGACTGTAGTGTGATCAGCTCAGTGCCCCATGCTGGACAGGACTGTAGTGTGATCAGCACAGTGCCCCATGCTGGACAGGACTGTAGTGTGATCAGCACAGTGCCCCATGCTGTACAGGACTGTAGTGTGATCAGCACAGTGCCCCATGCTGTACAGGGCTCCAGTGTGATCAGCACAGTGCCTCATGCTGGACACGACTGTAGTGTGATCAGCACAGTGCCCCATGCTGGACAGGACTGTAGTGTGATCAGCACAGTGCCCCATGCTGGACAGGTCTGTAGTGTGATCAGAACAGTGCCCCATGCTGGACAGGGCTCTATTGTGGTCAGCACAGTGCCTCATGCTGGACTGGACTGTAGTGTGATCAGCGCAGTGCCCCATGCTGTACAGGGCTCGAGTGTGGTCAGCACAGTGCCCCATGCTGTACAGGACTGTAGTGTATTCAGAACAGTGCCCTATGCTGGGCAGGGCTCTAGTGTGGTCAGCACAGAGCCCCATGCTGGACAGGACTGTAGTGTGATCAGCACATTGCCCCATGCTGGACAGGACTGTAGTGTGATCAGCACAGTGCCTCATGCTGGACAGGACTGTAGTGTGATGAGCACATTGCCCTATGCTGGACAGGACTGTTGTGTGATCAGCACAGAGCCCCATGCTGGACAGGACTGTAGTGTGATCAGCACATTGCCCCATGCTGGACAGGACTGTAGTGTGATCAGCACAGTGCCTCATGCTGGACAGGACTGTAGTGTGATGAGCACAGTGCCCCATGCTGGACAGGACTGTGGTGTAATCAGCACAGTGCCCCATGCTGGACAGGACTGTAGTGTGATCAGCACTGTGCCTCATGCTGGACAGGACTGTAGTGTGATCAGCTCAGTGCCCCATGCTGAACAGGGCACTCGTGTGGTCAGCACAGGCCCCAAGTTGGACAGGACTGTCGTGTGATCAGCACTGTGCCTCATGCTGGACAGGACTGTAGTGTGATCAGCACAGTGCCCCATGCTGGACAGGACTGTAGTGTGATCAGCTCAGTGCCCCATGCTGGACAGGGCGCTCGTGTGGTCCGCACAGGCCCCATGTTGGACAGGACTGTCGTGTGATCAGCACTGTGCCTCATGCTGGACAGGACTGTAGTGTGATCAGCACAGTGCCCCATGCTGGACAGGACTGTAGTGTGATCAGCTCAGTGCCCCATGCTGGACAGGGCGCTCGAGTGGTCAGCACAGTGCCCCATGCTGGACAGGACTGTCGTGTGATCAGCACAGTTCCCCATGCTGGACAGGACTGTAGTTTGATGAGCACATTGCCCCATGCTGGACAGGACTGTCGTGTGATCAGCACATTGCCCCATGCTGGACAGGACTGTCATGTGATCAGCACGTGCCCCATGCTGGACATGCGCTCGAGTGGTCAGCACAGTGCCCATGCTGGACAGGACTGTAGTGTGATCAGCACAGTTCCCCATGCTGTGCAGGACTGTCGTGTGATCAGAACAGTGCCCCATGCTGGACAGGGCTCCATTGTGTTCAGCACAGTGCCTCATGCTAGACTGGACTGTAGTGTGATCAGCGCAGTGCCCCATGCTGGACAGGGCTCTAGTGTGGTCAGCACAGAGCCCCATGCTGGACAGTGCTCTAGTGTGGTCAGCACAGTGCCCCATGCTGGACAGGACTGTCGTGTGATCAGCACAGTGACCCATTCAGGGCAGGACTCTAGTTTGGCCAGCACATTGCACCATGCTGGGCAGGGTTCTAGTGTGGTGAGCACCGTTCCCATGTGCTGGGTAGGGTTCGTGTGTGGTCAGCATGGTGCTCCATGCTGGGCAGGGTTCTAGTGTGGTCAGCTCCGTTCCCATTTGCTGGGTAGGGTTCTAGTGTGGTCAGAATGGTGCCCGATGCTGGGTAGGGTTCGTGTGTGGTCAGCTCCGTTCCCATTTGCTGGGTCGGGTTCTAGTGTGGTCAGCATGGTGCCCCATGCTGGGCAGGGTTCTATTGTGGTCAGCACCGTTCCTGTTTGCTGGGTAGGGTTCCAGTGTGGTCAGCATGCTGCCCGATGCTGGGTAGTGTTCCAGTGTGGTCAGCATGGTGCTCCATGCTGGGCAGGGTTCTAGTGTGGTCAGCTCCGTTCCCATTTGCTGGGTAGGGTTCTAGTGTGGTCAGAAAGGTGCTTGATGCTGGGTAGGGTTCGTGTGTGGTCAGCTCCGTTCCCATTTGCTGGGTAGGGTTCCAGAGTGGTCAGCATGGTGCCTGATGCTGGGTAGTGTTCCAGTGTGGTCAGCATGGTGCCCCATGCTGGGTAGGGTTCGTGTGTGGTCAGCTCCGTTCCCATTTGCTGGGTAGGGTTCTAGTGTGGTCAGCATGGTGCCCTATGCTGGGTAGTGTTCCAGTGTGGTCAGCATTGTGCCCCATGCTGGGCATTGTTCTAGTGTGGTCAGCAACGTGCCCGATGTTGGGCAGGTCTGTAGTGTGGTCAGCATAGTTACCCATGTTGGACAGGGCTCTCGTGTGGCCATGACATTCCTCCATTTTGGGCAGGGCTCTAATATGGTCAGCACTGTGACCCATGACGGGCAGGGCTTTGGTGTGCTTAACACTGTGCCTCATTCTGGACAGGGCTCTAGTGTGGTCATTACATGTCCCATGTTGTGCCAGTCTCTCGCCCAGGCTAATTGACCATGTGCTGTTAGTGTGAGGAGGGATTTGAATTGACATCAATCAACCATTCCGACATCTTTGACAGACGTCTTTGTAGCTTCCACTGTGCACGTCTACTGACCGCCTGTGTTAGTCACGCTCACCTGAACATACATTCAGCAGCACGAGTGTTATTTAAAAGGACCAGGCATCCAACTTACAGGTGTGGGTGTTTTGACTTACTTCTGCTATTGTAAAGTCAGTGGAGTTGCTGTGGATAGCTTTCTCTAGGTTATGTTGTGAGCTGCTACAGACATTCAGGGTTGACAGAGGATTTCGTGACCCAACTCTGCATGAGATATGGGGACTGTAATTAGTGCCTCTGGAGATGTGTTTCTCTGGGAATTCCTGGACGTAGGTAGATCTTATAATCCATGTTGAGGAGGGAGACCGGACGCCCGTTCTTAAGCAAGCAGAGATCACCCCTTTTCAGCAACAGGATGACAACCGCCCTGTGCCACGAGAGGGGCACCCCTGAGTCGCCAGGCTTTCCCCCAGGAACTGCACGTTATTGTCCTCAGGACGTATCCCAATGCCCCGAGGAACTCCACGGTGGCCCCGTCCAGCCCCGGCGATTTGCCCATTCAGTGCTGGTGGTGGGCACCGTACAATTGTGGCAATGTGAGTGGAGTCTCCAATCCTTTGGCGCCCTCCAGTCTGATCTTTGGCAGGTCCTCCTACAAAACTTTACACGTGTCCTCGCTGGACGGGTCCGGAGAGAGCAATGCACTGTTATAGGTTCGGACCAATATTCCCATTCCCTCCGGATCCATCGTCTGCCAGCTGCTCGAAGAGCTGCTTATGCACCCTCTGCCAATTTTCCAGTGAGTAGAAGAAGGGTGAGGCGCGGTTCAAATCTTCCAGGATCTGGATCCGCGACCTCACGTACACACCTCGTGAGCTGCAGGTCCCTCAGCGCGCCCTCTTCTCTTTGTACACCTGCCACAGGATGGGGTCTGTGATGGCCTGACCGAGATGGGACTCCAAGTCAAGCACCTCCCTCTCTAGAAGCTCGATCTCGGCTTCCCGCCTCTTGGTCGACACCTTCGTGTTCTCCTGACAGAAGACGCGGATGTGAGTCTTGACCACATCCCACCATAGCCTCAAGTGGAGGAAGCCTCCCTGCTTCCTTCTCCAGTCAGCCCAGAATCGACGGAATGAGTCACGGAATCACTCGTCCTCCAGCAGCCATTTGTTAAAAGTGCCATTACAGGGACCCGTCCCGTGTGCGGAGTGGAGTGAATTCCTCCCACATCAGGTGGTGTTCCGAGCACGGAACCAGCCACTTGGAGGCCACCGAGATGCAGGAGGCGTATGCCTGTAAAATGTAGAGGCGGTCAATTCCGGTACCCTTCTTCTGAGTCCTCCAGACGAAAGCACTGGAGTTGGGATGGAGATTCCACCAGGCGTCCACTAATTTGAGGTAGTTGATCCATCAAGTCACCCTGCTACTCCAGGAGCCAGGTGGCTTCATCTCCCGGAACGGTGTGGGTTTCCTGCATAAAACCCATCACAAATCTCCCTTCCCTGAGGACTGTGAGATTGTGAAAACGGCTGAGAGACCCCCTGCTGCTGTTGATGTTGAGGCTGGCTATGGATATCTTCATGTTAAAAATACCACCATCCTGTCACCAAGACTTTACTGTGAGGAGAGAGTGGAACTGCTCATCGCCTTGCACTCCCCCAGCAACCCGGAGAGGAACACATTGAACAGGCATCGCACGACCTTTTTCATGTCTGCACATTTGCAACCCTCCTTGAGGGCAAGACGGACGGACCTGATGATCAGCGCCAGCTACACACACTGGTCAAGGGGCGGCTGAACCTCCCTGCAAGCAGCAAGGAAGTCCCGGAGTTCTACAATGGGGATGAGAGGAGACTCGGTAGGAGGCATGAGGGAGTGCACCGCCTCACTGGCAATGAATTCAAGGTCGTCCTCCGTGCCCCTCACCGAGACTCCATCCTCCTCCGGGCCGTCACCGCCAGTGGCCGACACACCCACCACACAATGTGGTGTGGACATCCCGGCCACGCCAGCGAGTCTCACCTCCCTCATGATCACACCCCCAGGATCGGTGGTGGAGGAGTCATTCCTATATTCCTCTGGGGAAACTGGGAATATGAGTGCCTGTGGTTGAGGACACCCTCTCCCCCTCGGTGCCCGGGCTTGTGATCAGCCTCGGGGGAGGCAGTTGTTTCTTGACTCTGGAAATCCAGCTGGAGTGGGACCCGAGGTAGAGAGAGGAGGCCATCTCCCACCCTGCCAGCGCCACAGTACCAGCAGACAGAGCACTGTTAACATTATTCAAATCAACCTCCGGGTCGGATCCATCCTGGATGGCAGCAACAGGCGCCGAGAGCGTTGACCCTCTCAGGTCTCAGCCCCACCCAGGACACCGGACCCAGTGGGAGATGGAATGTTTTCTCCTGGTGGATCCACAGGCTCCCCCCTCAGGGGAGGGGCCCTTCACCACTCCCCCGCCCCTCCTCGGGTTTTGCAAATGGTACAGAGGCTTCTGTCCCCACTCCATTTTATGGGATAGAAAGCTGTGACTCAAGGCTCGAGCCCCAATGGTGCTGGTAGTGCGGGGAGTCCGAGGACCCGCCAGGAGACTGACCCTGTTCCTCTCGGCAATCTGCAGTGGCGGGATGCCTCCTCCTCTTATTCATGGAGAGGTGAGGAGGTTCAGAGACCTCAGTCTCACGAGACATCTATGTTTATCCCTCCACACCCTCAACAGTGTAGAGGGAGATTTACTCTCGATCTGACCCTCAGGCCCGTTTTGTTTTTTTGTCGAGGGGGACTTTATTCGCCAGGACCCCTTTATTTAAATTTTGAATTAAGTTTATTAAAAACAGATAAATAAACCAAAAACTAAAATTAAAATGCCATTCTCGGCATTAAAGATGCATCACAGCCCTTGCGGTACCCACCGATGGTGGAAGGCCTCGAGTGTGCCAGATTCTGAATAGATCCCTGTTAAAGACAGGAACTTCAGTCCATGTCATCCACACCCATAGCAGCAGGAGGTGGAAAGAGGGTTTTCAAGGTTTTTACCTACAGGAACAATCAAAGTACCAGAGCTCACATTTCCTCTGTCCCTGAGTGTCATTACTCATTATCCCCCCTGGAGGAACACCTCTCTCTCTCTCTCTCTCACTCACTCCCTCTCTCACTCTCTCCCCCTCTCTCTCTCTGTCTCTCTCTCTCACTCATTCTCTCTCTCACTCTCTTTCTCTCTCTCCCTGTCTCTCTTTCTTTCTTTCTTTCTCTCTGTCTCCTTCCCAGCAGAAAGCAATTGCTATTTTACACTCCAAATTCCATGTTATCAAAACATTTGTCCTCCCCACTCACACCAATTTAAAATATAACGATACACACATGTTAAACAACCAACTACATTCAGACAGCATGCAGGACCAGACGTAACTGACCGTAATAGACACTGGCTGAGACAGACAAAGAAATCAAACAGGAAACTTCAAATACAAAAACAGACCCACTTACTCAAACACAAGCTTTTCCTCCTGTTCTCCTCAGACATTGTTTCGGCCTTACTGTGGCTCCGAAAGATTTCCTTTCCTTTTATATCTCAGGTACAGACAGGGTGGATAGCAAGAAGCTTTTTCCCAGAGTGGGGGATTCAATTGCAAGGGGACACGAGTTCAAAGTGAAAGGTGAAAACTTTAGGGGGGATATGCGTGGAAAGTTCTTTACGGAGAGGGTGGTGGGTGCCTGGAACGCATTGCTGGTGGAGGTGGTAGACGCGGGCACGATAGCGTCTTTTAAGATGTATCTAGACAGATACATGAATGGGCAGGAAGTAAAGAGATACAGACCATTAGAAAATAGGCAACAGGTTTAGATAGAGGATTTGGATCGGCGTAGGCTTGGAGGGCCGAAGGGCCTGTTCCTGTGCTGTAATTTTCTTTGTTCTTTGTTCTTTGTTAACGTCACACGTGACTTGGTGGGATTGAGAGTAACAGACTGTTCCATTCGGTGTTGTCACCACATTAACGGGACAGCCTGTCAAGGAGGTTACCTTAACGGGACAGTTTGGTAAACGTTCTCCCTCTCCAACATTGTCCCCCTCCGAGGCCTCCTGCTCCGTTTTAGTGCCACCTGTGTGATACTCTGCTTTTTGTGAAGGCTGCTACACCCGCCTGGGAGCTACTTTCCCTCTGGGTTTGCAATCACTGAATGTTAGACCTGTACTGTGCATGCTCTGTCTTCAGGTGGGGTCACTCCTGTAACTCCCTAAGGACACCTCTAGAATCCTCTAACTTTTTTTTTAGAACATTACAGCGCAGTACAGGCCCTTCGGCCCTCGATGTTGCGCCGACCTGTGAAACCATCTGACCTACACTATTCCATTTTCATCCATATGTCTATCCAATGTCCACTTAAATGCCCTTAAAGTTGGCGAATCTACTACTGCTGCAGGCAGGGCGTTCCACGCCCTTACTACTCTCTGAGTAAAGAAACTACCTCTCACATCTGTCCGATATCTATCACCCCTCAACTTGAAGCTATGTCCCCTCGTGTTTGCCATCACCATCCGAGGAAAAAGACGCTCACTATCCACCCTATCTAACCCTCTGATTATCTTATATGTCACTATTAAGTCACCTCTCCTCCTCCTTCTCTCCAACGAAAACAACCTCAAGTCCCTCAGCCTTTCCTCGTAAGACCTTCCCTCCATACCAGGCAACATCCTAGTAAATCTCCTCTGCACCCTTTCCATAGCTTCCACATCCTTCCTATAATGCGGTGATCAGAACTGCACGCAATACTCCAGGTGCGGTCTCACCAGAGTTTTGTACAGCTGCAGCATGACCTCGTGGCTCCGAAACTCGCTCCCCCCTACTAATAAAAGCTAACACACCATATGCCTTCTTAACAGCCCTATTAACCTGGTTAGCAACCTTCAGGGATTTATGCACCTGGACATCAAGATCTCTCTGTTCATCTACACTACCAAGAATCTTCCCATTAGCCCAGTACTCTGCATTCCTGTTACTCCTTCCAAAGTGAATCACCTCACACTTTTCCGCATTAAACTCCATTTGCCATCTCTCAGCCCAGCTCTGCAGCCTATCTATGTCTCTCTGTACCCTACAACATCCTTCGGCACTATCCACAACTCCGCCGACCTTAGTGTCATTTGCAAATTTACTAACCCACCCTTCTACACCCTCTTCCAGGTCATTTATAACAATGACAAACAGCAGTGGCACCAAAACAGATCCTTGCGGTACACCACTAGTAACTAAACTCCAGGATGAACATTTGCCATCAACCCTCTGTCTTCTTTCAGCTAGCCAATTTCTGATCCAAAGCTCCAAATCGCCTTCAACCCCATACTTCCGTATTTTCTGCAATAGCCTACCGTGGGGAACCTTATCAAACGCCTTACTGAAATCCATATACACCACATCCACTGCTTTACCCTCATCCACCTGTTTGGTCACCTTCTCGAAAAACTCAATAAGGTTTGTGAGGCACGACCTACCCTTCACAAAACCGTGCTGACTATCTCTAATGTACTTATTCTTTTCAAGATGATTATAAATCCTGTCTCTTATAACCTTTTCCAACATTTTACCCACAACCGAAGTAAGGCTCACAGGTCTATAATTACCAGGGCTGTCTCTACTCCCCTTCTTGAACAAGGGGACAACATTTGCAATCCTCCAGTCTTCCGGCACTATTCCTGTCGACAATGACGACATAAAGATCAAGGACAAAGGCTCTGCAATCTCCTCCCTCGCTTCCCAGAGAATCCTAGGATAAATCCCATCTGGCCCAGGGGACTTAGCTATTTTCACACCTTCCAAAATTGCTAACACCTCCTCCTTGTGAACCTCAATCCCATCTAGCCTCGTAGCCTGAATCTCAGTATTCTCAACAACATTTTCTTTCTCTACTGTAAATACTGACGCAAAATATTCATTTAACACTTCCCCTATCTCCTCTGATTCCACACACAACTTCCCACTACTATCCTTGATTGGCCCTAATCTAACTCTAGTCATTCTTTTATTCCTGATATACCTATAGAAAGCCTTAGGGTTTTCCCTGATCCGATCCACCAATGACTTCTCGTGTCCTCTCCTTGCTCTTCTTAGCTCTCCCTTTAGATCCTTCCTGGCTAGCTTGTAGCTCTCAAGCGCCCTAACTGAGCGTTCACGTCTCATCCTAACATAAGCCTTCTTCTTCCTCTTGACAAGCGCTTCAACTTCTTTAGTAAACCATGGCTCCCTCGCTCGACAACTTCCTCCCTGCCTCACAGGTACATACTTATCAAGGACACGCAGTAGCTGCTCCCTGAATAAGCTCCACATTTCGATTGTTCCCATCCCCTGCAGTTTCCTTCCCCATCCTACGCATCCTAAATCTTGCCTAATCGCATCATAATTTCCTTTCCCCCAGTTATAATTTTTGCCCTGCGGTATATACCTGTCCCTGCCCATCGCTAAGGTAAACCTAACCGAATTGTGATCACTATCACCAAAGTGCTCACCTACATCTAAATCTAACACCTGGCCGGGTTCATTTCCCAGTACCAAATCCAATGTGGCATCGCCCCTGGTTGGCCTGTCTACATACTGTGTCAGAAAACCCTCCTGCACACACTGGACAAAAACTGACCCATCTAAAGTACTCGAACTATAGTATTTCCAGTCGATATTTGGAAAGTTAAAGTCCCCCAGAACAACTTCCCTGTTACTCTCGCCCCTGTCGAGAATCATCTTCGCTATCCTTTCCTCTACATCTCTGGAACTATTCGGAGGTCTATAAAAGACTCCCAACAGGGTAACCTCACCTCTCCTGTTTCTAACCTCAGCCCATACTACCTCAGTAGACGAGTCCTCAAACGTCCTTTCTGCCGCTGTAATACTCTCCTTGATTAACAATGCCACACCCCCTCCTCTTTTAGAATCTTCTCTGTTTTAACTGAAACATCTAAATCCCGGAACCTGCAACATCCATTCCTGCCCCTGCTCTACCCATGTCTCCGAAATGGCCACAACATCGAAATCCCAGGTACCAACCCATTCTGCAAGCTCACCCACCTTATTCCGGATGCTCCTGGCGTTGAAGTAGACACACTTTAAACCAAGTTCTTGCTTGCCAGTGCCCTCTTGCGTCCTTGTAACCTTATCCCTGACCTCACTACTCTCAACATCCTGTACACTGGAACTACAATTTAGGTTCCCATTCCCCTGCTGAATTAGTTTAAACCCCCCCGAAGAGCACTAGCAAACCTCCCCCCCAGGATATTGGTACCCCTCTGGTTCAGGTGAAGACCATCCTGTTTGTAGAGGTCCCACCTACCCCAGAAAGAGCCCCAATTATCCAGGAAACCAAAACCCTCCCTCCTGCACCATCCCTGCAGCCACGTGTTCAACTCCTCTCTCTCCCTATTCCTCGCTTCGCTATCACGTGGCACGGGCAACAACCCAGAGATAACAACTCTGTTTGTTCCCGCTCTTAGCTTCCACCCTAGCTCCCTAAATTTCTGTCTTAAATCCCCATCTCTCTTCCTACCTATGTCGTTGGTGCCTATGTGGACCACGACTTGGGGCTGCTCCCCCTCCCCATTAAGGATCCCAAAAACTTCTGGGTCAACTGGACATTATCCTGTGTGACAGTAACAATATGTTTCTCTGCAAACTCTAACTGCTGCTGAACTGCACAAGCTTGTCCTGCATTAAGTGGCTGTTGTTGTATAGTGACAGTAAAGGACACTAGCTTATTGTGTAACTCATGTAGCTGTGTCTGCTGCTGCTGGGTCTGTTCACTTTGAGCTACCATTTCTCTCACCTGTGACTCGATCACTTCCTCATCGCACTGTGCACGATGCTGCACATGGAGTCAGATTTAAAGCCTTTTCACCCTTCTGATGTTTAGCCAAGCCGTGTGCCTGGATAAACTTCACTATATTTTAAAAGGAACGTATGCATGCTTCCATACACAGTCTCCGAACAGGGACTGGATACTGTCCATATTACACTTTGTGCTTAACTCTTCCTCATATGTTTCCCAGAGACCCTTCTTCCCATTGTCTTTTTAGTGACATAATGTGTATTTAAAGAGACATCACTGGGTCAGTATAATCGTCTGCCCCTCAAAAGAGTTTATCCCTGCAAGAGTTTTCACTGGTCAAACGAATATTGATATGTTTGCGAAACTTTGCTACAACACCCTCGGTTTGCATAGCAGTCAAAGTCCCGGGTTTCAGCACCACTTGTAAGATCTGGGGTTTGATTTAATGTAATTGTCAGACTTAGGTCAATTACAATGACTGTCTATGTTGGGAGATCAGATCTAAAAGGGACTTGCTGCTCAGACTAGCTATAAAACTACATGTGTACGGGGCTGCTTTCACAATCTTCACAGACTGAATGAAGTTCTGCACAATAAGCAGAACATGGTAATATTGAGCAAAGGGAAGTGGTCAGCAGTTGTGTTCACAATGGAACACCCGGTCCTCAACCTCCGGTTAACTGTGGAACCTTGTCTCTTCATTGGAGTCTATCTTCTGTCTTCTTCTTGATGATGATGTGCCCTTTTGGGGTCTTACAAGCTCTTAATTTATACACATTTCCCAGCTTGGTTCTGTTCCATATTAGGGGTAAAAGGCCATTTCTGTTAATTTGATTGGTCAGTCATTAACTAACTACCCTTCCATGATAGTACCTTGAGCCTGGTTTAAGTCATTGTCATTGTCGTTCAGTGGGGAGTGGCGGGGGGAGGGGAGGGGCCTCCAGATTCCAGCTGCCTTAACTCTACGAATTCCTTTACAAAAGGTCATATCTTGACCCGGTGCCACCCTGCTGTGCCTATTCAACCACAGTGACCACTTAATGGCATTGAATTGTACATATCTCATTTCACAGCTTCCTGGCCACACGGGCATTGTTTACAGTTTTATACCAGTTAAAAAGCTAACAGTCTCCCTGGGATAATCCACAGTCTAACGACTTTAAAATAAAGGGTCTCAACAGGTCAGGACTTGTTCAGATATTTAGCTAACATCATGCGTTGTGGTTATGTTACATACAGAATACTATTTTAACCGTTATACTGAAGGGAATGACAACTCACTTCTAACAGTCCTATCATAAAATAAACTCAATCCTACAGTTTTGTCCCAACAAGGACGCAGATATCTAGCTTTGTGTCTGGAAACAGCAGCCACTACTGCCCACTGTTGACTGATTGTGTCTGAAGCTGTTGGGTTTTAGCTAAACACAGGGCATTTCTTTTATTCGCTCATTCATGGGATGTGGGTGTCGCTGGCTCTGCCAGCATTTATTGCCATCCCTAATTGCCCTTGAGAAGGTGGTGCTGAGCTGTGTTCTTGAACCCCTGTAGTCCATATCTGGGGATGGTGATGGCATTGTCTGGGACACTGTAAGGTGTGATTCGATGAGTATGACTATGTTTTCTGCTGCTTGACTAGCCTGTGGGACAGCTCTCCCAACGTTGGCACAAGCCCCCAGATGTTAGTATGGAGGACCTTACAGGGTCGACAGGGCTGGGTTTGTCTTTGTTGTTTCTGGTGCCTAGATCGATGCTGGGTGGTCTGTCTGGTTTCATTGCTTTTCTTAGATTTTGTAGCCGTTTCGTACAACTGAGCAGCTTGCTAGGCCATTTCAGAATCAACCACATTGCTGTGAGTCTGGAATCACATGTAGGCCAGACCAGGTTAGGATGGCAGATTTCCTTCCCTAATGGACATTGGTGAACCAGATGTGTTTTTACAACAATTGACAATGAACACCATGAGAATAGATATTTTAATTCTAGAGTTTTATTCAAGATGATTAATGATGTCAGAGTATGTCTTGTTTTGAAATGCAAATAAACCAGAAATTCTCTAAGCAACAGTTTGTAAGACGTCAGGAATGTAAGAGATTTGGATTGTTTAATTGTCCTGTGGTTTCAAATGTGTATGTGACCAGGAAGAAAAGCTGCTATTGTTTGTGCTGAGAACAATCCTGAGGCATCTGTAACATCCACAAGTGGTGATGAAAATACTGAAGGAAATGTAAACACATGCTCACCATCAAGGCAGTCTCTCATATCATCATCTGAACAAAGAATTAGGCATCTCATTGGACAATTGTAGCTTACGGTGGATTTTGATAGGACAGTGTGATCTTGTCAGTGAAACATTCAGCCCACCTTGATATGAAAGGTGCAAAATCATTGGAAATAGTGATTCAATGATAAGGTCGAGGAGATTGGTCAGCGGCAGAACGATTAGCAGGGAGGGAAATGCTCACTGGGTTATCATGTATGCATGACTCTTTGCAACATGTTTGTGACTAATGGGTGTATTGTTCACCGGTACATTGTGAATGGGTATTTTGTATAATTGTTAACTAGTAGTATTCCTACTGAATCTAGTAGAGTCATTGGTGTTTAATTTGAGCTCTGAGTGCTGTCTCATTATTTCTTGTAATACTCATGATTGAACCATCGAGTAACCAATCAAAAAGATGACAGTTTATAAACAACAATTGTTTCGAAATGTGGACATGAGGCTTCACATTATCATTCCCAGGAATGTCGACCCAAAGACCTGTGTCCAGAGTTACGACCGAGACTAGTTAACGACCCTTATGAAAATCTCTGGAATACCATTCCTGCATCTTTGTTGTCCATCCATAATTATGCTTGACACTGATTGGCTTTCTAGACTATTTCATAGGACAGTTAAAAGTGAACCACATTGAGTTACATGGCGACCAGAACAGATAAGGATGGTAGATCACCTTCCCTAAAGGACATTAGTGAACCAGATAGATTGTTATAAAAATCGATGATACTTTCATGGCAACATTCTTAAGTCCAACTTTCAATTCCAAATTTGTATTTATCAATTGAATATATTAAATCATTGAATTTTAAATTTCGCCAGCTGCTATGGTGGGATTTGAACCCAGGGCATTAGCCTGAGCCTCTGGATTACTAGTTCAGTGACATTACCACTATCCCACTGTCACTGCCTCTCTGCATCACATTCCTCCCTTAAGACACTACATAAAACCTTCCTCTTTGACCAAGCTGTTGGTCATCTGACCTCATATCTCCTGTTGTGGCTCTGTGTCATACTTTGCTTCATAATGCTCCTGTGGAGCTCTTGCGATGTTTTATTGCATAAAAGGCACGATATAAATATACGTTGTTGTTGTTGGCATTTACTAGACATGACTTGTCTTACCATATCCTTGCTGCTGGCCATTTGTTGTCCATGGTTTTTTTTCTTTTCTCAAGCAGCAAATACTTTTGTCCTGGGATGTGAACTCTAGAAATTTCCCCGTCAGTTTACTCCACCTCTCCTTTTTTAATCAGAGTGCAACATTGGCAACCCTCCAGTCCTCTGCCACGACTCCCATATCCAAGGTGTATTGGAAGATTCTGGCCTGTGCATCTGCTATTCTCATCTTTCCCTCCCTCAGCAATCCTCATACATCCTATTCAGACTGGGCAAATGCTATCGTTTATTGTGGTACAAAAGGTGTCCAAATGAAAAGGGTTAACTGAACTTGTTTGTTCAGTAACTGCAATTAATGTCAGTCTCCATGGACCCTAACTGTGTCACTGGAGGGTTTTCCTTTTCTATTAATAAGGGACTCTTTCAATGTGTTATCACATAGCGTCAAAGGGAACATCACGCTCAGCACTGACAGGGATCAGTGGCTCCAGAGAGAGGGAAGGGATAGATCAGAATCTGAGAACAATAGATTTGAATGTTACAACAATGGACAGGAGTTTATCCTCGGATCTTTACTATCTTTCTACATATTGGGATTGGTACTCATTAGAAGATCGGATCCTGTATGCACTTGTGATATTTCAACATATTTACTATCCCATCCTGGCTATTGTTGGTGTCCCTGGTAGGTCTCTCTATACAGCTATTATTTCTACAAACCATGTTTAATTGCAATACTGCTCCTGTAATTTACTCTGCCCTTCTTGCTGCTGCGACTGTTGCTGGTGAATCTCTACCTCCAGCTATTAGCTGTAAATCCATTGCTAATTGTATTGCAGTTCTTGTAAGTTCATCACTCATCTTCGGTCCTGTCTGTGCTCCTTGTAAGTCTCTATTTTCCGCTAGGAGATCTGCAAACCCTGTTTCACTGAAATGCTGTTCTGTAATGCAAATATTGGGAAGACTGAAGCCAGTGTCATTGGTCTTCATCACAAATTCCATCCCCTATCTGTGAAACATATACCCCACCCTGCCCGATATCTGAGGCTGAACCAGACTGTTCACAACCTCTGTATTCTATTTATACCTGAGCTGAGTTCATCTCCATATTCCCTACATCACCAATCCTGCCTATTACCACCTCTGTAATATCATCCATCTCCACCTCTGCCTCAGCCCTTCTGCTGCATAAACCCTCATCTGTGCCTTTATTCACTTGATTTTTCCAATTCTATCCTGGTCCCCCTGCAGGTTATAAACTTCTATAAACCACAGCCCATCCAGAAATCTGCTGCCTGTATTCTAACTCACACCAAATCCCGATCACCCATCACCCCTGTGCTCACTGATCTACATTGGCTCCCGGTCTGAAAGCACTTAATTTTAATAATCTCATTCTTGTGTTTGAATCCCTCCATGGCCTCGCCCCTCCAATTAGCCCCATTCCCCTGCCCATTCCCATATTCCAGCATTTCTTCCACCATCAAGTCTATTTCCATGTCCCCTTTTAAAGTGAATTTCCTTCCCTCACTATCTCTCCCTGGTGGTGATTTTCAGCTCTTACAGCAGCATTGTTGCCCACACTGTGGAAGCCTGGATCCAGAAAAGGGTCTGAACTGAGCTCCCAGCCACTTCTGGTGTGGCCTGCACACTGTCCCATGCTGTGCAGTACTCTAGCCCGGGTGTACATTGTGTGCACTAGGAGCATGAGGAGTTGTGGAAGGTCATGTCAAACTGCTATTCCGGCAGCTTTGATGCACGTCTTTGAAACGTGATCTGTGCATGTCCACTGACCGCCTGTGTTAGTCACTCTCAGCTGAACATACATTCAGCAGCACGAGGAACTCCCTCTAGTGTTATTTAAAAGGACCAGACATCCAACTTACAGGTGAGAGGCTTTTGACTTACTTCTGCTTTTGTAAAGTTGGAGGAGGTGTTGTGGATGGTTTTCTGGAGGTTGTGTTGTGAGCTGCTACAGACATTCAGGGAGGACAGAGGATTTGGTGTCCCAACTCTGGACGAGGTATGGGGACTGTAGTTACAGTGTCTCTGGGTCTGTAACATGACCAACAAATGGAGCAGAGGCTGCAGAGAGGGGAAGCTCTGTAACGATGGAGGAGGAGGGGACTCTGCTCTACCCACCCCTGGTTTTCCAAGAACACTTTTCCTACCTACATCTAACCCAGGAGTAGTGTGTGAGGTGACTCTGATTCAATACGGATGTGGTCACAGAGCTGTGTCACCTCCTGTCACATAACCTGGAGCCTCACACCAGGGTGAGGACGGAGCTGTCAGTGGCTGTTAAGGTCACAGTTTCATTGAACGTCTATGTATCTGGATCTTTCCAGGCAGGAGCAGGAGACATATCCAACATTCAGTCATAGACAGTGACAGAGTCAAAGTCACTTACTACACATAAGGAGTCCATTCGTCCCATCGAGACCATGCTGGTTCTCTGTGGATCAATCAAGTCAGTCTTACTCCCCCGCCCAATTCCCGTAGCCCTGCAAGTCCACTTCATTCAATCACCCATCCAGTTTCCTTTTGAAATTGGAAGGAAGGATCAAATTGGAAGGAAGTAAAGCTGGTAACAGGAGGTAGAAAAGTAGAAGGTGACATTCGAAGGGAGGCGAAACAAAGGTGAGCTTCAACTAGAATGCAGAATGTCAATAAGGCACGGTTATGGGCACTGTACCTGAATGTGCGCAGTATTTGGAACAGGGTAGATGATTTAAAGGCCCAAATAGAGGTACATGGGTATGATCTAATAGTCATAACGGAAACGTAGCTACAGAGTGACCAAGACTGAGAACTGAATATGCAGGCATATTCGACCTTTTGGAAGGACAGGCAACAAGGGAAACGACGTAATGTTGCGCTGATAATAAGGGATGGGACCAGTACATTAGTAAGGGAGGATCTCAGGTCTGCAGAACAAAATATGGAATCTGTTTGGGTGGAGCGAAGAAACTGAAAGGGCAGAAAACATTGGTAGGAGAGCTGTTTATAGGCCACCAAACAGTAGTGTTAGTGTGGGGCACAGCATTAATGCAGATGGGAGAATCATACAGGATGGGTAATGCAATAATCAGGGGTGAGTTAGATCTTCATATAGACTGGGTAACCTAATGAGAACAAATTTCATGGATAGCGAGTTTCTGGAGTGTGTTACGGATGGTTTTCTAGAGCAGTATGTTCAGGAACCGACTAGAAAACAGGCTATTTTAGATCTAGTATTATGTAATGTGACAGGGCTAATTATTAATTGTATTGTAAAATTACCTTTAGGGATGAATTACCATAATGTGATAGAATTTTACATTATGCTTGCAAGTACGTTCGTTCAATCTTAAGCCAGGGTGTTAAATTTGCACAAAGGAAATTATGAAGATATGAGGAGCAAATTGCCCGAGGTGGATTGGGAAACTACATTGAAAGGTATGATAGTACATAGTCAATCGATAGTCTTTAAAGAAAGATTATATAGCTTACAGCACCGATACATTGCTTGCAGGCACATAAACCCCAAAAGTAAAGGCAGTCACTGTGGATAACAAAGGAAGTTAAGGATTGTAGAAGATTAAAACTGCGGTTAGCACCGCAGCTTCACAGCTCCAGCAACCCGGGTTCAGTCCTGGGTATTGCCTATGTGGAGATTGCAAGTTCTACCTGTGACCGCGTGGGTTTCAGCGGGGTGCTTCAGTTTCCTCCCACAGCCAAAGACTTGCAGGTTGATAGGTAAATTGGCCATTGTAAATTGCTCCTAGTGTAGGTAGGTGGTAGAAGAATGGTGGGAATGTGGTGGGGAATATGGGATTAATGTCGGATTGGTATAAATGGGTGGTTGTTGTTCGCCACAGACTCGGTGGGCTGAAGGGCCTGTTCCAGTGCTGTATCTCTCTATGTCTCTATAAAAGGCCTATAAAGTTGCCATAAATCGGAGTAAACCTGAGAATTGGGAGGACTTTAGAATAGATCAAAGGAGGAAGAAGAAACTGATAAAGAAAGGGAGAATAGAATATGAAAGTTTGTTGGAAAAAATATGAAAACGGACTGTAAAAGCTTCCACAGGTACATAAAAAGGAAACGTTTGGCGAAGACAAATGTGGGTCCATCACAGGCAGTGTCAGTAGAATTTATAATGGGGAACAGAGAAATGGCAGAGAAGCTAAATGATTATTTTGTGTCAGTGGAATATATAAGAAATCTCCCAGAATGAGAGATCCAAATGATGGTCGGAATAAAAAATTGAAGGAAAATAAAAGCATAATACTATGGATGCTGGAAATCTGAAATAAAAACAAGAAATGCTGAAAACACTCAGCAGGTCTGATAGCATCTGTGTAGAGAGAAGCAGAGATAACGTGACCCTTCTTCAGAACTGCAATGAATTGAAGGAAATTAGTATTACTTAGAAGAAATTGAAGAAATTAATTGGGCTGAAGGTTGGTATGTCCCCAGGACCTGATACTCTACTTGCCAGAGTGTTGACGAGATAGCTATGGAAATGCATTGCTGATCATCTTCAAAGAATCTGCAGATTCCGGAGCGGTTCCTGCAGCTTGGAAGGTCGCAAATGTCACCCACTATTTAAGAGGGAGGGAGAGAGAAAACAGGGATTTACAAAGCTGTTAGCCTTTCATTAATCGTTGGGAACCTGCGAGAATCATTTCTAAAGGATGTGATAAATGGACTTGGATAACAATGATCTGATTGGGCACAGTTAACATGGATTTATGAATGGGAAATGATGTTTGACGAACCTGTTGGAGATTTTGAGGATGTTACTAACAGAATTGATAAAGGGGAGTTGGTGGACATGGTATACTTGTATTTTCAGAAGGTTTTTGATGAAGTCCACCAGAAGGAGCTTGCTTCGCAAAATTAAAACAAATGGGATAGGAGGTAGTATACTGGCATTTTCACGTTGGCATGGTGTGACTAGTGGGGTACTGCAAGGATCAGAGCTTGGCCTCAGCTGTTCACAATATGTATCGATGATTTGGATGTGGGGACCAAATGTAATATTTCCAAGTTTGTGCATGACACAAAATAAAACGAAACCAATAAAATTCAAGCAGGACTTGACACGGTAGATGCAGGAAGGATGTTCCCGATGGTGGGGAGTCCAGAACCAGGGGTCATAGTCTAAGGATACGGGGTAAAACTTTCAGGACTGACATGAGGAGAAATTTCTTCACCCAGAGAGTGGCGAGCCTGTGAAATTCTGTAATCACGCCCATATCCAAGGGGGATTGGAAGATTCTGGCCAGTGCCTCGGCTATTTCCACCATTCCTTCCCTCAGCAACCCTCATACATCCCATCCAGACTGGGTAAATGTTCAAATTTATTGCGGTACAAAAAGTGTTGGATTGAAAAGAGTTAACTGAATCTGCTAATTCCGTGACTGTACATAATGTCAGTCTCCATGGACCCTAATTGTGTTTTCCATCTTCTATTAATAAGGGGCTTCTTTCAATGTGTTATTCCATAGTGTCAGTGGGAACATCAGCCCCGGCACTTTCAGAGATCAGCTGCTCCAGAGAGATAGAGAGAGGATAGATCAGAATCTGAGAACAAAAGACTGGAATGTTACAACAATGGGTCAGAATCTGAGAACAATAGATTGGAATGTTACAACAATGGACAGATGTTTATCTTCGGAACTTTTCTCTCTTTCTACATATTATGATCGGTACTCATTAAACTCTCGTATCTATTTCGCACTGAAGATTATTCAATACGTTTACTATCCCATCCTGGCTATTATTGGGGTCCCTGGTAAGTCTCTCTATCTAGCTATTAATTCTAAAAACATGTTTAACTGCATTACTGTTCGTGTAATTTACTCTGTCCTTCTTGCTGCCGTTGTCTGCCTGGTGAGTATCTCCAGATATTAGCTCTATAAACCATTGTCAACTGTATTACAGTTCTTGTCATTTACTCTCTCATTTTATTTATTTAATAATAATTAACTAATTAGTGTTAGAAATGTCAGTTGGAGGGGTGAAGTGCTTCACCTGTGAGATGTGGGAAGCCCGTGACGCTTCCAGCGTTCTGGAGGACTACATCTGCAGGACGTGTACCCAGTTGCAGCTCCTCATAGACCGCATGGATGGGTTGGAGCGGCAACTGGATGCAGTTAGGAGCATGCAAGTGGCGGAAAACGTCATAGTGAGGAGTTTTAGAGAAGTGGTTACACCCAAGGTGCAGGGGATAGATGGGTGACCGCTAGAAGGGGCAGGCAGTCAGTGCAGGAATCTCCTGTGGCTATCCCCCTCTCTAACAAGTATACCGTTTTGGATACTGTTGGGGGGGATGGTCTATCAGGGGAAAACAGAAGCAGCCAGAGCAGTGGCACCACGGCTGGCACTGTTGTTCAGCATGGAGGGACAAAACACAGAAGAGCAATAGTTATCGGGGACTCTATAGTCAGGGGCACAGATCGGCGCTTCTGTGGACGTGAAAGAGAATCCAGGATGGTATGTTGCCTCCCTGGTGCCAGGGTCAAGGATGTCTCTGAATGGACAGGGGGAATTCTGAAGGGGGAGGGTGAACAGCCAGAGGTTGTGATACACATCGGTATCAACGACATAGGCAGGAAGAGTGATGAGGTCCTTCAGGGGGAGTTTAGGGAGTTAGGTAGAAAGTTAAAAAACAGGATCTCGAGGGTTGTAATCTCCGGATTACTCCCTGTGCCACATGCCAGTGAGGCTAGAAATAGGAAGACAGTGCAGCTAAACACGTGGCTGAGCAACTGGTGTAGAAGGGAGGGTTTCAGATATCTGGACCATTGGGATCTCTTCAGGAACAGATGGGACCTGGACAAGAAGGACGGGTTGCATCTAAACTGGAGGGGCACAAATATCCTGGCTGCGAGGTTTGCTAGCGTCACTCGGGAGGGTTTAAACTAATGTGGCAGGGGGGTGGTAACCAGAGCAGTAGGACAGCAAGTGAAATAAATGAAGGGGAACTAGTAAATAAGGCCAGTAAGACTAAGAGGAAGAGCAGGCAGGGAGATGTTGCGGAGAACAGCGGGACTGGTGGTGTGAAGTGCATTTGTTTCAATGCGAGAAGTATAACGGGTAAGGCAGATGAACTGAGAGCTTGGATTAGTACTTGGAACTATGATGTTTTTGCTATTACAGAGACTTGGTTGAGGGAAGGACAGGATTGGCAGCTAAATGTCCCAGGCTTCGGAAGCTTCAGAAGGGATAGAGGGGGATATAAAAGGGGTGGGGTAGTTGCATTACTGGTGAAGGAGAATATCCCAGCTGGACTGCGGGAGGACACCTCGGAGGGGTCATACAGCGAGGCAATATGGGTGGAGCTCAGGAATAGGAAGGGTCTAGTCACGATGTTGGGGCTTTACTGCAGGCCTCCCAACAGCCGGTGGGAGGTAGAGGAGCAGAAATGTGGACAAATTTTGGAAAGGTGTACAGGTAACAGGGTTGTAGTGGTGGGTGATTTTAACTTCCCCTGTATTGACTGGGACTCACTTAGTGTTAGGGGTTTGGATGGGGCAGTATTTGTAAGGAGCATCCAGGAGGGCTTCTTGAAACAATACGGAGATAGTCCAACAAGGGATGGGGCCGTACTGGACCTGGTATTGGGGAATGAGCCTGGCCAGGTGGTCTACGTTTCAGTAGGGGAGCATTTCGCGAACATTGACCATAATTCCATGAGTTTTAAGGTACTTGTGGATAAGGATAAGAGTAGTCCTCGGGTGACAGTGCTAAATTGGGGGAAGGCTAATTATAGCAATATTAGGCAGGAACTGAAGAATTTAGATTGGGGGCGGCTGTTTGATGGTAAATCAATATCTGACATGTGGGAGTCTTTCAAACGTCAGTTGATTAGAATCCAGGACCAGCATGTTCCTGTGAGGAAGAAGGATAAGTTTGGCAAGTTTCGGGAACTTTGGATAACGCGGGATATTGTGAGCCTCGTCAAAAAGAAAAAGGAAGCATTCATGAGGGCTGGAAGGCTGGGAACAGACGAATCCCTTGAGGAATATAAAGACAGTCGGAAGGAACTTAAGCAAGGAGTCAGGAGGGCTAAAAGGGGTCATGAAAAGTCATTGGCAAACAGGATTAAGGAAAATCCCATAGCTTTTTATACGTATATAAAGAGCAAGAGGGTAACCGGGGAAAGGGTTGGCCCACTCAAGGACCGAGAAGGGAATCTATGTGTGGAGCCAGAGGAAATGGTACTAAATGAGTACGTTGCATCAGTATTCACCAAAGAGAAGGACTTGGTACATGATGAGCCTAGGGAAGGGAGTGCAGATAGCCTCAGTCATCCCATTATCAAAAAGGAGGAGGTGTTGGGTGTCTTGCAAAACTTTAAGGTAGATAAGTCCCCAGGGCCTGATGAGATCTACCCCAGAATACTGAGGGAGGCAAGGGAAGAAATTGCAGGGGCCTTGACAGAAATATTTGCATCCTCATTGGCTCCAGGTGCGGTCCCAGAGGGCTGGAGAATAGCCAATGTTGTTCCTTTGTTTAAGAAGGTTAGCAAGGATAATCCAGGAAATTATAGGCCAGTGAGCCTTACGTTAGTGGTAGGGAAATTATTAGAGAGGATTCTTCGGGACAGGATTTACTCCCATTTGGAAACAAATGAACTTATTAGCGACAGGCAGCATGGTTCTGTGATGGGGAGGTCGTGTGTCACTAATTTGATTGAGTTTTTTGAGGAAGTGACAAAGATGATTGATGAAGGAAGGGCAGTGGATGTCATCTATATGGACTTCAGTAAAGCCTTTGACAAGGTCCCTCATGGCAGACTGGTACAAAAGGTGAAGTCATATGGGAACAGAGGGGAGATTGCAAGATGGATGCAGAACTGGCTCGGTCATAGAAGACAGAGGGTAGCAGTGGAATGGTGCTTTTCTGAATGGAGGGATGTGACTAATGGTGTTCCGCAGGGATCAGTGCTGGGGCCTTTGCTGTTTGTAGTATATATAAATGATTTGGAGGAAAATGTAGCTGGTCTGATTAGTAAGTTTGCGGACGACACAAAGTTTGGTGGAGTTGCGGATAGTCATGAGGATTGTGAGAATATACAGCAAGATATAGATCAGTTGGAGACTTGGGAGGAGAAATGACAGATGGAGTTTAATTCGGACAAATGTGAGGTAATGCATTTTGGAAGGTCTAATCCAGGTGGGAGGTTTGCAGTAAATGGCAGAACCCTTAGGAGTACTGACAGGCAGAGAGATCTGGGCGTCCAGGTCCACAGATCATTGAAAGTGGCAACGCAGGTGGATAAGGTAGTCAAGAAGGCATACGGCATGCTTATCTTCATGGGTCGGGGCGTAGAGTATAAAAATTGGCAAGTCATGCTGCAGCTATACAGAACTTTAGTTAGGCCACACTTAGAATATTGCGTGCAATTCTGGTCGCCACACTACCAGAAGGATGTGGAGGCTTTGGAGAGGGTACAGAGGAGGTTTACCAGAATGTTGCCTCGTCTGGAGGGCATTAGCTAGAAGCAGAGGTTGGATAAACTCGGATTGTTTTCACAGGAACGACGGAGGTGGAGGGGCGACATGATAGAGGTTTACAAAGTTATAAGCGGCATGGACAGAGTGGATAGTCAGAAGCTTTTTCCCAGGGTGGAAGAGTCAGTTACTAGGGGACATAGGTTTAAGGAGAGAGGGGCAAAG
Organism: Heterodontus francisci; assembly: GCF_036365525.1. Taxonomy (NCBI): domain Eukaryota; kingdom Metazoa; phylum Chordata; class Chondrichthyes; order Heterodontiformes; family Heterodontidae; genus Heterodontus; species Heterodontus francisci. Next base: position 3,032,580 of record NW_027141936.1, read on the forward strand.
TTTAGAGGGGATGTGAGAGGCAAGCTCTTTACACAGAGGGTGGTGAGTGCCTGGAACGTGTTGCCGGGGGAGGTGGTGGAAGCGGATACCATAGAGATGTTTAAGAGGCATCTTGACAAATACATGAATAGGATGGGAATAGAGGGGTACGGACCCCGGAAGTGCAGACGGTGTTAGGTTCGGCAGGCATCAAGATCGGCGCAGGCTTGGAGGGCCGAATGGCCTGTTCCTGTGCTGTACTTTTCTTTGTTCTTTGTTCTTGTTCTTTGCTGCTGTTGCTGTCTCTATTTCAGGCTCGGAGATCTGTAAACCCTGTTTCACTGAAATACTGTTCTGTTATGTAAATTTTGGGAAGACTGAAGCCAGTGTCATTGGTCTCCATCACAAACTCCATCCCCTATCTGGGAAGCACATACTCCACCCTGCCCAATATCTGAGGCTCAACCGGACAGTTTACAACTTCTGAGTTATATTTAAACCTGAGCTGAGTTCATCTTCATATTCTCTCCATCACCAACCCTGCCTAATACCACCTCTGTGATTTCACCCATCTCCACCTCTGCCTCAGCCCATCTGCTGCGTAAACCCTCATCCGCATCACTGATAAATCCACACTTGACTATTCCAATTCCATCTTGGTCACCCTTCTCGTTATAAACCTCCATAAACCACAGCCCATCCAGAACTCTGCTGCCTGTATTTTAACTCATTCCAAATCCCGATCACCCATCACCCCTGTGCTCACTGATCTACATTGGCTACCGGTCTGGCAGCACCTTAATTTTAATATTCTCATTCTTATGTTTGAATCTCTCCATGGCCTCAGCCCTCCATTTATTCATTTTCCCCTCTCCAATTCATATATTCCTGCAAATCTTTCGACTTCACTCTTTTTTCAGTTCTCCTTGTAAAGTGAATTTCTTTATCTGTATGTGTCCCGAGACAGGATTATAGACTCCGCAGCAAGACTGCTGCTGACGGTACAGAAGCTGGGATTCATAAAGAGATGTGAATCGCACAGCCGGCCACTTCCAGTGCGGTCTGCACAATATCCCATGCTGGACGGGGCTCCAGCCCAGTCGTATCATCTATGTGCTGTTCGCGTGGTCTTCACAGCCGGCCACTTCTACTGTGGCCTGCACACTGTCCCAAGCTGGGCAGAGCTCTAGCTCAATTGTACCTTGTATGTGTTGTTCCTTTGAGGGAGGATTTGAAAGTGATGTCAATGTACCATAGCAGCAGCTTTGATGTACTTCTCTGAAACTTGGTCTGTGCATGTCCACTGACCGCCTGTGTTAGTCACTCACAGCTGAAAATACATTCAGCAGCAGGAGGAACCCCCTCTAGTGTTATTTAAAAGGACCAGGCATCCAACATACAGGTGAGGGGCTTTTGACTTACTTCTGCTATTGTAAAGTTAGTGGAGGTGCTGTGGATGGTTTTCTGGAGGTTGTGTTGGGAGCTGCTGCAGACATTCAGGGAGGACAGAAGATTTGGTGACCCAACTCTGGAAGAGGTATTGGGACTGTGGTTACAGTGTCCCTGGGTCTGTCACATGACCAACAAATGGAGCAGAGGCTGCAGAGAGGGAAGCTCTGTAAATATAGAGGAGCAGGGGGCTCTGCCCTACCCACCCCGGGTGTTCCAAGAGCTCTTTTCCTACCTACACTTAACCCAGGAGCAGTGTGTGAGGTGACTCTGATTCAATAAGGAGGTGGTCACAGAGCTGTGTCACCTCCTGTAACACAACCTGGAGCCTCACACCAGGGTGAAGACGGAGCTGTCAGTGGCCGTTCAGGTCACAGTTTAATTGAACTTCTATGTATCTGGATGGTTCCAGGCAGGAGCAGGTGACATATCCAACATAGAGTGGTAGAAATCGATGGAGTCATTTACAACACTGAAGGAGGCCATTCAGCCACTCTATGCCGGCTCTCTGTGGAACAATCCAGTCAGTTCCACTCCCCCGCTCAATTCCCGTATCCCTGCAAGTTCATTTCCTTCAGGTGTCCATCCAGTTTCCTTTTGAAATCATTGATTGTCTTGGCTTCCACCACCCTCATGCGTAGCGAGTTCCAGCTCATTACCATCCACTGTGTAAAAAGGTTCTTCCTCATATTCCCCCTGTATCTCTTTCCCGAAACCTTCCATCTGTGTCCCCTAGTCCTTGTTTCATCAGTTAATGGGAACAGTTTTTCCTTGTCTATCTTTTCTAAGTCTATCATAATCATGTACACCTCTATCAAATCTCTCTCAATCTCCTTTACACCAGGGAGAACAACTCCATCTTCTCCGAACTCACTTTGTAACTAAACTCCCATCCCTGGAATCATTCTGGTAAATCTCCTCTGCACCCTTTCAGGGACTGTCACATCCTTCCTACAGTGTGGTGACCAGAACTGTACACAGTTCTCTAGTTGGGGTCCAACCAAAGCTTTATGAAGTTTCTGCATATCTTCCCTTATTTTGTATCTTTGCCTCCAATGATGAAGCCCAAGATCTGATATGATTGACTAAGCACCCTCCTAATATGTCCTCGCACCTTCAAAGATCAATGCATATGGAGCCCCAGGTCCCTCTGTTCCTGCACAATCTTTAGAACTGTGTCATTATGTCTATATTGCCTTCCTCGTCCATCTGATAAAATGCATCACCTCACACTCCTCTGTATTAACTTCTACCTGCCACTTCTCTGTCCATTCTGCTAGCCGATCTACATCATGTTGTAGGTGGTTTGTGACATCCTCACTGTTTACCACGCCTCCAAGATTGCAATCATCAGAAAAAAATGTAAATTCTACTCATTATTCCAAGATCTTTGTCATTTATATATAGCAAAGAAAAAGCACAGTGTTCCTCGCACTGACCATTCGGGAACTTCACTGTCTACCATCCTCCAGTCTGAAAAACAACCATTTAACACATTTCTCTTTTTTCTGTCATTTGGACAATTTTTGATCCAAATGGATGCTATTCCTGAGCTTCAATTTTGTTAACCAAGCTTTTGTGTGGTTGTTCATCAAACAATTTCATAAAATCCATGCATACAACATCCACCACATTCCCTTCATCAACCTTCTCAGATCATCGAAATAAATTCAATTAGTTCAGTCAAGCATGATCTGCCTTTTTAGAAATCCGTGCTGACAATCCTTAAATAACTCAAACCTCTCCAAGTGTGTGTTGATTTTTCCCTGATAATTGCTTCTAAAACTTAACTCACCAATTATGTTAAACTAACTGACCAGTAGTTACGAGGCCTGTGTGTTGTCCATTGATAATTCAGGGAGGTGAGGGTGACCATCTATGTCATCATTTTCTTCCTCAGCAGGGAGAAGCAGGATGAGTGATCCCGTGGCTTTGTCAGGATAGCGGGATTCCTAATGGTGTAGGTAGCTCTGCGGGGCCCCCATGTCAACGGGGAGAGGTACAGGAACCTAAAGCACTCTCATTCCATTAATGGACAGTTGGTGTGTGTGCCTGCCCAGTACATCATGTTGGTGAATGTCCACTATCCTGGCAGCAGCAAGGATACCTTCAATTTGAAGCAGTCAGTCGGTCCCAATACTCCGGGGCTCCTTGCAGAACCAGAATATGGCTTCTCGGAGGCAAAGGAAACTCCTCTAGACACAGCTCATGTTTCTACACCCCCAAACCACATCCCACCACCAACCAACCTCACAAAATTAACATGGGTATAATGTGAGCAATGGAATCACCAGGAACATGGTGGAACAGACCATCAATGTGATGAAGCAATGCTTCCGATGTCTGAACCGCCCAGGTGGAGTCCTCCAGTGCACACTGAAGCAGGTGTCCAAGTTCATGGTGTTCTTTTGCATCCTTCATATCATCACCATCATGAGGACACAGGCATTGGCACCAGGAATCCGGAGGCGACCTCAGGAGGAGGAGACAGGGAGGATATTTCCTGTATGCCTTCCAGCCGGACAGGTTGTCGGAGAGTCCCTGCTAAGATACCGGTTCCCATACAACAACTTCTCTTTCCCGCCATGGATCCCCCATTCTCCACCATTACACCCATCTGAGATGCCCCATCACAGTGTTTTTTCAGCACAGATGGAATTATTCAGCCAGTCGTGTCTGCACCGGCTCTCCGAATGCACAATTCACCTAATCCCATTCCCTGTCTTCTTCCCGGAACCCTGCACGTTCTTCCTTCTCATATACCAGTTTATTCAGCTTTAGCATGTTCATAGATGTGGTCACCACACTGCTGAAGAGCATGCAGGGAGAGTGGGAATGGGTGATCAGCAGCCATTCAAAAATTATCAGGCAGGTAGTGCCGGAGACGCCTGAGTGCATCTCACTCTCCAACAGGTATTCAGTTCTGTATACTGAGGGAAGTGATGCTTCTCCTGGGGAGTGCAGCCACAGCAAGTCCATGTCAACATGGGTGGCTAAGCTGCAGAGCGGCATACAGGGATGACTGGAAGAATCATAGTGATAGGTAAGTCAATAGTCAGGGGAACAGACTGGCGTTTCTGTGGCCACAGACGTGAATCGAGGATGGTGTGTTGTCTCCCAGGTGCCAGGGTCAAGGATGTCACTCAGCGACTGCAGAGCATCTTGAAGGAGGAGGGGAACAGCCAGAAGTCGTGGTCCACATGGGAACCAACGACATAGGTAGAAAGAGGGATGTGGTCTTGCAGTCAGAATTTAGGGAGCTAGGGAAGAAATTAGCAAGCAGGACCTCAAACATAGTCAAAAAGTAGAATTCGCAAGATTACTCCCAGTGCCAGGTGCAACTTAGTATAGAAATGGAAAGATAAGGCAGACGAATGTGTGGCTGGAAAGATGATGCAGGAGGGAGGGATTCATATTCCTGTGATACTGGGACCGGCTCTGGGGGAGATTGGACCTTTACAGGCCGGACGGGTTGCACGTGAACAGAGCCAGGACTGGGCTCCTTGCGGAACGTTTTGCTAGTATTGTTGGGGAGGGTTTAAACTAGTTTAGCAGGGAGGTGCGGGACCTGAGGGTAGACTCAGCTGGGACAAAATCAGAAATGAAAATGGAAGGTGGCAAATTAATGGATGAGTCTGGAAGACAGAGGAAATGAGGGTGAGAAAATGAAAAAAAGGTTTGGCAGTGCTCAAGAGTATCTATTTCAATATATGGAGTGTTGCAAATAAAGCAGATGAGCGGAGGGCAAAGATAGACATGTGGCAGTATGATATCATAGTTATTACAGAAACATAGCTTAAGGTGGGACAGGAATGGCAACTCAACGTTCCTGGTTACCGGGTTTTCAGACGCAATAGGGAGGGGGTTAAGAAAGGAGAGGATTGGCAATTCTGGTCAAGGAATCTTTTGCAGCTGTGAGGAGGGATGATATGTTGGAAGGTTCATCAAGTGAGGCCATATGGATTCAGCTGAGGAACCACTGCTGGGACTGTGATCTCGACAGCCAAATAGTCAGAGGTTAATCGAGGAGCAGATACGTAGGCAAGTCTCTGAGAAGTGCAAGAACAATAGGGCAGTAACAGTAGGGTATTTTAATCACCCCGATGTTAACGAGGATAATTTTAGTATGAAAAGAATTGAGGGAGCAGAATTCTTGAGGTGCATTCAGGACAACATTTTTGTCCAGCATGCAGAAAGTCCAACAGGAGAGGGTGCAGTTTTAGACTTTGTTTTAGGAAATGACGATGGGCAGGTGTATGGAATGTCAGGGGAGAGCATTTTGGTGGGAGTGATCATAATTCAGTCAGTTATAACATAACTATGGAAACGTACAGACATAGAATAGGAGTTAGAGTTCTCAATTGGTGCAAGGCCAATTTTACTAAACCGAGGAGCGAAAGTGGACTGGAAACAGCGACTTGAAGGTAAATCAGTCTCAGAGCACTGGGAGGCATTCAAAGTGGAGATTCAAGAGGTTCAGGGTAAACATGTTCCCACAAAGAAAAAGGGTGAGGCGGCCAAATCTCGAGTCCCATGGATGTCAAGGATCCTATATGGTAAGATAAGACAGAAAAGGAAAGCATACATCCGACACTGAGAACTCAATACTACAGAAAGTTGAGAGGAGTTCAGAAAGTTGAAACACGAAAGAGGTGAGTTTATTATACTTAACAATATAAAACACATCCACACGAGAATCACACAGAAATAGATTACAGAGTGAGAAGTAAATTATTGGGTGGATTGGAGTCCAGAATAAATATAAAAATAAAATACTCATTCTGTGAGGTTGGACGATTCGGAGGTCTTCTGGCTGAAGTTGTATTCTTGAAGTCTTTGGCTATTTGAAGTGTCCTTTGTGGCTGGCCCACATGGCTCAGGGATTTCTTGGAGGCAGACTTGTAGGTGTCTTCCTTTCCCTGATGTCTCTGTCTGTAGTAATATATAGACTTGGAGGGACCGCAGTCGGATGTGGTTTTCAAACTTGTGATGTTATCTGAAGAGAAAGAAGGGACACAACCCTTCTGCTTCTGCACAATTTGAAACACTGGCTTGTCTGTCTTTGTCCAGCGGAAACTAACAGCTTTCACAGAGATGTGCAGACGGTCTCATGACTGCCTCATTGTATTCTCTAGACCCTTATAATGAGATTCAAGGTTGGAAACTTGTATCTCCCCAGGGTTCAGGATACCAGTATTTACACTTGGAGGAGTTTGCTCTTTCAAAGTCCGTGTGTCAGGGTGGCCTTGTATGCAATGTTAATGATTGTAAGCTTAGGTAATTCAATCGCTGGAACAAGCCAGTGATTTGGGTCCAGGCTCATCAGACGTGTCTCCTGTTGTAGGCCTTGGAATGTGAAAAAGTATTTCAGATGCCAATTGCGGTGGCCATCTTGGCTGCCTGTTTTTTCAAGTTTAACTGTCGGATTTTTCCATTAAATATTTAGTGTAAGTTTCCAATCTATGAATTAAAATTCATCATTTGGCATATTGTGTTACCTTGACACTGCAAATGTGATAATAGGAGCATTTCATTGCAGAATTGTGGGAAGAAATAGATGGAAACACACATTTATTCCCAATAATCACTTCTCAAATTCACACATTAACCTTAGAATTACTGCAGCTGACATTTTCTGTTACAGTTGTGCTGATTTAATTGAGTTGGAGTTTTTTTCTGGGATGGTTATGTGTCGGGTTCGACCCTGGACAAAGTATCAACAGCTACTATATATTTTTTTCTCTCTCCTGCAATGAAGCGTTAACCATTCAGGTTCCTGCACCTTGATAATCTTTCTCCCTAAACCGACAGTGAGTAATAAGTAGTTTCTTTAACCCCAGTGAGGTGGCTGAGATTTCCTCTGGGCCTTTGTTCTTACTGAGTTCTGCTTTGAAATTGTTGGGTTTGATTAGATTTGGGTTTGGGATCTGATCATTGGGTTCTTCAGTGGGTAGATCCACACTGAGCACACTTTTAGCTTTCTGGTGAGGTACACAAGTGCTGGTTACTTGAGGGTATTTTCCCTTCACTTTTCCCTTTACTATGGGGAGGATCCTTTTTTCTAATCTGCCCTATATTCTCTGGGATATTAGTGTTCGCAGATGTCTGTCCAGCTTTCACTGCACTCTCCTGCGGCACTTCGACTAAGTAAGGCATCACCCTCACCATTGGCTTGCATGTTTGGGACCTTTCCTTGCCATTGCATGTTTATATAAATGCTGTTTGCCTATTTAGGGTGCCTCTTGGACCTGCATTTAAGGAGGAGAGTGTAGGGATTAATTTATCTAACATTTCAGGGTTGACTAATCGGAGAATCGGAAATTCCAGTTGGTATTCCTCCTGGCCCTCCTCTAACCTGTCCTCACGATTCTTTTCAATCCTTCCCTCCTGACTGTCTGTCAGATCTGTAGTTGTCTGTCCCCTCCACACCCTTTACTTTTTTTTTCCTTTGGTCTGGGGTGTCAATTAAATAATTCACCTGACTGTTCCTTTTGCCACTCGATATGGACCACTGAACCGGGATTTCAGGGATTCCCCCTGCATTGGGAGTAGTAACAATACATGGTCTCTGGGCTGAAATGTTCTAACCTTGACATTTCTTTATGTTTACATTTTCACAGCTGCCTGGGAGATCTGTAGGTGTTCCTGAGCCATTGCACAGGCTCCCCTGAGCCGCTCCCAGAGCATGGAAATGTAGTCTAACACGGAAGACTCATTCCTCTTTCCCAAAAACTTCTCCTTGATTAGTTTAAGAGAACCTCCCACCTCGTGTCCAAAAACTAATTCAAAGAGACGAGAGCCAGTGGAATCATTGGTTAAGTCCCTGATAGGCAACAGGAGAAATCCCAGCCCTCTGTCCCAGTCATGGGGTTTCTCATAGCAGTATGGCCTGATCATTGTTTTTAGGTTCTGGTGGTACCGCTCCAAAGCCCCTTGTGACTGTGGTTGGTAAGCCTTGGACTTTATTTGGGTTATGTCCAGATTACCCATGACCGTTTCAAAAAGATTAGACATAAAATGCTTACCCTGGTCCATCTGGATCTCAGCAGGCAGCCCATATCGGGTAAAGTATTGGGTTAGCCCCTCCACAACTACCTTGGCAGAGATAGTTGTTCCGGAGAATGGTCTCTCGGAATCGGGTCACCACATCCAAAATGGTGAGAAGATACTGGTAATCCATCTATTGTTTTCAGCGGTTGTCCTGCACAATCCACCAACACTCTGCTGAAGGGTTCCCCAAAAGCTGGTATGGGAATTAGGGGTGTAGGTTTAACTGCAAATTGAGGCTTCCCCACAACCTGGTACGTGTGACCAGTTTTACAGAACTCCACCACATCTTTGTGGAGTTGTGGCCAGTCAAAATGCTGTCTTATGTGGTCTTCGATTTTTCATACACCGACATGTACAGCCATTGGAAGTTCGTGGGCCATTCTTAATATTTCTTCAAGTGGACCTCAGCGGCACCACTATCTGGTGAACCACTGTCCACTCTTCATATGCAGGACTGCGAGGAGGTCTCCACTTCCTCATCAGCACCTCATTCTTTAAATAGTAGCACTCTGAAACTCCCTCTGCTTCAGTTTTGGTTTGGACAGTCTGTGATATATTTTTAACACTGGGTCCTGTTGCTGAGCCTCAACTAAGGAAGATCTGTTTAACACATCCTTTGGGTCCATTACCTTCCGAAAGAAGGTTTCAGACAACCAGCCAGTAGAATAATCCATCTGCAGTGTCAGTTCAAAGGATTGTTTGGCCATGGACCGAGTCACCACACAATCAGGGAGAATGTCAGGGACCTTCCCCTGTAACTGCTCTTTCTCCCTGACCTCTTTTGATTTCTCGAGAACTACTTGGGAAGCTGCACCTTTTCCCCTGTCAGATTATTACCTGGGAGTAGGTCGACCCATCCACCGGTAAACTAGGTACAATCCCCATGGTTAGCGGTCCTGAAACTAGGTCACACTCCAACTGCACCCGATATAAAAGTATGGACATATACCATCTTCCGATACCATTCACTAACACTCGAGCATTCACTGCACGCTCGGAGGAAGGTCATGACTTTTCCCAGCAGAAGGGATTGGGTGGCCGCTCTATCCCTCAGTCTGACTACGGGCTTGCTTGCCTCATTGGAGGAGTGTGGGAGCACTTTTTCTTGGGATACAAATTCCAGGTAACTCTCGGTGATTTTGTTAAGTTTTCCCGCACTCTCTGTGGTAGGTGTACTGGGTCTGACTGCCGCAGTTAGAGGCACAGCCTGATCTGCCGTGCTTTCCATCGGGGCCCGTTTTCCTGCACTGATCTAGTGGACTCTGATTAATCCTACAGGTTTTCCCCGTCATTTCCATCATTCAGCTCGATGGTGATCTGCCTTATTACAGTGGAAACATACAGATCGTCGGCCATTACTCCAGCTCTCAGTACCGTCCTATTTGGCTTGAGGATGGGCCCTCGTGTGTCCAGCTTTTCCTTCTAGCCCATGGCTAGCCGGGATCCAATCATCCTCCTTTTATTCTCTGGTATTCGGGGATACAAGGGACGTGTTTCCCTTTGGTGTTAAGGCCTTGTGTACAAGAGGAAATTCATCAGCCTGCAAAGCAACCAGCCTGGCTCTTTGAACCTCTTGCCCCTCTTTGTGGGTTTTAATGGGAGGGAGAGCGAGTTTTTGAACTCCTCGGGAACGATCTGAGGTTTACATATGTGGGCTCTATCTTGAGTGTCAATATCTACTGGTCAAAAGAAAACATAAAAACAGACTGTAAAATCTTCTAGAGATACATAAAAAGGAAACGTTTGGTTAAGACAAATGTGGGTCCATTGCGGCAAAGTCAGGAGAATTTATAATGGGGAACAGAGAAATGGCAGAGAAGCTAAATGATTATCTTGTGTCTGTCCTAAATGAGGGAGATACACGAAATCTCCCAGAATTAGAGATCCAAGGGACTCGGGAGAATGAGGACGTGAAGGAAATTAGTATTAGTAAGAAAGTTGCATTGGAGAAAATAATGGGGCTGAAGGTTGACAAGGCCCCAGGATATGATATCCTGCATCTCAGAGTGTTGAAAGAGATAACTATGGAGATAGTGGGTTCATTGATGATCATCTTTCAAAATTCTAGAGTCCACAGCGGTTCCTGCAGATTGGAAGGTAGCAAATGTCACTCCACTATTTACGAAGGGAGGGAGAGAGAAAACCGGAAATTAAGGATCTGTTAGCCTTACATCAGTCGTTGGTAAAAATCTGGAATCTATTCCAAAGGATGTGATAAATGGACACTTGGATAATAATGATCTGTTTGGGCATAGTCAACATGGATTTATGAATGGGAAATCATTCTTGACGAACCTGTTGGAGTTTTTATTGAGGATGTTACTAACCGAATTGGTAAAGGGGAGTCGGTAGACGTGGTATGCTTGGATTTTCCGAAGGCTTTCGATAAAGTCTCCCACAAGAGATCGGTTAACAAAATTAAAGCACATGGAATAGGAGATAATATATGTGTATGCTTTAAGGATTGGTTAACAGGCAGAAAGCAGAGAGTAGGAATAAATGGCGCATTCTTGCGTTAGCCAGCTGCGACTAGTGGGGTGCTGCAGGGATCAGTGCTTGGGCCCAAGCTGTTTACAATATATATCAATGATTTGGATATGAGGACAAACGTAATATTTCCAAGTTCACAGATGATACCAAAATAAGTGCGAATGCATGCTGTGAGGAATATGCAAAGCGGTTTCAAGGGAATTTGGACAGACTTAGTGAGTGGGCAAGAACATGGCAGAGGCAATATAAAGTGGACAAATGTGAGGTTATCCACTTTGGTAGGAGGAACAGATGCGCAGAGCATTTCTTAAATGGTAAGAGATTAGAAAGTGTAGATGTACAAAGGGATCTGGGTGTCCTTGTCAATAAGTCACTGAAAGCTAACATGCAGGTGCAGCAAGCAATTAGGAAGGCTAATGGTCTGTTAGCCTTTATCACAAGAGGACTTGTGTACAAGAGTAGTGAAGCCTTGCTTCAATTGTATAGAACCTTGGTTTGACCACACCTGGAGTGCTGTGTGCAGTTTTGGTCCCCTTACCTCAGGAAGGATATTATTGCCATAGAGGGAGTGCAATGAAGATTCACCAGACTTGTTCCTGGGATGGCGGGACTGTCCTGTGAAGAGAGAGTGGGGAAACTGGGCCTGTATTCTCTCGAGTTTCAAAGAACGAGAGGTCATAGAACATAGAACAGTACAGCACAGTACAGGCCCTTCGACCCACGGTGTTGTGCCGAACCTTTAATCTACTCAAGATCTAAGTAACTACCGACGCTTCATTCTACTATCGTCCATGTACCTAGCCAAGAGTCGCTTAAATGCCACTAATGTATCTGCTTCTACTACCACCGCTAGCAGCGCATTCCACACACCCACCATGATCTCATTGAAACATACATTATACTGAAACGGCTAGACCGGGTAGATGCTGGTAAAATGTTTCCTCTGGTTGGGGAGTCTAGAACCAGCAGACACAATTTTAAAATAACAGAGAAGCCACTTAGGACAGGGATGAGGGGAAATTTCTTCACTCAGAAGGTTGTGATCTTTGGAATTCTCTACCCCAGAGGGCTGTGGAATCTCAGTCATTGTGTATGTTTAAAGTGGAGATTGACAGTTTTCTAAATACCAGTGACATAATAGGATATGGGGATAGTGAGGGAAAAAGGCATTGAAGTGGATGATCAGCAATTATGATATTGAATGGCGGGCCAGGCTCGATGGGCTGAATGGCCTACTCCAGCTCTTATGTTCCGAAGCTGCTTACCTCTTTCAAACTCGAGGTAAGTTTAGTCAAGCCGATTTCGAAGGGTTCAGAATTTTTGCTGGTACACCTCTGGTACTATCTCGTATGTACCCAGGATAGCATTTTTAGTCATCACAAAATCTGATGAACTTTCATCTGGCAACAGTGAATAAACCTCATGGGCTTTTCCTGTTATTTTATTTTGCAAAAACAGTGTCCATCTCTCTGCGGGCTATTTCAGCTGCTTTGCAAGTTTTTCAAAAGTGACAAAATATTCTGCCATCCTCCTCATTGAACTTTCTCATGAACTGGGAGAACTTTAAGAGCTCGGCGCATGGTTCTGATCTCGGGGTAGCTCCCTCACTAGCTGTGCCTTCACTGGGCGTATTGGGTCTTCTCTAGTTGTTTGAGCCACCTCAACTCCCTTTCTTCATTCTCCTTCTGGAATACTCTTACTTTTTCCCTTTCACTTTGCTCTTTCTCGCCCTCTCTGGAATTCTAATTCTCGTCTCTTCTGTTCTAGTTTTACCATAGCTAACATTACTCTATCTGTTAGTAATTCTAACCCTGTGTGAGTCTTCAGCTTCAAGTGAAAAATGGTTGCACACGGGTCTTAGGATTTCGGGTTTCCGAGCTTTTGGACGGAGAGTAACCCCTAACTGTCCAGCCACATTACTCAACTTTCCACAGATGCTGCCAGACCTGCTGAGTGAATCCAGCATTTCTTGTTTTTGTTTCAGATTTCCAGCATCCGCAGTATTTTGCTTTTAATTTGTTACTCAACTTTTCAACTGATAGGATGTTAACCTGTACCGAGTTACTTTACTCTGTATGTAACTCCTTTATTGCAAATGGAACTCCTTTATTCAAAAAGACAGGGAGACAGAAAGCAGGAAGCTCCAGGCTAGTTAGCTTTATATCTGTCTTGCAGAAAATGTGAGACGTTATTATTAAAGACGTAATAGCAGACAGATAATCAGGCAGAGTCAACATGGTTTTCTGAAAAGGAAATCATGTTTAACAAAAGTTATTCGATTTCTTTGAAGAAGTAGCATGTGCTGTGGAGAAAGGGAACCAGGTGGATGTACTGTACTTAGAGTTCAAGAATGCATTTGATAAGGTGTCACATCAAACGGTATTGCTCATGGTGTAGGGGGTAACATATTGGCATGGATAGAAGATTTGCTAGCTCACAGGAAACAGAAGGTAGGCATAAATGGGTAATGTTCTGGTTGGCAAGGTGAAATGATTGGTGTGACACAGGAATCAATGTTGGGGCCTCAACATTTTACAATTTATAGAAATGACTTGGATGAATGGACCAAAGGTATAGTTGCTAAAATTGCTGATGACACAAAGTTAGGCAGTAAAGTAAGTTGTGAAGAGGACATCAGGAGGTTAAAAATGGAATATAGATATGTGAAGTCAGTGGGCAAAGATCTGGCAAATGGACTACAATGTGGAAAAATGTGAAATTGTCCATTTTGGCAGGAAGAATAAAAAAGAATCATATTATCTAAATGGTGAGAGATTGCAGAGCTCTGAGATGCAGAGGGATCTGGGTGTTCTACTGCATGAATCGCAAGAGGTTAGTATGCAGGAACAGCACGTTATTAGGAAAGCTAATAGAATGTTATTGATTATCATGAGGGGAATTGAATACAGAAGTAGGGAGATTATGCTTTAGCTGTCCAGGGCATTGGTGAGACCACATCTGGAGTACTGTGTACAGTACTGGTCTCCTTATTTAAGGAATGATGTAACTGCATTGTAAGCAGTTCAGAAAAGGTTGACGAGACTAATACTTGGATTGGGTGGATTGTCTTAGGAGGAAGGATTGGACAGGCTAGGATTGTATCCGCTGCAGTTTAGAAGAGTAAGAGGCGACTTGACTGGAACATATACGATCATGAGGGGTCTTGACAGGGTGCATGTGGAAAAGGATGTTACCCATTGTGAGAGAATCTAGAGCTAGGGGTCACTATTTAAAAATAAGGGGTCGCCCATTTAAAACAGGAAAGAGGAGAATTTCTTTCTGTCAAAGGGTTGTGAGATTTTGGAATTCTCTTCCTCAAAAGGCAGTAGAAGCAGAGTCTTTAAATATTTTAAAGCAGAGGTAGATAGATTTTTGATAAACAAGGGGGTAACAGGTTATCGGAGGTAGGTGAGAAGTTAAAGTTGAGGTTAAAATCTGATTAGCGATGATCTTATTAAATGGCAAGGCAGGCTTGAGGGGCCGAGTGGCCTACTCCTGCTCTTAATTCGTATGTTCACGTGTTCGTTTGCGCTGGCTTCGGAGGGTACTGGCTTCGAATGTGGATATTTTAGTGCTCTAGCAGTGGAAACACAATAAAACTGCTTTGAAATTTGTAATTGTTTTCTCAGGATCAGTTGTTTTTGCCACTTCTCTGGCCAAAGGAGGGGTACCAGAGGACTGGTGGACAGCGAATGTGGTACCATATTCAAGAAGGGTAGCAGGGATATACCAGGTAATTACTGGCCAGTGAGTCTAACATCAGTGGTTGGGAAACTATTGGAAAAAAATCTGAAGGACAGGATTAATCTCCACTTGGAGAGGCAGAGATTAATCAGGGATAGTCAGCATGGCTTTGTCAGGGGGAGATCGTGTCTAAAAAACTTGCTTGAATTTTCGAGGAGGTGACTAGATGTGTCAATGAGGATAAAGCAGTTCATGTAGTCTACATGAACCTCAGTAAGGCTTTTGATAACGTCCTGCATGGGAGATTGGTTAAGAAGGTAAGAGACCATGGGATCCAGGGTAATTTGGCAAATTGGATCCAAAATTGGCTTCGTGGCTAGAGGCAGAGGGTGATGGTTGAGCGCTGTTTTTGCAAGTGGAAGCCTGTGATCAGTGGTGTACCACCGGGATCGGTGCTGGGACCCTTGCTGTTTGTAGTATGCATCAATGATTTAGACGTGAATATAGGAGGCATGATCAGTAAGTTCGCAGATGACACGAAAATTGACGGTGTTGAAAATAGTGAGGAGGGAAGCCTTAGATAACAGGACGATATAGATGGGCTATTAAGATGGGCAAACAGTGGCAAATGGAATTTAATCCTGAGAAATGTGAGATGATGTATTTTGGGAGGAATAGCAGGGCAAGGGAATATACAATGCAAGGGAGGACCCCTGGAAGTACAGAGGGTCAGAAGGACCATGGTGTACTTGTCTATAGATTACTGAAAGCAGCAGTACAAGGAGATAAGGTGGTTAGGAAGGCATATGGGACACGTGCCTTGATTGGCCAAGTTATAGAATGTAAGAGCAGGGAGGCTATGATGGAGCTGTATAAATCGCTAGTGAGGGCACAGCTGGAGTACTGTGTACACATCTGGTCAGTACACTATAGGAAGGATGTGATTGCACTGGGGAGGCTGCAGAGGAGATTCACCAGGATGTTGCCTGGGCTGGAGAATTTCAGCTATGAAGAGAGACTGGATAGGCTAGAGTTGTTTTCCTTAGCGCAGAGATGGCTGACTGGGGACCTGACTGAGGTGCACACAATTATAAGGACTGAGATAGGAAGAAACCTTTTCCCTTATCAGAAGTGTCAATAACTAGGGGGGAAAAGACTGAAATTAAGGGGCAGGAGGTATAAAGAAAATTTGAGGAAAAATTATTTTCACCCAGAGGGTGGTTGGAATCTGGAACACATGCCTGAAGGGGTGAAGGTCAGGAAGCCTCACAACAACGTTTAAGATGTATTTAGATGAGCATTTAAAACGCCATACCGTACAAGATTACGGGCCAAGTGCTGGAAAATGGGATTAGAATAGATAGGCCTGATGGCGGGCGTGGACACGGTGGGCCAATGGGACAGTTTCTATGATGTGTAACCCTGTGACTCCAATTTCTCGTTTGTTGTTGGGTTATGGTCACTGGAACTTCCAGATGTCTGTCGAAAGCAGATGAGGATGGGTCCCAGTCTCCCCATTTGTCTTCGTGTTTATTTGATCACAACAAGGTTTATTCATTTTTAACAGTGGACGTGCTTAACACCTCAGTGAGTGTTTGTTGTGATCGTGAAAGAACCAATCAGACAGGTTTTCTTGAGATTAAACTAGAAGTAAGTTTATTACATTTCAAAATTCTAATTGAATCTAAATAAAATAATTAAAATATACTGCATTCACGCAGACACTGACACGAGAACCACACACAAATAAATTAGAATGAGAAATAAATTGTGGTTGGATATGAATCCGGAATAATTCTTTCAAAAACAAGGTCTGTGAGATTGGATGATTCTGTGGTCTGTGCGTTTGCCACCCTTAGTTATGAGTTTCATGTCATCTGAAAGACATGAAATTATGTTTTTCTTTACATAAAGGTCTATGTCATTCATATATCTATTTGTATGTCAGGAACAGCGCTAGTTCCAATACGGACCCCTGAGACACAATACTGTATACTCCCCCTCCCCCAGTCTGAACAATGTCTGTTCACCACTTCTCTCTGCTTTCTGTCCCTGAGTCAGTGTCATATCCACAATATCACTGTCACATTAATCCATGTCTTCCATTTTTCATAACAAGTCAACGAAATGTCATTTGATCACAGGCCTTTTGAAAGTCCATATACATAAGACAAAACACATTATCCTCATCAACACTCACAGTTATGTCATCAACTAACTTGATTAAGATTATCAGACATGATTTTCCATTACCCTATCAGTGCTGAATGTCAAAGAACAAACAAATAACAGTACAGCACAGGAATAGGCCATTCAACCCTCCAAGCCTGCTCCGATCACGATGCCTGCCTAAACTAAAACCTTCTGCACTTCCGGGGTCCAGATCCCTCTATACCCATCTTATTCACGTATTTGTCTAGATGCCTCTTAAACGTCTCTACGGTAACTGCTTCCAACACCTCCCCCGGCAACAGGTTCCAGGCAGTCACCACCCTCTACGTAAAGAACTTGCCTCGCACATCCCCTCTGAACGTTGCCCCTCTCACCTTAAACCTATGTCCCCAAAAACTGACTCTTCCACCCTGGGAAAAAGCTTGTAACTATCCACTCTGTCCATGCCGCTCATAACATTGTAAACCTCTATCATGTCGCCCCTCCACCTCCTTCGTTCCAGTGAAAACATTCCAAGTTTATCCAACCTCCTCTCATAGCTAATACCCTCCAGACCAGGCAACATCCTGGTAAACCTCTTCTGTACCCTCTCCAAAGCCTCCACGTGCTTCTGGTGGTGTGGCGACCAGAATTGCATGCAATATTGTAAGTGTGGCCTAACTATATTTCTGTACAGCTGCAGCATGACTTGCCTATTTTTATACTCTATGCCGCGACCAATGAAGGTAAGCATGCCGTATGCCTTCTTGACTACCTTATCCACCTGCGTTGCCACATTCAGTCACCTGTGGATCTGTACGCCCAGATCTCTCTGCCTGTCAATACTCCTAAGCGTTCTGCCATTTACTGTAAACTTCCCAACTGCATTAGACCTTCCAAAATGCATTACCTCACATTTTTCCGGATTAAACTCCATCTGTCATTTCGCCACCCAAGTCGCCAACCGATCTATATCCTGTTGTATCCTCTGACAATCCTCATCACTGTCCGCAACTCCACAAACCTTTGTGTCGCACTTATCAGACTAGCTACATTTTCCTCCAAATCATTTATATATACTACAAAGAGCAAAGGTCCCAGCACTGATCCCTGTGGAACACCACTAGTCACATCCCTCCATTCAGAAAAGCACCCTTCCACTGCTACCCTCTGTCTTCTATGACTGAGCCAGATCTGTATCCATCTTGCCAGCTCCCCTCTGATCCCATGTGACTTCACATTTTGTATCAGTCTGCCATCTTGTCAAAGGCTTTACTGAAGTCCATATAGATAACACCCAATGCCCTTCCTTCATCAAATATCTTCGTCACTTCCTCAAGAACTCAATCAAATTAGTGAGATCCGACCTCCCCTTCACAGAACCATGCTGCCTCTCGCTAACACGTCCATTAGTTTCCAAATGGGAGTAAATCCTGCCCCGAAGACCCTCTCTAATAATTTCCCTACCACTGACGTAAGGCTCACCGGCCGATAATTTCCTGGATTATCCTTGCTACCCTTCTTAAACAAAGGAACAACAGTGGCTATTCTCCAGTTCTCTGGGACCTCACCTGCCACCAATGAGGATGCAAAGATTACTGTCAAGGCCCCAGCAATTTCTTCCCTTGCCTCCCTCAGTATTATGGGCCTGATCCCATCAGGCCCTGGGGACATATCTACCTTAATGCTTTGCAAGACACCCAACGCCTCCTCCTTTTTGATAATGAGATGACTGAGACTATGTGCACTCCCTTCCCTAGGCTCATCATCCAGCAAGTCCTTCTCCTTGGTGAATACTGATGCAAAGTACTGATTTCGTACCTCGCCCATTTCCTCTGGCTCCATACGTAGAATTCCCTTCTCTGTCCTTGAGCGGGCCAACCCTTTCCCTGGTTACCCTCTTGCCCTTTATATACGTATAAAAAGCCTTGGGATTTTCCTTAATCCTGTTTGCCAATGACTTCATATAAACCCTTTTCGCCCTCCTGCATCCTTGCTTAAGTTCTTTCCTACTGTCTTTATATTCCTCAAACGATTCGTCTGTTCCTAGCCTTCCAGCCCTTACAAATGCTTCCTTTTTCTTTTTGACTAGACTCACAATATCCCCTGTCATCCAAGCTTCCCGAAACTTGCCAAACTTATCGCTCTTCTTCACAGGAACATGCTGGTTCTGGATTCTAATCAGCTGACGTTTGAAAGACTCCCACATGTCAGATGTTGATTTACCCTCAAAAAGCCGCCCCCAATCTAAATTCTTCAGTTCCTGCCTAATATTGTTATAATTAGCCTTCCCCTAATTTAGCACCTTCACCCGAGGACTACTCTTATCCTGATCCACAAGTACCTTAAAACTTATGGAATTATGGTCACTGTTCCGGAAATGCTCCCTGACTGAAACTTCGACCACCTGGCCGGGCTCATTCTCCAATACCAGGTCCAGTACGGCCCCATCCCTAGTTGGACTATCTACGTATTGTTTCAAGAAGCCCTCCTGGATGCTCCTCACAAATTCTGCCCCATCCAAGCCCCGAGCACTAAGTGAGTCCCAGTCAATATTGGGGAAGTTAAAATCACCCACCACTGCAACCCTGTTACCTTTACATCTTTCCAAAATCTGTCTACATATCTGCTCCTCTACCTTCAACTGGCTGTTGGGAGGCCTGTAGTAAACCTCCAACATCGTGACTGTACCCTTTTTATTCCTGAGCTCCACCCATATTGCCTCGCAGCATGCCCCCTCCGAGGTGTCCTCCCGCAGTACAGCTGTGATATTCTCCTTAACCAGTAATGCAACTCACCCACCCCTTTTACACCCCGTATATCCCGCCTAACGCTTCTAAAGCCTGGAACATTTAGCTGCCAATCCTGCCCTTCCCTCAACCAATTCTCTGTAATAGCAACAACATCAGATTTACAAGTAATAATCCAAGCTCGAAGTTCATCTGCCTTACCTGTTATACTTCTTGCATTGAAACAAATGTACTTCAGACTGCCAGTCCCGCTGTGCTCCGCAACATCTTCCTGCCTGCTCTTCCTCTTCGTCTTACAGGCCTTATTTACTTGTTCCCCCTCATTTATTTCACTTTCTGTCCTTCTGCTCTGCTTCCCACCCCCTGCCACACTAGTTTAAACCCTCCCGAATGACGCTAGCAAACCTCGCAGCCAGGATATTTGTGCCCCTCCAGTTTAGATGCAACCCGTCCTTCTTGTAAAGGTCCCATCTGTCCCAGAAGAGATCCCAATCGTCTCGATATCAGAAACCCTCCCTTCTACACCAGCCGTTCAGCCACGTGTTTAACTGCACCATATTCCTATTTCTATCCTCACTGGCACGTGTTATTTATTATACCCTGTTTTCCCAAGCAAGATATCTATTTGCACTGGGCTACGGCGTCTAGAAATTACCAAACACCAAAATACACTGACTGGTCGGTAGTTATAGGGTTTATCGAATCTCTCCTTTTGGAAACAGGGTGTGACATTTATAGCCTTCCAGTCCTCTGACAACTCTTTCATATCTAAGGAGGATTGTACGATTCTGGCCAGTGCCCCTGCTATGTCCACCATTCTTTCCCTCAACAAACATCATATATCCTATCTAAACCGGGTAAATCTTTTACTTTATTGTGGTACAAAAAGTGTTGGATTGAAAGGGGTTGACTGAACCTGTTTGTTCAGTGACTGTAATTAAT
Source organism: Heterodontus francisci (assembly GCF_036365525.1). Lineage (NCBI taxonomy): Eukaryota > Metazoa > Chordata > Chondrichthyes > Heterodontiformes > Heterodontidae > Heterodontus > Heterodontus francisci. The sequence goes on from NW_027141936.1 coordinate 3,053,075, forward strand.
GTCAGTCACTATGGACACTAATTGCGTCACTGGAGGGTTTCCCTCTTCTATTAATAATGGGCTCCATTCAAAGTGCTATCCCATAGTTTCAGTTGGAGCATCAACCCTGACATGAACAGGGATCCGTGGCTGCAGTGAGATGGAGAGGATAGATCAGAATCTGAGAACAATAGATTGGAATGTTGCAACAATGGGTCAGAATCTGAGAACAATAGATTGGAATGTTACAACAATGGGTCAGAATCTGAGAACAATAGATTGGAATTTTACAACAATGGGTCAGAATCTGAGAACAATAGATTGGAATGTTACAACAATGGGTCAGAATCTGAGAACAATAGATTGGAATGTTGCAACAATGGGTCAGAATCTGAGAACAATAGATTGGAATGTTACAACAATGGGCAGCAGGAGTTTCTCCTATTGGCTTGGCGAAATTACTGCAGATTATTTTTGGATAACATTAAAATGGCGGATCTATTTTGCACTGAAGATGATTGAAACGATTTACGAACCCATCCTCGCTATTTTTGGTGTACCTGGTAAGTCTCTGTATCCAACTGTTGGATCTATAAAGACTGCCCGGTGTCCAATCCTCAGGCTTGTGGGGTATCAGTGGACCCTCATTCAGTGTCTACCCCTGTCCACCTCAAAGACTGCCCTGTGTCCAATCCTCAGCAGAGAGAAGCAGGATGAAAGGTCCTGTGGCTTTGTCAGGATATCGGGATTCGTGATGGTGTCGGTGGCTCTGTGGGGTCCCCTTGACAACGGGGAGAGATACAGGAACTGGTGGAACTCTCACTCCATTAATGTACAGTTGGTGTGTGAGCATGCCCAGTGCATCATGTTGGTGAATGTCCACTATCCTGGTATCAGCCAGGATACCTTCATTCTGAAGCAGTCAGCCAGTCCCAATATTTCGGAGCTCCATGGAAAACCGGAATGCGGTTCCTCAGAGACAATGGACCCTCCCCCGCACCCCAGACATGGCTATACCTCCTACACCCCCAAACCCACTTTCCACTGCCAGTCAAACAAACACTCCAGCAGGAACACAGTGGAACAGACCATCGGTGTGATGAAGCAATGCTTACAATGTCTGAACCGCTCGGGGGGAGCCCTCCAGTACACACTGGAGCAGGTGTCCAAGTTCATGGTGTTCTGCTGCACCCTTCATATCATCACCATCATGAGGACACAGTCATTGGCACCAGGAATCCGGAGGCTCCCTCAGGAGGAAGAGGAGGAGGCAGGGAGGATATTTCCTGGTTGCCTTCGACCCGGACAGGCTGTTGGAGAGTCCCTGCCAAGATTCCAGATCCCACAGGACAACTTCCCTGTCCCACCATGTATCCCCCCTATTCTCCACCATTACACCCATCTGAACGCCCCGTGACAGCGTCCCCTTGGTCACCATCCTGCAATAAAAGCCACCAACAAAAACCTTTTCATTAACATCTCTATCTATCACCAATTAAACAAACAAAACTGAACTATTCACACTTGTGTATTCCCTTGATGCCTGTCTTATGAGTTCCCTCGACCTGCCTTGTGCTCCTACACAGTGTTTCTCCAGTGACTGCAGCATGGCTGGTGAAAGGCTGCTGACTTTCACTGGGGGGGTGACTGCAGATTGCCTTGGAGAACGTCCTCGAGCGGCTCTGGGCACTGAGGGCTCGGATTCAGACTGCACCACCTCAATATGGGCAGCAGCAGCCTGGGATGGCTGATGAGCAACAGCAAGGACATTGGTGGAGTGACAGTGAAGGGAGAACAAATACTGTCATCCTGAGAGAGGACAGCAGGTTCATGCTCCACGGAGCGACTGTAAATCCCACTTGATGACACCTCAGCAATCCATGTAACCTACCGGATCACTGAGACGCTGGGTGTCTGCCGTCTGTGCTGCTGTGGAAGCTGAGACAATGGGGCTCATTCTGGGGTAGGTGGGACCTCTACAAACAGGATGGTCGTCACCTGAACCAGAGGGGTACCAATATTCTGGGGGGGAGATTTGCTGGTGCTCTTCGGGGGAATTTAAACTCATTCAGCAGGGGAATGGGAACCTAAATTGTAGTTCCAGTGTACAGGATGTTGAGAGTAGTGAGGTCAGGGATAAGGTTACAAGGACGCAAGAGGGCACTGGCAAGCAAGAACTTGGTTTAAAGTGTGTCAACTTCAACGCCAGGAGCATCCGGAATAAGGTGGGTGAGCTTGCAGCATGGGTTGGTACCTGGGATTTCGATGTTGTGGCCATTTCGGAGACATGGGTAGAGCAGGGTCAGGAATGGATGTTGCAGGTTCCGGGATTTAGATGTTTCAGTAAGAACAGAGAAGAGTGTAAAAGAGGAGGGGGTGTGGCATTGTTAATCAAGGAGAGTATTACAGCGGCAGAAAGGACGTTTGAGGACTCGTCTACTGAGGTAGTATGGACCGAGGTTAGAAACAGGAGAGGAGAGGTCACCCTGCTGGGAGTCTTCTGTAGACCTCCGAATAATTCCAGAGATGTAGAGGAAAGGATAGCGAAGATGATTCTCGACAGGGGCGAGAATAACAGGGTAGTTGTTATGGGGGACTTTAACTTTCCAAATATTGACTGGAAATACTACAGTTCGAGTACTTTAGATGGGTCAGTTTTTGTCCAGTGTGTACAGGAGGGTTTTCTGACACAGCATGTAGACAGGCCAACCAGGGGCGATGCCACATTGGATTTGGTACTGGGTAATGAACCCGGCCAGGTGTTAGATTTAGATGTAGGTGAGCACTTTGGTGATAGTGATCACAATTCGGTTAGGTTTACCTTAGCGATGGGCAGGGACAGGTATATATGGCAGGGCAAGAATTATAGCGGGGGGAAATGAAATTATGATGCGATTAGGCAAGATTTAGGATGCGTAGGATGGGGAAGGAAACTGCAGGGGATGGGCACAATCGAAATGTGGAGCTTATTCAAGGAGCAGCTACTGCGTGTCCTTGATAAGTATGTACCTGTGAGGCAGGGAGGAAGTTGTCGAGCGAGGGAGCCGTGGTTTACTAAAGAAGTTGAAGCACTTGTCAAAAGGAAGAAGAAGGCTTATGTTAGGATGAGACGTGAAGGCTCAGTTAGGGCGCTTGAGAGTTACAAGCCAGCCAGGAAGGATCTAAAGGGAGAGCTAAGAAGAGCAAGGAGAGGACACGAGAAGTCATTGGCGGATAGGATCAAGGAAAACCCTAAGGCTTTCTATAGGTATATCAGGAATAAAAGAATGACTAGAGTTAGATTAGGGCCACTCAAGGATAGTAGTGGGAAGTTGTGTGTGGAATGAGAGGAGATAGGGGAAGCGTTAAATGAATATTTTTCGTCAGCACTGACAGTAGAGAAAGAAAATGTTGTCGAGTAGAATACTGAGATTCAGACTACTAGGCAAGATGGGATTGAGGTTCACAAGGAGGATGTGTTAGCAATTTTGGAAAGTGTGAAAATAGATAGGTCCCCTGGGCCAGATGGGATTTATCCTAGGATTCTCTGGGAAGCCAGGGAGGAGATTGCAGAGCATTTGTCCTTGATCTTTATGTCGTCATTGTCGACAGGAATGGTGCTGGAAGATGGAGGATAGCAAATGTTGTCCACTTGTTCAAGAAGGGGAGTAGAGACAGCCCTGGTAATTATAGACCTGTGAGCCTTACTTCGTTTGTGGGTAAAATGTTGGCAAAGGTTATAAGAGACAAGATTTATAATCATCTTGAAAAGAAGAAGTTCATTAGAGATAGTCAGCACGGTTTTGTGAAGGGTAGATCGTGCCTCACAAACCTTATTGAGTTTTTCGAGAAGGTGACCAAACTGGTGGATGAGGGTAAAGCAGTGGATGTGGTGTATATGGATTTCAGTAAGGCGTTTGATAAGGTTCCCCACGGTAGGCTATTGCAGAAAATACGGAAGTATGGGGTTGAAGGTGATTGAGAGCTTTGGATCAGAAATTGGCTAGCTGAAAGAAGACAGAGGGTGGTGGTTGATGGGAAATGTTCATCCTGGAGTTTAGTTACTAGTGGTGTACCGCAAGGATCTGTTTTGGGGCCACTGCTGTTCGTCATTTTTATAAATGACCTGGAAGAGGGTGTAGAAGGGTGGGTTAGTAAATTTCCGGATGACACGAAGGTCGGTGGAGTTGTGGATAGTGCCGAAGGATGTTGTAGGGTACAGAGGGACATAGATAGGCTGAAGAGCTGGGCTGAGAGATGGCAAATGGAGTTTAGTGCGGAAAAGTGTGAGGTGATTCACTTTGGAAGGCGTAACAGGAATGCGGAGTACTGGGCTAATGGGAAGATTCTTGGTAGTGTAGATGAACAGAGAGATCTTGGTGTCCAGGTACATAAATCCCTGAAAGTTGCTACCCAGGTTAATAGGGCTGTTAAGAAGGCATATGGTGTGTTAGCTTTTATTAGTAGGGGGATCGAGTTTCGGAGTCACGAGGTCATGCTGCAGCTGTACAAAATTCTGGTGAGACCGCACCTGGAATATTGCGTCACCGCATTCTAGGAAGTATGTGGAAGTTTTGGAAAGTGTGCAGAGGAGATTTACTAGGATGTTGCCTGGTATGGAGGGAAGGTCTTACGAGGAAATGCTGAGGGACTTGAGATTGTTTTCGTTGGAGAGAAGGAGGAGGAGAGGTGACTTAATAGAGCCATATAAGATAATCAGAGGGTTAGATGGGGTGGATAGTGAGAGTCATTTTCCTCGGTGATGGCAAACACGAGGGGACATAGCTTTAAGTTGAGGGGTGATAGATATAGGACAGATGTTAGAGGTAGTTTCTTTACTCAGAGAGTAGTCGGGGTGTGGAACGCCCTGCCTGCAACAGTAGTCGACTCGCCAACTGTAAGGGTATTTAAATGGTCATTGGATAGACATATGGATGAAAATGGAACAGTGTAGGTCAGATGGTTTCACAGGTCGGCGCAACATCGAGGGCCGAAGGGCCTGTACTACGCTGTAATGTTCTAATCTAATCTAATGGTCACCAAACACTGTATCACAGCTGGGTCCCCTAATGCTGTCATAGAGTTAGTGACCACTTCCACAGGGGAAGGAATAGGCTTCTACCTCTGTGCAATGTCCTGTGCCATGTTGGAGCTGGACTCCTCCATGTTCCTTGACAGTGATAACAGACTGTCGGACAGGCCTGTCAATGGACAAAGTACCTCAGTGTACATGTCGATCAGCATTCTCCTGCATGCTGTTCCAGCAATGTTTACATCCGAGTCCTGTGTATTATAACTCGTTTGTGACCTTGCCCTCCGGTGAGCTGACACATGAACTATCCTTTCCCCGTGGCCTGGCTGCAGCTCACTCGTGCTCGGTGACTCACCACGTGCAGATTCTGACTCTATACCAGCCTCTACAGCACACACAGTGTAAGTATTTGAGCTGTTGGCTGTGAGTATCAGAGCAAGTGATGGGGCTTCACCATCAGTGCTGTGCTGCTGCTCTTTCTCTGTCTCCTGGAGCTGCTGTGACTGGGAAGCTGGCAGTTTTCAGTTATCGTTGGAAAGTACAAAATCAGAAGGGGAGGGTTGGGTTGAGGGATTGGGGGTGGGATGGAAAGCAGGAGGTCCATGGTCCCACCATCTCCAGCTTGTACATCATCCCAGACAGCAGGATGAGGGGGAGGTGGGAGTTAAGAAGGGACATCAGGCAGGTGCATAGCATCATCCTGAATGCTCTCGGTCATGTCGGATGCTACGGGCTCTGTCACAGCCGGTCCCATGATGTGGAGAACCATCTCCTCCCTCAGGCTCAGGGGATGAAGGTCTGCCTGGCCCCCGCCGGTTCACTTCTTCGCCTGTGATTATGGGCCACCTTGTCCTGTAAGAGATGGGATGGAATATCAGTAACTGTGTTTCACTGTATTTGGGTGATGTGCCTGCCATAGCTGAATAGCTGGAGGTATGTGGAGGCAGTGAGAGGTGGGTATGAGGCTGGTATCAGTGGAAGGTGTGTAAGGGTGAGGTGGAGTATGTGAATGTTCGGTGTGAGTCCTGAGTGCTAGGTGCTCCTGACGGGTGAGTGATGGGGGTGTGGTACATTGAGCAGTGTGAGATGTTGGTGATGTTGGGGGTAGGAGATGCCATTTGGAGATGAAGTCACTGACATCGAACACCCGTGTGAGCTCATTAAACTTCTTCTGGCACTGCTGCCACGTCCTCGGGCCCACACCTCTTGCATTGACATCCCTGGCCACCTTCTCCCAGTCCCTTCAGAGAGCGTTACTTGAGGGCCTCGGCCGCACGCCATGGAAACATGGCCTCTTTCCTCCTGTCACCCTACATGACTAAGGCCTCCAGCACCACATCCGTGAACTGCAGAGCCCTCTATAGTTTTTTAGTTTTAGAGTTAGAGACACAGCACTGAAACAGGCCTTTGGCCCACCGAGTCTGTGCCGATCATCAACCAGCCATTTATACTAATCCTACACTAATTCCATATTCCTACCACATATTCCTACCTGTCCCTATATTTCCCTACCACCTACCTATACTAGGGGCAATTTATAATTGGCAATTAACCTATCAACCTGCAAGTCTTTGGCATGTGAGAGGAAACCGCAGCACCCGGAGGAATCCCACGCAGACACAGGGAGAACTTGCAAACTCCACACAGGCAGTACCCAGAATTGAACCCGGGTCGCTGGAGCTGTTAGGCTGCAGTGATAACCACTGCCCCACTGTGCCGCCCTAATGTTCCATTTACCTTGTTTCCAATTGCAGAATTCAGTCAGCACACGCAGCCTCCTGTGATTCAGTGCAGCTTCCCTTTAAGAGGGACAGACTGCCTTTAAAAGCTGAATGCTGGCTGAAACACGAGCCAGCCTCACACACAGTTCTGTCCCAGTTAACAGTGCAGACAGACAGCAGTGCGGGTCACCCTGGCAGCAAGTAGAATTCATGGAAATGAGGGGACAGCAGAGCTTTGTGTGTCACCTGCCTCAACAAGAACGGGCACGGGCAGATCATGAATCACAAACCCGACGCGCAGAAGGAGGATATTCGGCCCATTGTGTTCGTGCAGTCTCTTTGAAAGAGATATCTAATTAGTTCCTCTCCCCTCCTCTTGCCCCACACTCCAGCTTTTTTAATTCCAATTCATGTATTTGCTGAATTCTCTTTTGAAAGATATTATTGAATCTGCTTCCACCATGTTTTCAGGCAGTGAATTCCAGATCCCAACAACTTGCTGTGTAAGAAAATTCTCCTGATTTCACCTCTGGTTCTTTGTCAATTACCTTCAATCTGTGTCTTCTTAATGCAGAACTTTCTGACACTGGAAACAGTTTCACATTAATTACTCTATCAAAACCCTTCATGATTTTGAATTCGATATTAAATCTCCCCTTACCCTTCACTGCTCTAAAGAGAACAATCCCAGCTTTTCCAATCTCTCCACGTAACTGAATTCCCAGGTCCCTGGTACCATTCTAGTAAATCATCTCTGTATCTTCACTAAGTCCTTGACATCCTTACCAAAGTGTGGTGATCAGAATTGGACACAATTGTCCAGCTGGGACCTAACCAATGATGTACAAAAATCAGCATTTCCTCCTGAGTTTTATTACTCTGTGCCTCTCTCTCTAACACCAAGGACACTACATGTTACCTTCAAAGATCTGTGTGTGTACACCCCCAGTTCTCTCTAATCCTGCACCCACTTTATAATGGTACCATTGAGTTTATATTGTTTCTCCTCATATTTCCTACCCAAATGTCTCACTTCACACTTCACTGTGTTAAATTACATCTGCCATGTTCCTGTACATTTCACCAGTCAGTCTCTGTCCTGCTGAAGTCTGTTACTATCCTTCACACTGTTTATTAACATTTCTGAGTTTCCTGTCATCTGGAAACTTTGACATTATCCCGTCTGTACACAAGCGCATTACATTAACATACAGCAACAGTGATCCCAACAGTGACCCTGAGGAACCCCACTGTGTACTTCCCTCCAGACCGAACAACAACCATTCTCCAATACTCTCCGTTTTCTGTCACGGAGCTAAGTTCCTGCTTGCTGGCATTGAAAATAAAAAAAGGACTTCCATTTATGTAACGCCTTTATGACCACTGCATGTCCCAAAGCGATTTACAACCAATGCGTACCTTTTAATGTTTAGTCAGTCTTGTAATGTAGGAAAAACACAGCCAATTTCCGCACAGCAAGATCCCACAAGTAGCAGTGTGATCATGATCAGATCTCTTTTTGTGATGTTGAATTGAGGGGTAAATGTTGACCAGGACACTGGGAATAATTCCCCTGACCTTCTAAATAATTCCATGGGATCTTTCCATCCCATGAGTGGGCAGACGGGGCCTGGCTTTACCTTTTCTTTGATAAGGCGGCACCTCTGACAGTGCAGCACTCCCTCAGTACTGCACTGCAGCGTCAGCCTTGATTCTTGTGATCAAGTCCTGCAGTGACATTTGATCCTTGAAGCTTGTGATTGAAAGGGGAGAGAGCTACAAACTGAGTCACTGCTGACATTGACCCTTTAATCCCATGTGTTTCTAATTCGGTGACACTGCTGTTATGTGGTACTTTCTCAAACACCTGTTGAAAGGATAGGAATATTGGGAAAGTACAGACAGGAACAACCATAGAATCATAGAATTGCGCAGCCCTGAATGATGTTATTCTGCCCATCAATTCAGTGCTGGCCCTTTCAAAGAGAAATCCAGTTACTCCCACTCCCTGACTCTTTCACTATATCCTAACATTTTTTCGGCTTCAGATATTTATCCAATTCCCATTTGGGATCTACTATTGAATCTGGATCCATCAGTCTATCAGACATTGCATTCCAAATCCAAACCACTCAGAAACAAAAATCCTCATGTCTGCTTCTTTTACCAATCACCTTAAAACTGTGTCTCTGGTTAGCGGTCCCTTGGACATTGGAAACAGTTTCTCTTTATTTAATTTATCTAAACCCTTCCTAATGTTAAACACCTCAATGAAATCCCCTCTGTGAGTTCTCTGCTCTAAGCAGAACAATCCCAAATACATAACTGTAATCCCTCATGCCTGGACAAGTTCTGGTAAAACAGTTCTGTCACCTCTCCAAAGGCTTCATGTCCTTCCTAAATTGTGGTTCCCAGTATTCGACACAAGACTTCATGTGCAGCTGAACTAGTATTTTATAAATGTTTCACATGATGTCCTTGCTTTTGTTCATTTTGCCTCTTTTTAGAAAACCTGGGATCCCATATATTTATTAACTGTTTCGCTGCCCTTTCGTGCCAGCTTCAAAGATTTGTGTACAAACACCCCAGGTGTCTCTGTTATTTCACCACCTTTATAGTTGTACCATTTAACTTGTATTGTCTGTCCTCATTCATCCTTTCAAAATGTATTACCTCACACATCTGCAATGCCAATTAAATATTGAGAAGATTGAAGCCATTGTTTTCTGTCTCTGCTCCAAACATTTCCCAGCTACACACTCCATCCCTCTCCTTTGTAAATGCTTGAGACGAAGTCACACTGTTCAGAAACGTGGGTGCATAGTTAACCTTGAGATGCCTGGCGATGGGCTTCCGACCAAATATTCACACCATCAGTAAAACGGTTTATTTCCACCCTTGATGGAGTTGCATTGCTGGTTAAAAACGAAATTAACGCAATAGTGAGGAAGGATATTAGCTCTGATGATGTGGAGTCTGTATGGGAAGAGCTGAGAAACACTAAGGGGCAAAAAAAGTTAGTGGGTGTTATATATAGACCCCCAAACTGTGGTGGTGATGTGGGAATGGTCTTGAACAGGAAATTAGAGATGCATGCGATAAAGCAACATCTGTAATTATGGGTGAGTTTAATCTGCATATAGATTGGTCAAATCAAATTTGTCACAATAACGTCAAGGAGGAATTCATGGAATGTATATGGGATAGTTTTCTGCACCAATACGTTGAGGAACCAACCAGAGAACAGGCCATAATAAAAGCAAAATACTGCGGGTGCTGGAAATCTGAAATAAAAACAAGAAATGCTGGAATCACTCAGCAGGTCTGGCAGCATCTGTGGAAAGAGAAGCAGAGTTAACGTTTCGGGTCAGTGACCCTTCTTCGGAACTGACAAATATTAGAAAAGTCACAAATTAAAAGCAAGTGAGGTGGGGGTGGGGCAAGAGATAACAAAGGAGTCGGTGCAGGTTGGACCAGGCCACATAGCTGACCAAAAGGTCACGGAGCAAAGGCAAACAATATGTTAATGGTGTGTTGAAAGACAAAGCATTAGTACAGATTAGGTGTAAATACACTGAATATTGAACATCAGCAAGTGCAAACCTGATAAAAAAAAACCTGGAAAAAAACAGTGGGTCAGCAAACTGAACAAACTAAGATGAAATGAAATAAATGCAAAAAAAGATTGTAAAAAATGTAAAAAAGAATGTAAAGAAAGGAAGAAAAAATAACTAAAAATGAAAGTAAAGTGGGGGGCTGTCATGCTCTGAAATTATTGAACTCAATGTTCAGTCCGGCAGGCTGTAGTGTGCCTAATCGGTAGATGAGATGCTGTTCCTCGAGCTTGCGTTGATGTTCACTGGAACACTGCAGCAATCCCAGGACAGAGAAATGAGCATGAGAGCAGGGGGGAGTGTCTGCAGGGGGGAGTTGCAAGCTGATTGGTTGGGTGAGTAGCAGCTGTCAGTGCATGTCGATATCTTTAAAAAAGTGAAAAGTTTATTTTTGTGGAAAAGAAACTCTGGTGATAAGGTGAGTACTACTGAAGTGTTTCTTTTTTTAAATTATTAAGAACCTTAGATTGAAGTGGGCAGAACAAGGCCCCTCATGTAATTCGTATTTTTTTTAAATTAAGGGTGTAACTAATTAATCTAAGGGTAGGTCATGACAGGAGAGTTCAGCCCCGTGATCTGCTCCTCCTGCCCTTTGTGGGAAATCAGGGACGCTTCCAGTGTCCCTGGTGACCATGTGTGCAGGAATGTGTATCCATCTGCAGCTGCTGGTTACCCACATTACGGAGATGGAGCTGCAGGTGAAATCACTGTGGAGCATCCATAATGCTGAGGAAGTCGTGGATAACATGTTTAGCGAGGTGGTCACACCGCAGGTAATAGCTGCACAGGCAGAAAAGCGATGGGTGACCACCAGACGGAGTAGTAGGCACAGGCATGTAGTGCAGGAGTCCCCTGTGGCCACCGCACTCTCATACAGATAGACCACTTTGGATACTGTGGGGGGATGACCTCCCAGGGGAAAGCGGCAACAGCCAGGCCCGTGGGACCACAGAGGGCTCTGCTGCACAGCAGGGGAGGAAAACGGGTGGAAGAGCTATCATGATAGGGGATTCTATCGTAGGGGGTGCAGGTAGGCGTTTCTGTGGCCGCAAAAGAGGCACCAGGATGATATGTTGCCTCCCTGCTGCTCGGGTCAAGGATGTCTCGGAGTGGCTGCAGAAAATTCTGAAAGGGGAGAGTGAGCAGCCAGAGGTTGTGGTCCATATTGGTGCTAACGACATAGACAGGAAGAGCGATAAGGTCCTGCAAAGTGAATATAGGGAGTTAGGCAGAAGGTTAAAAAGTAGAACCTCTAGGGGTAATCTCAGGATTTGGCCTAACCATCAGCCTCAAGAAAATGAACATCATGGGACAGGATGTCAGAAATCCTCCATCCATCAATATCGGCGGCCACGCTCTGGAAGTGGTTCAAGAGTTCACCTACCTAGGCTCAACTATCACCAGTTACCTGTCTCTAGATGCAGAAATCAACAAGCGTCTGCAAACGCGACATGAATCCTTTGACAGAGATCACAAGTTGCGGGAGTCAGTTGCCAGCGATCGCCTGATCTGGCGGGCAGCAATTAAGGCAGGGCTAAAGTGTGGCGAGTCGAAGAGACTTAGCAGTTGGCAGGAAAAAAGACAGAAGTACAAAGGGAGAGCCAACTGTGTAACAGCCCCGACAAACACATTTTTCTGCAGCATCTGTGGAAGAGCCTGTCCCTCTAGAATACGGCTTTATCGCCACTCCAGGCGCTGCACCACACACCACTGACCACCTCCAGGCGCGTATCCATTGTTTCTCGAGACAAGGAGGCCAAAGAAGAAGAAGAATCTCAGGATTACTCCCTGTGCCACGTGCTAGTGAGGGTAGGAATAGGAGGATTAGGCAAATGAATGTGTGGCTGAAGAGCTGGTGTAGGCGGGAGGGCTTCAGCTACTTGGGTGATTGGGATCTCTTCTGGTGCAGAGGTAACCTGTACAAAAGGGTCAGGTTGCGTCTAAACTGGAAGGGGACCAATATCCTTGCGGGGAGGTATGTTAGTACTACTCGGGAGGGTTTAAACTAGTCTTGCAGGGGGATAGGACTCAAAGTAGTAGTCTCTCCGATGAGATAGTTGAGGTAAATGTAGAGGTTAATGCAAGAAAGTCCAGCAGGCAGGCCGGGCAGGGGCCGGACAGGGAGCGTGGAAGATCTGGTAGGCTAAACTGCATGTACTTTAATGTAAGAGGCCTTACAGATAAGGCAGATGAACTCAGAGCATGGGTCAGTAGATGGGATTGTGATATTGTAGCTATTACAGAAACGTGGTTGAGGGATAGGTAAGACTGGCAGCTCAATGTTACGGGGTACCGATGCTTCAGGTGGAGTTAAGAGAGGATGGGGAGTTGCACTATTGATTAGGGAGCGCATCACGGCAGTAGTTAGAGAGTATATCCCGGGGGGAACGTCCAGTGAGGCCATATGAGTAGAGCTTCGAAATAAGCAAGCGGTGATCACTTTGATGGGATTATACTATAGGCCCCCCAATAGTCAGAGGGAATTGGAGGAGCATATATGTAGGGAAATCACAGGCAGGTGTAGGAATTATAAGGTTGTAATAGTAAGTGATTTTAACTTCCCTAATATTGACTGGGACTGTCTTAGTGCTAAGGGATCAGATGGGCAAGAATTTGTTAAGTGTGACCAGGATAGTTTTCTGAAGCAGTATGTTGATGGCCCTACGAGAGAAAAGGCTGCACTCGACCTCCTCTTAGGAAATGAAGATGGGCAGGTAGATGATGTGTCAGTGGGGGAGCACTTTGGGACCAGTGACCATAACTCTATAAGCTTCAAGATAGTTTTGGAAGAGGATAGGACTGGTCCACAGGTTGAAGTCCCAAATTTGAGGAAGATTAATTTCGATGGCATCAGACAGGAACTCTCAGAAGCTGAATGGAAGGGGCTGTTTACAGGTAAAGGGACGTCTGGCAAGTGGGAGGCTTTTAAAAGTGAGAAAGGAATAGTTATGGGCTGGCATATTCCTGTTAGATGCAAAGGCAAGGCTGGCAAGTTTAGGGAACCTTTGTTGACAAGGGATGTCGAGGGTCTCCTCAGGACAAAGAAGGAGGCATATGTCAGGTATAGACAGCGGGGATCAAACGAGTCCCTCGAGGAGTATAGGGGATGTAGGACGACACTTAAGAAGGAAATTACGAGGGTGAAAAGGGGCCATGAGATTTCGCTGGCAGATAAGCTAAAGGAGAATCCTAAAATATTCTATAAGTATATTGAGAGGAAAAGGGACGCTCGGGAGAGAGTAGGTTCCCTAAAGGAACAGTGTGGTAATCTATGTGTGGAGCCACGGGAAATGGGCGAGGTCTTAAATGAATACTTCGCATCTGTATTTACCATGGAGATGACATGGGAGCTAGTGATTTCAAGGGAGGGAACAGCAATATCCTGGAGCATATCAACATTACAAAGGAGGAGGTGTTGGAGGTTTTGAAGCGCATTAAGGTGGATAAATCCCCCAACGCCTGACCAGGTGTATCCTGGGATGCTATGGGTAGAAAGGGAGGATATTTCTGGAGCCCGAGCAGAGAGTTTTGCATTATCGTTAGCCACGGGTGAGATACTGGAAGACTGGAGGATAGCTAATGCTGTGCCTTTATTGAAGAAGGGCAGCAGTGATAAGCCAGGGAACTACAGGCCGGTGACCCTTACATGAGTGATGGGAAAGTTATTGGAAGGGATTCTGACAGACAGGATTTATTTGCATCTGGAAAGGCAACGTCTGATTCGGGATAGTCAGCATTGCTTTGTGCATGGGAATCATGTCTCACGAATTTGATTGAGTTTTTTGAGGAGGTGACCAAGAGGATTGACGAAGGCAGGGCGATGGACGTTGTTTACATTGACTTTAGCAAGGCCTTTGACAAGGTCCCGCATGGTCGGTATGTCCAGAAGTTTCGAACACATGGGATACAGGGTGTGCTAGCCAATTGGATACAACATTGGCTTGGTAATAGGAGGCAGAGGGTGGAACTGGAGGGTTGTTTTTTAGATTGGAGGCCGGTGACAAGTGGTGTGCCGCAGGGATCGGTTCTGGGCCCTCGTTTGTTTGTCATATATATTAATGACTTGGATGTGAATGTAGGGGGCATGATTGGTAAGTTTGCAGATGATACAAAAATTGATGGAATAGTAGAAAGTGAAGAAGGTTGTCTAAGGTTACAACAGGATATAGATAAACTTGGAAAGTGGGCAATGGATTGGCAAATGGAATTTAACACAAATAAGTGTGAAGTGATGCATTTTGGGAAGTTAAACCAGGGCAGGACATATACAGTGAATGACAGGGCCTGGGGAGTGTTGTTGAGCAGCGAGACGTTGGGGTGCAAGTACATAGTACCATGATAGTGGCAGCACAGCTCGGCAGAGTTGTGAAGAAGGTGTATGGCATGCTTGTCTTCATCAACTGCGCATGGTGTACAAGAGTTGGGATGTCATGTTGCAGTTGTACATAACATTGGTTAGGGCGCATTTGGAGTACTGTGTGCATTTCTGGTCACTGCACTATAGGAAAGATGTGATTAAGCTAGAGAGGGTGCAGAAAAGATTCATAAGGATGTTGCCTGGTTTGGAGGGCTTGAGTTATGAAGAGAGATTGGATAGGCTGGGTCTGTTTTCCCAGGAGCGAAGACAGCTGAGAGGGGACATTATAGAGGTATATAAAATTATGAGAGGCATAGATGGGCAGATATCCAGAGTCTGTTTCCCATGGTAGGGGTGACTAAAACTGGAGGGCATAAATTGAAGGTGAGATAGAGGAGGTGTAAAGGGGATCAAAGGGGTAAATTTTTCCAGAAATAATAATGGGTATCTGGAATGAGCTGCCAGAGGAGGTGGTGGAGGCAGGAACAGCAGCAACATTTAAGAGGTATCTGGACAGGTATTTGAATGAGCAAGGCATAGACGGATATGGAATTAATGCAGGCACGTGGAATTAGTATAGATAGGCATTATGGTCGGCATGGACGCAGTGGGCCGAATGGCCTGTTTCTATGCTGTACGACTCTGTGACTCTCAGATGGAGAGTGACATAGTTGATTCTGAGACTAGGATCGTGAATCTTAATAAAGGAAAGTATGAAGGTATGAGGCACGAGTTGGCAATGATGGATTGGAAACGTTACTTAAAGGGATGATGGTGGATTGGCAATGGCAATATTCAAAGAGCACATGGATGAACTGCAACAATTGTTTACTCCTGTCTGGCGCAAAGGTAAAATGGGAAAGGTAGCCAAACCATGGCTTAGAAGGAAAATTAGAGATAGTATTAGATCCACGGAAGAGGCATATACGTTCGACAGAAATGAATAACAGACAAGAACAAAGAACAAAGAACAAAGATAATTACAGCACAGGAACAGGCCCTTCGGCCCTCCAAGCCTGCGCCGATCCAGATCCTCTCTCTAAACATGTCGCCTATTTTCTAAGGTTCTGTATCTCTTTTCTTCCTGCCCATTCATGTATCTGTCTAGATACATCTTAAAAGACGCCATCGTGCCCGCATCTACCACCTCCGCTGGCAATGCGTTCCAGGTGCCCACCACCCTCTGCGTAAAGAACTTTCCACGCATATCCCCCCTAAACTTTTCCCCTTTCACTTTGAACTCGTGTCCTCTAGTAATTGAAACCCCCACTCTGGGAAAAAGCCTCTTGCTATCCACCCTGTCTATACCTCTCATGATTTTGTACACCTCAATCAGGTCCCCCCTCAACCTCCGTCTTTCTAATGAAAATAATCCTAATCTACTCAACCTCTCTTCATAGCTAGGGCCCTCCATACCAGGCAACATCCTGGTGAACCTCCTCTGCACCCTCTCCAAAGCATCCACATCCTTTTGATAATGTGGCGACCAGAACTGTACGCAGTATTCCAAATGTGGCCGAACCAAAGTCCTATACAACTGTAACATGACCTGCCAACTCTTGTACTCAATGCCCCGTCCGATGAAGGAAAGCATGCCGTATGCCTTCTTGACCACTCTATTTACCTGCGTTGCCACCTTCAGGGAACAGTGGACCTGAACACCCAGATCTCTCTGGACATCAATTTTCCCCAGGACATTTCCATTTACTGTATAGTTCACTCTTGAATTGGATCTTCCAAAATGCATCACCTCGCATTTGCCCTGATTGAACTCCATCTGCCATTTCTCTGCCCAACTCTCCAATCTATCTATATTCTGCTGTATTCTCTGACAGTCCCCTTCACTATCTGCTACTCCACCAATCTTAGTGTCGTCTGCAAACTTGCTAATCAGTCCACCTATACTTCCCTCCAAATCATTAATGAATATCACAAATAACAGTGGTCCCAGCACGGATCCCTGTGGAACACCACTGGTCACACGTCTCCATTTTGAGAAACTCCCTTTTACTGCTACTCTCTGTCTCCTGTTGCCCAGCCAGTTCTTTATCCATCTAGCTAGTACACCTTGGACCCCAAGCGCCTTCACTTTCTCCATCAGCCTGCCATGGGGAACCTTATCAAACGCCTTACTGAAGTCCATGTATATGACATCGACAGCCCTTCCCTCATCAATCAACTTTGTCACTTCCTCAAAGAATTCTATTAAGTTGGTAAGACATGACCTTCCCTGCACAAAACCATGTTGCCTATCACTGATGAGCCCATTTTCTTCCAAATGGGAATAGATCCTATCCCTCAGTATCTTCTCCAGCAGCTTCCCTACCACTGACGTCAGGCTCACCGGTCTATAATTACCTGGATTATCCCTGCTACCCTTCTTAAACAAGGGGACAACACTAGCAATTCTCCAGTCCTCCGGGACCTCACCCGTGTTTAAGGATGCTGCAAAGATATCTGTTAAGGCCCCAGCTATTTCCTCTCTCGCTTCCCTCAGTAACCTGGGATAGATCCCATCCGGACCTGGGGACTTGTCCACCTTAATGTCCTTTAGAATACCCAACACTTCCTCCCTCCTTATGCCGACTTGACCTAGAGTAATCAAACATCTGTTCCTAACCTCAACATCCGTCATGTCCCTCTCCTCGGTGAATACCGATGCAAAGTACTCGTTTAGAATCTCACCCATTTTCTCTGAGTCCAAGCATAACATTCCTCCTTTGTCCTTTAGTGGGCCAATCCTTTCTCTAGTTACCCTCTTTCTCCTTATATATGAATAAAAGGCTTTGGGATTTTCCTTAACCCTGTTTGCTAAAGATAATTCATGACCCCTTTTAGCCCTCTTAATTCCTCGTTTCAGATTGGTCCTACATTCCCGATATTCTTTCAAAGCTTCGTCTTTCATCAGCCGCCTAGACCTTATGTATGCTTCCTTTTTCCTCTTAGCTTGTCTCACAATTTCACCTGTCATCCATGGTTCCCTGATCTTGCCATTTCTATCCCTCATTTTCACAGGAACATGTCTCTCCTGCACGCTAATCAACCTCTCTTTAAAAGCCTCCCACATATCACATGTGGATTTACCTTCAAACAGCTGCTCCCAATCTGCATTTCCCAGCTCCTGCCGAATTTTGGTATAGTTGGCCTTCCCCCAATTTAGCACTCTTCCTTTAGGACCACTCTCGTCTTTGTCCATGAGTATTTTAAAGCTTACGGAATTGTGATCACTATTCCCAAAGTAGTCCCCTACTGAAACTTCAACAACCTGGCCGCACTCATTCCCCAACACCAGGTCCAGTATGGCCCCTTCCCGAGTTGAACTATTTACATACTGCTCTAGAAAACCCTCCTGGATGCTCCTTACAAATTCTGCTCCATCTGGACCTCTAACACTAAGCGAATCCCAGTCAATGTTGGGAAAATTAAAATCTCCTATCACCACCATCCTGTTGCTCCTACATCTTTCCATAATCTGTTTACATATTTGTACCTCTATCTCACGCTCGCTGTTGGGAGGCCTGTAGTACAGCCCCAACATTGTTACCGCACCCTTCCTATTTCTGAGTGCTGTCCATATTGCCTCACTGCTCAAGTCCTCCATAGTGCCCTCCTTCAGCACAGCTGTGATATCCTCTTTGACCAGTAATGCAACTCCTCCACCCCTTTTACCTCCCTCTCTATCCCGCCTGAAGCATCGATATCCTGGGATATTTAGTTGCCAATCATGCCCTTCCCTCAACCAAGTCTCAGTAATAGCAATAACATCATACTCCCAGGTACTAATCCAAGCCCTAAGTTCATCTGCCTTACCTACTACACTTCTTGCATTAAAACAAATGCACCTCAGACCACCAGTCCCTTTATATTCATCATCTGCTCCCTGCCTGCTCTTCCCCTTAGTCACACTGACTTCATTATCTAGTTCCTTACAGGCTTTTGTTACTACCTCCTTACTGTCAACTGACCTCCATTGGTTCCCATCCCCCTGCCACATTAGTTTAAACCCTCCCCAACAGCATTAGCAAAAGCACCTCCAAGGACATTGGTTCCAGTCCGGCCCAGGTGTAGACCGTCCAATTTGTAATAGTCCCACCTCCCCCAGAACCGGTCCCAATGTCCCAAAAATCTGAACCCCTCCTTCCTGCACCATCTCTCAAGCCACGCATTCATCCTGACTATTCTTTCATTTTTACTCTGACTATCTCAGTAATCCTGAGATTACGACCTCTGAGGACCTACTTTTTAACTTGGCTCCTAACTCCCTAAACTCTGCTTGTAGGACTTACTCCCGTTTTTTACCTATATCATTAGTGCCTATGTGCACAATGACAACTGGCTGTTCACCCTCGCCCTTTGGAATGTTCTGCAGCCGATCTGAGACATCCCTGACCCGTGCACCTGGGAGGCAACATACCATTCGGGAGCCTCGTTTTCGACCACAGAACCGCCTATCTACTCCCCTTACAATCGAATCCCCTACTACTATAGCCCTTCCACTCTTTTTCCAGCCCTTCTGAACAGCAGAGCCAGCCACGGTGCCATGGACCTGGCTACTGCTGCCTTCCCCTGGTGAGCCATCTCCCTCAACAGTATCCAAAACGGTATACTTGTTTTGGAGGGAGATGACCGCAGGGGACTCCTGCGCTGCCTTCATGCTCTTTCTCTGCCTTTTGGTGACCCATTCCCTTTCTCCCTCAGCAATCCTAATCTGCGGTGTGACCAATTCACTAAACGTGCTATCCACGACCTCCTCAGCATCGCGCATGCTCCAAAGTGAGTCCATCCGCAGCTCGAGAGCCGTCATGCAGTCTAACAAGAGCTGCAGTTGGACACACTTCCTGCACGTGAAGGAGTCAGGGACATCAGCCATGTCCCTGAGCTCCCACATTGAGCAAGAGGAGCATGACACGGGTCTGAGATCTCCTGCCATTTTTAATCTTAAGCTTAACTTAGTTAAATGAAAAAGGAACGAAAAGTTTTTACCAATCACAATAAAACCAGAGAAATCGAAAAAGCCTTACCTTATAAACACCCCACTGATTCCTTTTTTTTTGGTTAGAGGAGCAGGGCGGGTGGGAGACACGACAAGTGTGGTGTCTTGGGTTCCGAAACCGCCCAAATATATAGTGTTTTACTTACCCAGCAGTCCCCTGGCCTCCGCCGAAAAACAAAAGGAAATTAAATTTACTTTCAAACTGACCTTCCCAGCTGCTCACTCGCTCACACTCTGCTCCCGAAAAAGCTGCTGCAATGAAAGGAAAGTTATTTTAAACCGCCCAAATATATAGTGTTTTACTTACCCAGCAGCCCCCTGACCTCCGCCGAAAAACAAAAGGAAATTAAATTTACTTTCAAACTGACCTTCCCAGCTGCTCACTCGCTCACACTCTGCTCCCGAAACAGCTACTGCAATGAAAGGAAAGTTATTTTAAACCGCCCAAATATATAGTGTTTTACTTACCCAGCAGCCCCCTGGCCTCCACCGAAAAACAAAAGGAAATTAAATTTACTTTCAAACTGACCTTCCCAGCTGCTCACTCGCTCACACTCTGCTCCCGAAAAAGCTGCTGCAATGAAAGGAAAGTTATTTTAAACCGCCCAAATATATAGTGTTTTACTTACCCAGCAGCCCCCTGGCCTCCGCCGAAAAACAAAAGGAAATTAAATTTACTTTCAAATTGACCTTCCCAGCTGCTCACTCGCTCACACTCTGCTCCCGAAAAAGCTGCTGCAATGAAAGGCCTGAGGATTGGGAGCAGTTTAGAATTCAGCAAAGGAGGACCAAGGGATTTATTAAGAAGGGGAAAATAAAGTACACGAGTAAGCTTGCGGGGAACATACAACCTGACTGTAAAGGTTTCTGTAGGTATGTAAAGAGGAAAGGATTGGTTAAGACAAATGTAGGTCCTTACAGTTAGAAACATGGGAATTTATTCTGGGAAACAAAGAAATGGCTAACCAACTAAATGCAGACTTTGATTCTGTCTTCACAAAGGATGGCACAAATATCTTACCAGAAATGTTGGGGAACACAGGGTTTAGTGAGAGGAAGGAACCGAAGGAAATCAGTATTAGTAGAGAAATTGTGTTGGGGAGGTTGATGGTATTGAAGGCCGATAAATCCTCAGGGCCTGAAAATCTACATCCCAGATTACTTAAAGAAGTGACCTAGAAATACTGGATGCTTTGGTGGTCATCTTTCAAAATACTATAGACTTTGGGACAGTTCCAGCTGATTGGAGGGCAGCTAATGTAACCCCACCATTTAAAAAGGGAGGTAGAAATAAAGCAGGGCATTATAGACAAGTCAGCCTGACGTCGGTAGTGGGGAAAATTCTAGAGTCCATTATCAAAACTTTTATGGCAGAGCACTTGGAGAACAGTGTTAGAATCGGATAGCATCAGCATGGATTTACGAAAGGGAAATCATGCTTGATAAATCTATCAGAATATTCGAGTATGTAACTAATAGAGTGGATGAGGGGGAGTCAGAGAATGTGGTTTATTTGGACTTTCAGAAGGCTTTCGACAAAGTCCCACATAAGAGATTAGTGTGTAAAATTAAAGCGCATGGGATTAGTGGTAGTGTATTACGATAGATAGAAAATTGGTTGGCAGATGGAAAAAAAGAGTAGTGATAAACGGATCTTTTTCCAAAAGGCAGGCAGTGATTAGTGGCGTACCCCAGGGACCGGCGCTAGGACCCCAGCTATTCACACTCTATATTAATGATTTAGATGCGGGAACGAAATGTAATCTCTCCAAATTTTCAGAAGACACAAAACTGGGTGGGAGGGTGAGTTGTGAGGAGGATGCAGAGAGGCTTCAGGGTGATTTGGACAAGTTGAGTGAGTGGGCTATTGCATGGCAGAAGCAGTATAATGTGAATAAATGTGAGGTTATCCACTTTCTTAGCAAAAACAGGAAGGCAGATTATTATGTGAACTGCTATAAACTGAGAGAGGGGAATATGCAACGAGACCTGGGTGTTCTCGTACACCAGTCACTGAAGGTAAGCATGCAGGTGCAACAGGCGGTAGAAAAAGGCGAATGTTATGTTGGCCTTCATAGAGACAGGATTCGAGTACAGGAGCAGGGATGTCTTCCTGCAATTATACAGGGCCTTGGTGAGGCCGCACCTGGAATATTTTGTGCAGTTGTGGTCTCCTTCTCCGAGAAAGGATGTTCCTGCTTTAGAGAGAGTGCAACAAAGGTTTATCAGACTGATTCCTGGGATGGCGGGACTGATGTATGAGGAGAGTTAGGATTATATTCGCTGGAGTTCGGAAGAGTGAAGAGGAATCTCATAGAAACCTATAAAATTCTAACAGGAAGGATGCTCCCGATGGTGGGGGAGTCCAGAACCAGGGGTCATAGTCGAAGGATATGGGGTAAACTTTTCAGGACTGAAATGAGGAGAAATTTCAACACCCAGAGAGTGGTGAGCCAGTAAAATTACGTCATCACTCCCATGTCCAAGAAGGATTGGAATATGCTGGCCAGTGCCTCTGCTACTTCCACCATTCCATCCCTCAGCAACCCACATGCATCCCATCCAGACTGGGTAAATGATCTCCTTTATTGTGGTACAAAAAGTGCTGTATTTAAAAGGGTTATCTGAATCTGTTTGTTCAGTGACTGCAAATAATGTCAGTCTCCATGGACCCTAATTGTGTCACTGGAGGTTTGCCATCTTCTCTTAATAAGGGGCTCCCATGTGTTGTCCCACAGTTTCAGCCGGAACATCAAACCCGGCAAAACAGAGATCAGCAGCTCCAGAGAGAGAGAAAGGATAGATCAGAATCTGAGAACAAATGACTGGAATGTTACAACACTTGGTCAGAATCTGAGAACAATAGATTTGAATGTTACAACAATGGGTCAGAATCTGAGAACAACAGATTGGAATGTTACAACAATGGACAGGAGTTTATCCTCGGATCTTTACTACATTTCTACATATTATGATCGGATGTCATTGAACACTCGTATGCGTCTCGCACTGAAGATTATTCAATACATTTACTATCCCAGCCTGGCTATTATTGCTGTCCCTGGTAAGTCTCTCTATCTAGATATTAATTCTATAAACAAAGTCTAACAGCATTACTGCTCCTGTAATTTACTCTGCACTTTTTGCTGCCGTTGTATTCCTGGTGAATATGTCCAGCTATCAGCTCTATAAACCATTGCCAACTTTATTGGATTTCTTGACATTTGCTCTCTCATCTTTACTACTGTTGCTGTCTCTATTTCCCGGTAGGGCATTGAAAACCCCGTTTCACTGAAATACTGTTCTGTTATGTAAATTTTGGGAATACTGAAGCCAGTGTCATTGGTCTCCATCACAAACTCCATTTCCTATCTGCGAAACAAATACACCACCCTGCCCAATATCTGAGGCTGAACCAGACTGTTTGCAATCGGTGTATTCTATTTAAACCTGAGCTGAGTCCATCTCCATAATCTCTCCATTGCCAACCCTGTCTACGACAACCTCTGTAATATCCCCCATCTCCACCTCTGTCTCAGCCAATCTGCTGCATCAACCCTCACCTGTACCTTTGTTAAATCCACACTTAACTATTCCAATTCTATCCTGGTCACCCTCCCAGTTATAAACCTCCATAAACCACAGACCATCCAGATTTCTGCTGCCTGTATTCTAACTCACACCAAATCCCGATCACCCATCACCCCTGTGCTCACTGACCTACATTGGCTCCATGTCGGGCAGCACCTTAATTTTAATATAGTCATTCTTGTGTTTGAATCCCTCCATGGCCTCACCCCTCCAATTAGTCCCATTGTCCTGCCCATTCTCATATTCCTGAAAATATTTTGACTTCAATCTTTTCTCATTAGTCCTTCTGAAGTGAATTCCTTTCACACTGTATCTGTCCCGAGCCACTATTTTAGACTCTACAGCACTACTGGTGCTGACGGTACAGAAGCTGGGATACATAGAGAGATGTGAACTGCACAGCCAGGCACTTCTACTGCGGCCTGCACAATGCCCCAAGCTGGGCAGGGCTCCAGCTCAATCGTACCATGTATGTGTTGTTGCTCTGAGGATGGTTTTGAATGTGTTGTCAATGTACCATACCGTCAGCTTTGATGCACGTCTTTGAAACTTGGTCTGTACATGTCCACTGACCGCCTGTGTTAGTCACTCTCAGTTGAACACATATTCAGCAGCATGAGGAAGCCCATCTAGTATTATTTAAAAGGACCAGGCATCCAACTTACAGGTGAGGGGCGTTTGACTTACTTCTATTATTGTAAAGTTAGTGGAGGTGCTGTGGATGGTTTGTTGGAGGTTGTGTTGTGAGCTGCTGCAGACATTCAGGGAGGACAGAGGATTTGGTGACCCAACTGTGGACGAGGTATGGCCTATCAGGGGAAAACAGCAGCAGCCAGAGCAGTGGCACCACGGCTGGCACTGTTGCTCAGCAGGGAGGGACAAAGCGCAGAAGAGTAATAGTTATAGGGGACTCTATAGTCATGGGCACAGATAGGCGCTTCTGTGGACGTGAAAGAGACTACAGGATGGTATGTTGCCTCCCTGGTGCCAGGGTCAAGGATGTCTCTGAACGGACAGGGGGCATTCTGAAGGGGGGAAGGTGAACAGCCAGAGGTTGTGGTACACATCGGTACCAATGACATAGGCAGGAAGAGTGATGAGGTCCTGCAGGGTGAGTTTAGGGAGTTAGGTCGAAAGATAAGAAACAGTACTTCGAGGATTGTAATCTCTGGATTACTCCCTGTGCCACGTGCCAGTGAGGCTAGAAGTAGGAAGATAGTGCCGCTAAACACGTGGCTGAGCAGCTGGTGTAGAAGGGAGGGTTTCAGATATCTGGACCATTGGGCTCTCTTCAGGGACTGATGGGACCTGTACAAGAAGGACGGGTTGCATGTAAACTGAAGGGGCACAAATATCCTTGCTGCAAGATTTGCTAGCATCACTCGGGAGGGTTTAAACTAGTGTGGCAGGCGGGTGGGAACCAGAGCAGTAGGACAGCAGGTGAAATAAATGAGGAGGACATAGTAAAGAAGGCCGGCAGGACTAAGAGGAAGAGCAGGCAGGGAGATGTTGCTGATCACAGCGGGACTGGTGTTCTGAAGTACATTTGTTTCAAAGCGAGAAGTATAACAGGTAAGGCAGATGAACTTAGAGCTTGGATTAGTACTTGGAATTATGATGTTGTTGCTATTGCAGAGACTTGGTTGAGGGAAGGGCAGGATTGGCAGCTAAATGTTCCAGGCTTTTGAAGCTTCAGGCGGGATAGAGGGGGATGTAAAAGGGGTGGGGAAGTTGCATTACTGGTTAAGGAGAATAACACAGCTGTACTGCGGGGGGACAAATCAGAGGGGTCATGCAGCGAGGCAATATGGGTGGAGCTCAGGAATAGGAAGGGTGCAGTCACGATGTTGGGTGTTTACTACAGGCCTCCCAACAGCCAGCGGGAGGTAGAGGAGCAGATATGTGGACAGATTTTGAAAAGATGTAAAGGTAACAGGGTTGCAGTAGTGGGTGATTTTAACTTCCACAATATTGACTGGGACTCACTTAATGCTAAGGGCTTGGATGGGGCAGAATTTGTGAGTAACATCCAGGAGGGCTTCTTGAAACAGTATGCATATAGTCCAACTAGGGATGGGGCCATTCTGGACCTGTTGTTGGGGAATGTGCCCGGCCAGGTGGTCGAAGTTTCAGTGGGGGAGCATTCCCGGAACAGTGACCATAATTCCATAAGTTTTAAGGTACTTGTGGTTAAGGATAAGAGTACTCCTCAGGTGAAGGTGCTAAAGTGGGAGAAGGCTAATTATAACAATATTAGGCAGGATCTGAAGAATTTAGAATGGGGGAGGCTGTTTAAGGGTAAATCAACATCTGACATGTGGGTGTCTTTCAAATGTCAGCTGATTAGTAGAATCCAGGACCAGCATGTTCCTGTGAGGAAGAAAGACAAGTTTGGCAAGTTTTGGGAAGCCTGGATAACACGGGATATTGTGAGCCTCGTCAAAAAGAAAAAGGAAGCATTTGTAAGGGCTGGATGGCTATGAACAGACGAAGCACTTGAGGAATATAAAGACAGTAGGAAGGAACTTAAGCAAGGAGTCAGGAGGGCTAAAAGGGGACATGAGAAGTCATTGGCAAACAGGATTAAGGAAAATCCCAAGGCCTTTTATGCATTTATAACGAGCAAGAAGGTAACCACCGGAAAGGGTTGGCCCACTCAAGGACAGAGATGGGAATCTGTGCGTGGAGCCAGAGGAAATGGGCGAGGTGCCAAATGAGTACTTTGCATCAGTATTCACCAAAGCGAAGGACTTGAATTTAGAATTTAGAATATTACAGCGCAGTGCAGGCCCTTCGGCCCTCGATGTTGCGCCGATCATCTGACCTACACTATTCCATTTACATCCATATGTCTATCCAATGACCACTTAAATGCCCTTAAAGTTGGCGAGTCTACTACTGTTGCAGGCAGGGCGTTCCACGCCCCTACTACTCTCTGCGTAAAGAAACTACCTCTGACATCTGTCCTATATCTTTCACCCCTCAACTTAAAGCTATGTCCCCTCGTGTTTGCCATCCTCATCCGAGGAAAAAGACTCTCACTATCCACCCTATCTAACCCTCTGATTATCTTGTATGTCTCTATTAAGTCACCTCTCCTCCTCCTTCTCCCTAACGAAAACAACCCCAAGTCCCTCAGCCTTTCCTCGTAAGACCTTCCTTCCATACCAGGCAACATCCTAGTAAATCTCCTCTGCACCCTTTCCAAAGCTTCCACATCCTTCCTATAATGCGGTGACCAGAACTGCACGCAATACTCAAGGTGCGGCCTCACCAGAGTTTTGTACAGCTGCATCATGACCTCGTGGCTCCGAAACTCGATCCCCCTACTAATAAAGGCTAACACACCATATGCCTTCTTAACAGCCCTATTAACCTGGGTAGCAACTTTCAGGGATTTATGTACCTGGATACCAAGATCTCTCTGCTCATCGACACTACCAAGAATCTTCCCATTAGCCCAGTACTCTGCATTGCTGTTACTCCTTCCAAAGTGAATCACCTCACACTTCTCCGCATTAAACTCCATTTGCCATCTCTCAGCCCAGCTCTGCAGCCTATCTATGTCCCTCTGTACCCTACAACACCCTTCGACACTATCCACAACTCCACCGACCTTCGTGTCATCCGCCAATTTACTAACCCACCCTTCTACACCCTCATCCAGGTCGTTTATAAAAATGACAAACAGCAGTGGCCCCAAAACAGAACCTTGCGGTACACCACTAGTAACTAAACTCCAGGATGAACATTTGCCATCAACCACCACCCTCTGTCTTCTTTCAGCTAGCCAATTTCTGATCCAAATCTCTAAATCACCTTCAACCCATACTTCCGTATTTTCTGCAATAGCCTACCGTGGGGAACCTTATCAAACGCCTTACTGAAATCCATATACACCACATCCACGGCTTTACCCTCATCCACCTGTTTGGTCACCTTCTCGAAAAACTCAATAAGGTTTGTGAGGCACGACCTACCTTTCACAAAACCGTGCTGACTATCGCAAATGAACTTATTCTTTTCAAGATGATTATAAATCCTGTCTCTTATAACCTTTTCCAACACTTTACCCACAACCGAAGTAAGGCTCACAGGTCTATAATTACCAGGGCTGTCTCTACTCCCCTTCTTGAACAAGGGGACAACATTTGCTATCCTCCAGTCCTCCGGCACTACTCCTGTCGACAATGACGACTTAAAGATCAACAACAACGGCTCTGCAATCTCCTCCCTGGCTTCCCTGAGAATCCTAGGATACATCCCATCTGGCCCAGGGGACTTATCTATTTTCTCTCTTTCCAAAATTGCTAACACCTCCTCCTTGTGAATCTCAATCCCATCTAGCCTAGTAGGCTGTATCTCAGTAATCTCCTCTGCAACATTTTCTTTTTCTACTGTAAATACTGACGAAAAATATTCATTTAACGCTTCCCCTATCTCCTCTGATTCCGCACACAACTTCCCACTACTATCCTTGATTGGCCCTGTTCTAACTCTTATCATTCGTTTATTCCTGATATACCGATAGAAAGCCTTAGGGTTTTCTTTGATCCTATCCGCCAATGACTTCTCGTGTCCTCTCCTTGCTCTTCTTAGCCCTCCCTTTAGATCCTTCCTGGCTAGCTTGTAACTCTCAAGCGCCCTAACTGAGCCTTCACGTCTCATCCTAACATAAGCCGCCCTCTTCCTCTTGACAAGCGCTTCAACTTCTTGAGTAAACCACGGCTCCCTCGCTCGACAACTTCCTCCCTGCCTGACAGGTACATACTTATCAAGGACACGCATTAGCTGCTCCTTGAATAAGCTCCACATTTCGTTTGTGCCCATCCCCTGCAGTTTCCTTCCCCATCCTACACATCCTAAATCTTGCCTAATCGCGTCATAATTTCCTTTCCCCCAGCTATAATTCTTGCCCTGCGGTATATACCTGTCCCTGCCCATCGCTAAGGTAAACCTAACCGAATTGTGATCACTATCGCCAAAGTGCTCACCTACATCTAAATCGAACACCTGGCCGGGTTCATTACCCAGTACCAAATCCAATGTGGCATCGCCCCTGGTTGGCCTGTCCACATACTGTGTCAGAAAACCCTCCTGCACACACTGGACAAAAACAGACCCATCTAAAGTACTCGAACTATTGTATTTCCAGTCAATATTTGGAAAGTTAAAGTCCCCCATAACCACTACCCTGTTACTCTCGCTCCTGTCGAGAATCATCTTCGCTATCCTTTCCTCTACATCTCTGGAACTATTCGGAGGTCTATAGAAAACTCCCAACAGGGTGACCTCTCCTCTCCTGTTTCTAACCTCGGCCCATACTACCTCAGTAGACGAGTCCTCAAACGTCCTTTCTGCCGCTGTAATACTTTCCTTGATTAACAATGCCACACCCCCCCCCCCTCTTTTACCCTCTTCTCTGTTCTTACTGAAACATCTAAATCCCGGAACCTGCAACATCCATTCCTGCCCCTGCTCTACCCATGTCTCTGAAATGGCCACAACATCAGGATCCCAGGTACCAACCCATGCTGCAAGCTCACCCACCTTATTCCGGATGCTCCTGGCGTTGAAGTAGACACACTTTAAACCAAGTTCTTGCTTGCCAGTGCCC
This sequence comes from Heterodontus francisci, assembly GCF_036365525.1. Classification (NCBI taxonomy): domain Eukaryota; kingdom Metazoa; phylum Chordata; class Chondrichthyes; order Heterodontiformes; family Heterodontidae; genus Heterodontus; species Heterodontus francisci. Next base: position 3,081,958 of record NW_027141936.1, read on the forward strand.
TCTTGCGTCCCTGTAACCTTATCCCCTACCTCACTACTCTCAACAGCCGGTACACTGGAACTACAATTTAGGTTCCTATTCCCCTGCTGATTTAGTTTAAACCCCCCCGAAGAGCACTAACAAATCTCCCCCCCAGGATATTGGTACCCCTCTGGTTCAGGTGAAGACCATCCTGTTTGTAGAGGTCCCACCTACCCCAGAAAGAGCCCCAATTATCCAGGAAACCAAAACCCTCCCTCCTACACCATCCCTGCAGCCACGTGTTCAACTCCTCTCTCTCCCTATTCCTCTCTTCGCTAGCACGTGGCACAGGCAACAACCCAGAGATAACAACTCTGGTTGTTCTCGCTCTAAGCTTCCACCCTAGCTCCCTGAATTTCTGCCTTAAATCCCCATCTCTCTTCCTACCTATGTCGTTGGTGCCTATGTGGACCACGACTTGGGGGTGCTCCCCCTCCCCCTTAAGGATCCCAAAAACACGATCGGAGACATCACGTACCCTGGCACCTGGGAGGCAACACACCAACCGTGAGTCTCTCTCGTTCCCACAGAACCTCCTATCTGTTCCCCTAACTATGGAGTCCCCAATGACTAATGCTCTGCTCCTCTTCCCTTTTCCCTTCTGAGCAACAGGGACAGACTCTGTGCCAGAGACCTGCACCCCATTGCTTACCCCTGGTAAGTCGTCCCCCCCAACAGTATCCAAAACGGTATACCTGTTGTTGAGGGAAACGGCCACAGGGGATCCCTGCACTGCCTGCTGGTTCCCTTTCCTTCCCCTGACGGTAACCCATCTACCTACTTCTTTTACCTGAGGTGTGACTGCCTCCCTATAACTCCTGTCAATAATCCCCTCCGCCTCCCGAATGATCCGAAGTTCATCCAGCTCCAGCTCCAGTTCCCTAACGCGGTCTGCGAGGAGCTGGAGTTGGGTGCACTTCCCGCATATGCAGTCAGCAGGGACACTCTTGGCGACCCCTACCTCCCACATTCTGCAGGAGGAACATACAACTGCCTTTACCTCCATTCCCACTATTCTAGATTCCCAATAAATCTACTGAAAAACCAAACGAAAAAAAAAGTCAAAACTTGTTCGCTTAGCAATCCGACGGACTGAAATTTTTAAATTTGCCTTTCAGTGCAGCAGCTTTTTCGGGAGCAGCGAGTGAGCGAGTGAGCAGCTGGGAAAGTCCGTTTGAAAGTAAATTTAATTTCCTTTTGTTTTTCGGCAGAGGCCAGTGGGCTGCTGGGTAGGTAAAACACTATATATTTGGGCGGTTTAAAATAACTTTCCTTTCAGTGCAGCAGCTTTTTCGGGAGCAGCGTGTGAGCGAGTGAGCAGCTGGGAAAGTCCGTTTGAAAGTACATTTAATTTCCTTTTGTTTTTCGGCGGAGGCCAGGGGGCTGCTGGGTAAGTAAAACACTATATATTTGGGCGGTTTCTGAACCCGAGACACCACACTTGTAGTGTCTCCCACCCGCCCTCCTCCTCTAACCAAAAAAAAGGACTCGGTGGGGTGTTTATAAGGTAAGGCTTTTTCGATTTCTCTGGTTTTATTGTGATTGGTAAAAACTTTTCGTTCCTTTTTCATTTAACTAAGTTTAAACTTAAGATTAAAAATGGCAGGAGATCTCAGACCCGTATCATGCTCCTCTTGCTCAATGTGGGAGCTCAGGGACATGGCTGATGACCCTGACTCCTTCACGTGCAGGAAGTGTGTCCAGCTGCAGCTCTTGTTAGACCGCATGACGGCTCTGGAGCTGCGGATGGACTCACTTTGGAGCATGCGCGATGCTGAGGAGGTCGTGGATAGCACGTTTAGTGAATTGGTCACACCGCAGATTAGGATTGCTGAGGGAGAAAGGGAATGGGTGACCAAAAGGCAGAGAAAGAGCAGGAAGGCAGCGCAGGAGTCCCCTGCGGTCATCTCCCTCCAAAACAAGTATACCGTTTTGGATACTGTTGAGGGAGATGGCTCACCAGGGGAAGGCAGCAGTAGCCAGGTCCATGGCACCGTGGCTGGCTCTGCTGTTCCGAAGGGCGGGAAAAAGAGTGGAAGGGCTATAGTCGTAGGGGATTCGATTGTAAGGGGAGTAGATAGGCGGTTCTGTGGTCGAAAACGAGGCTCCCGAATGGTATGTTGCCTCCCAGGTGCACGGGTCAGGGACGTCTCAGATCGGCTGCAGAACATTCTAAAGGGGGAGGGTGAACAGCCAGTTGTCATTGTGCACATAGGCACTAATGATATAGGTAAAAAACGGGATGAGGTCCTACATGCAGAGTTTAGGGAGTTAGGAGCCAAGTTAAAAAGTAGGACCTCAAAGGTAGTAATCTCAGGATTACTACCAGTGCCACGTGATAGTCAGAGTAAAAATGAAAGAATAGTCAGGATGAATGCGTGGCTTGAGAGATGGTGCAGGAAGGAGGGGTTCAGATTTTTGGGACATTGGGACCGGTTCTGGGGGAGGTGGGACTATTACAAATTGGACGGTCTACACCTGGGCCGGACTGGAACCAATGTCCTTGGAGGTGCTTTTGCTAACGCTGTTGGGGAGGGTTTAAACTAATGTGGCAGGGGGATGGGAACCAATTGAGGTCAGTTGACAGTAAGGAGGTAGTAACAAAAGCCTGTAAGGAACTAGATAATGAAGTCAGTGTGACTAAGGGGAAGAGCAGGCAAGGAACAGATGATGAATATAAAGGGACTGGTGGTCTGAGGTGCATTTGTTTTAATGCAAGAAGTGTAGTAGGTAAGGCAGATGAACTTAGGGCTTGGATTAGTACCTGGGAGTATGATGTTATTGCTATTACTGAGACTTGGTTGAGGGAAGGGCATGATTGGCAACTAAATATCCCAGGATATCGATGCTTCAGGCGGGATAGAGAGGGAGGTAAAAGGGGTGGAGGAGTTGCATTACTGGTCAAAGAGGATATCACAGCTGTGCTGAAGGAGGGCACTATGGAGGACTCGAGCAGTGAGGCAATATGGACAGAACTCAGAAATAGGAAGGGTGCGGTAACAATGTTGGGGCTGTACTACAGGCCTCCCAACAGCGAGCGTGAGATAGAGGTACAAATATGTAAACAGATTATGGAAAGATGTAGGAGCAACAGGGTGGTGGTGATAGGAGATTTTAATTTTCCCAACATTGACTGGGATTCGCTTAGTGTTAGAGGTCCAGCTGGAGCAGAATTTGTAAGGAGCATCCAGGAGGGTTTTCTAGAGCAGTATGTAAATAGTCCAACTCGGGAAGGGGCCATACTGGACCTGGTGTTGGGGAATGAGCCCGGCCAGGTTGTTGAAGTTTCAGTAGGGGACTACTTTGGGAATAGTGATCACAATTCCGTAAGCTTTAAAATACTCATGGACAAAGACGAGAGTGGTCCAAAAGGGAGAGTGCTAAATTGGGGGAAGGCCAACTACACCAAAATTCGGCAGGAGCTGGGAAATGTAGATTGGGAGCAGCTGTTTGAAGGTAAATCCACATGTGATATGTGGGAGGCTTTTAAAGAGAGGTTGATTAGCGTGCAGGAGAGACATGTTCCTGTGAAAATGAGGGATAGAAATGGCAAGATTAGGGAACCATGGATGACAGTTGAAATTGTGAGACAAGCTAAGAGGAAAAAGGAAGCATACATAAGGTCTAGGCGGCTGATGAAAGACGAAGCTTTGAAAGAATATCGGGAATGTAGGACCAATCTGAAACGAGGAATTAAGAGGGCTAAAAGGGGTCATGAATTATCTTTAGCAAACAGGGTTAAGGAAAATCCCAAAGCCTTTTATTCATATATAAGGAGAAAGAGGGTAACTAGAGAAAGGATTGGCCCACTAAAGGACAAAGGAGGAATGTTATGCTTGGACTCAGAGAAAATGGGTGAGATTCTAAACGAGTACTTTGCATCGGTATTCACCGAGGAGAGGGACATGACGGATGTTGAGGTTAGGAACAGATGTTTGATTACTCTAGGTCAAGTCGGCATAAGGAGGGAGGAAGTGTTGGGTATTCTAAAGGACATTAAGGTGGACAAGTCCCCAGGTCCGGATGGGATCTATCCCAGGTTACCGAGGGAAGCTAGAGAGGAAATAGCTGGGGCCTTAACAGATATCTTTGCAGCATCCTTAAACACGGGTTTGGTCCCGGAGGACTGGAGAATTGCTAATGTTGTCCCCTTGTTTAAGAAGGGTAGCAGGGATAATCCAGGTAATTATAGACCGGTGAGCCTGACGTCAGTGGTAGGGAAGCTGCTGGAGAAGATACTGAGGGATAGGATCTATTCCCATTTGGAAGAAAATGGGCTCATCAGTGATAGGCAACATGGTTTTGTGCAGGGAAGGTCATGTCTTACCAACTTAATAGAATTCTTTGAGGAAGTGACAAAGTTGATTGATGAGGGAAGGGCTGTCGTTGTCATATACATGGACTTCAGTAAGGCGTTTGATAAGGTTCCCCATGGCAGGCTGATGGAGAAAGTGAAGGCGCTTGGGGTCCAAGGTGTACTAGCTAGATGGATAAAGAACTGGCTGGGCAACAGGAGACAGAGAGTAGCAGTAGAAGGGAGTTTCTCAAAATGGAGACGTGTGACCAGTGGTGTTCCACAGGGATCCGTGCTGGGACCACTGTTGTTTTTGATATACATTAATGATTTGGAGGAAAGTATAGGTGGACTGATTAGCAAATTTGCAGACGACACTAAGATTGGTGGAGTAGCAGATAGTGAAGGGGACTGTCAGAGAATACAGCAGAATATAGATAGATTGGAGAGTTGGGCAGAGAAATGGCAGATGGAGTTCAATCAGGGCAAATGCGAGGTGATGCATTTTGGAAGATCCAATTCAAGAGTGAACTATACAGTAAATGGAAAAGTCCTGGGGAAAATTGATGTCCAGAGAGATTTGGGTGTTCAGGTCCACTGTTCCCTGAAGGTGGCAACGCAGGTAAATAGAGTGGTCAAGAAGGCATACGGCATGCTTTCCTTCATCGGACGGGGCATTGAGTACAAGAGTTGGCAGGTCATGTTACAGTTGTATAGGACTTTGGTTCGGCCACATTTGGAATACTGCGTACAGTTCTGGTCGCCACATTATCAAAAGGATGTGGATGCTTTGGAGAGGGTGCAGAGGAGGTTCACCAGGATGTTGCCTGGTATGGAGGGCGCTAGCTATGAAGAGAGGTTGAGTAGATTAGGATTATTTTCATTAGAAAGACGGAGGTTGAGGGGGGACCTGATTGAGGTGTACAAAATCATGAGAGGTATAGACAGGGTGGATAGCAAGAGGCTTTTTCCCAGAGTGGGGGTTTCAATTACTAGAGGACACGAGTTCAAAGTGAAAGGGGAAAGTTTAGGGGGGATATGCGTGGAAAGTTCTTTACGCAGAGGGTGGTTGGCACCTGGAACGCATTGCCAGCGGAGGTGGTAGATGCGGGCACGATGGAGTCTTTTAAGATGTATCTAGACAGATACATGAATGGGCAGGAAGAAAAGAGATACAGAACCTTAGAAAATAGGCGACATGTTTAGAGAGAGGATCTGGATCGGCGCAGGCTTGGAGGGCCGAAGGGCCTGTTCCTGTGCTGTAATTATCTTTGTTCTTTGTTCTTTGTTCTTACCTTATCAACACACTGGAGTCCTTTTTTTTTGGTTAGAGGAGGAGGGTGGGTGGGAGACACTACACGTGTAGTGTCTCGGGTACTGCCACTGCCCAAATAAATAGTTTTCCCCTACCCAGCAGTCCCCGGTCCTCCGAAACAAAAAAGGGATTAACTTGTAACTTACTGAAATTGACCGCTCAGCTGAAAGTCCGCTCCGCACCTCGTTCTGTCAAGGCTGCTCCTCGCAAAAGACAAAGATATTAAAACTGCCCAAATAAATAGTTTTCCCTTACCCAGCAGTCCCCGGTCCTCCGAAACAAAAAAGGGATTAACTTGTAAATTACTGAAATTGACCGCTCAGCTGAAAGTCCGCTCCGCACCTCGTTCTGTCAAGGCTGCTCCTCGCAAAAGACAAAGATTTTAAAACTGCCCAAATAAATAGTTTTCCCTTACCCAGCAGTCCCCGGTCCTCCGAAACAAAAAAGGGATTAACTTGTAACTTACTGAAATTGACCGCTCAGCTGAAAGTCCGCTCCGCACCTCGTTCTGTCAAGGTGAAATTGACCGCTCAGCTGAAAGTCCGCTCCGCACCTCGTTCTGTCAAGGCTGCTCCTGGTGGATGATGAGCCGAGGGAAGGGAGTGCAGATAGTCTCAGTCATCTCATTATCAATAAGGAGGCGGTGTTGGGTGTCTCGCAAAGCAATAAGATAGATAAGTCTCCAGGGCCTGATGGTATCTACCCTAGAATACTGAGGAAGGGAAGGGAAGAAATTGCTGGGGCCTTGACAGAAATCTTTGCATCCTCATTGGCTACAGGTGAGGTCCCAGAGGACTGGAGAAAAGCCAATGTTGTTCCTTTGTTTAAGAAGGGTGGCAAGGATAATCCAGGATATTACAGGCCGGTGAGCCTTACGTCAGTGGTAGGGAAATTATTAGAGAGGATTCTTCAGGACAGGATTTACTCCCATTTGTAAACAAATGAACTTATTAGCGAGAGACAGCATGGTTTTGTGAAGGGGAGGCCGTGTCTTACTAATTTGATTGAGTTTTTTGAGGAAGTGACGAAGATGATTGATGAAGGAAGGGCAGTGGATGTTATCTATATGGACTTTATTAAAGCCTCTGACAAGGTCCCGCATGGCAGACTGGTACAAGAGGTGAAGTCACACGGGATCAGAGGTGAGCTGGCAAGATGGATACAGAACTGGCTCGGTCATAGAAGACAGAGGGTATCAGTGGATGGGTGTTTTTCTGAATGGAGGGATGTGACTAGTGGTGTTCCGCAGGGATCAGTGCTGGGACGTTTGCTGTTTGTAGTATATGTAAATGATTTGGAGGAAAATGTAGCTGGTCTGATTAGTAAGTTTGCGGACAACACAAAGGTTGGCGGAGTTGCAGATAATGATGAGGATTGTCAGAAGATACAGCAGGATATAGATCGGTTGGAGACTTGGGCGGAGAAATGGCAGATGGAGTTTAATCCGGACAAATGTGAGGTAATGCATTTTGGAAGGTCTAATGCAGGTGGGAGGTATACAGTAAATGGCAGAACCCTTAGGAGTATTGACAGGCAGAGAGATCAGGGCGTACAGGTCCACAGGTCACTGAAAGTGGCAACGCAGGTGGAAAGGATAGACAAACAGGCATATGGCATGCTTGCCTTCATCAGTCGAGGCACAGAGTATAAAAATTGGCAAGTCATGTTGCAGCTGTACGGAACCTCAGTTAGGCCACACTTCGAATTTTGCGTGCAATTCTGGTCGCCACACTACCAGAAGGACGTGGAGGCTTTGGAGAGGGTACAGAGGAGGTTTACCGGGATGTTGCCTGGTCTGGAGGGCATTAACTATCAGGAGAGGTTGGAAAAACTCGGATTGTTTTCACTGGAACGACGGAGGTGGAGGGGCGCCATGATAGAGGTTTTCAAAGTTATGAGCAGCATGGACAGAGTGGATAGTCAGAAGTTTTTTGACTGGGTGGAAGAGTCAGTTACTAGGCGACATAGGTTTAAGGTGCGAGGGGCAAAGTTTAGAGGGGATGTGCGAGGCTGGTCTTTTACACAGAGAGTGGTGAGTGCCTGGAACTTGCTGCCAGGGGAGGTGGTGGAAGCAGATACGACAGCGACGTTTAAGAGACATCTTGACAAATACATGAATAGGGAGGGAATAGAAGGATATGGGCCCCGGAAGTGCAGAAGGTGTTAGTTTAGGCAGGCATCAATATCAGCGCAGGCTTGGAGGGCCGAATGGTCTGTTTCTGTGCTGTACTGTTCTTTGTTATTTGTTCTTGACTGTAGTTACAGTGTCCCTGTGTCTGTAACATGACCAACAAATGGAGCACAGGCTGCAGAGAGGGGAAGCTCTGTAAAGTGAGAGGAGGAGGGGGTTCTGCCTTACCCACCCTGCGTTTTGCAAGAGCACTTTTCCTATGCACACCTAACCCAGGACCAGTGTGGGAGGTAAATCTGATTCAATTAGGAGGTGGTCACAGAGCTGTGCCACCTCCTGCAACATGACCTGGAGCCTCACACCAGGGTGAGGACGGAGTTGTCAGTGGCTGTTAAAGTCACAGTTTCATTGAACTTCCATGTATCTGAATATTTCCAGGCAGGAGCAGGAGACATATCAAACATAGAGTCATAGAGTGTGATAGATACATTTATGGCACAGAAGATGTCCATTCGGCCCCTCGGTGCCCGCTCCCTGTGGAACAATCCAGTCAGTCCCACTCTCCCAGTCAGTCCCCGTATCCCTGCAAGATCATCTCCTTCGGGTATCCATCCAGTATCCTTTTGAATTCATTGTCTCTAATGATGAAGTCCAAGATCTGATATGCTTCGCTAAACACTCTCCTAATATGTCCTGCCAATTTCAAATATCAATGCATATGCAGACCCAGGTCGCTCGGTCCCTGCACAATCTTTAGAACTGTGTCATTAAGTCTATATTACCTTCCTATTCCTTCTAACAAAATACATCTCCTCACACTCCGTTGTATGAAATTCCACCTGCCACTTCTCTGTCCATTCTGCTAGCCTATCTATATCCTGCTACAGGTGGTTTGCAACATCCTCACTGTTTATCACACCTCCAAGATTGGTATCATCGGAAAATTTTGAAATTCTACTCTGTCTTCCAAGATCCATGTAACTCATATATAGCAAAAAAACAAACAGTGGTCCTAAGCACTGACCCTTGGGGAACATCACTGTCTACCATCCTCCAGTCTGAAAAACAACCATTTAACACATTTCTCTTTTTTATGTCCTATGGACAATTTTTGAACCAATTAGATGCTATTCCATGCGGTTCAATTTTGTTAGCCAAGCTTCTGTGTGTTTCTTCGTCAAATAATTTCATAAAATCCACGTAGACAACATCCACCACATTCCCTTCATCAACTTTCTCTGATTTTCTAAATAAATTAAAATAGTTCATCAAGCATGATCTGCCTTTTAGAAATCCGTGCTGACAATCCTTAATTAACTCAATCTCTCCAAGGGTGTGTTGTCCTTTTCCCCTGATTATTGCTTCTAACACTTTCCTCACAGCTGATGTTAAACTAACTGGCCAGTAGTTACTAGGCCTGTGTGTTGTCCATTGATAATTCTGGGAGGTGAGGGTGACCATCTATGTCATCAATTTCTCCCTCAGCAGGGAGAAGCAGGATGAAAGATCCCGTGGCTTTGTCAGGACAGCGGGATTCCTGATGGTATCGGTGGCTCTGCGGGGACCCCATGTCAACCCATGGGTTGAGGTACAGGAACTGAAAGAACTCTCACTCCATCAATGTGCAGTTGGTGTGTGAGCATGGCCAGTCCATCATGTTGGTGAATGTCCACTATCCGGGCAGCAGCCACCATACCTTCATTCTGAAGCAGTCAGCCGGTCCCAACACATCGGGGCTCCATGAATAACCAGAATGTGGCTCCTTGGAGACAAAGGAACCCCCTCTAGACACAGCCCATGTTTCTACGCCCTCAATCCACCTCCCACCATCAACCGTTAGTTACGCAAAAAGTGTATGTATGATGTAAGCAATGGAGTCACCAGGAACCTGTTGGAACAGACCATTGGTGTGATGAAGCAATGCTTCCGATGTCTGAACCGCTCGGGGAGAGCCCTCCAGTGCACACTGGAGCAGGTGTCTGAGTTCATGGTGTTCTGCTGCACCCTTCATATCATCAGCATCATGAGGACACAGGCATTGGCACCAGGAATCCAGAGGCTACCTCAGGAGGAGGTGGGAGGGAAGATATTTCCTGGATGCCTTCGACCCGGACAGGCTGTCGGAGAGTCCCTGCTAAGATTCCAGTTCCCATAGGACAACTTCCCTTTCCAGCCATGAATTCCCCATTCTCCACCATTACACCCATCTGAGACGCCCCATCACAGTGTCACCTTGGTCAGCATCCTGTATTAAAAACATCAGAGAATTATTACAGCACAGAAGGACCAATTCAGCCTTTCGTATCTGCACTGGCTCTCCGAAAGAGTAATTCACCTAATGCCGTTCCCTGCCTTCTTCCTGTAATCCTGCACATTCTTCCTGCTCATATAACAATCTAATCAGCTTCAATTGAACCTGCCTCCACCACACTCTCAGGCAGTGAATTCCAGACTCTAACCACACACTGTGTGAAAAAATATTTTCCTCAGGTCGTCTTTGCTTCCTTTACCCATGACTTTAAATCTGTGCCCTTTCGTTCTCGATCCTTTCACGAGTGGGAACTGTTTCTGTCTATCTACTATATGCCGACACCTCAAGATTTTTGAAACCTCTAATAAATCACCTCTCAGCCTTTTCTCAGGAAAACAGTCCTAACTTCTCAAATCTATCTTCATAACTAAAATTCCTCACCTGGGAATGATTCTGGTCAATCTTTTTTGCACTCTCTCCAATGCCCTCACGTCTTTCCTAAAGTGTGGCACCCAGAACTGGATGCAATACCACAGCTGAGGCTGAAATAGTGTCTTATTTAAGCTCAATATAACTTCCTTGCTCTTGTACTCTATGCCCCTATTAATAAAGCCCAGGATACTGCATGCTTTATTAAACACTTTCTCAACCTGTCCTGCCGCCTTCAATGACTTCTGCACATAGACACACAGGTCTCTCTGCTCCTGAACACCCGATAGAATTGTATATTGTCACCCCATGTTCTTCCTACCAACATGAATCACTTCACATTTCTCAGTATTGAACTTCATCTGCCACCTCTCTGCCCATTCCACCAACTTGTGTGTGTCCTTTTGAAGTTCTACACTATCCTCCTCACAGTTCACAATGCTTCCAACGTTCGTAACAGCTGCAAATTTGAAATTGTGCCCTGTACACCCAGGTTTCGGTCCTTAATATATATTAGGAAAAGCAGGATCCCAACACTGATCTCTGGGGAACTCCACCACAAACCTTCCTCCAGACTGTAAAACATCCATTAACCACTACTCTTTGTTTCCTGTCACTTAGCTAATTTCGTATCCATGTTGCTACCGTCCCTTTTATTCCATGAGCTACAAGTTTGCTCACAGGTCTGTTGTGTGGCATTGTATCAAAAGGTTTTTGCATGCAGGGAATAGTTAAATGTCTGGAATGCACTGCTTGAGAATGGTGGAGGCTGGTTCATTTGAAACTGAATAAACCGTTATATGAAAGTCAATGTACACCACATCAACAGAATTGCCCTCATCAACTCTATCTGACACCACCTCAAACATCTCCAGCAAATTAGTTAAACATGATGTTCTCTCAAGAAATCCATGCTGGCTTGTTTAATTAACTCGCATTTGTCCATGTGACTATTAGCTTTGTCCAAGATTATTTCTTTCTAGAAGTTTTCCCACCACCGAAGTTTAACTGACAGGCCTGTAGTTGCTGGCCTTATCTTTACACCCTTTTTTGAACAAGGGTGTAACGTTTGCAATTCTCCAGTCCTCTGGCATCATCCCCAAGTCTAAGAAAGACTGAAAAATTATGTCCAGTGCCTCTGCGATTTTCACCCTCACTTCCCTCAGTATCCTTGGATACATCTGATCTTATCCTGGTGCTTTATTCAATTTAAGTCCAGACAGCCTATCTAATACTTCCTCTTTATCAATTTCTGACTTACCTCCTCTTTCAACATTGCCTGAGTTGCATCTTAGAATCATAGAAAGTTTATGACACAGAGAGAGGCCACTTGGCCCATCGTGTCTATGCTGTCCAAAAAACGATGCATCCATTCTGATCCTGCCTTCCAGCATTTGATAGATTACAGCACTTGAGGTGCATATCCAGACACCTTTTGAATGAGTTGTGGGTTTCTGCCTCAACTACCCTTTCAGAAAGTGTGTTCCAGACTCCCACCACCCGCTGGGTGAAAAATAAAATCCGCAGCTCCCTTTTAATCTTTCTACCAATCACTTTAAGTCCATGCCCCCTCGTCACTGACCTCTTTGCTAAGGTGAATAGACGCTTCACCTCCACTCTATCCAGGCCCCTCCGGGTTTTGTACATTTCAATCAGATTTCCCCTCAGCCTTCTCTATTCCAAGGAGAACAAACCCAGCCTGTCCAATCTTTCCTCATAGCTGCATTTTTCCAGTCCTGGCAAGATCCTCGTAAATCTCCTGTGTACCCTCTCTGGTGCAATTACATCCTTTCTGTAATGAGCTAACCAGAACTGCACACAGTACTCAAGTTGTGTCCTAACCAATGAGTTATACAATTCTAGCATAACCTCCCTGCTCGTATATTCTATACCTCGGCTAATAAAGGAAAGGATTCCATATCTTCTTCCTTGGTAAAGACAGGTGGACATTATTCATTTAGTACCTCAGCTATATCCTCTGCCTCCATGTGCAAATCCCCTTTATGGTCCAGAGTCCGCTCCATTGTTCCTTTTACTACCCTTTTACTATTTAGGTGCCTATAGAAAACTTTCGGATTTCCTTCAATGATCGCCTCTTTTCATGCTCACTCTTTGCATCACTTATTTGCTTTTTCACTTACCCACTGGACCTTCAATATTCACCCTGCTTCTCAATAGTGTTTTCTACCTGATGTCTGTTATATCAGACGTAAACTTGTCAACTTTTCGTGCGGCCTTCAAAGATCTGTCTGAATACACACCAAGTCTCTCTGTTCCTATCTCCTCATTTAAACAATACCAATTTGTTTCTGTTGCCTTCCCTTGCACTTCCTACCCAAATGTCTCACTTCACACTTCACTGTGTTAAATTATATTTGCCATCCGCCAGCCCATTTCACCAGTCAGTCTCTGTCCTCCTGAAGTGTGTTACTATCCTTCTCATTGTTTATTAACATTTCTGCCTTTCCTGCCATCTGAAATATTTGACATTATCACCTCTGTACACAAGCCCGTTGCATTAACATACAGCAACTGTGACCCTGGGGAACTCCACTGTGTACTTCCCTCCAGACTGAACAACAACCATTCTCCACTTTTCTCTACTTTCTGTCACTGAGCTAATTTCCCGCATGCTGACATTGAAAATAAAAGAACAGACTTCCATTTATGAAACGCCTTTCATGACCACTGCATGTCCCAAAGCGATTTACAGCCAATGAATACTTCTTAAATCGAAGTCACTCTTGTAATGTAGGAAACAGGCAGACAATTTCTGCACAGCAAGATCCCACAAGCAGCAATGTGATAATGATCAGATCTGTTTTTGTGATGTTGATTGAAGGAAACATTTTGACCAGGACACCGGGAATAATTCCCCTCCTCTGCTTCTACATAGTGCGATGGTATCTTTAACATCCACCTGAGAGGGCAGACTGCAACTTGGTTTAAAGTTTCATTCGATAGACTGCACCTCTGACAGTGCAACACAACCTCAGTACTGCACTGCAATGTCAGCATTGATTCTTGTGATCAAGTCCTGCAGTGACACTTGATCCTAGAAGCTTGTGATTGAAAGGGGAGAGAGCGACAAACTGAGTCACGGCTGATATTGGTCCTTTTATCCCATGTGTTTCTAATTCGGTAACATGGCTTTTATGTGGTACTTTATCAAACTCTTTGTGAAAGGAGAGGAATATTGTGAAAGTCCTGGTGGGAACCATCATAGAATCATAGAATAGCACAAGCTGAATGAGGTCATTCGGCCCATCAAGTCTGTGCTGGCCCTTTCAAAGAGCAATCCAGTTAGTCCCACTCCCTGGCTCTTTCACTATATCCTTGCATTTTATCTCCTTCAGATATTTATCCAATTCTCTTTTGGGATCTACTATTGAATCTGTATCCATCAGCCTATCTGACAGTGCATTCCAAATCCAAACCACTCAGAAACAAAAATCCTTATGTCTGCTTCTTTTACCAATCGCCTTAAATCTGTGTCTCTTGGACATTGGAAATAGTTTCTCTTTATTTAATTTATCTAAATCCTTCCTAATGTTAAACACCTCAAACAAATCTCCTCTGAAAGTTCTTTGCTCAAAGCAGAACAACCCCAGCAACATAACTGTAATCCCTCATGCCTTGACAAATTCTAGCAAAACAGTTCTGTACCCTCTCCGAAGGCTTCATGTCCTGCCGAAAGTGTGGTTCCCAGTATTCGACACAAGACTCCAGGTGGAGCTGAAATAGTATTTTATATATGTTTCAAATAATGTCCTTGCTTTTGTTCTTTTTGCCTCTATTTATAAACCCTAGGATTCCATATATTTATTAACTGTCAAGATAACCTTTCCTGCCACCTTCAAAGATTTGTGTACAAACACCCCAGGTGTCTCTGTTATTTCACCACCTTTATAGTTGGACCATTTAACTTGTATTGTTTCTCCTCATTCATCCTTTCAAAATGTATTGCCTCACACATCTGCAATTCCAATTAAATATTGAGAAGATTGAAGCCATTGTTTTCTGTCTCTGCTCCAAACATTTCCTAGTTACACACTCCATCCCTCTCCTTTGTAAATGTTTGAGACTAAGCCAAACTGTGCACAGACTTAGTTACATAGTTAACCCTGAGATATCTTGAGATGAGCTTCTGACCAAATATTCACACAATCACTAAAACGTACTATCTCCACCCCTGGTGGAGTTGCATTGCTGGTTAAAGAGGAAATTAACGCAATCGTGAGGCAGAATATTAGATCTGACGATGCCGAATATGTATGGGTAGAGCTGAGAAACACTAAGGGGCAAAAAACGTTAGTGGGGTTTGTATATAGACCCCCAGACTGTAGTGCTGAATTTGGGAATGGCAATGACCAGGAAATTAGAGACGCATGTGATAAAGGAACATCTGTAATGAGTTTCTTGAATCTGCATATAGATTGGGCAAATCAAATTGGTCACAATACATTGTGGAGGAAATGCTGGAGAATATACGGGATGGTTTTCAGGACCAATTCTTTGAGCAACCAACTGGAGAACAGGCCATCCTAGACTGGTTATTGTGTAATGAGAGAGGAATAATTAACAATCTAGATGTGCGAGATCCCTTGGGGATGAACGACCATAATATGATAAAATCCTTCATCACGATGGAGAGTGTCCTAGTTGATTCTGAGACTAGGGTCGTGAATCTTAATAAAGTAAGCTACGAAAGTATGAGGCATGAGTCGTTGATGATACATTGGGAAACGTTACTTAAAGAGATGACCCTGGATAGGCAATGGCAAACATTCAAAGAGCGCATGGATAAACTGCAATAATTGTTTATCCCTGTCTGGCACAAAAGTAAAACGGAAAAGGTCGCCAAATCATGGCTTACAAGGAGAATTAGAGATAGCGTTAGATCCAAGGAAGAGGCATATAAATTTGCCAGGAAAAACAACAGACCTGAGGATTGGGAGCAGTTTAAAATTCAGCAAAGGAGCACCAAGGGATTGATTGGGAAGGGGAAAATGGAGTACGAGAGTAAGCTTACGGGTAACGTAAAAACTGACTGTACACGAATCTATAGTTATGTGAAGAGGAAAAGATTGGCGAAGACAAATGAAGGTCCGTTACAGTCAGAAACAGGGGAATTTATTATGGGAAACAAAGAAATGGCTGACCAACTAAATGCATACTTTAGTTCTGTCTTCACAAAGGAGGACGCCAATATCATACCAGAAGTGTTGGTGAATACAGGGTTTAGTGAGAGAGAGGAACTGAAAGAAATCAGTATTAGTAGAGAAATGGTGTTGGAGAAGCTGATGGTATTGAAGGCCGATAAATCCCCAGGTCCTAGTAATTTACATCCCAGAGTACTTAAGGAAGTGGCCCTAGAAATAGTGGATGCATTGGTGGTCATCTTCCAAGATTCTATGGACTCCGGAACAGTTCCTACAGATTGGAAGGTAGCTAATGTTACCCCACTATTAAAAAAGGGAGGTAGAGAGAAAGCAGGAAATTGTAGACCAGTCAGCCTGACATCGGTCGTGGGAAATATCCTGGAGTCCATAATCAAAGATATTGCAGCAGAGCACTTGGAGAACAGTGGTGGAATCGGACAGAGTCAGCATGGATTTATGAAAGAGAAATCATGCTTGATAAATCTACTAGCATTCTTCGAGGATGTAACTAGTAGAGTTGATGAGGTGGAGCCAGTGGATGTGGTTTATTTGCACTTTCAGAAGGCTCTCGCCAAAGTTCCACGTAAGGGTTTAGCGTGTAAAATTAACGCGCATGGGATTGGGGGTAGTGTATTGCGATGGATAGAAAATTGGTTGGCAGACAGGAAACAAAGCATTGGAACATACAGATCTTTTTCTGAATGGCAGGCAGTGACTAGTGGGGTACCGCAGGGATCGGAGCTAGGACCCCAGTTATTCACAATATATATTAATGATTTAGATGAGGAAACTAAATGTAATATCTCCAGATTTGCAGATGATACAAAATTGGATGTGAGGGTGAGTTGTGAGGGGGGTGCAGAGAAGCTTCAGGGTGATTTGGACAAGTTGAGTGAGTGGGCAAATGCATGGCAGATGCAGTATAATGTGGATAAATGTGAAGTTATCCACTTTACTAGCAAAAACAGGAAGGAAAAATATTATCTGAAGGGCTATAAACTGAGGGAGAGTAATATGCAGCGAGACCTGGGTGTTCCCGTACACCAGTCACTGAAGGTAAGCATGCAGGTACAACAAGGCGGTCGAAAAAGGCGAATGTTATGTTGGCCTTCATAGAGACAGGATTCGAGTAGAGGAGCAGGGATGTTTTGCTGCAATTATGCAGGGCCTTGGTGAGGCTGCACTTGGAATATTGTGTGCAGTTTTGGTCTCCTTATCTGAGGAAGGCTGTTCTTGCGACAGAGGGAGTGCAGTGGAATTTTACCAGACTGAGTCCTGGGGTGGTAGGACTGTCGTATGAGGAGAGATTGAGTCGGTTAGGACTATATTCACTGGAATTCAAAAGAGTGAGGAGGGATCTCATCGAAACCTATAACATTCTAACAGGACTTGACAGGGTAGATGCAGAAACGATGTTCCCGATGGTGGGGGACTCCCGCACCAGGGCTCATAGTCTAAGGATACGGGGTAAAACTTTCAGGACTGAGATGAGGAGAAGTGTCTTCACCCAGAGTGTGGTGAGCCTGTGGAAAGCTGTCATCACGCCCATATCCAAGGGGGATTGGAATATTCTGGCCAGTGCCTCTGCTATTTCCACCATTCCTTCCCTCAGCAACCTTCATACATCCCATCCAGACTGGGTAAATGTTCAACTTTATTGTGGTACAAAAAGTGTTGGTTTGAAAATGGTTAACTGAATCTGTTTGTTCCGTGACTGTACATCATGTCAGTCTCCATGGACCCTAATTGTGTTTTCCATCTTCTATTAATAAGGGGCTTCTTTCAATATGTTATTCCATAGTGTCAGTGGGAACATCAGCCCCGGCACTTACAGAGACCAGCTGCTCCAGAGAGATAGAGAGAGGATAGGTTAGAATCTGAGAACAAAAGACTGGAATGTTACAACAATGGGTCAGAATCTGAGAATAATAGATTGGAATGTTACAACAATGGACAGGATTTTATCCTCGGTTATTTACTCTCTTTCTACATATTATGATTGGTTCTCATTAAACCTCCGTATCTATTTCGCACTGAAGATTATTCAATACATTTACTATCCCATCCTGGCTATCTTTGGTGTCCCTGGTAAGTCTCACTATCTGGCTTTTAATTCTTTAAACCATGTTTAACTACATTACTGCTCCTGTAATTTACTCTGCCCTTCTTGCTGCCGTTGTTATGCCTGTTGAATATCTCCAGCTATTAGCTCTATTAACCATTGTCAACTGTATTACAGTTCTTGTCATTTACTCTCTCATCGTTGCTGCTGTTGCTGTCTCTATTTCAGGCTAGGAGATCTGTAAACCCTGTTTCAATGAAATACTGTTCTGTAATGTAAATTTGGGGAATACTGAAGCCAGTGTCATTGGTCTCCATCACAAACTCCATCCCCTATCTGGGAAGCACATACTCCACTCTGCCCAATATCTGAGCTTGTACCAGACAGTTTACAACTTCTGTGTTCTATTTAAACCTGAGCTGAGTTCATCTCCATATTCTGTCCATCACCACCCTGCCTACTAACACCTCTGTAATATCACCCGTCTCCACTTCTGCCTCAGCCCATCTGCTGCATAAACCCTCATCCGTGTCACCATTAAATCCACACTTGACTATTCCAATTCTATCCTGGCCACCCTCCCAGTTATAAACATCCATAAACCACAGTCCATCCAGCACTCTGCTGCCTGTATTCTAATTCACACCAAATCCCGATCACCCATCACCCCTGTGTTCACTGATCTACATTGGCTCCCAGTCTGGCAGCACCTTAATTTTAATCATTCCTGTGTTTGAATCTCTCCATGGCCTCACCCCTCCAGATAGTCCCATTTCCCTGTCCATTTCCCATATTCCTGCAACTCTTTTGACTTCAATCTTTTTTCAGTTCTCCTTTTAAAGTGAATTTATTTCCCTCTGTATCTGTCCAGAGCCACGATTTTAGACTCTGCAGCACTACTGGTGCTGACTGTACAGAAGCTGGGATCCATAAAATGATGAGAACCGCAGAGCCCACCACTGCTAGTGCACAATACCCCATGCTGGGCAGGGCTCCAGCAAACTCGTATCATCTATGTTCTATTCGTGTGGTCTTCACTGCCGGCCACGTCTAGTGTGGCCTGCACAGTGTCCCAATCTGGGCGGGGCTCTAGCTCAATCGTACCGGATATGTGTTGTTCCTTTGAGGATGGATTTGAAAGTGATGTCAATGTACCATACCGGGAACTTTGATGTACGTCTTTGAAACTTGGTCTGTGCATGTCCACTGACCGCCTGTGTTAGTCACTCTCAGCTGAACATACATTCAGCAGCACGTGGTACCCCCTCTAGTCTTATTTAAAAGGACCAGGCATCCAACTTACAGGTGACGGGCTTTTGACTTACTTCTGCTATTGTAAAGTTGGTGGAGGTTCTGTGGATGGTTTTCTGGAGGTTGTGTTGTGAGCTGCTGCAGACATTCAGGGAGGGCAGAGGATTTGGTGACCCAACTCTGGACGAGGTATGGGGACTGTAGTTACAGTGTCTCTGGGTCTGTAACATGACCAACACATGGAGCAGAGACTGCAGAGAGGGGATGCTCTGTAAAGAGGGAGGAGGAGGGGGCGTTGCCAACCCACCCCGGGTTTTCCAAGAGCAATTTTCCTACCTACACCTAACCCAGGAGCAGTGTGTGAGGTGACTCTGATTCAATCAGGAGGTGGTCACAGAACTGTGTCACCTCCTGTAACACGACCTGAAGCCTCTCACCAGGGTGAGGACGGAGCTGTCAGTGGCTGTTAAGGTCACAGCTTCATTGAAACTCTATGTATCTGGATCTTTCCAGGCAGGAGCCGGAGACATATCCAACATACAGTCATAGAGAGTGCTAGGGTCATAGAGTCATTGTCTACCATCCTCCAGTCTGAAAAACAACCATTTAACACATTTCTCTTTTTGCTGTCCTTTGGACAATTTGTTTATCCAATTGGATGCGATTCCATGAGCTTCAATTTTGTTAACCAAGCTTTTGTTTGGTTCTTCATCAAATACTTTCATAAAATCCATGCAGACAACATCCACCACATTCCCTTCATCAACCTTCTCTGATCATGGAAATAAATTCAATTAGCTCAGTCAAGCATAATCTGCCTTTTCGAAATCCGTGCTGACAATCCTTAATTAACTCAAACCTCTCCAAGTGTGTGTCGCCATTTTTCCCTTATTATTGTTTCTAAAACCTTAATCACCACTGATGTTACACTAACGGACCAGTAGTTGCGAGGCCTGTATGTTGTCCATTGATAATTCTGGGAGGTAAGGGTGACCATCTATGTCATCAATTTCTCCATCAGCAGGGAGAATCAGGATGAGAGATCCCATGGCTTTGTCAGGATAGTGGGATTCCTGATGGTGTAGGTAGCTCTTCCGGGCCCCCATTTCAATAGGGAGAGTCACAGGAACTGGAAGAACTCTCACTCCATTAATGTACAGTTGGTGTGAGAGCATGCCCAGTACATCATATTGGTGAATGTCCACTATGCTGGCAGCAGCCACCATACCTTCATTCTGAAGCAGTCAGCCGGTCCCAACACTTCGGTCTCCATGCTGATTCAGAATGTGGCTCCTCGGAGACAAAGGAAACCCCCTCTGGACACAGCTCATGTTTCTACTCCCCCAAACCACCTCCCACCGCCAACCAACATCACACAATTAACTTGTGTATAACGTGGGCAATGGTGTCACCAGGAATAGACCATCAGTGTGATGAAGCAATGCTTCCGATGTCTGAACCGCTCGGGAGGAGCCCTCCACTACACACTGGATCAGGTGTCCAAGTTCATGGTGTTCTGCTGCACCCTTCATATCATCACCGTCATGAGGACACAGTCATTGGCAGCAGGAATCCGGAGGACACTTCAGGAGCTGGAGGAAGTAATAATGAAGCAGTCTGTGCCTGTAGGCAGCAAGACCTAGACAACATCCAGGCTTTGGCTGGTAAGTGGCAATTAAAGCTCACGGCCACATCGGTGACAGGCAATGACCATTTCCAAGAAGAGAAACATAACCACCACCTCTTGACATTCAGGGGCAATGTCATTGCCGATTCCCTCACCTTCAACATTATGGGAGAGACCATTGACCAGAAACTGACTGGACCAGGCACAAAAATGCCATAGCTACTCGAGCCGGCTAGAGGTTGGGGCAAAAGGCAAGCGGCACACTTCCTGATTCCCCAAAGCCTTTCCAGGAACACTGCCCATTTGCCTGAATGGATGCAGCTCAAACAAAACTGTGTAAGCTTGACACTAGGATAGAACTAGGATTGGTACCCCATCCACTGGCTTAAACATTCACTCCCAACACCACTGGAACATTGTGGCTGCAGGGAGGATATTTCCTGGATGCCCTCGACCCGGACAATTCTTGCTAAGATTTCGGTTCCAATAGGACAACTTCCCTTTCCCACCATGGATTCCCCATTCTCCACCATTACACCCATCTGAGACGACGCATTATAGTGTTATTACCGCACAAAAGGAACTATTCATCCCGTTGTGTCTGCACCGGCTCTCCGCATGAGCAATTCACCTAATCCCATTCCCTGCCTTTTCCCCGTACCCCTGCACATTCTTTCTTCTCATATATCAGTTTATTCAGCTTTAGCATGTTTATAGATGTGGTCACCCCTCTGCTTAAGAGTATGCAGGGAGAGAGGGAATGGGTGATCACCAGACAGTCAAAAAGAATCAGGCAGGTAGTGCAGGTGACCCCTGAGTGCATCTCACTCTCCAACAGGTATTCAGTTCTGAATACTGAGGAAAGTGATGCTTCACCTGGGGAGTACAGCCAGAGCCAGGTCCATGGCACCACGGGTGGCTCAGCTGTAGAGTGGGATACAGGAATGACGGAAAGAGCCAGAGTGATCGGTGGTTCATTAGTCAGGGGAACAGACAGGCGTTTCTGCGGCCACAGACGTGAATCCAGGATGGTGTGTTGCCTACCTGTTGCCAGGGTCAAGGATGTCACTGAGCGACAGCAGAGCATCCTGAAGGTGAAGGGGAACAGCCAGAAGTCGTGGTTCACATCGGAACCAACGACATAGGTAGAAAGAGGAATGTTGTTCTGTGGTCAGAATTTGGGAGCAAGGGAAGAAATTGACAAGCAGGACGTCAAAAGTAGCAATCTCCGGATTACTCCCAATGCCATGCACAACTGAGCACATAAATAGAAAGATAAGACAGATGGATGTTTGGCTGGAAATATGATGCAGAAAGGAGGGCTTCATATTCCTGGGACACTGGGACCGGCTCTGGGCGAGATGGGTCCTGTATAGGCCGGGGGATTTGCACCTGAACAGAGTCGGGACTGGGTTCCTTGTGGAACATTTTGCTAGTACTGTTGGGGAGGGTTTAAACTAGTTTGGTAGGGGATGGGGACCTGAGGGTAGACTCAGCTGCGACAAAATCAGAAATGAAAATGGAAGGCGGAAAATTAATGGATGAGTCTGGAAGACAGAGGAAACAAAGGTTATAAAATAAAGATGAAGAGCTTAGCGGTGCTCAAGGGTATCTATTTCAATGCAAGGGGTATAGCAAATAAAGCAGATGAGCTGAGGGCACAGATAGACACGTGGTAGTATGATATCATAGCTATTACAGAAACATGGCTTAAGGAGGGACAGGAATGGCAGCTCAACGTTCCTGGTTACCGGGTTTTCAGACGCGATAGGGAAGGTGATAAGAAAGGAGGGGGAGTGACAAGTTTGGTCAAGGTATCTATTGCAGCTGTGAGGAGGGATGATATGTTGGAAGGTTCATCAAGTGAGAACATATCATCATATGGATTGAGCTGAGGAACCAAAAAGGGTCAATCACACTGCTGGGAATGTGATCTCGACAGTCAAATAGTCAGAGGGAGATGGAAGAGCAGATATGTAGGCACCTCTCTGAGAAGTGCAAGAACAATAGGGCAGTAATAGTAGGGGATTTTAATTACCCCAATATTAACTGGGATAATTTTATTATGAAAAGAATTGAGGGAGCAGAAATCTTGGGGTGCATTCAGGAGAACGTTTTTGACAAGGATGTCACAAGTCCAACAAGAGAGGGTGCCGTTTTAGACATTGTTTTAGGAAATGAAGATGTGCAGGTAGAAGGAGTAGCAGTGGGAGAGCATTTTGGTGGGAATGATCATAATTCAGTTAGTTTTAACATAATTATGGACCAGGACAAGAGATATATCAGCAGTTAGAGTTCTCAATGGGGCAAGGCTGATATTACTAAACTGTGGAGCGAAAGTGGACTGGAAACAGCTGCTTGAAGGTACTTCAGTCTCAGAGCAGTGGTAGGCATTCAAAGGGGAGATTCAAGAGGTTCAGGATAAACATGTTCCCACAAAGAAAAAGGGTGAGTCGGCCAAATCTCGAGTCCCATGGATGTCAAGGTGCCGACAGGGTAGGATAAGACAGAAAAGGGAAGCATATATCCGACATTGAGAACTCAATACTACAGAAAGTTGTGAGGAGTTTAGGAAGTGGAGGGGTCAAATCAAAAAGGAAATTCGGAAAGGAAAGAGAGGGAATGAAATAATATTGGCAAGCAAAATCAAGGTGAACCCAAAGATGTTTTCTCAATACATTACGAGTAAGAGGATAACTAAGGGGAGAGTAGGACCCATAATAGATCAGAAAGGTGACCTTTGTATAAGGGTGGAAGATATTGGTATGGTTCTTTATTGAACACTTTGCGTATGTCTTCAGAAAAGAGGGGGGATTTAGATATTGTCGTTAAGGAGGAGGAGTGTGAATTATTGCGTGTGATAAACATAGGGAGAGAGGAAGTATTAATGGGATTAGCATCCTTGAAAGTTGAAAAATAACCACAGCCGGATGAAATGTACCCCAGGCTGTTCAAAGAAGCAAGAGAAGAAATAGCAGAGGGTCTGCCCACCATCATTTTCTAATCCTCACTAGATACAGTTTTGGTGCTGGAGTATTGGAGAATTGCTAACATTGTACCTCTGTTTAAAAAGGGAGCGAAGGATAGTCTGAATAATTACAGGCCAGTCAGTCTAACCTCAGTAGTGGGCAAATTATTGGAATCTATTCTGAGAGACGGGATAAACTGTCATTTAGAAAGGCACAGGTTTATCAAGGATAGTCAGCATGGATTTGTTAAGGGACACTCTTGTTTGACAAAATTGATCGAATTTTTTGAAGATGTTACAATGAATATAGATGAGGGTAGTGCAGTTGATGTGGTCTACATGGATTTTAGCAAGGCTTCTGACAATGTCCCACATGAGAAACTGGTTCAAAAAATAAAATCCAATGGCATCCAGAGAAATGCAGCAAGGCGGATACAAAATTGGCTCAGTGGCAGGAAATAAAAGGTAATTATTGACAAGTATTTTTGCGACTGGAGGACTGTTTCCAATATCATTCCACAGGGCTCAGTAATGGGTCCCCTGCTTTCTGTTGTCTATATTAAAGATTTAGACGTAAATGTAGGGGGTATGATCAAGACTTTTGCAGACGACACAAAGATTGGCCATGTGTTCGACAGCGAGAAGGCTGCAGGAAGATATTGACGGTCTGGTCAGATGGGCAGCAAAATGGGATTCGACCCGGATAAGTGTGAGGAGCTCAAACAAGCAAAGGAATATACGATTACTAGGACAATACTGAGAAGTGTAGAGCAAGTAAGGAACTTTGGAGTGAATGCCCACATATCCCTGAAGATAGCAGGATAGGTCAATAAGGCAGGTAAGAATGCATATGGAATCATTTCCCTTTTTAGCTGAGGTATAGAATGTAAGAGATGGGAGGCTTTGCTGGAACTGTATAAAACATTGGTTAGGCCAGATCTTGAATACTTTGTGCAGTTCTGGAAACCACATTACAGAAAGGAAGTAATTGCACGAGAGAGGGTACACAGGAGATTTATGAGGATGTTGCTTGGACTGGAAAAAATGCAGCTATGAGGAAAGATTGGATAGGCTGGGGTTGTTCTCCATGGAACAGAAAAGGCTGAGGGGAGATCTGATTGAAATGAACAACATTTTGTGGAGCCTGGATGGAGTGGAGGTGAAGGCTCTATTCACCTTCGCAGAAAGGTCAGTGACTAGGGGACATAGATTTGAAGTGATTGGTAGAACTTTCAGAAGGGAGTTGAGGAAAAACATGTTCACCCAGAAATACAAAATTGTCTCAGTGACAGGAAACAAAGGGTAATTGTTGACGGGTATTGACTGGAGGACTTTCCCGTGGTTTTCCACAGGGCTCGGTACTGGGTCCCTTGCTTTTAGTGAGGGTCTGGAACTCACGTCCTGAAAGGATGGTTGAGGCAGAAACCCTCTACTGATTCAAAAAGAGTCTGAATGTGCACCACAAGTGTCATAATCTGCAGGGTTATGGATTAAATGCTGGAAGGTGGGATAAGATAGGTGGATAACTTTTCGGCAGGCACAGACACGATGGGCCAAGTGGCCTCTTTCTGTGCCTTAAATTTTCAACGATTCTATGATTCTATAACACGAATCACGCTATCCTCGTTAACACTCACAATTCTGTCAACAAACTATCAAGACTATCAGAAATGATTTTCCATGAAGCTATCCCTGCTGCTTGTCATTTATTAAGATATGATTTTACAAGCAAGAAATATTTTTGTGCTGGGTTAAGGCCTCCAGAATTTTCCAAGAATCAACATTAGACTGATAGTTACAGAACTTATCCAACCTCCCCTTTTTAAAACAGGGTGTAACATTTACAGCCCTCCAGTTCTCTGGCATCATTTTTTTTATTCATTCATGGGATGTGGACATCGCTGGATAAGCCAGCATTTGTTGCCCATCCCTAATTACCCTTGAGAAGGTGGTGGTGAGCTGCCTTCTTGAACCACTGCAATCCACGTGGGGTATGTACACCCACAGTGCTGTTAGGAAGGAAGTTCCAGTATTTTGACCCAGCGACAGTGAAGGAACTGCAAGATAGTTTCAAATCAGCATGGTGTGTGGCTTGGAGGGGAACTTGCGGTGGTGGTGTTTCCATACATCTGCTGCCCTTGCCCTTCTATATGGTAGAGGTTGTGTGTTTTGAAGGTGCTGTCTAAGGAGCCTTGGTGTGTTGCTGCAGTGCATCTTGCAGATGGTACACACTGCTGCCACTGTGCGTCGGTGGTGGAGGGAGTGAATGTTGTGGATGGGGTGCCAATCATGATGCCGAGCTTCTTGAGTGTTGTTGGAGCTGCAGCCATCCAGACAAGCAGACAGAATTTCATCACACTCCTGACTTGTGCCCTGTAGATGGTGGACTGGCTTTGGGGAGTCAGGAGGTGAGTTACTCGCCTCAGGATTCCTCGCATATGACCTGCTCTTTTAGCCATGGTATTTATATGGCTATTCCTGTTCAGTTTCTGGTCAATAGTAGCCCCTGGGATGTTGATAGTGGGGGATTCAGCGATGGTAATGTCATTGAATATCAACGGAGATGATTAGATTATCTCTTGTTGGAGATGGTCATTGCCTGGCACTAGTGCAGTGCGAATGATACTTGTCAATTATCAGCCCAAGCCATGATATTGTCCAAGTCTTGCTGCATTTCTGCACGGACTGCTTCAGTACTTTGGAGTCACGATTGGTCATGAAAATTGTGCAATCATCAGCGAACATCCCCACTTCTGACCTTATGATTGAAAGAATGTAATTGATGAAGCATCTGACGATAGTTAGGCGTAAGACACTACCCTGAGGAACTCTTGTGGTGATGTATTGGAGCTGAGCTGATTGACCTGCAAAAAACACAACCATCTTCCTTTGCGCTAGGTATGACTCTAACCAGCAGAAAGTCCCCCCCCCCCCCACCGCCCCGCCCCGCCGATTCCCACTGACTCCATTTTTGCTCGGGCTCCTTGATGCCATACTCAGTCAAATGCTGCCTTGATGTCAGCGCAGTCACTCATACCTCACCTATTGAGTTCAGCTCCTTTGTCCATATTTGAACCAAGGCAGTAATGAGGTCAAGAGCTATGTGACCATGGCGGAACCCAAACTGAGCGTCACTGAGCAGGTTATTGCTAAGCAAGTGCCGCTTGATGGCAGTGTCGATGACACCTTCCATCACTTTACTGATGATTGAGAATAGGCTGATGGGGCGGTAATTGGCCGGGTTGGACTTGTCCTGCTTTTTGTGTACAGGACATACCTGGGCAATTTTCCACATTGCAGGATAGAGGCCAATGTTGCAGCTGTACTGGAACAGCTTGATGGGGGAATGGAAGTTCTGGAGCACAGGTATTCAGTACTATTCCGGAATATTGTCAGGGCCCATAGCCTTTGCAGTATCCAGTGCCTTCAGTAGTTTCTTGATATCACGCGGAGTGAATCGAACCCTGAGAAACAGTACTGTATACTCCCCTCCACCACCAGTCTGAACAATGACTGTTCACCACTTCTCTCTGCTTTCTGTCCCTGAGTCAGTGTCATATCCACACCATCACTGTCACATTAATCCATGTCATAACAACTCTATGAAATGTCATTTGATCACAGGCCTACTGAAAATCTATATACAGAAGAGGATATACATGAGTAGGGGCGCAAGATGTTGTCAAGGTTCTTAATAAGTACTTTGTATCTGTCTTAACAAAAGTGGGGGTGGGGGGCGATGCAGGTATTATGGTTAAGGAGGAGGAGTGTGAATTATTGGATGTGATATACATAGGAGAGAGGAAGTATTAATGGGATTAGCATCCTTGAAAGTTGATAAATCACCAGGGCCTGATGAAATGTATCCTAGGCTGTCAAATGAAGTGAGAGAGGAAATAGCAGAGGTTCTGACCATCATTTTCCAATCCTCACTGGATACAGGTGTAGTGCCAGAGGTTTGGTGAACTGTTAACATTGTACCTCTTTAAAATGGAGCAAGAGATATACCAAACAATTGCAGGCCAGTCAGTGTTACCTCAGTAGTGTGAAAATGATTGTAATCTATTCTCAGAGACAGGATAAACTGTCACTTAGAAAGGCTCAGGTCAATCAAGGACAGTCAGCATGGATTTGATAAGGGAAGATATTGTTTGACCAACTTGATTGAATTTGTCGACGAAGTAGCAAGGATGATAGATGAGGGTAGTGCAGATGATATGGTCTCCGTGGATTTTTGCAAGGCTTTTGACAAGGTCCCATGTGGCGTACTAGTTAAAAAATTAAATCGCATGGAATCCAGGGAAACGCAGATACAAAATTGGCTCAGTGACAGGAAACAAAGGGTGATTGTTGATTTAGAATTTAGAACATTACAGCGCAGTACAGGCCCTTCGGCCCTCGATGTTGCGCCGACCTGTGAAACCATCTGACCTACATTATTCCATTTTCATCCATATATCTATCCAATGACCACTTAAATGCCCTTAAAGTTGGCGAGTCTACTACTGTTGCAGGCAGGGCGTTCCACGCCCCTACTACTCTCTGAGTAAAGAAACTACCTCTAACATCTGTCCTATATCTATCACCCCTCAACTTAAAGCTATGTCCCCTCGTGTTTGCCATCACCATCCCAGGAAAAAGACTCTCACTATCCACCCTATCGAAACCTCTGATTATCTTATTTGTCTCTATTAAGTCACCTCTCCTCCTCCTTCTCTCCAACGAAAACAACCTCAAGTCCCTCGGCCTTTCCTCGTAAGACCTTCCCTCCATACCAGGCAACATCCTAGTAAATCTCCTCTGCACCCTTTCCAAAGCTTCCACATCCTTCCTATAATGCGGTGACCAGAACTGCACGCAATACTCCAGGTGCGGTCTCACCAGAGTTTTGTACAGCTGCAGCATGACCTCGTGGCTCCGAAACTCGATCCCCCTACTAATAAAAGCTAATACACCATATGCCTTCTTAACAGCTCCATTAACCTGGGTAGCAACCTTCAGGGATTTATGTACCTGGACACCAAGCTCTCTCTGTGCATCTTCACTACCAAGAATCTTCCCATTAGCCCAGTGCTCTGCATTCTTGTTACTCCTTCCGAAGTGAATCACCTCACACTTTTCCGCATTAAACTCCATTTGCAATCTCTCAGCCAAGCTCTGCAGCCTATCTATGTCCCTCTGTACCCTACAACATCCTTCGGCACTATCCACAACTCCACCGACCTTAGTGTCATCCGCAAATTTACTAACTAACCCTTCTACACCCTGTTCCAGGTCATTTATAAAAATGACAAACAGCAGTGGCCCCAAAACAGATCCTTTCGCTAGACCACTAGTAACTAAACTCCAGGATGAACATTTGCCATCAACCACCACCCTCTGTCTTCTTTCAGCTAGCCAATTTCTGATCCAAAGCTCTAAATCACCTTCAACCCCATACTTCCGTATTTTCTGCAATAGCCTACCGTGGGGAACCTTATCAAACGCCTTACTGAAATCCATATACACCACATCCACTGCTTTACCCTCATCCACCTGTTTGGTCACCTTCTCGAAAAACTCAATAAGGTTTGTGAGGCACGACCTACCCTTCACAAAACCGTGCTGACTATCGCTAATGAACTTATTCTTTTCAAGATGATTATAAATCCTGTCTCTTGTAACCTTTTCCAACATTTTACCCACAACCGAAGTAAGGCTCACAGGTCTATAATTACCAGGGCTGTCTCTACTCCCCTTCTTGAACAAGGGGACAACATTTGCTATCCTCCAGTCTTGCGGCATTATTCCTGTCGACAATGACGACATAAAGATCAAGGACAAAGGCTCTGCAATCTCCTCCCTATCTTCCCAGAGAATACTAGGATCTCCTTGATGGGTGTTTTACTGACTTGAGGTCTGTTTCAAGTGGCTTTCCACAGGGCTCATTTCTGGATCACCTGCTTTTTGGAGCATATATTAACGATTGGAACGTAAATGTAGGGGCATGATCAAGATGTGTGCAGATGGCACACAAATTTGCCATGTGGTAGATAGCGAGGAGGATAGCTGTATGCTGCAGGAAGATATTGATGGCAGAAAAGTGTCAAATGGAATTCAACCGGTTAAGTATGAAATGTGTAATTGAGGAGGTCAAACAAGGCAAAGGGATAGACAATTAATAGGAAAATGCTGAGAAGCGTAGAGGATGTGAGGGACCTTGGAGTCAATGTCCACTGATGTCCTGAAGGTAGCAGGTCAGGTCGATAGGTGGTTAAGAAGGCATATGGAATCCTTTCCTTTATTAGCTGAGGTATAGAATACAAGAGCAGGGAGGTTATGCTGGAACTGTATAAATCATTGATTTGGTCACAACCTGAGTACTGTGTGCAGTTCTGGTCACCTGATTACACAAAGGATGTAATTGCACTCGAGAGGGTACAGAGGAGATTTACAAGGATGTTTGCCAGGACTGGAAAAATGCAGCTACGAAGCAAGATTAGATAGGCTGGGGTTGTTCTACTTGGAACAGAGAAGGCTGAAGGCAGATCTGATTGAAATGGACATCATTTTGAGGGGCTTGGATAGAGTGGAGGTGAAGAGTCTATTCACCTTAGCAGAGAGATCAGTGACTAGGGGGCAGTGACTTAAAGTGCTCGGCAGAAGGATTAACTGGGAGTTGAGGAGAAACCTGTCCACCCAAAAATACAAAATTGGCTCAGTGGCAGGAAACAAAGGGTCATTGTTATAATAAAAGCAAAATACTGCGGAAGCTGGAAATCTGAAGTAAGAACAATAAATGCTGGAAATACTCAGCAGGTCTGGCAACATCTGTGGAGGGAGAAGCAGAGTTAAGTTTTCAGATCAGCGATGTAGGGTCACGGACCTGTCACGTTAACTCTGCTACTCTCTCCACAGATGCTGCCAGACCTGCTGAGTATTTCCAGCATTTCTTGTTTTTATTAAAGGGTAGTTGTTGACAGGCATTTTACTGACCGGAGGACTGTTTACAGTGGCGTTCCACAGGGTTCAGTACTGCATCCCCTGTTTATAGTGAGGGTCTAGAACTTACTGCCTGAAAGGATAGTTTAAGCAGAATCCCTCCACTCAGTGAAAAGGAAACTGGATGTTCACCTCAACTGTCATTATCTGCAGGGCTGTGGATCAAATGCTGGAAGGTGGGATTAGAGTTGGTGGATCATTTTTCGGCCGCTGCAGACACAATGGGCCAAGTGGCCTCTTTCAGTATCTTAAACTTTCTATGATTATATTACGTGAAACACTCACAGTTACGTCCTCAACGAACTTGATGAAGATTATCAGGAATGATATTTCATTAACCTTTCCGTGCTGCTTGTCATGTATTAAAAGTTGTATTACAAGCAAGATATATTTTTGTGCTGGGTTATGACCTCTAGAAGTTTCCAACAACCAACATTAGACTGATGCTTACAGGGTTTACCCAACCTCTCCTTTTTAAACAGGGTGTAACATTGGCAATCCTCCAGACCTCTGGCAACACTCCCATATCCAAGGAGGACTGAAAGATTTTGTCCAGTGCCTCTGTCATTTCCACCATTTCTTCCCTCAGTAACTCTCATAATTCCCATCCAGACTGGCTAAATGTTCTACTTTATTGTAGTACAAAAAGTGTTGAATTGAAAGGGGTTAACTGAACCAGTTTGTTCAGTGACTGTAATTAATGCCGGTCTCCATGGACCCTAATGGTGTCACTGGAGGGTTTCCCTCTTCTATTAATACAGGACTCCTTTCAATGTGTTTTCTGAAAGTGTCAGCGGGAGCATCCGCTCCGGCACTCAAAGGGATCCGTGGCTGCAGAGAGATGGTGAAGAGAGATCAGAATCTGAACAATAGATTGGAATGTTACAACAATGGGTCAGAATCTGAGAACAATAGATTGGAATGTTACAACAAGTGACAGGAGTTTATCCTATTGGTTTGACTATCTTACTGCGGATTATTATTGGATAACATTAGAATTGCGGATCGCTTATGCTCTGAAGATGATTCAATTTATTTACTATCCCATCCTCGCTACTATTGGTGTCCCTGGTAAGTCTCTGTATCCAACTATTAGATTCATAAACCATATTTCACTGATTTAGTGTTCTTGTCATTTAAATCGTGAGAAGACTGAAACCATTGTCTTCAGTTTCTGTCACAAGCACCATTCCCTGTCCATGATCTGCATCCCCCTCGCTGGCCATTATCTGAGGCTGAACCAGGAAGTTTACAACTTCTGGTATCTATTTAATGCTGAGCTGAGTTCATCCCCATATTCGCTCCATCCCCAGCCCAGCCAATTGTTATGGCCAGGTGAGGAGGGGTCAGAGTGGGTCTTCTTTATTTGACTGCAACAGTGTTTGTCCTTTATAAACAGTGCAATAGTAACGTCTCATTGAGTGTTTTACATTTTACCTTTGGTGTGATGGTGAAGGAACTGATTGGACAGGTTCTCTTGAGTTTAAACATGAAAGAGGTGAGTTTATTATACTTAACAATATAAACCCGATCTAAATAAAATCATTAAAAAAAACACAACACACAGTTACGTACACACTCACACGAGAATCACACACACACACACACAAATAGATTACAGAGTGAGAAGTAAATTTGTGGTTGGATTTGAGTCCAGAATAAATTTTAAAAAAAAACTCATTCTGTGATGTTGGGCGATTCCGTGGTCTTCCAGCTGCAGTTATATTCTTGACGTCTTTTGCTTGTCGAAGTGAGGTTTGTGGCTGGTCCACATTGCTCAGGGTTTTCTTTCAGGCAGACTTGTAGGTGGCATTCTTCCCCTGGTTACTCTGTCTGTAGCAATCCGTAGGCATGAGGGGCCCACAGTCGCATGTGATTTTCAAACTTGTGATGTTAGGAGGAGAGAGAGACGGAGAGAGAGAGGTGGGGGGAGTGCGGGGTGGGGGGGGGGGTGGTCACAGCCCTTCTGCTTCTGCACAGTTTGAATCACTGGCTTGTCTGTTTTTGTCCAGGGGAAACTCCCAGCTTTCACAGAGTTGGGCAGAAGGTCTCATGACTGCCTCAGTGCATTCTCTGAACCTTTCTAATGTGATTCAAAGTTAGAAACTTCTATCTCCCCAGGGTTCAGGATGCCAGTATATATACTTGGAGGAGTTTGCACTTTGAAATTCAATGTGTCAGAGTAGCCTTGTATGCCGTGTTAATGAATGTAATCTTAGGTCATTCAATCACTGGAGCAAGCCAATGATATAGGTCCAGGCTCATCAGACATGTGTCTCCTGTCGTAGGCCTTGGAATGTGAAAAGGTGTTCCAGATGCCAATTGCGGCGGCCATCTTGGCTGCCAGCTTTTTCAAGGTTAACGGTAGGATGTTTTCTATCAAAAATTTAGTGTAAGTTTCCAATCGATGAATTAAAATTCCTCATTTGGCATATTGTGCTATCGTGACACCGGCATAGCACATGGAAAGAAATGTGATAATAGGAACATTTCATTGCAGAATTGTGGGAAGAAAACGGAAGAAATACACATGCATTCTCAATAATCACCTCTCAAATTCACACATTAATCTTAGAATTACTGCAGCTGACATTGTCTGTTACAGCTGTACTGGTTTAAATATTTGTGGCATTTTGTCTGGGATGGTTATGTGTCGGTTTCGACCTTGGACAATGCATCACCAATTGCTTGTTTTCCTTTTCTCTCCTCTAATGAAGTTTTAACTACTCAGGTACTATGCACCTTGATAATCTTTCTCCCAAAACCGACAGTGTGTAATAAATTGTTTTTTTTGCCCCTGTGAGATGTCCGAGATTTCCTCTGGGCCTTTGTTCTAGCTGAGTTCGGCTTTGAAATTGTTGGGTTTGATTAGCTTTGTGTTTGGGATCTGATCATTGGGTTCTTCAGAGGGTAGATCCACACTGACCTTACTTTTAGCTTTCTGGTGAGGTGCACAAGTGCTGTTTACTTGAGGGTATTTTCCCTTCACTTTTTACTTAACTATGGGAAGGAACTTTCTTTTATCTACCCTATGTCTTTTGCGACATTACTGCGCGCAGGTGTCTGTCCAGCTTTCACTGCACTCTCCAGCTGCACTTCGACTAGGTGAGGCATCTCCCTCACCATTGACATGCCTTTTTGGGACCTTTCCTTGTCCTTGCACGTTTCTGAAAATGCTGTGAGCAGCCTTTTTAGGTTGCCTCTTTGACCTGCATTTAATGAGGAGAGTGTGTGGTCCAATTTATCTAACATTTCAGGGTTGGCAAATCGTAGAGTGGGGGGGGTTCCAGTTGGGAATTCTCCTGGCCATCCTCTAACCTGTCCTCACTGTCCTTTTCAATCCTCCCTTCCTGACTGTCTGACAGACCTGTACTTGTCTGTCCCCTCCACAGCATTTACTTTTTTTCCTTTGGTCTGGGATGTCAATTAAATAATTTACCTGACTATTCCTTTTGCCACTTGATATGGACCACTGAACTGGGCTTTAAGGGGTTCGCCGTGCATTGGGAGTATTAACAATACATGGTTTCTGGGATGACATGTTCTAGCCTTGGCATTTCTGTCTGCTTATCTTTTCATAGCTCCCTGTGAGATCTTTTGCTGTTACTGAGCCATTGCACAGCCTCTCGTGAGTCGCTCCCAGAGCACGGAAATGTGGTCTAACATGGAAGACTCATCCCTGTGTCCCAAAAACGTCTTCTTGATTAATTTAAGAGGACCACTCATCTCGTGTCCATAAACTAATTCAAAGAGACTAAAGCCAGTGGAATCATGATATAAGTCTCAGTAACCAGCAGGAGAAATCCCATCCCTTTGTCCCAGTCATGGGGTTGCTCATTGCAGTATGGACTGATCATTGTCTTTAGGGTCTGGTGGTACTGCTCCAAAGCCCCTTGTGACTGTGGATGGTAGGCTGAGGACTTTATTTAATTACTTATTTTATTTATTTAGAGATGCAGCACTGAAATAGGCCCTTCAGCCCACCGAGTCTGTGCCAACCATCAACCACTCATTTATACTAATCCTACATTAATCCCATATTCCTACCACATCCCCACCATCCCTCAACTCCCCTACCACAAACCTATACTAGGGCCCTATCAACCTGCAAGTCTCTGGCTGTGGGAGGAAACCGGAGCACCTGGTGAAAACTCACGCGGTCACAGGGAGAACTCGCAAACTTCGCACAGGCAGTACACAGAATCGAACCCGGGTCGCTGGAAATGTGAGGCTGCGGTGCTCCAGATTACCCATGACCTTTTCAAAAATACTGGACATAAAATGTGTGCCCTGATCCGACTGGATCTCATCAGGAAGTCCATATCGGGTAAAGAATTGAGTTAGCCCCTTCACCACTTCCTTGGCAGAGATAGTTCTTCGGGCGAATGGCCTCTGGGAATCGGGTCACCACATCCATAATGGTGAGAAGATACTGGTAGTCCCGTTATATTTTCAGCAGGGGTCCCACACAATCTACCAGCATTCTGCTGAAGGGTTCTCACAACCTGGCACGTGAGACCAATTTTACAGAAATCCACCACATCTTTGTGGAATTGTGGCCAGTCAAAATGCTGTCTTCTGCGGTCTTCGATTTTTCATATACTGACATGTCCATCCATTAGAAGTTCGTGGGCCATTGTTAATATTTCTTTAAGGGACTTCAGCGGCACCACCATCTGGTGAACATCTGTCCACTCTTCATCTGCTGTTCTGTGAGGAGGTCTCCACTTCCTCATTAGCTCATCATTCTTTAAATAGTAACAGTCTGCAACTCCCTCTGCTTCAGTTTTGGTTTGGAAAGTCTGTGCTATTTTTTAACACTGGGTCGGGTTGTGGAGCCACAAAAAAGGAAGAACCGTTTAACACATCCTTTGGGTCCTCTAACTTCCCAACGAAGGTTTCAGACAACCAGAATGTAGGGTCATCCGTCTGCAGTGTCAGTTCAGGGGATTGTTTGGCCATGGACCGAGTCACCACTCAATCAGGGATTTCTGCTGTAACTACTCTGTCTCCCGGACCTCTTTTGGTCTCTCTAGAACTACTGGGGAAGCTGCCACCTTTTCCCCTGTCAGAGCATTACCCAGGAGCAGTTCGACCCATCAATCAGTAAACTAGGGACAATCCGCATGGTAAAGGGTCATGAAACTGGGTCAAACTCCAAGTACACCGGATATAAGGGTATGGACATATACTGTCTTCCGATACCATTCACTAACGCTCTAGCATTCACTGCACTTCCTTTGTCCCAGCAGAAGGGATTGGCAGGCCCCTGCATCCATGAGTATGACTATTGGTTTACTTCCCTCACTCAAGGGGTGTGGTTTCACTTTTCCTTCGGATACAAATTCCTGGTAGCTCTCAAGGATTTTGTTTATTTCCCCCCCCCCCGCCCCCTCTCTGTGGTAGGTCTGACTGGGTCTGGGTCTGACTTACTGGGTCTGACTGCCGCAGTTGGAGGCACAGCCTGATCTGTTGTGATTTCCATCAGGGCCCTTTTTCCTGCTATGATCTGCTGGACCCTGATTAATCCTCCAGGTTTTCCCCGTCACTTGCATCATTCAGCTCGATGGCGACCTACCTTATTACACTGGAAACACACAGGTCTTCGGCCGTTTCTCCTGCTCTCAGTACCATCCTATTTGACCTGAGGATGGGCCCCCGTGTGTCCAGCTTTTCCTCCTTGCCCTTGGCTGTTCGGGTTTCTATAACCCCCCCCCCCCCTCCCCGACCTTTTATTCTCGGGTCTTTGTGGTGACCAGGGAAGTGTTTCCCTTTGGGGTTTCGGCCTTGTGTGCAAGGGAAAATTCATCACCAGAATTGCAACTTCTCTAGCTCTTTGAACCCTTTGTTCCTCTTTGTGGGTTTTAATGGGAGGGGGAGCGAGTTTGTGAACACCTTGAGATGGATCACCACTCTGAGGTTTCGATATGTGGGCTGTAATTTTGAGTGTTTCTATCCACTGGTCAAAAGTAAACACAAAAACTGACTTTAAATATTCTTTAGCTACCTAAAAATGAAACATTTGGCGAAGACAAATGTGGGTCCAATACAGGCAGTGTCAGGGGAATGTACAATGGTGAATAGAGAAATGGCAGTAAAACTAAATGATTACTTTGTGTCTGCCCTCATTGAGGAAGATACAAGGACATTTCCAGAATTAGAGATCCAAGGGATTAGTGAGATTGAGGACATGAAGGAAATTAATATTAGTAAGAATGTTGCATTGGAGAAATTAATGGGGCTGAAGTTTGATGAGGCCCCAGGATCTGATATTCTGCATCCCAGGGTGTGGGAAGAGATAGCTATGGAGATGGTGGCTGCATTGGTGATCATCTTCAAAAATTCTATAGATTCTGGAGCGGTTCCTGCAGATTGGAAGGTAGCAAATGTCACCCCACTATTTAAGAAGGGAGGGAGAGAGAAAACAGGGAATTATAGACCTGCTCTCATACATCAGTCGTTGGGAAAATGCTGGGATTTTATTCGAAAGGATGTGATAAATGGACAGTTGGATAATAATCTGTTTGGGCATCGCAAACATGGATTTATGAATGAGAAATCATGTTTGGCGAACCTGTTGGAGTTTTATTGAGGATGTTACTAACAGAATTGTTAAAGGGGAGTCGGTGGACGTGTTCTCCTTGGATCTTCAGATGGTTTTTGATAAAGTACCCCACAGGAGGTTGGTTAGCAACATTAAAGCACATGGGATAGGAGGTAATATACTGGCATGGATTAAAGATTGGTTAACAGGCAGAAAACAGAGAGTAGGAAGAAACGGGTCGTTCTCACTTTGGCAGCTGTGACTATTTGGGGACCGCAAGGATCAGTACTTGGGCCCCAGCTCTGAACAATATATGTCAATAATTTGGATGTGGGGACCAAATGTAGTATTTCCAAGTTCGCAGATGACACAGAACTACTAAGGAATGCATGTTGTGAGGTAGATGCAATGCGTCTTCAAGGAGATTTGGACAGACATAGTGACTGAGTAAGAACATGGCAAATGGAATGTAATATGGGCAAATATGAGTTATCCACATTGGTAAGAGGAACAGATGTGCAGAGTATTTCTTAAATTGTGAAAAATTAGAAAGTGTCGATGTACAAATGGACCCGGGTGTCAGTTAATCACTGAAAAAGATGCAGGTGCAGCAAGCAATTAGGAAGGCGAATAGTCTGTTCGCCATTATCAGGAGATGATTTGAGTACGGGAGTACTGAAGTCTTGCAGCATGTGTATAGAACCTTGCTTAGACCACACCTGGAATATTATGTGCATTTTGGGTCACTTTACTTTAGGAAGGATATTATTGCCATAGAGGGAGTGCAATGAAGGTTCACCAGACTTGTTCCCGGGATGGCGGGACTGTTCTATGAAGAGAGATTGGGGAAACTGGGCTGGTATTCTAGGGAGTTTCAAAGAATGTGTCGGGATCTCATTGAAACGTATGAAATAATTAAAGGGATAGACAGCGTAGACGTATGTACGAAAATTCCCCTGGTTGCGGAGTCTGGAACTAATGGATACAATTTCGAAATAAGGGGGAAGCCATTTAGGACAGAGACGAGGAGTAAACTTTGACTCAGAGGTTTCTGAACCTTTGGAATTCTGCATCGCAGGCGGATGTGGAATCTCAGTCGTTGTGTATATTTAAAGTATAGATTGACAGATTTCTAACTGCAGATGACAAAAATGGGATATGGAGATTATTTGTGGAAAAGGCATTGAAGTGGATGATCAGCCATGGTCATATTGAATGGTGGAGCAGTCTCGATGGGCTGAATGGCCTACTCCTGCTCCAATGTCCCTATGTTCGGAAGCTGCTTAACACTTTCAAACTCGAGGTCAGTTTAGTCAGGCTGCTTTCTGAGGGTTTGGAATGTTTGACGGTACACTTCCAGTAATATTTCATGTACACCCAGGATAGCAATTTTAGTCATCTCATAATCTGATAAACTTTCATCTGGCAATAGTGAATAAAGCTCATGGGATTTTCCTGATACTTTGTTTTGTAAAAACAGTGTCCAGCTCTCTGACGGCCATTTCAGTTGCATTACAAGCTTTTCACAATTGACGAAAAATTCTGCCACATCCTCCTCATTGAACTTTGTCATGAACTGGGAGAACTTTAAGAGCTCAGCACATGGTCCTGAGCTAGGGGCAGCTCCCACACTAGCTGTGCCTTCACTGGGTGTATGTGTCTTCCTCTAGTTGTTTGAGCCGGCTTACCTCCCTTTCCTCATTCTCATTCTGGAACACTCTTACTTTTTCCCTTTCTTGACACTCACTCTGCTCCTTCTCGATCTCTCTGGAATTCTAATTCTAGTCTATTCTGTTCTAGTTCTACCTTAGCTAACATTACTCTATCTGTTAGTGATTCTAACCCTGTTTGAGTCTTCAGCTTCAAGTGAAATATGGTTGGCCAAAAGTCTTAGGATTTCGGGTTTCCTACCTTTTGGACAGAGAGTAATCCCTAACTGTCCAGCTACATTACTCAATTTTTCAACAGACAGGCGTTTTGACCTGTACCGAGTTACTTAACTCTGTATGCAACTCCTTTCTTGGGAATGTAACTCCTTCAGTAAGAAAGGGAGGGAAACAGGAAACTACAGGCAAGTTAGCATCACATCTGTCTGAGGTAAAACGTTAGAAGCTATTATTAAAGACAGTGTAGCCGGCACTTAGAAAAATTCAACGTAATGAGGCAGAATCAAAATGGTTTTATGAAAAGGAAATCATGTTTAATCAATTTGTTGGAGTGCCTTGAAGAGGTACCATGTGCTGTGGAGAAAGGGGAACCGGTGGATGTACTGTACATAGATTTCCAGGATGCAATAGATAAGGTGCCACATCAAAGGTTTTGTGAAAATAAAAGCTCATGGTGAAGGGGGTAACATGTTGGCATGGATCGATGATTGGTTAGCTAACAGAAAACAGAGAGTAGGCATAAATGGGTCATTTTGTGGTTGGCAAGATGTAACGAGTGGTGTGCCACAGGGATCAGTGCTGGGACCTCAACTTTTTACAATTTATATAAATGACTTGGATGAAGAGACCGAAGGCATGGTTGCTAAATTTGCTGATGACACAAGTATGAGTAAGAAAGTAACATGTCACGGGGACATAAGGAGGCTGTAAATGAATATAGATAGGTTAAGTGAGTGCGTAAAGACCTGGGAACTGGAGTATAATGTGGGAAATTGTCCATTTTGGCAGGAGCTATAATAAAAAGAAGCATATTATCTATAGGTGAGAGATTGCAGAGCTCTGAGATGCAGAGGGATCTGGGTGTCCGTGTGCATGAATCACAAAAGGTTAGTATGCATGTTCAGAAAGTAATTAGGAAAGCTAATAGAATGTTATTGTTTATCGTAAGGGTAATTGAATACAAAAGTAGGGATGTTATGCTTCAGCTATATGTGAGACCACATCTGGAGTACTGTGTGCATTACTGGTCTCCTTATTTAAGGAAGGATGTAAATGCATTGGAAGCAATTCAGAAAAGGTTTACCAGACTAATACCTGGAATGGGTGGGCTGTCTTATGAGGGAATATTGGACAGGCTCGGCTTATATCCACTGGAATTTAGAAGGGTAAGTGGCGACTTGATTTGAACATCTGAGATCATGAGCGCTCTTGACAGGTTGCATGTGGAAAGATGTGTGTATCAGGGTGTATCTAGAATTAGGGGTCACTATTTAAAAATGAGGGGTCGCCCATTTAAAACAGAGATGAGGAGATTTTTTTTTTCTCTGAGGGTTGTGAGCCTTTGGAATTCTCTTCCTCAAAAGGCAGTGGAAGAGACTCTTTAAGTGCTTGTAGGGCAGAGATAGATAGATTCTTGATAAGCAATGGGGTGAAAGATTATCGAGGGTAGGTGGTAATGTGGAGTTGAGGTTTCAATCAGATTGGTCATGATCTTACTGAATGGCAGAGCAGTCTTGAGGGACCGAGTTGCCTACACCTGCTCCTAATTCATATGTTCATATGTTCGTATGCTCTGTCTTCGAACGTGGGCATTTCAGTGTTCCAGCAGTGAAAACAACAATAAAGCCTGCATTGACATTTTAAGTTTAGTCTACTTCAACGCCAGGAGCATCCGGAATAAGGTGGGTGAGCTTGCAGCATGGGTTGGTACCTGAGATCTCGATGTAGTGGCCATTCCGGAGACATGGGTAGAGCAGGGGCAGGAATGGATGCTGCAGGTTCCGGGATTTAGCTGTTTCAGTGCGAACAGAGAAGATGGTAAAAGAGGAGGGGGTGCGGCATTGTTAATGAAGGAGAGTATTATAGCGGCAGAAAGGACGTTTGAGGACGCGTCGACTGAGGTAGTATGAGCCGAGGTTAGAAACAGGAGAGGAGAGGTCAACCTGTTGGAAGTCTTCTGTAGTCCTCCGAATAGTTCCAGAGATGTAGAGGAAAGGATAGCGAAGATGATTCTCGACAGGGGCGAGAGTAACAGGGTAGTGGTTATGGGGGACTTTAACTTTCCAAATATTGACTGGAAATACTATAGTTCGAGTACTTTAGATGGGTCAGTTTTTGTCCAGTGTGTGCAGGAGGGTTTTCTGACACAGTATGTAGACAGGCCAACCAGGGGCGATGCCACATTGGATTTGGTACTGGGTAATGAACCCGGCCAGGTGTTAGATTTAGATGCAGGTGAGCACTTTGGCGATAGTGATCATAATTCGGTTAGGTTCACCTTAGTGATGGGCAGGGACATGGATATACAGCAGGGCAAGAATTATAGCTGCGGGAAAGGAAATTATGATGCGATTAGGCAAGATTTAGGATGCGTAGGATGGGGAAGGGAACTGCAGGGGATGGGCACAATCGAAATGTGGCGCTTATTCAAGGAGCAGCTACTGCGTATCCTTGATAAGTATGTACCTGTCAGGCAGGGAGGAAGTTGTCGAGCGAGGGGGTCGTGGTTTACGAAAGAAGTTGAAGCGCTTGTCAAAAGGAAGAAGAAGGCTTATGTTCGGATGAGACGTGAAGGCTCAGTTAGGGCGCTTGAGAGTTCCAAGCGAGCCAGGAAGGATCTAAAGGGAGAGCAAAGAAGAGCAAGGAGAGGACACGAGAAGTCATTGGCGGATAGGATCAAGGAAAACCCTAAGGCTTTCGATCGGTATATCAGGAATAAAAGAATGACTGGAGTTAGATTAGGGCCAATCAAGGATAGTCGTGGGAAGTTGTGTGTTGAATCAGAGGAGATAGGGGAAGTGTTAAATGAATATTTTTCGTCAGTATTTACAGTAAAGAAAGAAAATGTTGTCGTGGAGAATACTGAGATTC
Source organism: Heterodontus francisci (assembly GCF_036365525.1). Classification (NCBI taxonomy): domain Eukaryota; kingdom Metazoa; phylum Chordata; class Chondrichthyes; order Heterodontiformes; family Heterodontidae; genus Heterodontus; species Heterodontus francisci. The sequence continues at coordinate 3,123,751 of NW_027141936.1, forward strand.
AGACTACTAGGCTAGATGGGATTGAGGTTCACAAGGAGGATCTGTTAGCAATTTTGGAAAGTGTGAAAATAGGTAAATCCCCTGGGCCATTTGGGATTTATCCTTGGATTCTCTGGGAAGCCAGGGAGGAGATTGCAGAGCCTTTGTCCTTGATCTTTATGTCGTCATTGTCGACAGGAATAGTGCCGGAAGACTGGAGGATAGCAAATGTTGTCCCCTTGTTCAAGAAGGTGAGTAGAGACAGCCCTGGTAATTATACACCTGTGAGCCTTACTTCGGTTGTGGGTAAAATGTTGGAAAAGGTTATAAGAGACAGGATTTATAATCATCTTGAAAAGAATAAGTTCATTAGTGATAGTCAGCACGGTTTTGTGAAGGGCAGGTCGTGCTTCACAAATCTTATTGAGTTTTTCGAGAAGGTGACCAAACAGGTGGATGAGGGTAAAGCAGTGGATGTGGTGTATATGGATTTCAGTAAGGCGCTTGATAAGGTCCCCACGGTAGGCTATTGCAGAAAATACGGAAGTATGGGGTTGAAGGTGATTTAGAGCTTTGGATCAGAAATTGGCTAGCTGAAAGAAGACAGAGGGTGGTGGTTGATGGCAAATGTTCATCCTGGAGTTTAGTTACTAGTGGTGTACCGCAAGGATCTGTTTTGGGGCCACTGCTGTTTGTCATTATTATAAATGACCTGGAGGAGGGTGTAGAAGGGTGGGTTAGTAAATTTGCGGATGACACGAAGGTCAGTGGAGTTGTGGATAGTGCCGAAGGATGTTGTAGGGTACAGAGGGACGCAGATAGGCTGCAGAGCTGGGCTGAGAGATGGCAAATTGAGTTTAATGCGGAAAAGTGTGAGGTGATTCACTTTGGAAGGAGTAACAGGAATGCAGAGTACTGGGCTAATGGGAAGATTCTTGGTAGTGTAGATGAGCAGAGAGATCTTGGTGTCCAGGTACATAAATCCCTAAAAGTTGCTAACCAGGTTAATAGGGCTGTTAAGAAGGCACATGGTGTATTCGCTTTTATTATTAGGGGGGTCGTGTTTCGGAGCCACGAGGTCATGCTGCAGCTGTACAAAACTCTGGCCAGACCGCACCTGGAGTATTGCGTGCAGTTCTGGTCACTGCATTATCGGAAGGATGTGGAAGCTTTGGAATGGGTGCAGAGGAGATTTACTGGGATGTTGCCTTGTATGGAGGGTAGGTCTTACGAGGAAAGGCTGAGGGACTTGTGGTTGTTTTCGTTGGAGAGAAGGAGGAGGAGAGGTGACTTAATAGAGACATATAAGATAATCAGAGGGTTAGATGGGGTGGATAGTGAGAGTCTTTTTCCTCGGATGGTGATGGCAAACACGAGGGGACATAGCTTTAAGTTGAGGGGTGATAGATATAGGACAGATGTTAGAGGTAGTTTCTTTACTCAGAGAGTAGTAGGGGTGTGGAACGCCCTGCCTGCAACACTAGTAGATTCGCCAACTTCAACTGCATTTGAATGGTCATTGGATAGACATATGGATGAAAATGGAATAGTGTAGGTCAGATGATTTCACAGGTCGGCGCAACATCGAGGGCCGAAGGGCCTGTACTGCGCTGTAATGTTCTAATTCTAATTCTAAAAAAAAAAGTTTTTTCTCAGGATCAATTGTTTTTCCCTACTTCCAAGTTCTCATTTGTTGTTGGTTTACGATTACTAGAACATCCAGATTTCTGTGACAGCCAGGTGAGGAGGGGTCCCAGGCTCCCCTCTTGTCTTATATCTTATTTCACCACAACAGAGTTTATTCCTTTTTAGCAGTGGACGTGCTGACCAACTCAGTGAGTTATTTACCTTCTATCTTTATTGAGATCGTGAAAGAGCCAATAGGACAGGTTTTCTTTAGTTTAAACAAGAGATGAGTTTATTATACTTAACAATCTGAGCTGTATCTAAATAAAATAATAAGAATATACGCAACACATTCACGCACACACTCACACGAGAATCACACACAAATAAATTAGAGTGAGAAATAAATGTGCGATGGATTAGTGTCCAGAATAAACAAATTTTAAAGAAAAACGTCTGTGAAGTTGGATAATTCTCTGGTCTGCATTTTTCCACCTTTAGTTATGCGTTTCATGTCATCTGCAAGAGTTGAAATTGTGGGGTTTTTTTACGTATACGTTTGTGTCAGTTATATATCTATCTATCTGCCAGGAACGGCACTGGTTCTAATACCGACTCCTGAGAAACACCACTGCATACTCTCCCTCCCCCAGTCTGAACAATGTCTGTTCACCACTTCTCTCTGCTTTCTGTCCCTGAGTCACTATCTTATCCACACTGTCACTGTCACATTAGTCCATATGTTCCATTTTTCATAACAAGTCTATGAAATGGCATTTGATCACCGGCTTTTTGAAATTCTGTGCACATAACACAAAACATGTTGTCCTCATCAACAGTCACAGTTTTGTCATCAACGAACTTGATCAGGATTATCAGACATGATTTTCCATTAACCTATCTGTGCTGTTTGTTATTTATTATCCCATGTTTTTCCAAGAAAGATATATTTTTGAGCTGGGTTCTGGCCTCTAGTAATTTCCAACCACTGACATTAGACTGACTGGTCAGTAGTTACAGGATTTATCTAATCACTCCTTTTGTAACAGGGAGTAACATTTACAGCCCTCCAGTCCTCTGTCATGACTCCCCTATCCAAGGAGGATTGGAAGATTCTGACCAGTGCCTCTGCTATTTCCACCATTCCTTCCCTCAGCAACCGTCTCCATTGTTTTATCAATCACTGCATAGGGTTCAGTTTTCCTAATCAGTCTATTGAATGTAACTTGATCAAACACCTTTTGAAAGTCTATAAATATAACTTAAATCACACCACCCTCATCAACCCTCTCCATTGTTTTATCAAAGAACTCCATCATGTTTACCTCACCACCACCTATCTCCTCTCCTCCACTGCTGTTAAATTATCCAACTGCTTATCCGATATCCAGCACTGGATGAGCAGAAATTTCCTCCAATTAAATATTGTGAAGATTGAGGCCATTGTTTTCCCTGCCCAGTCCAAATCTGTTCCCTTGCTATTGATTCCATCCCTCTCCCTGGTAACAGTCTCAGATTCAGACAGTCTGTTTGCAACCTTGGTGTAATATTCGGGACAACATTAATAGGCATATGGACAAATGTGGGTTAATTAAGGAAAACCAGCACGAATTTGTTAAGGGAAAATGGTGTTTAACAACCTGGCTGGAGTTTTTTGAAGAGGTAAAAAGGAAGCTTGATGAGGACAATGCTGTTGATGTGGTTTAAATGGAATTCCAAAAAGCATTTGAGAAAGTGGCACACAACAGACTTGTGAGCAAAGTTATAGCTCATCGAATAATAAAGGACAGTAGCAACATGAAACTAAACTGGTTGAGTGACAGGCAACAGAGATTAGTGATTAATGGATGCTTTTCGGGTTGGAGAAAAGTTTGTCGTGGAATCAAAACAAAATACTGCAGATGCTGGAAATCTGAAATAAAAACAGAAAGTGCTGGAAATACTCAGCAGTGTATGTGGAGAGAGAAACAGAGTTAATGTTCCAGGCTTGTACCTTTCATCAGAACTGGATTAGGTTAGAAATGTAATAGGTTTTAAGCAAGTGAAGCGGGAGTGGAGGGTGTAAACACAAGAACAGAAATGTAGTCATGAGAGCGGGGGTGGGGGATAGAGTGTGTTGAAATGACAAGTGAGTGGAAGCTCGGGGTCATGCTTTTGGACTGAGCGGAGGTGTTCCACAAAGCAGTCACCCAATCTGTGTTTGACCTGCTGTGGGGTTCCAGTGAACATCAACGCCAGCTCGAGGAACAGCACCTCATTGTCCGAATAGGCACTTTACAGACTTCTGGACTGAACATTGAGTTCAATAATTTCAGAGCATGACTGGTCCATTTTTATTATTTGTTTTATCAGTTTGTTGCCATGTGCCAGACTTAAACTGGGATTTTTATATTGGTGCTTTTAGCTCGGGCTGTTCTTTATTCTGTCATTTAACACCTGCTCTGCACTAATGCTTTGTCTTTCACCACACCATGAGGACACTCTCTTTGCCTTTGCCCCACGACCTCCTGGTCAGTGAATCTCTCTGGCCCTCTGTTCTATCAACACCCCTTCTGATCCATTTTGCCCCATCCCTGCTTTATTTGCTTAAAACTTATTACATGTCTAACCTTTTCCAGTTCTGATGAAGGGTCACTGACCTGGAACATTAACTCTGCTTCTCTGTCTACTCAGATGCTGCCAGACCTGCTGAGTGTTTCCAGCACGTTTCGTTTTTTATTTAAGATTTGTAGTGGAGGTCCACAGGGATCAGTGTTTGGACCCTTTCTCTTCCTGACATATATTAATGACCTGGACCTTGGTGTACAGGGCACAATTTCAAAGTTTGTAGATGATACAAAACGTGGAAGCATTATGAACTGTTGGCAGGATAGTGTAAAACTTCAAAAGGACACAGACAAGTTGGTGGAATGGGCAGACAGATGAATTTCAATGTGGGGAAATGTGAAGTGATTCATTTCGTCGGAAGGACATGGAGAGAAAATATAGAATAAAGGTTACAATTCTAAAGGGGGTTCTGGAGCATAGGGATCTGGATGTATATGTGCATCGGTCATTGAAGGTGGCATGACAGGATCAGAGAGCAGTTAATAAAGCCTACAGTATCCTGTAGCATGGAATACAAGAGCAAGGAGGTTGTTTTGAACTTGTATAAGACACTAGTTCGGCCTCAGCTGCAGCGTTACGTCCAGTTCTGGGCACATTAGATAACATGGAAACATTGGAGAGTGTGAAAAAACATTCACATGAATGGTTCCAGAGATGACGAATATCAGTATTGAAGATAGACTGGAGAAGTTGGAACATTTTCCTTGCAGAGGAGAAGGCTGAGAGGAAATTTGAAAAAGGTCTGCAAAATTATGAGGTGTCTGGACAGAGTGGAAAGGGAAAAACTGTTCCCATTCCTGAAAGGATCGAAAGCGAGAGGACAAAGAATTAAAGTAATTGGTAAAAGCAGCAGAAGTGACATGAGGAAAACATTTTCATACAGCGAGTGTTAAGGTCTGGAATGCGCTACCTGAGAGTCTGGTGGAGGCAGATTCAATCGAGGCATTCAGGAGGAAATTGGATAGTTATCTGAAAAGGAAGATTGTACAGAGTTACCAGGAGAAGGCAGGGGAGTAGCACTAGATATATTGCTCTTTCGGAGAGCCAGTGCAGACTCGATGGACAGAATGGCCACCTTCTGTGCTGTAACAATTCTGTGACTCTGTGGCATTCGACCACATAATGAGCTTCCAACCTCATATTCGTGCCATCACTATGCCCACCTATTCCCACCTCAATAAGATCGCCCAACTTCACTCCTGTCTCAACTCATCTGCTGCTGAAGCTCTCATTCATGTTTTCATTACCTGCAGACTAGACTATTCCAAGTCATTCTCCCACATTCTACTATCTGTAAACTTGAGGTAATCTAAAACTCTGCTGCCTGTGTCTTAACTCACAACAAGTCCCATTCCCCGATCACTGACCTACATCAGCTCACTGTCAAACAATGCCTTTATTTTAAAATTCTCAATCATATTTTCAAATCCGTCCATGGTCTCACCCCTCACTATCTCTGTAATCTCCTCCTGCCCGACAACCCTCTGAGATATCTCTACTCCACCATTTCTGGCCTCTTGTGCATTCCTGATATTAATTACTCCCCCATTGCTGACCGCACCTTCAGTTGCCTCGGTCCCGAGCTCGGGAATATCCTCCCTACACAGCTCTACCTCTCCACCTCACTTTTATCCTTTCAGACACTCCTTTAAATCTTACCGCTTTGACCAATATTTTGGTCTCCTAACCTAATATCTACATTTGTGGTTCAGTGTTATACTTTGTTTCATAATGCTGCTGTGAAGTACCTTGGGATAAGTTCTTGTTGAAGTTTTCCAGACATGATTTGTCATTAGTATATCCGTGCTGCTTGAAATTTATTATGCTATGTTTTTCCAACCAACGAATATTTCTGTTCTGGGATGTGACATTTCCCCACCACTGACGTCAGATGGACTGGACACTACAGGGTTTGCTCCATCTCTCCATTTGTAACCAGGGTGTAACATTTACAACCCTCCAGTCCTCTGTCACACTCCCATATCCAAGGAGAAATGAAAGATTCTGTCAAGTGCCTCTACTATTTCCACCATTCCTTCCCTCAGCTATCCTTATACATCCCATCCCTTCTGGGTAAATGTTCTAATTTATTGTGGTACAAAAAGAGTTGGATTGAAAGGGGTTAACTGAACCTGTTTGTTCAGTGACTGTAATTAATGTCAGTCTCCATGGACTCTAATTGTGTCACTGGAGGGGTTCCCGCTGCTATTAATAAGGGACTGCTTTCAATGCGTTATCACATAGTGTTAGCGGGAGCATCAGACCTGGCACTAACAGGGATCAGCAGCTCCAGAGAGAGGGAGAGGATAGATCAGAATCTGAGAGCAATAGATTGAAATGTTCCAACAATGGATCAGAATCTGAGAACAATTGACTGGAATGTTACAACAATGGGTCAGAATATGAGGACAATAGATTGGAATGTTACAACAATGTGTTAGACACTGAGAACAATAGATTGGAATGTTACAACAATGGTTCAGAATCTGAGAACAATAGACTGGAATGTTACAACAATGGGTCAGAATATGAGGACAATAGATTGGAATGTTACAACAATGTGTTAGACACTGAGAACAATAGACTGGAATGTTACAACAATGGGCAGGAGTTTCATTTGGGAGTTTGACCGTCTTTCTGCCAATTATGATCGGTTCCCATTAGAGTATCGGATCTATCTCGCATTGAAGATTATGCAACACATTTACTATCCCATCCTTGCTATTATCAGTATCCATGGTAAGTCTCTCTATCTAGCTATGAATGTTATAAACCAAGTTTAGCAACATTACTGTTCTTGTCATTTACTCTGCCTTCCTTGTTACTTTTGTTATCCCTGGCAAAACTCTATCTCCAGCTATGAGCTCTATAAACCATTGCTACTTGTATTAGAGTTCAAGTAATTTACTCTACCGTGTTTTCTGCTGTTGCTTCCCCTGCGAAGTCCCTATTTCCCGCTATGTGATCTGTAAACCGCGTTTCACTGAAATAATGTTCTGACAATTTTAATTTTGGGAACAGTGGAGCTCGTGCAATCGGTCTCCTTCGGAAATTCTGTCCATGAACCACGTACCCCTAACTGGCTAATGACTGAGGTTGAACCAGACAGTTTGCATCCTCTGCGTTCTATTTAACCCTGAGCTGAGTTCTGACCCCTTATTCTCTCCATCACCTGCCCTGCCTATTACCAGCTCTGTAATATCATCCGTCTGCCTCAGCTCATCTGCTACATAAACCCTCATCTGTGCCCTTGTTAACATAGAAACATATAAAATAGGAGCAGGAGTAGGCCATTCGGCCCTTCGAGCCTCCCCCGCCATTCATTATGATCATGGCTGATCGTCCAACTCAGCAACCTGTTTGCGCTTTCCCCCCATATCCTTTGATCTCTTTCATCCTAAGAGCTATATCTAGCTCCTTCTTGAAAACATGCAATGTTTTGGCCTCAACTGCTTCCTGTGGCAGCGAATTCCACTGACTCATCACTCTCTGGGTGTAGAGATTTCGCATCTCAGTCCTGAAAGGTTTACCCTGTATCATTAGACTATGACCACTGGTTCTGGACTCCACCACCATCGGAGACATCCTTCCTGTATCTGTTCTGTCAAGTCCTGTTAGAATTTTATAGGTTCCTATGTGATCCCCCATCATTCTTCTGAATTCCAGCCAACATAATCCTAACCGACTCAATCTCTCCTCATACGTCAGTCCCGCCATCTGGGGAATCAGTCTGGTAAACCTACAGCAAGAACATCCTTCCTTAGATAAGGAGACCAAAACTGCACACAATATTCCAGGTGTAGCCTCACCAAGGCCATGTATAATTGCAATAAGACATCCCTGCTCCTGTACTCGAATCAGCTCGCTGTGAAGGCCAACATACCATTTACCTTCTTTACTGTCCTTTGCACCTGCATTCTTACCTTCAGTGACTGGTGTACGAGAACACCCAGCTCTCCTTGCATATCCCCCTCTCTCAGTTTATAGCCATTCAGATAATAATCTGCCTTCCTGTTTTTGCTACCAAAGTGATTAATCTCACATTTATCCACATTGTACTGCATCTGCCATGCATTAGCCCACTCACTCAATTTGTCCAAATCACCCTGAAGCCTCTCTGCATCCTCCTCACAACTCACCCTCCCACCCTGTTTTGTGTCATCTGCAAATTTGGAGATATTACATTTAGTTCCCTCATCGAAATCAGTAAGATATATTGTGAATAGCTGGGGTCCTATCACCAATCCCTATGGTACCCCACTAGTGACTGCCTGCCATTCGGAATAAATACCCATTTATTCCTACTCTTGGGTTGCCTGTCTGCCAACCAATTTTCTATATATCACAATACACTAGCACCAATCTCATGCGTTTTAATTTTATACGCTAATCTGTTATGTGGAACTTTGATGAAAGCCTTCTGAAAGTCCAAATAAACCACATCCACTGGCTCCCCCTCATCAACTCTACTGATTACATCCTCGAAGAATTTTTGTTGATTTGTCAAGAGTGATATCCCTTTCGTAAATCCATGCTGACTCTGTCCGATTCTACCACTTTTCTACAAGTGTTCTGCTATAAAATCTTTGATAATGGACTCTAGAACTTTCCCCACTACCGACGACAGGCTGACTGGTCTATTATTCCCTGCTTTCTCTCAACCTCCCTGGGGTTGCATTAGCTACATTCCAATCTGTAGGAAATGTTCCAGAATCTATAGAATCTTGAAAGATGACCACCAATGCATCCATTATTTCGAGGACCACTTCCTTCAGTACTCTGAGATGTAGATTAACAGGCCCTGGGAATTTATTGGCCTTCAATACCATCAATTTCCCCAACACCATTTCTCTACTAATACTGATTTCCTTAAGTTCCTCTCTCACTAAACCCCATGTTCCCCAACATTTCTGGTATGATATTTGTATTCTCCTTTGTGAAGACAGAACCAAAGTATGCATTTAGTTGGTCAGCCATTTCTTTGTTCCCCATAATTAATTCCCCTGTTTCTGACGGTAAGGGACCTACCAATCTTTAAATCTGTTAAATCCACATTTGACTATTCCAATTCTATCCTGGTCACTCTCCCAGTTATAAACCTCCATAAACCACAGCCCATCCAGAACTCTGCTGCCTTTCAACTAATTCACACCAAATCCTGATCACCCATCACCCCAAATCCTGATCACCCATCACCCCTGTGCTCACTGATCTACATTATCTCCGGGAACGGCAGCACCTTAAATTTAATATTTTCATTCTTGTGTTTGAATCTCACCCGCAATTAGTCCCATTGCCCTGTCCATTCCCATATTCCTGCCTTCAAGTCTTTTCTTCAATTCCCATTTAAAAGAAGGCTTCTTTCCCTCTGTATCTGTCTATGGCAGGTATTCTCAGCTCTGCAGTGTCACTGGGCCCAATGCCATGGAAGTGTGGATCCATAAAATGGTATGGGCTGAGCTGCCGGTCACTTTCAGTGCTGCATGCTAAACAGGGCTCTAGTCCCTGTTCACCAAGTATGTGCTGGTAGTGTGCAGAGGGATCTGATCTGACACCAATCAGCCATTCCAGCAGCTTTGCTGCACGTCTTTTAAACTAAGTGATGGGGGTGTGGTACATTGAGCTATGTGAGAGGTTGGTGATGTTGGGGGTAGGAGATGCCATGTGGCGATGAATTCACTGACATTGGCCACCCGTGTGAGCTCATGAAACTTCTTCTGGCTCTGCTGCCAGTTCCTTGGGGCCAGATTCTTGCATTTGACCTCCCTGACCACCTGCTCCCATTCCCTTCGGAAGACGTTCCTTAAGGGTCTCCGCCCCACCCCACAGAAACATGGCCACTCTCCTCTGGTCAACCTCCGTGACTAAGGCCTCCAACACCACATCCGTGAACAGCAGAGACCTCTCTCTGTCCTAGTCTTCCATTTACCTTGTCTCCAATTGCAGCATTCACAGTCAGCAGCAGCAGCCTCCTGTGATTCAGTAAAGCTTCCCTTTAAGAGGGACAGACTACCTTTAAGAGCTGAATCCTGGCTGAAGCACGTGCCAGCCTCACACACAGTTAGGTCCCTGTTAAGCCTGCAGACAGACAGCAGTGCGTGTCACCCTGGGCAGCACGTAGAATTCATGGAAATGAGGAGGCAGCAGGAAGTTTGTGTGTCCCCTGCCTCAACAGGAATGGGCACGGGCAGATCACGAATCACAATCCCTACCCCTGAAAACTGGTACAAACTTCACTTTCACTCTGTCTCTATTTTTCCTCCCTTCTTTCACCCTTTCTCCATCTCTCTCTGTGTCTCTTGTTCATATAATCAGAGATTGATGCAGCACATAAAGAGGCTATTCGGTCAGTGCTGTCCCTTTGAAAGAGATATCTAATTAGTTCCACTCCCTCCTCTTTCCCCAGACTCCGATTGTTTTTTTTTCCTTGTCAAGTTTTTGTTAAATTCCCTTTTGAAAGGTATTATTGAATCTGATTCCACCATGTTTTCAGGCAGTGAATTCCAGATCCCACCCACAGACAGATTGGACCAAATATCCATGGAAGGGTTAACGCTCAAAAGGAGGCTATTCAGCCCAATGTGTCTCTGCTGGCTGAAAAAACTAGCCGCCCAATCTCATCCCATCTTCCAGCCGCTGGTCCATGGCCTTGCCAGTTGCAGCACTTCAGGTGTAGGTCCAGGTACCTTTTAAAATAATTGATGGTTTTTGCCTCCACCACCGTCCTGGCAGTGAATTCCAGACACCCACCACCCTCTGGGTGAAAAGGTTTTTCCTCATGTCCCCTCTGATCCATCTACCAATCAATTAAATCTGTGCCCTCTGGTAATTGACCTCCCCGCTAGGGGAAACATGTCCTTCCTGGCTACTCTATCTGGGCCCCCTCATAATTTTGCACACCTCAATCAAGTCACCCCTCAGTCTCCTCTGTTCTAATGAAAACAATCTTTGCCGATCCAATCTTTCATCATGGATGCAATTTTCCATCACTGGTAACATTCTTGAAAATATTCTCTGTACTCTCTCCAAAGCAATTATGTCCTTCCTGTAATGTGGTGACCAGAACTGTCCACAATACTCCAGCTGTGGCCTAACCAGTGTTTTATACAATTCCAGCATTACATCCCTACTTTTGTATTCTATATATCGGCCAGTAAAGGAAAGCATTCCATATGCCTTCTTCACCACTCTGTCTACCTGTCTTGCCACCTTCTGGGACCTGTGGACAAACACTCCAAGGTCTCTAACTTCTTCTACCCCTTTCACTATCCTCCTGTCTGTTGTGTATTCCTTCGCTTTATTTGCCCTTCCCAACTGCATTACCTCACAGTTCCCCAGATTGACTTCCATTTGCCACTTTTCCACCCACTCAACCAAACCATTTAACCATTGATATCATTCTGGAGTCCACAGCTATCCTCTTCACTATCAACTACATGACCAATTTTTGTGCCATCAGCAAATTTCCACTCATGCCTCCCACATTTAAGTCCAAAGCATTAATATACATCACAAATTGCAAGGGACCCAACACTGAGACCTGGGAACGCCACTAGACACCGCTTTCCATTCACAAGAAACATCTGTCGACCATTACCCTTTGTTTCCTGACATTGATCCAATTTTGGAAGCAACTTGCCACATTCCCCTGTATCTCATGAGCTTTCACTGTTCTGATCAGTCTGTCATGTGGGACCTTTTCAAACGCCTTACTAAAATACATGTAGACCACATCCACTGCACTACCTTTATCAATCCTTCTTGCTCCTTCCTCAAAAAACTTAATTGTGTTAGTAAGACAAGACCCTCCCTTAGCAAATCCATGCTGACTATCCCTGATTAATCTTTGCCTTTGTAAATGACAGTTTATCGTTGCTCTGAGAATTGATTCGAATAATTTGCCCACCGATGTCCAACTAAAGGCCTGCTCGGGTCTGGAAATAAAACCCGACCGATCCTGACAGAACAACATCGGACCCGAGCCTGACCCTACCATATTGCACTCTCTGTACTTAGCACTTTTGGATGGAATGGAAGGAAGCTGCAGCATGAGCGCGGTGACATCAAAGAAACACTCACTTTCTCACTGCGCAGACTCAGAGTCTGTGGAGTCCAGATGCACGTTTCCCTCCTTGACATCTCGGACTCTCAGCTGAGGATGACTTTTCAAACTATCATGCTTACTTACTCAACTTCCCTTTTCCTCCCAGCCGATCAAAAGTTAGTACTGTGTGTGTCGGACCCAACCCGAGCCCGAAAGCCGGATCCGGAAGAGCGACCCGAACCCGACATATGACGTCGGGTTTGGGTCGGGTAACAGGCCTTTAGGTCAGACTGACCAGACTCTAATTATTTGGCCTATCCTTCGCACCATTTTTAAACACTGGCACTAAGTTCACAGACCTCCAAATCGTCTACTGCCTCGCCTGTATCTCGTGAGAATGTGAAGATGATCCTCAGAGTATCCACTATTTCCTCCCTCGCTTCCTTTCACAGCCTAAGCTACGATCCATCCGGCCCTGGCGATTTATCCACGTTCAAGGATTTCAAACCCTCGAGTACTTCCTCTCTCATTATGCTTATTGTATCTAATATTTCACACTCCTCCTCTTTAACTACAATGTCTGCATCATCCCTCTCTTTTATGAAGACGGAGACATAAAATCCATTAAGGACCCTGCCAACATCTTCTGCATCCACGCACAAACTACCTTTTACATCTCTGATAGGCCCTCCCCTTTCCTTAGTTATCCCTTTATTCTTAATGTACTGATAAAACATCTTTGGGTTTTCCTTGGTTTTACCTGCCAATATTTTTTCATGCCCTCTCTTTGCTTTTCTAATTTCGTTTTTTTACTTCACCCCTGCACTTTCTTTACTCCTCTCAGATTTCTGAAGTATTATTTGTTTGTGCCTGTCATAAGCTTTCTTTTATCTGATTTATGTATGTTTCCAGATAACGGGGGGCTCTAAATTTGGCAACTCACTGTGCAAGAACATTCTCTTCATTTTGCCTCTGGTTCTTTGCCAATTACCTTAAACCTGCATCTTCTTCATGATGATGTGAGCACAGTCCTAGCAATTACAGACCAGTTAGTTGAACATCAGTAATGTTTTACAAACAATAATTAGAGAAGAAATCAACAGAAACTTGGAGAGGTTTGAGTTAATGAAGGAAAACAATCACGTGTTTGAAGGAACATAGGAGCAGGAGTAGGCCATTCAGCCCATCGACCCTGCTCCATCATTCAATTAGAATCCTTAAACACGGGTGAGGTCCCGGAGGACTGGAGAATTGCTAATGTTGTCCCCTTGTTTAAGAAGGGTAACAGGGAAAATCCAGGTAATTATAGACCGGTGAGCCTGACGTCAGTGGTAGGGAAGCTGCTGGAGAAGGGACTGAGGGATAGGATCTATTCCCATTTGGAAGAAAATGGGCTTAACAGTGATATGCAACATGGTTTTGTGCAGGGAAGGTCATGTCTTACCAACTTAATAGAATTCTTTGAGGAAGTGACAAAGTTGATTGATGAGGGAAGGGCTGCAGATGTCATATACATGGACTTCAGTAAGGCGTTTGATAAGGTTCCCCATGGTAGGCTGATGGAGAAAGTGCAGGCGCATGGTGTCCAGGGTGTACTCGCTAGATGGATAAAGAACTGGCTGGGCAACAGGAGACAGAGAGTAGCAGTGGAAGGGAGTTTCTCAAAATGGAGACGTGTGACCAGTGGTGTTCCACAGAGATCCGTGCTGGGATCACTGTTGTTTGTGATATACATTAATGATTTGGAGGAAAGTATAGGTGGTCTGATTAGCAAGTTTGCAGACGACACTAAGATTGGTGGAGTAGCAGATAGTGAAGGGGACTGTCAGAGAATACAGCAGAATATAAATAGATTGGAGAGTTGGGCAGAAAAATGGCAGATGGAGTTCAATCAGGGCAAATGCGAGGTGATGCATTTTGGAAGATCCAATTCAAGAGTGAATTATACAGTAAATGGAAAAGTCCTGGGAAAAATTGATGGACAGAGAGATTTGGGTGTTCAGGTCCATTGTTCCCTGAAGGTGGCAACGCAGGTCAATAGAGTGGTCAAGAAGGCATACAGCATGCTTTCCTTCATCGGACGGGGTATTGAGCACAAGGGTTGGCAGGTCATGTTACAGTTGTATAGGATTTTGGTTCGGCCACATTTGGAATACTGCGTGCAGTTCTGGTCGCCACATTACCAAAAGGATGTGGATGCTTTGGAGAGGGTGCAGAGGAGGTTCACCAGGATGTTGCCTGGTATGGAGGGCACTAGCTATGAAGAGAGGTTGAGCAGATTAGGATTATTTTCATTAGAAAGACGGAGGTTGAGGGGGGACCTGATTGAGGTACACAAAATCATGAGAGGTATAGACTGGGTGGATAGCAAGAAGCTTTTTCCCAGAGTGGGGGATTCAATTACTAGGGGTCACGAGTTCAAAGTGAAAGGGGAAAAGTTTAGGGGGGATATGCGTGGAAAGCGCTTTACGCAGAGGGAGGTGGGTGCCTGGAATGCGTTGCCAGCGGAGGAGGAAGACGCGGGCACGATAGCGTCTTTTAAGATGTATCTAGACAGATACATGAATGGGCAGGAAGCAAAGAGATACAGACACTAAAAAAATAGGCGACATGTTTAGGTAGAGGATCTGGATCGGCGCAGGCTTGGAGGGCCGAAGGGCCTGTTCCTGTGCTGTAATTTTCATTGTTCTTTGTTCTAGATCATGTCTGATCATCTACCTCAACGCTACTTTCCCGTGCTATCCCTGTATCCCTTGATGTGATTTGTCTCCCTAAATCCATTGATTTCTGTCTTGAACATGCTCAGTGTTGATCTTCCACAGCCTCTGTGGTGGTGAATTCCAAAGATGTACCTCCCTCTGAGTGAAGAAATTCTTCTTCATCTAAGTCTTAAATTGCTTACCCCTTATTCTGAGATTATGTCCCCTGGTTCAAGACTCACCACCCAGGGGAAACATCCGATCTGCATCCACCCCGTCACCCCCAGTAAAAATTTTGTTTGAGATCACTTCACATTTTTTGAAACTCGAGAGAATACAGGCCCAGTTTTCTCAATCTCTCCTCATAAGACAATCCTGCCATCCCAGGGATAGTCTGCTGAATATCAGTTGTACTCCCTGCATGGCAAATATATCCTTCTTTAGACAAGGAGACCAAGACTGTAAGCAATACTCCAGGTGCAGTCTCACCAAGCCTGTATACAATTGCAGCCAGACATCTTTACTCCTGCACTCAAAACCGCTTGAGATGGAAGCCGACATACCATTTGCCTTCCAAACTGATTGGTGCACCTGCACACGAGCTTTTAGTGACTCGTGAACAAGGACACCCACGTCCCTTTGGACATCAACACTTCCCAACCTCTCCCCAGTCAAAAAATATGCTGTCTTTCTGTCTCTGTTTTACCGGAGTGGATCACTTGACACTTATTCATAATATATTCCAGCTGCCATGTTCATGTTCGTTCACTTATCCTATCCAAATCCGCTTGAAGCCTCCTTGCATCCTCTTCTCAACTTACTTTCCCACCTAGTTTTGTATCATCAGCAAATTTGTAAATATTACATTTGATCCCCACATTCAAATCATTTATATAGATTGTGAACAGCTGTGGCCCTTGTGCTGATCCTTGTGTTACTCCCACTCGTAAGTGCCTGCCATCCTGAGAATGACCCGTTTATTCCTACTCTCTCTTTTCTTCCAGTTAACCAGTTCTTAATCCATACCAGTATATTACTCCCAATCCCATGCGTTGTAATTTTGTTTACTAACCTCCTGTGTGGGACCTTATCAAAAGCCTTCTGTCAATCCAAATACGCCACATCCACTGGTTCTCCTTTAGTAATGCTGCAAGTAACATCCTCAAAAGACTTCAACAGGTTTGTTGCACATGATACCCCTTTCATAAATTCACGTTGACTCTGCCAATTTTACCATTATTTTCTAAGTGTCCAGTTATCACATCTTTTACAATAGATTCGAACATTTTTCCTATTACTGACGTTAAACTAACAGGTCTGTAGTTCTCATTCTCCCTCTCCCACACTTCTTAAATTGTGGGGTTACATTTGCTACTTTCCAGTCTTTAGGGTCTCTTCCAGAATCTCTAGAAGTTTGAAAGATACCAACCAATACATCCACCATCTCTATTGCCACCTCCTTCAACACTCTGTGATGTAGCTCATCTGGTCCAGGGATTTATCAACCTTCAATCCAGTTACACTTTCAAGTACTACCTCTTTACCAACACTAAATTGCCAATTTGCCCCTCGTACCTTCATAGTTTCCCTTGTTCAGGTTTAACACCCTAGTTTCAAAATTAACATATACAAGAAGTAACGAGTGGTTGCCACAGGGATCAGTGCTGCGACCTCAACCTTTTACAATTTATATAAATGACTTGGATGAAGGGTCCAAAGGTATGGGTGCTAAATTTGCTGATGGCACAAAGATAGGTCGGAAAGTACGCTGTGCAGAGGAAATAAGGCGGCTAAAAAGGGATGTAGATAGGTTGAGTGAGAGGGAAAAGATATGACAAATGGTGTATAATAGGGGGAAATGTGAAGTTGCCCATATTGGCAGGAAGAATTAAAAAAAAATAAACACAATATCTGAATGGTGAGAGACTGCAAAGCTCTGGGATGCAAAGGGATCTGGGTGTCCTAGTTCATGAATCACAAATGTTAGCATGAAGGTTCAGCAAGTGTTTAGGAAAGCTAATAGAACTGCTTATTGGGAGAGCAGTTGAATGCAAAGGTAGAGAGGCTATGTTTCAGTTGTACAGGCATTGAAGAAACTGCATCTGAAGTATTGTGTACAGTACTGGCCACCTTATTTAAGGAAGGATGTAAATGCATTGGACGCAGTTCAGAGAAGGATTTCTAGACTAATACCTGGAATGGGTGTTCTGTCTTATGAGGAAAGGCTGCAGAGGCTAGGCGTACATCAGCTGGAGTTTAGAAGTGTAAAAGGCGACATATAAGATCCTAAGGGCGGGTGGTGGGGCGGGGGGAGGGGGGCAGAACAAGTGAGGGCGACAGAGAGAGAAACAGAAAAAGATAGAGAGTGAGGGAAAGAGAGCGGTCACATCAGCTCATCTGCTGCTGAAACCCTCATCCATGCCTTTGTTACATCGAGGCTTGACTATTCTAACACACTCTTGGCTGGTCTCCCACATTCTACTCACTGTAACCTTGTGGTAATTTAAAACTCTGCTGCCATCTTCTAATTTACACTACATTCTGTTCACCCAACATCCTTGTGCTCACTGACCTACATTGGCTCTTGCTCCAGTCACACCTCAAATTTAATATTCTCACTCATATGATCAAATCCCTCCATGGCATCACCCCTCTGATTATTCTAGTCCCCTGCCCATTTCCAATATTCCTGAAGCTTGTTTATCTTAAAGTGTTTTGCTAATTCCCTTTTTAAAGTGAGTTTATTTCCCTCTGTTTCCCTCCCTGACCACACATTTCATCTGTCCAGCTCCACTGGTGCTGTGGAAGTTTGGATCCATAAAATGGTGTGAGCTGCACAGCCGGTCACATCCAGCACATTGTACAGGACACCCAGGCTGGCCGGGGTGCTAGCGTGGGTGCAACGTGTGTGTGTCTGTAGCGTGAGGAGGGGTCTTAATATGGTGTCAATCAGCCATTCCAGCAGCTTTGTTGTACGTCTTTGAAACTTGTTCTGTGCATGTTCATTGACAGCCTGTGTTAGTCACTCTCAGCTGAACATACATTCAGCAGCACGAGGAACCCCCTCTAGTATTATTTAAAAGGACCAGGCATCCAACTGACAGGTGAGGGACTTTTGACTGACTTCTGCTATTGTACATTTAGTGGAGGTGCTGTGGATGGTTTTCTGGAGGTTGTATTGTGAGCTGCTGCAGACATTCAGGGAGAACAGAGGATTTGGTGACCCAAATGTGGACGATATAGGGGGACTGTAGTTACAGTGTCTCTGGGTCAGTAACATGACCAACAAATGGAGCAGAGGCTGCCGAGAGGGGAAGCAATGTGATAATGATCAGATCTGTTTTTGTGATGTTGATTGAAGGATAAATATTGACCAGGACAGCGGGAATAATTCCCCTGCTCTGCTTCTACATAGAGCGATGGGATATTTAACATCCATCTGAGAGGGCAGATGTGGCCTTGGTTTAACGTTTCATTCGAAAGACGGCACATCTGACAGTGCGACACTCCCTCAGTACTGCATTGCAGTGTCAGCCTTGATTCTTGTCATCAAGTCCTGCAGTGACCTTTGATCCTAGAAGCTTGTGACTGAAAGGTGAGAGAGCTACAAACTGAGCCACGGCTGACATTGGTCCTTTAATCCCAAGTGTTTCTAATTTGGTAACACGGCTGTTATGTGGTACTTTATCAAACGCATTTTGAAAGGATAGGGGTATTGAGAAAATGTAGGCAGGAGCAATCATAGAAACACAGAATAGCATTGCATTGAATGAGGCCATTTGGTCCATTTATTCTGTGCTGGCCCTTTTGAAAAGCTTCCAGTTCGTCCCACACCCTGGCTCTTTCCCAGATCCTTCCTTTTATTCTCCTTAAGATATTTATGCATTTCCCCTTTGGAATCTACTGTTGAATTTGTTTCCTTCAGCCTATCAAACAATACATTGCAAATCCCCAAACACCCATCGTCTAAAAAAAATCCTCTGTGTCACCTCTGCTTCTTTTTTCCAATCACCGTAAATCTGTGTCCTCTGGTTAATGGCCCCTCACACATTGGAAACGGTTTCACTTTATTTAATTTATCTAAATCCTTCATAATGTTAAACATCTCTATCAGATCTTCTTTTAAATTTCCCTGCTCTGAGGTAAACAATCCCAGCTACATAACTGTAATCCCTCATCCCTGGAAATGTTCCAGTAAAACTCTTCTGTCTCCTCTCCAAACGTTTCCTGTCCTTCCTAAAGTGTGGTTCCCATATTGGACACAATAGTTCAGGTGGAGCCGGACTCGTCTTTTCTATAGGTGTAACATAACATCCTGACTATTCTACTCTGTGTCGGTATTAATAAAGCCTAGGAATCTATTTGCTTCGTTAACTGTTTGTTAACCTGTCCAACTAACGTCAAAGATTGTACACAAACACCCCATGTCTCTCTGTTATTCTCACCACCTTTAAAGTTGTGTCATTTACCTTGTATTATCTCTCCTCATTCATCCACACGCAGCTCACCATCACCTTCTTAAGGGCAATTAGGGATGGGCAATAAATGCTGGCCCAGCCAGCGACACCCACAATCCATGAATAAATAATATCAACAAAATCTTCCCACAAAGTATCACCTTACATATCTGCCATGCCAATTAAATATTAGGAAGAATGAAGCCACTGTTTTCAAACCCCACATCAAACATTTCCTAGCAACAGACTCCATCCCTCTACTTGCCAACTCTTTGAGACTAAACCAAACTGTTCACAAAGTGATGTCATAGTTGACCCGACAATGAGCTTCCTGCTAAATATTCACACTATCACTAAAACAGCCTATTTCCACCTCCGTATCTTCAGCCAGCTTTGCCCGTCTCTCAGCTCTTCTGTTGATAAAACACCCCCCCCCCCCCACCCCCTTGCCTGTGTTACCTGTAGACTTGACTATTCCAACACACTCCTGGCTGTTCTCCCACATCCTACCCTCCATAAACTTGAGGTGATCCAAAACACTGCTGCCTAACTCACACCAAGTCCTATTCACCCATCACCCTCTGTACTCACTGACCTACATTGAATCCTGGCCAGCAACTCCTCAATTGTAAAACGCTCAGCCTTCTTTTCAAATCCCTAAACAGAGTGAGATGCTAGGCCCTTTCAGAGGGCAGTTGCGAGTCAATGACATTGCTGTGAGTCTGGAGTCACATGTAGGCTAGACCAGGAAAGGACGGCAGATTTCATTCTCTAAAGGACATTAGTGAATCAGATGGTGTTTAATAAAAAAAATCGCTAATAGTTTCATGGCGCCATGACTGAGACTAGCTTTCTATTCCAGATTTTAACACACTCGTGGCTTGTCTCACACATTCTACTCTCTGTAAACTTGAGGTCATCCAAACTCTGCTGCTCTTGTGTTAACCCGCACCAAGTCCCGTTCCCAATCACTGACGTACATCAGCTTCCAGTCAGGCCATGTCTTGATTTTGAAATTCTCAACCGTGTTTCCAACTCTCTCCATTTTCTCACCCCTCCTTATCTCTGTATTCTCTACCAGCCCCACAACCCTCCAAGATATTTGCACTCCTCTAATCCTGGGCTCTTGTGTATGCTTGATTTTCATCATTGCACCACTGCCAGCCAGGTCTTCAGCTGCCGAGGCCCAAAGCTCTGGAATTCCCTCCCGCCACCACTTTTTTTATTATTGTGTGAGATGTGGGCTTCGCTGGCAAGGCCAGCATTTGTTCCCATCGCTAATCGCCCTGACAATTGAGTGACTTGTTTGGACATTTCACAAGGCAGTTCAGAGTCAACCACATTGCTGTGGGTCTGGAGTCAGATGTAGGCCAGATCAGGTAAGGACAGCAGATTTTCTTCCCTAGCGGACATTAGTAAATCCGATCGGTTTTTACACCAGTCAATGATAGATTCGTGACACCATTACTGAGAATAGCTTTCATTTCCAGATTTTTATTAATCAGTTGAAATTATTAATTGATTGAATTTTAATTCCCACCAGCTGCCATAGTGGGATTTGAACCGAGGGCATCAGCCTGCACCTCTGGGATTCTAGTTCAGTGACATCGTCATTATACCACTGTCACTGCTTCTATGCCTCACTTTCCTCCCTTAAACCACTACTTAAGACATTCTGCTTTGACCAAGAAATGTAAGTTGCTGTTGTTGAGCTTTGCTAGACATGATTTGTCATTACCATATCCCTGCTTCCGTCCATTCATTGTCCGGTGTTTTTTTTTCAAGCAACGAATGCTTTTGTCCTGGGCTGTGAACTCCAGAAATTTCCCACCAGCGACGTTAGACTGACTGGTCAGTAATTACACGGTTTACCGCATCTCTCCTTTTTTAAAACAGTGTGTAACATTTAGAACCCTCCTGTCTCTGGCACCAGACTCATACCCAAGGAGGGTTGGAAGATTCTGGCCAGTTCCTTCCCTCAGCACCCCGCACACATCCAATTCAGACATGTTCCACTTTATTAGAATTAGAATTAGAACATTACAGCGCAGTGCAGGCCCTTCAGCCCTCGATGTTGCGCCGACCTGTGAAACCATCTGACCTACACGATTCCATTTTCATCCATATGTCTATCCAATGACCACTTAAATGCCCTTAAGGTTGGCGAGTCTACGACTGCTGCTGCCAGGGCAGGGCAAAAATTGGTGGATTGAAAGGGGTTAACTGAACTTGTTTGTTCAGTTACTGTTACTAATGTAAGTCACCATGGACCCCACATTTGTCACTGGAGGGTTTCCAGCTTCTATTAATACAGGACTCCTGTCAATGTGTTATTCCCAGCAGCTTCCCGGCACTTTCAGGATCAGCAGTTCGAGAGAGAGAGAGAGGGTAGATCAGAATCTGAGAACATTAGATTGGAATGTTATGACAATGGGTCAGAATCTGAGAACAGTAGATTGGAATGTTACTACAATGGGAAGCAGGAGTTTCTCCTCTTGGTTTGTCCTAGTTACTGCAGATTATTTTTGGCTAACATTAGATGATCGGATCTATTATGCACTGATGATGATTCAAACGATTTATTATCCCATGCTCGCTATTGTTGGTGTTCCTGGTAAGTCTCTTTATCCAACGTTTAGAACTATAAATCATATTTCACTGATTTAATGTTCTTGTCATGTAAATCTTGGGAAGTCCAAAGACATTGCATTCAGTCACTGTCACAAACTCCATTCCCTATCCACCATCTGCATTCCCCTCACTGACCAATGTCTGAGGCTGAAATAGACTGTTTGCGACCTCTGGCATCCAGTTGACTCTGAGCTGAGTTCATCTCCACATTCTCTCCATCACCCACCCTGCCTACAACCACCTCTGTAATATCACCCGTCTCCACCTCTGCCTCAGCCCATCTGCTGAATAAATACTCATCTATGCCTTTCTTAAATCCACACTTGACTATTCCAATTCTATCCTTGACACTCTCCCAGTTATAAACCTCCATAAACACCAGCCCTTCCAGAACTCTGCTGCCTGTATCCAAACTCACAGCAAATCCCAATCACCCATCACCCCTGTGCTCACTGATCTACGTTTCTTCCTGGTCTGGCAGGACCTTAATTTTTATATTCTCATTCTTGCGTTTGAATCTCTCCATGGCCTCACCCCTCCAATTAATCCCATTCCCCTCTCCAGTCTCATATCATTGTAATCTTATGCCTTTGAGGCTTTGTTTCCAATTCCCTTTTGAAAGTGATTTGCTTTCCCCTCCCTGTCTCCTCCGGCTGTGATTTTTTACTCTATGGCACCACTGGTGCCAATATTACAGAAACCTGGATCTGTAAAATGATGTGAATGGAACAGGCGACCACTTCTAGTATGGCCAGCACAGTGCCCCATGCTGTGCAGGGATGTAGCCTGTGTATACTGTGCATTTGCTGTTAGTCTGAGGAGGGGTTTGAAGTGACGCCAATGTCCCATTCCAGCAGCTTTGATGTACGCCTTTGAAACCTGGTCTGTGCATGACCACTGACCGCCTGTGCTACTCACTCACAGCTGAAGATACATTCAGAAGCATGAATAAACCCTTCTGGTGTTTTTTAAAAGGACCAGGCATCCTGGTACAGAATATTGAGGGGTATATGACATTCAAGAAGAATAG
Organism: Heterodontus francisci; assembly: GCF_036365525.1. NCBI lineage: Eukaryota > Metazoa > Chordata > Chondrichthyes > Heterodontiformes > Heterodontidae > Heterodontus > Heterodontus francisci. The sequence continues at coordinate 3,146,824 of NW_027141936.1, forward strand.
GAAGCTAGGTAAAGGTGGAGGGTTAGCACTGTTAATCAAGGATGGTATTGGTGCATTAGTTCGAGATCAACTTGGTACAGGATATCAGGGAGTCGAATCGGTTTGGGTGGAGATGAGGATTAGCAGGGGAAAGAAGTGCCCAGTGGGAGTGGTCTGCAGGTCTCCTAACAGTAATCGCAATATAAAACATATTATACAAGAAGAGATATCGTTTGCTTATGATAGAGGTCCGGCAATAATCATGGATGATTTTAACCTACACATAAACTGGAAAAATCATATTTGGAATAATAGCCTGGATGAGGAGTGCATAGAATGTTTTAGGGATAGTTTCTTAGAGCACCACGTTCTAGACACAATCAGAGAGCAGGTTAAATTAGTTTTGATACAATGTAATGTGACAGGATTAATTAATGACCTCAGAGTAAGGGCACCTCTAGGTAGCAGCGACCACACTGTGACTGAATTTTACATCCAGTTTGAAAGTGAGAAGAGTGGGTCTAAGACTAGTATTTTAAACTTGAATAAGGGAAAGTATTTGGGCATGAAAACTGAGCTAGCTGAAGTGAACTGGGTTACTAGGCTTGGAGGTATATAATTAGAGAAGCAGTGGCAGAAATTTATGGGGATATTTCAAAATACTCCTGAATAAGTATATTCCGACAATAAGGGGAAGGACCCACCGTCTGCGGTTAACTAACGAAGTTAAGGAAAACATGACACTGAAGTTAAAGGCATATCATTGTGCAGAAATGAGTAGCAGTTCTAATGATTGGTCAGAATATAAAGAACAGCAGACAATGACTAAAGGGTTAATCAGGAGAAAGACATTAGAGTATGAGAGGAAGCTAGCGAGAAATGTAAAAATGGATAGCAAGAGTTTCTACAGGTATTTAAAAAGGACAAGAATAAGTAAAGAGAGTGTTCCTCCTCTGGACAGTGAGAATGCAAAGTTAGTAGTAGATAATAAGGAAACGGTGGATGCAATGAACAAATATTTTGATACGGTCTTCACTATAGAGGATGCACGAAACATTCCAGTAATAGCTGTAAATCAGGAGGTGGAAGGAAGAGAGGACCTTGGTGAAAATACAATCACCAGGGAAGCTTTACTGAGCAAACTTAAGGAGTTGCGGGCTAACAAGTCCCCGGGTCCTGATGGACTTCATCCTAGGGTCTTAAAAGATGTGGCTAATGAGGTAGTAGATGTGTGGGTGTTATTTTTTCAAAATTCGCTAGACTCTGGAAAGATTCCATCTGACTGGAAAGTAGCAAATATAACCCCTCTATTCAAGAAGAGGGGGAGGCAGAAAACAGGCAACTATATGTTAGTTAGCTTGACATCTGTTATGGGGAAGGTGTTAGAATCGATCATTAAGGAGGCTTTCGCTGGGCACTTAAGAAAAACTGAAGGTAATCGCGAATAGACAGCATGGTTTTGTGAAAGGGAAATCATCCTGAACTAATTTATTGAAGTTATTTGAAGGAGTAACATGCAATATGGATAAAGGGGAGCCCTTTGACCGACTGCGCTTGGATTTCCAGAATGCATTAGACTAGATGTCACATAAAAGGTGATTGTGCAAAGTAGGAGCTCATGTGTAGGGGGTAACATATTAGCTTGGATCGAAGATTAGCCAGTTGCAGAAAACAGAGGGTCTGCATAAATGGGTCATTTTCAGATTAGCAGGATGTGACAAGTGGAGTCCATCAGGGGTCTGTGCAGGGGGCCTCAACTTTTTACAATTTATATTAATGACTTAGATGAGGGAAGCGATTGCATGTTAGCTAAATTTGCAGGTGGCACAAAGATAGATAGGAAAGTATGTTGTGAAGAGGACATAAGGAGGTTGCAGACCGATAAAGATAGGTTGCATGAGTGGAAAAACAATCTCACAGATGGAGTATAATGTGGGAAAATGTGAAGTTGTTCACTTTGGTAGGACACTGCAAAATTCCGAGGTGCTTAGGGATCTCGGTGTTCTAATGCATGAGTCACAAACAGTTAGTAGGTAGGTACAGAAAGTAATAAAGAAGTCGAATGGAATGCTATCCTTCATGACAAGAGGAATTGAAAATAAAAGTCAGCATGTGATGCTTCAGTTATACAGGGCATTGGTGAGACCACATCTCGAATAATGTCTAGAGTTTGGGTCTCCTTATTTAAGGGAGGATGTGAATACTTTAGAGGCGGTTCAGAGGTAGTTTACTAGAGTGATAATAGGAATGAGCGGGTTGTCTTATGAGGAAAGGTTGGACAGACAGGCTTGTTTTCACTGGAGTTTAGAAGAGTGAGGGGAGACTTGATTGAGGTTTACAAGAATCTGAAAGGTCTTGACAAGGTGGAAGTGGAAAGGATGTTTCCTCTTGTGGGTGAGTCGAGAACTTTGGGGCACTGTTTTGAAATTTTGGGTCGCCCCTTCAGGACAGAGATGAGGAGAACATTTTTCTCTCAGAGGTTTGTGTGACTTTGGAACTCTCTGCCACCAGAAGGTGGTGGAGATGGGGTCATGAAATATTTTAAAAGTGGAGGGAGAAAGATTCTTGTTAGTCAAGAGAATGAAAGGTTATCAGGGAAAGAGGGGAGTTAGAAATCAAAACACAACCAGATCAGCCATGTTATTATTGAATTTCAGAGCAGGCTCGAGGGGCCGAATGGCCTACTTCTGCTCCTCATTCGTATGTGTGTACGCTTGCACTCAACTTACAGGTGAGGGGCTTTTGACTTATTTCTGCTATTGTAAAGTTAGTGGAGGTGCTGTGAACGGTTTTCTGGAGGTTGTGTTGTGAGCTGCTGCAGATATTCAGGGACGATAGAGGATTGGTTGACCCAACTCTGGTCAAGGTATGGGGACTGCAGTTACAGTGTCTCTGGGTCTGAAACATGACCAACAAATGGAGCAGAGGCTGCAGAGAGGGGAAGCTCAGTAAAGAGGGAGGAGGAGGAGGCTCTGCCCTCCCCACCCTGGGTTTTCCAAGTGCAAAGAGAGCAGTGGTCCCAATACCGAACATAGAACATAGAACATAGAACAGTACAGCACAGTACAGGCCCTTCAGCCCACAATGTTGTGCCGAAACTTTAACCTACTCCAAGATCGAACTAACTACCTACCCTTCATTCTACTATCATCCATGTACCTATCCAAGAGTCGCTTAAATGCCCCTAACGTATCTGCTTCTACTACCACCGCTGGCAGCACATTCCACGCACCCACCACTCTCTGTGTAAAGAACCTACCTCTGACATCTCCCTGAAACCTTCCTCCAATCATTTTAAGATTATGCCCCCTGGTGATAGCCCTTTCCACCCTGGGAAAAAGTCTCTGACTATACTCGATCTATGCCTCTCATCATCTCTTTCAAGCCACCTCTCATCCTTCCTCGCTCCAATGAGAAAAGCCTTAGCTCCCTCAATCTTTCTTCGTAGGACATGCCCTCCAGTCCAGGCAGCATCCTGGTAAATCTCCTCTGCACACTCTCTAAAGCTTCCACATCCTTCCTATAATGAGGCGACCAGAACTGAACACAATATTCTATTTCTGGTTGAACCTTACAGAGCTGCAGCATAACCTCGCGGCTCTTAAACTCAATCCCCCTGTTAATGAAAGCCAACACACCATACGCCTTCTTAACAACCCTATCAACTTGGGTGGCAACTTTGAGCGATCTATGGACATGGACCCCAAGATCCCTCTGTTCCTCCACACTACCAAGAATCCTTTCTTTAAGCCTGTATTCCGCATTCAAATTCGACCTTCCAAAGTGAATCACTTCACACTTTTCCAGGTTGAACTCCATCTTCGTAGCCCAGCTGAGGAACACCACTGTATACTGCCATCGAGTCTGAACAACAACTTTTCACCACTTCTCTCTGTTGACTCTTCATTAGCCAATGTTATATTGACACTGGACTAGCTAGTAACCAGAGACCCAGGGTATTCCTCTGGGGACATGGGTTCGAATCCCACCACAGCAGAAGGTGGAATTTGAAAGTAATAAAAAAAAATCTGGAATTAAAACTAGTCTAAAGATGGCCATGAAACTATTGTCGATTGTTGTAAAAACCCATCTGGTTCACTAATGTCCTTGAGGGAAGGAAATCTGATGTCCTTACCTGGTCTGGCCTATATGTGACTCCAGACCCACAGCAATGTGGTTACCTCTAACATGCCCTCTGAAATGGTCTAGCAAGCCACTCAGTTGTAACTAACCGCTACAAAGTCTATAAAAAGGAATGAAACTGGGCGGACCACCCGGCATGGACCTAGGCACCGGAAACGACAACGGCAAACCCAGCCCTGTCGACCCTGCAAAGTCCTCCTTACTAACATCTGGGAAATTGTGCCAAAGTTGGGAGAGCTGCCCACAGACTAGTCAAGCAACAGCCTGACATAGTCATACTCACGGAATCATACCTTACAGACAATGTCCCGGGTACGTCCTGTCCCACCGGCAGGACAGACGCAGCAGAGGTGGTGGCGCAGTGGTATACAGTAGGGAGGGAGTTGCCCTGGGAGTCCTCAACATCGACTCCGGACCTCATGAAATCTCATGGGATCAGGTCAAATATGGGCAAGGTAACCTCCTACTGATTACCACCTACTGCTCTCCCTCAGCTGATGACTCAGTACTCCCCCATGTTGAACAGCACTTGGAGGGAGCACTGAGGGTGGCAAGGGCACAAAATGTACTCTGAGTGGGGGAATTCAATGTCCATCACCATGAGTGGCTCGGTAGCACCACTACTGACCGAGCTGGCCGAGTCCTAAAGGACATGGCTGCTAGACTGGGTCTGCGGCAGGTGGTGGGGGAACCAACACGAGGGAACAACATACTCGACCTCGTCCTCACCAATCTGCCTGCCACAGATGCATCTGTCCATGACAGTATTGGTAGGAGTGACCACCGCACAGTCCTTGTGGAGATGAAGCCCCGCCTTCACATTGAGGATACCGTCAATTGTGTTGTGTGGCACTATCACCGTGCTGAATGGGATAGATTTCGAACGGATCTAGCAATGCAAAACAGGGCATCCATGAGGCGCTGTGGGCCATCAGCAGCAGCAGAATTGTACTCAACCACAATCTGTAACCTCATGGCCCGGCATATTCCCCACTCTACCATTACCATCAAGCCAGGAGACCAACCCTGGTTCATTGAAGAGTGCAGGAGGGCATGCCAGGAGCAGCACCAAGCATATCTCAAAATGAGGTGTCAAGCTAGTGAAGCTACAACCCAGGACTACTTGCATGCCAAACTGAGTAAGCAGCATGCGATAGACAGAGCTAAGAGCTCCAGGACATCACTGCAGGAGTTCCTCAGGGTAATGTCCTATGCCCAACCATCTTCAGCTGCTTCATCAATGAGCTTCAATCATAAGGTCAGAAGTCGGGATGTTTGCTGATGATTGCACAATGTTCAGCACCATTTGCGACTCCTCAGATACTGAAGCAGTCCGTGCAGAAATGCAGCAAGACCTGAACAATATCCAGGCTTGGGCTGATAAGTGGCAAGTCACATTCGTGCCACACAAGTGCCAGGCAATGACCAACTCCAACAAGAGAGAATCTAACCATCTCCCCTTGATATTTAATGGCATTACCATCGCTGAATGCCCCACTATCAACATCCTAGGGGCTACCATTGACCAGAAACTGAACTGGAGTAGCCAGTAGCAGAGAGTAGTAGGGGCGTGGAACGCCCTGCCTGCAACAGTCGTAGACTCGCCAACTTTAAGGGCATTTAAGTGGTCATTGGATAGACATATGGGTGAAAATGGAATAGTGTAGGTCAGATGGTTTCACAGGTCGGCGCAACATCGAGGGCCGAAGGGCCTGTACTGCGCTGTAATGTTCTAATGTTCTAATGTTCTAATATAAATACTGTGGCTACAAGAGCAGGTCAGAGGCTAGGAATCCTGAGGCGAGTAACTCACCTCCTGACTCCCCAAAGCCTGTCCACAATCTACAAGGCACAAGTCAGGAGTGTGATGGAATACTCTTCACTTGCCTGGATGGGTGAAGCTCCAACAACACTCAAGAAGCTTAACACCATCCAGGACAAAGCAGCCCGCTTGATTGGCACCCCATCTACAAACATTCACTCCCTCCACCACTGACGCACAGTGGCAGCAATGTGTACCATCTACAAGATGCACTGCAGCAATGCACCAAGGCTCCTTAGACAGCACCTTCCAAACCCGCGACCTCTACGAACTAGAAGGACAAGGGCAGCAAATACATGGAAACACCACCACCTGCAAGTTTCCCTCCAAGTCACACATCATGCTGACTTGGAACTATATCGCCATTCCTTCACTGTCACTGGGTCAAAATCCTAACAGCACTGTTGGTTTACCTACCCCACATGGTCTGCAGCGGTTCAAGAAGGCAGCTCACCACCACCTTCTCAAGGACAATTAGGGATGGGTAATAAATGCTGGCCTGGCCAGCGACGCCCACATCCCGTGAATGAATTAAAAAAAACACTGTCATTGCCCCTTTAATCCATAGGGTTCAGTTTCGTTAAGCTGTCTATTGAATGACACTTGATCAAACACAGTTGAAAGTCCATATAAATATAACTTCAATCACACCACCCTCATCAAACCTCTTCATTGTTTCATCAAAGACCTCCATAAAGTTTACCTCACCATCACCTATCTCCACTTCTCCACTGTTGTTTAATTATCAGAGTACTTATCCGACATCCAGTACTGGATGAGCAGAAATTTCCTCCAATTAAATATTGGGAAGACTGAAGCCATTGTTTGGACTCCCCACTCCAACTCTGTTCCCTTGCTATTGATTCCATCCCTCTCCCTGGTGACAGTCTGAGATTCAAACAGTCTGTTTGCAACCTTGGTGTCACATTTGACCACAAAATGAGATTTAACCTCATTTTCAGGATATCATTACAACCGTCTATTTCCACCTCGGTAACATCGCTAACTTCATCCCTGTCTCAGTCCATCTGCTGCTGAAACTGCACAGCGCCCCATACCGGGCAGGACTCTAGTACTGTCAGCACAGTGCCCCATGCTGGACAAGACTCTAGTGTGGTCATCACTGTAACCCATGCTGGGCAGGAGTCAAGTGTGGTCAACACAGTGCCCAATGCTGGGAAGGGATCGAATGTGGTCAGCACAGTGCCCCATGCTGGACAGTGCACTCGTGTGATCAGCACAGTGCCCCATGCTGGGCAGGGCTCTAGTGGGGTTAGCATGGTGTCCCATGTTGGGAAGAGATCTAATGTGGTCAGCACCGTGCCCCATGCTGGACAAGACCCTAGTGTGATCAGCACTGTAACGCATTCAGGGCAGCGCTATATTGTGGTCAGCACTGTGCCCCATGCTGGGAAGGGATCTAATGTGGTCAGCACAGTGCCCCATGCTGGGAAGGGATCTAATGTGGTCAGCACAGTGCCCCATGCTGGGAAGGGATCTAATGTGGTCAGCACAGTGCACCATGCTGGGAAGGGATTTAATGTTGTCAGCACAGTGCCCCATGCTGGGAAAGGATCTAATGTGGTCAGCACAGTGCCGCATGCTGGGAAGGGATCTAATGTGGTCAGCACAGTGGCCCATGCTGGGAAGGGATCTAGTGTAATCAGCACAGTGCACCATGCTGGACAGTGTGGTCAGCACTGTACCCCATTCAGGGCAGGGCTCTAGTGTGGTCAGGACAGTGCCCCATGCTGGGCAGGGTTCTAGTGTGATCAGCACAGTGCACTATGCTGGACAGTGTGGTCAGCACTGTACCCCATTCAGGGCAGGGCTCTAGTGTGGTCAGCACAGTGCTCCATGTTCGGCAGGTCTCCAGTGTAATCAGCACAGTGCTCCATGTTCGGCAGGTCTCCAGTTTAATCAGCACAGTGCTCCATGTTCGGCAGGTCTCCAGTGTGATCAGGACAGTGCACCATGCTGGGCAGTGTTCTAGTGTGATCAGCACAGTGCTCCATGTTCGGCAGGTCTCCAGTGTAATCAGCACAGTGCTCCATGTTCGGCAGGTCTCCAGTGTAATCAGCACAGTGCTCCATGTTCGGCAGGTCTCCAGTGTAATCAGCACAGTGCTCCATGTTCGGCAGGTCTCCAGTGTAATCAGCACAGTGCTCCATGTTCGGCAGGTCTCCAGTGTAATCAGCACAGTGCTCCATGTTCGGCAGGTCTCCAGTGTAATCAGCACAGTGCACCATGCTGGACAGGATTCTAGTGTGGTCAGCACAGTGCTCCATGTTCGGCAGGTCTCCAGTGTAATCAGCACAGTGCTCCATGTTCGGCAGGTCTCCAGTGTAATCAGCACAGTGTTCCATGTTCGGCAGGTCTACAGTGTCATCAGCACAGTGCACCATGCTGGACAGGGTTCTATTGTGGTCAGCACAGTGCTCCATGTTCGGCAGGTCTCCAGTGTAATCAGCACAGTGCACCATGCTGGACAGGGTTCTAGTGTGGTCAGCACAGTGCCCCATGCTAGGTAGGGCTCCAGTGTGGTCAGCACTTGCCTCCTCGTGCTGGGCAGGACTCCAGTATGGTCAGCACAGTGCCCCATGCTTTACAGTGCTCCAGAGAGGTCAGCACAGCGCCCCATGCTGGAAAGACGCTAGTGTGGTCTGCACAGTGCCCCATGCTGGAAAGACTCTAGTGTGGTCAGCACAGAGCCCCATGCTGGGCAGGGTTCTAGTGTGGTCAGCACAGTGCCCCATGCTGGAAAGACGCTAGTGTGGTCAGCACAGTGCCCCATGCTGGAAAGACTCTCGTGTGGTCAGCACAGAGCCCCATGCTGGGCAGGGTTCGAGTGTGGTCAGCACAGTGCCCCATGCAGGAAAGACTCTAGTGTGGTCAGCACAGTGCCCCATGCTGGGCAGGGTTCTAGTGTGGTCAGCACAGTGCCCCATGCTGGACAGGGATCTAGTGTGGTCAGCACAGTGCCCCATGCTGGAAAGACGCTAGTGTGGTCAGCACAGTTCCCCATGCTGGAAGGATTCTATTGTGGTCAGCACAGTGCCTCATACTGGACAGGGATCTAGTGTGGTCAGCACAGTGCCCCATGCTGGAAAGACGCTAGTGTGGTCAGCACAGTTCCCCATGCTGGAAGGATTCTATTGTGGTCAGCACAGTGCCTCATACCGGACAGGGATCTAGTGTGGTCAGCACAGTGCCTCATACTGGACAGGGGTCTAGTGTGGTCAGCACAGTGCCTCATACTGGACAGGGGTCTAGTGTGGTCAGCACAGTGCCTCATACTGGACAGGGGTCTAGTGTGGTCAGCACAGTGCCTCATACTGGACAGGGGTCTAGTGTGGTCAGCACAGTGCCCCATACTGGACAGGGATCTAGTGTGGTCAGCACAGTGCCTCATACTGGACAGGGATCTAGTGTGGTCAGCACAGTGCCCCATACTGGACAGGGATCTAGTGTGGTCAGCACAGTGCCTCATACTGGACAGGGATCTAGTGTGGTCAGCACAGTGCCCCATATTGGACAGTGCTCTAGTGTGGTCAGCACAGTGCCCCATATTGGACAGGGATATAGTGAGGTCAGCACAGTGCCCCATGCTGCACAGGACTGTAGTGTGATCAGCACAGTGCCCCATGCTGGACAGGGCTCCAGTGAGGTCAGCACAGTGCCCCATGCTGGACAGGGCTCTAGTGTGATCAGCACAGTGCCTCCTGCTGGACAGGACTGTAGTGTGATCAGCACAGAGCCCCATGCTGGACAGGGCTCCAGTGAGGTCAGCACAGTGCCCCATGCTGCACAGGACTGTAGTGTGATCAGCACAGTGCCCCATGCTGGACAGGGCTCCAGTGAGGTCAGCACAGTGCCCCATGCTGGACAGGGCTCTAGTGTGGTCAGCACAGTGCCTCATGCTGGACAGGACCGTAGTGTGATCAGCACAGTGCCCCATGCTGGACAGGACTGCAGTGTGATCAGCACATTGCCCTATGCTGGACAGGACTGTCGTGTGATCAGCACAGTGCCTCATGCTGGACAGGACTGTAGTGTGATCAGCACATTGCCCCATGCTGGACAGGACTGTAGTGTGATCAGCACATTGCCCTATGCTGGACAGGACTGTCGTGTGATCAGCACAGTGCCTCATGCTGGACAGGACTGTAGTGTGATCAGCACAATGCCCCATGCTGGACAGGACTGTAGTGTGATCAGCACAGTGCCTGATGCTGGACAGGACTGCAGTGTGATCAGCACATTGCCTCATGCTGGACAGGACTGTAGTGTGATCAGCACAGTGCCTCATGCTGGACAGGACTGTAGTGTGATCAGCACAATGCCCCATGCTGGACAGGACTGTAGTGTGATCAGCACAGTGCCTCATGCTGGACAGGACTGTAGTGTGATCAGCACATTGCCTCATGCTGGACAGGACTGTAGTGTGATCAGCACATTGCCCCATGCTGGACAGGACTGCAGTGTGATCAGCACATTGCCCCATGCTGGACAGGACTGTAGTGTGATCAGCACATTGCCCCATGCTGGACAGGACTGTAGTGTGATCAGCACATTGCCTCATGCTGGACAGGACTGTAGTGTGATCAGCACAGTGCCCCATGCTGGACAGGACTGTAGTGTGATCAGCACAGTGCCTCATGCTGGACAGGACTGTAGTGTGCTCAGCACAGTGCCCCATGCTGGACAGGACTGTTGTGTGATCAGCACAGTGCCCCATGCTGGACAGGACTGTAGTGTGATCAGCACATTGCCCCATGCTGGACAGGACTGTAGTGTGATCAGCACATTGCCCCATGCTGGACAGGACTGTAGTGTGATCAGCACATTGCCTCATGCTGGACAGGACTGTAGTGTGATCAGCACAGTGCCTCATGCTGGACTGGACTGTAGTGTGATCAGCACATTGCCCCATGCTGGACAGGACTGTAGTGTGATCAGCACAGTGCCTCATGCTGGACAGGACTGTAGTGTGATCAGCACAGTGCCCCATGCTGGACAGGACTGTAGTGTGATCAGCACAGTGCCTCATGCTGGACTGGACTGTAGTGTGATGAGCACAGTGCCTCATGCTGGACAGGACTGTTGTGTGATCAGCACAGTGCCCCATGCTGGACAGGACTGCAGTGTGATGAGCACAGTGCCTCATGCTGGACAGGACTGTAGTGTGATCAGCACAGTGCCTCATGCTGGACTGGACTGTAGTGTGATGAGCACAGTGCCTCATGCTGGACAGGACTGTTGTGTGATCAGCACAGTGCCCCATGCTGGACAGGACTGCAGTGTGATGAGCACAGTGCCTCATGCTGGACAGGACTGTAGTGTGATCAGCACAGTGCCTCATGCTGGACTGGACTGTAGTGTGATCAGCACAGTGCCTCATGCTGGACTGGACTGTAGTGTGATCAGCACATTGCCCCATGCTGGACAGGACTGTAGTGTGATCAGCACAGTGCCTCATGCTGGACAGGACTGTAGTGTGATCAGCACATTGCCCCATGCTGGACAGGACTGTAGTGTGATCATCACAGTGCCCCATGCTGGACAGGACTGTAGTGTGATCAGCACAGTGCCTCATGCTGGACAGGACTGTAGTGTGATCAGCACATTGCCCTATGCTGGACAGGACTGTTGTGTGATCAGCACAGTGCCCCATGCTGGACAGGACTGTAGTGTGATCAGCACATTGCCCCATGCTGGACTGGACTGTAGTGTGATCAGCACAGTGCCTCATGCTGGACAGGACTGTAGTGTGATGAGCACAGTGCCCCATGCTGGACAGGACTGTTGTGTGATCAGCACAGTGCCTCATGCTGGACTGGACTGTAGTGTGATCAGCACAGTGCCTCATGCTGGACAGGACTGTAGTGTGATGAGCACAGTGCCCCATGCTGGACAGGACTGTTGTGTGATCAGCACAGTGCCTCATGCTGGACAGGACTGTAGTGTGATCAGCACAGTGCCCCATGCTGGACAGGACTGTAGTGTGATCAGCACAGTGCCCCATGCTGGACAGGACTGTAGTGTGATCAGCACATTGCCCCATGCTGGACAGGACTGTAGTGTGATCAGCACATTGCCCCATGCTGGACAGGACTGTAGTGTGATCAGCACATTGCCTCATGCTGGACAGGACTGTAGTGTGATCAGCACAGTGCCCCATGCTGGACAGGACTGTAGTGTGATCAGCACAGTGCCTCATGCTGGACAAGACTGTAGTGTGATCAGCACAGTGCCCCATGCTGGACAGCGGTCTAGCGTGATCAGCACAGTGCCTCATGCTGGACAGGACTGCAGTGTGATCAGCACAGTGCCCTATGTTGGACAGGACTGTAGTGTGATCAGCACAGTGCCTCATGCTGGACAAGACTGTAGTGTGATCAGCACAGTGCCTCATGCTGGACAGGACTGTAGTGTGATCAGCACAATGCCCCATGCTGGACAGGGGTCTAGTGTGGTCAGCACAGTGCCCCATATTGGGCAGGGATCTTGTATGTTCAGCACAGTGCCCCATGTTGATTAGAGATCTAGTGTGGTCAGCACAGTGCCACATGTCAGACAGGGATTTGTGTGGTCAGCACAGTGCCCCATGCTGTACAGGCAGCTAGTGTGGTCAGCACAGTGCCCCATATTGGACAGGGATCTAGTGTGATCAGCACAATGCCCCAGGTTGGACAGGGATCTAGTGTGTTAAGCGCAATGCCCCATGTTGGACAGGGATCTAGTGTGTTCAGCACAGTGCCCCAGGTTGGACAGGGATCTAGTGTGTTCAGCACAATGCCCCAGGTTGGACAGGGATCTAGTGTGTTAAGCACAATGCCCCAGGTTGGACAGGGATCTAGTGTGTTAAGCACAATGCCCCATGTTGGACAGGGATCTAGTGTGTTCAGCACAGTGCTCCATGTTGGACAGGGATCTAGTGTGTTCAGCACAATGCACCATGTTGGAAAGGGATCTAGTGTGTTCAGCACAATGCCCCAGGTTGGACAGGGATCTAGTGTGTTAAGCACAATGCCCCATGTTGGACAGGGATCTAGTGTGTTCAGCACAATGCACCATGTTGGAAAGGGATCTAGTTTGTTCAGCACTTTGTCCCATTTTGGACAGGTCACGAGTGTGATCAGCACATTGACCCATGCTAGGTAGGGCTCCAGTGTGGTCAGCACAGTGCCCCATATTGGACAGGGATCTAGTGTGATCAGCACAATGCCCCAGGTTGGACAGGGATCTAGTGTGTTAAGCACAATGCCCCATGTTGGACAGGGATCTAGTGTGTTCAGCACAATGCACCATGTTGGACAGGGATCTAGTGTGTTCAGCACAATGCCCCAGGTTGGACAGGGATCTAGTGTGTTCAGCACAATGCACCATGTTGGACATTGATCTAGTGTGTTCAGCACAATGCCCCATGTTGGACAGGGATCTAGTGTGTTCAGCACAGTGCTCCATGTTGGACAGGGATCTAGTGTGTTCAGCACAATGCCCCAGGTTGGACAGGGATCTAGTGTGTTAAGCACAATGCCCCATGTTGGACAGGGATCTAGTGTGTTCAGCACAATGCACCATGTTGGAAAGGGATCTAGTTTGTTCAGCACTTTGTCCCATTTTGGACAGGTCACGAGTGTGATCAGCACATTGACCCATGCTAGGTAGGGCTCCAGTGTGGTCAGCACAGTGCCCCATATTGGACAGGGATCTAGTGTGATCAGCACAATGCCCCAGGTTGGACAGGGATCTAGTGTGTTAAGCACAATGCCCCATGTTGGACAGGGATCTAGTGTGTTCAGCACAATGCACCATGTTGGACAGGGATCTAGTGTGTTCAGCACAATGCCCCATGTTGGACAGGGATCTAGTGTGTTCAGCACAGTGCTCCATGTTGGACAGGGATCTAGTGTGTTCAGCACAATGCCCCAGGTTGGACAGGGATCTAGTGTGTTCAGCACAGTGCCCCATGTTGGACAGGGATCTAGTGTGTTCAGCACAGTGCTCCATGTTGGACAGGGATCTAGTGTGTTCAGCACAATGCCCCAGGTTGGACAGGGATCTAGTGTGTTCAGCACAATGCCCCAGGTTGGACAGGGATCTAGTGTGTTAAGCACAATGCCCCATGTTGGACAGGGATCTAGTGTGTTCAGCACAATGCACCATGTTGGAAAGGGATCTAGTTTGTTCAGCACTTTGTCCCATTTTGGACAGGGCGCTCGAGTGGTCAGAACAGTACCCCATGCTGTACAGGACTGTAGTGTGATCAGCACATTGCTTCATGCTGTACAGGACTGTAGTGTGATCATAACAGTGCCCCATGCTGCACAGGGCTCTAGTGTGGTCAGCACAGTGCCTCATGCTGGACAGGACTGTAGCGTGATCAGCACAGTGCCCCATGCTGGACAGGGCTTTAGTGTGGTCAGCACAGTGCCCTATGTTGGACAGGACTGTAGTGTGATCAGCACTGTGCCTCATGCTGGACAGTCGTCTAGAGTGGTCGGCAGAGTGCCCCATGCAGGGCAGGACTGTAGTGTGATCAGCACAGTGCCTCATGCTGGACAGGACTCTGGTGTGGTCAGCACATTTTCCATGTTGTACATGACTGTAGTGTGATCAGCACAGTGCCCCTGCTGGGCATGTCGCTAGTGTGGTCAGCACAGTGCTCCATTTTGGGCAGGTCACGAGTATGATCAGCACATTGACACATGCTAGGTAGTGCTCCAGTGTGGTCAGCACAGTGCCCCATGCTTTACAGTGCTCTGGAGAGGTCAGCACAGCGCCCCATGCTGGGAAGGGATCAAATGTGGTCAGCACAGTGCCCCATGCTTTACAGTGCTCTGGAGTGGTCAGCACAGCGCCCCATGCTGGGAAGGGATCAAATCTGGTCAGCACCGTGCCCCATGTTGGAAAGACGCTCGTGTGGTCAGCACAGTGCCCCATGCTGGAAAGATTCTAGTGTGGTCAGCACAGAGCCCCATGCTGGACAGGGTTATAGTGTGGTCAGCACAGAGCCCCATGCTGGACAGGGTTATAGTGTGGTCAGCACAGTGCCCCATGCTGGGCAGGGTTCTAGTGTGGTCCGCACAGTGCCCTATGCTGGTCAGGGTTCTAGTGTGTACAGCGCAGAGCCCCATGCTGGGCAGGGTTCCAGTGTGATCAGCACAGTGCCCCATGCTGGGCAGGGTTCTCGTCTGGTCAGCATAGTGCCCCATGCTTTACAGTGCTCTACAGTGGTCAGCACGGTGTCCCATGCTGGAAAGACGCTAGTGTGGTCAGCACAGTGCCTCATGCCGGAAGGATTCTAGTGTGGTCAGCACAGTGCCCCATGCTAGGCAGGGTTCTAGTGTGGTCAGCACAGTGCCCCATGCTGGGCAGTGTTCCAGTGTGGTCAGCACAGTGCCTCATGCTGGACTGGACTGTAGTGTGATCAGCACAGTGCCCCATGCTGGACAGGGTTCCTGTGTGGTCTGCACAGTGCCTCATGCTGCACAGGACTGTAGTGTGCTCAGCACAGTGCCCCATGCTGGACTGGACTGTAGTTTGATCAGCACAGTGCCTCATGCTGCACAGGACTGTAGTGTGATCAGCACAGTGCCCCATGCTGGACAGGGCTCTGTGTGGTCAGCACAGTGCCTCATGTTGCACAGGACTGTAGTGTGCTCAGCACAGTGCCCCATGCTGTAAAGGACTGTAGTGTGGTCAGCACAGAGCCTCATGCTGGACAGGACTGTACTGTTTTCAGAACAGTGCCCCATGCTGGATAGGGCTCTAGTGTGGTCAGATCAGTGCCCTATGTTGGACAGGACTGTAGTGTGATCAGCACAGTGCCTCATGCTGGACAGCACTGTAGTGTGATCAGCACAGTGCCTCATGCTGGACAGGACTGCAGTGTGATCAGCACAGTGCCCTATGTTGGACAGGACTGTAGTGTAATCAGCACAGTGCCTCATGCTGGACAAGACTGTAGTGTGATCAGCACAGTGCCCCATGCTGGGCAGTGTTCCAGTGTGGTCAGCACAGTGCCTCATGCTGGACAGGACTGTAGTGTGATCAGCACTGTGCCTCATCCTGGACAGGACTCTAGAGTGATCAGCACGTGCCCCATGCTCGGCAGGACTGTAGTGTGATCAGCACAGTGCCTCAAGCTGGACAGGACTCCAGTGTGGTCAGCACATTGCCCCATGCTGTACAGGCCTGTAGTGTGATCAGCATAGTGCCTCATGCTGTAAAGGACTGTGGTGTGATCAGCACAGTGCCCCATGCTGGGCAGGTCTCTAGTGTGGTCAGCACAGTGCTCCATGTTGCGCAGGTCACTAGTGTGCTCAGCACATTGCCCCATGCTAGGTAGGGCTCCAGTGTGGTCAGCACTTGCCTCCTCGTGCTGGGCAGGACTCCAGTTGGTCAGCACAGTGCCCCATGCTTTACAGTGCCCCAGAGAGGTCAGCACAGCGCCCCATGCTGGGAAGGGATCAAATGTGGTCAGCACCGTGCCCCATGCTGGAAAGACGCTAGTGGGGTCAGCACAGTGCCCCATGCTGGAAAGACGCTAGTGTGGTCAGCACAGTGCCCCATGCTGGAACGATTCTAGTGTGGTCAGCGCAGTGCCCCATGCTGGTCAGGGTTATCGTGTGGTCAGCACAGTGCCCCGTATTGGACAGGGATCTAGTGTGTTCAGAACAATGCCCCAGGTTGGACATGGGTTCTAGTGTGCTCAGCACAATGCCCCATGCTGGACTGGGCACTAGCGTGATCTGCACAGTGCCCCATGATGGGCTGGTCGTTCGTGAGGTCAGCACAGTGCCCTATGCTGGACAGGACTGTCGTGTGATCAGCACAGTGCCCCATGCTGGACAGGACTGGAGTGACATCAGCACAGTGCCCTATGCTGGACAGGGATCTAGTGTGGTCAGCACAGTGCCCCATTCTGGACAGGACTTTAGTGTGGTCAGCACAGTGCCCCATGCTAGCCAGGGCTCTAGTGTGGTTAGCAATGTGCCCGATGCTGGACAGGACTGTAGTGTGATCAGCACAGTGCCCCATGCTGTACAGGGCTCTAGTGTGGTCAGCACAGTGCCCCATGCTGGACAGGACTGGAGTGACATCAGCACAGTGCCCTATGCTGGACAGGGATCTAGTGTGGTCAGCACAGTGCCCCATTCTGGACAGGACTTTAGTGTGGTCAGCACAGTGCCCCATGCTAGCCAGGGCTCTAGTGTGGTTAGCAATGTGCCCGATGCTGGACAGGACTGTAGTGTGATCAGCACAGTGCCCCATGCTGTACAGGGCTCTAGTGTGGTCAGCACAGTGCCCCATGCTGGACAGGATTGTAGTGTGATCAGCACAGTGCCCCATGCTGTACAGGGCTCTAGTGTGGTCAGCACAGTGCCCCATGCTGGACAGGACTGTAGTGTGATCAGCACAGTGCCCCATGCTGGACAGGACTGTCGTGTGATCAGCACAGTGCCCCATGCTGTACAGGGCTCTAGTGTGGTCAGCACAGTGCCCCATGCTGGACAGGATTGTAGTGTGATCAGCACAGTGCCCCATGCTGTACAGGGCTCTAGTGTGGTCAGCACAGAGCCTCATGCTGGACAGGACTGTACTGTTTTCAGAACAGTGCCCCATGCTGGATAGGGCTCTAGTGTGGTCAGATCAGTGCCCTATGTTGGACAGGACTGTAGTGTGATCAGCACAGTGCCTCATGCTGGACAGCACTGTAGTGTGATCAGCACAGTGCCTCATGCTGGACAGGACTGCAGTGTGATCAGCACAGTGCCCTATGTTGGACAGGACTGTAGTGTAATCAGCACAGTGCCTCATGCTGGACAAGACTGTAGTGTGATCAGCACAGTGCCCCATGCTGGGCAGTGTTCCAGTGTGGTCAGCACAGTGCCTCATGCTGGACAGGACTGTAGTGTGATCAGCACTGTGCCTCATCCTGGACAGGACTCTAGAGTGATCAGCACGTGCCCCATGCTCGGCAGGACTGTAGTGTGATCAGCACAGTGCCTCAAGCTGGACAGGACTCCAGTGTGGTCAGCACATTGCCCCATGCTGTACAGGCCTGTAGTGTGATCAGCATAGTGCCTCATGCTGTAAAGGACTGTGGTGTGATCAGCACAGTGCCCCATGCTGGGCAGGTCTCTAGTGTGGTCAGCACAGTGCTCCATGTTGCGCAGGTCACTAGTGTGCTCAGCACATTGCCCCATGCTAGGTAGGGCTCCAGTGTGGTCAGCACTTGCCTCCTCGTGCTGGGCAGGACTCCAGTTGGTCAGCACAGTGCCCCATGCTTTACAGTGCCCCAGAGAGGTCAGCACAGCGCCCCATGCTGGGAAGGGATCAAATGTGGTCAGCACCGTGCCCCATGCTGGAAAGACGCTAGTGGGGTCAGCACAGTGCCCCATGCTGGAAAGACGCTAGTGTGGTCAGCACAGTGCCCCATGCTGGAACGATTCTAGTGTGGTCAGCGCAGTGCCCCATGCTGGTCAGGGTTATCGTGTGGTCAGCACAGTGCCCCGTATTGGACAGGGATCTAGTGTGTTCAGAACAATGCCCCAGGTTGGACATGGGTTCTAGTGTGCTCAGCACAATGCCCCATGCTGGACTGGGCACTAGCGTGATCTGCACAGTGCCCCATGATGGGCTGGTCGTTCGTGAGGTCAGCACAGTGCCCTATGCTGGACAGGACTGTCGTGTGATCAGCACAGTGCCCCATGCTGGACAGGACTGGAGTGACATCAGCACAGTGCCCTATGCTGGACAGGGATCTAGTGTGGTCAGCACAGTGCCCCATTCTGGACAGGACTTTAGTGTGGTCAGCACAGTGCCCCATGCTAGCCAGGGCTCTAGTGTGGTTAGCAATGTGCCCGATGCTGGACAGGACTGTAGTGTGATCAGCACAGTGCCCCATGCTGTACAGGGCTCTAGTGTGGTCAGCACAGTGCCCCATGCTGGACAGGACTGGAGTGACATCAGCACAGTGCCCTATGCTGGACAGGGATCTAGTGTGGTCAGCACAGTGCCCCATTCTGGACAGGACTTTAGTGTGGTCAGCACAGTGCCCCATGCTAGCCAGGGCTCTAGTGTGGTTAGCAATGTGCCCGATGCTGGACAGGACTGTAGTGTGATCAGCACAGTGCCCCATGCTGTACAGGGCTCTAGTGTGGTCAGCACAGTGCCCCATGCTGGACAGGATTGTAGTGTGATCAGCACAGTGCCCCATGCTGTACAGGGCTCTAGTGTGGTCAGCACAGTGCCCCATGCTGGACAGGACTGTAGTGTGATCAGCACAGTGCCCCATGCTGGACAGGACTGTCGTGTGATCAGCACAGTGCCCCATGCTGTACAGGGCTCTAGTGTGGTCAGCACAGTGCCCCATGCTGGACAGGATTGTAGTGTGATCAGCACAGTGCCCCATGCTGTACAGGGCTCTAGTGTGGTCAGCACAGTGCCCCATGCTGGACAGGACTGTAGTGTGATCAGCACAGTGCCCCATGCTGTACAGGGCTCTAGTGTGGTCAGCACAGGGTCCCATGCTGGACAGGACTGTCGTGTGATCAGCACAGTGCCCCATGCTGTACAGGGCTCTAGTGTGGTCAGCACAGTGCCCCATGCTGGGCTGGGCTTTAGTGAGGTCAGCACAGTGCCCCATGCTGGGCTGTGTTCTCGTGTGGTCAGCATGGTGCCCGATGCTGGGTAGGGTTCGTGTGTGGTCAGCACCGTTCCCATTTGCTGGGTAGGGTTCGTGTGTGGTCAGCACGGTGCTCCATGCTGGGCAGGGTCCTAGTGTGGTCAGCTCCGTTCCCATTTGCTGGGTAGGGTTCTAGCGTGGTCAGCATGGTGCCCTATGCTGGGTAGTGTTCCAGTGTGGTCAGCATGGTGCCCCATGCTGGGCAGGGTTCCAGTGTGGTCAGCACTGTGCCCGATGTTGTGCACGTCTGTAGTGTGGTCAGCATAGTTACCCATGTTGGACAGGGCTCTCGTGTGGCCATGACATTCCTCCATTTTGGGCAGGGCTCTAATATGGTCAGCACTGTGACCCATGACGGGCAGGGCTTTGGTGTGGTTAACACTGTGCCTCATGTTGGACAGGGCTCTAGTGTGGTCATTACATGTCCCATGTTGTGCCAGTCTCTCGCCCAGGCTAATTGACCATGTGCTGTTAGTGTGAGGAAATGTTTGAATTGACATCAATCAACCATTCCGACATCTTTGCCAGACGTCTTTGTAGCTTCGATTGTGCACGTCTACTGACCGCCTGTGTTAGTCACGCTCAGCTGAACATACATTCAGCCGCACAAGTGTTATGTAAAAGGACCAGGCATCCAACTTACAGGTGTGGGTGTTTTGACTTACTTCTGCTATTGTAAAGTCAGTGGAGGTGCTTTGGATGGCTTTCTGGAGGTTATGTTGTGAGCTGCTACAGACATTCAGGGTTGACAGAGGATTTCGTGACCGAACTCTGCATGAGATATGGGGACTGTAATTAGTGCCTCTGGAGATGTGTTTCTCTGGGAATTCCTGGACGTAGGTAGATCTTATAATCCATGTTGAGGAGGGAGACCGGACGCCCGTTCTTAAGCAAGCAGAGATCACCCCTTTTCAGCAACAGGATGACAACCGCCCTGTGCCACGAAAGGGGCACCCCCGAGTCGCCAGGCTTTCCCCCAGGAACTGCACGTTATTGTCCTCAGGACGTATCCCAATGCCCCGAGGAACTCCACGGTGGCCCCGTCCAGCCCCGGCGATTTGCCCATTCAGTGCTGGTGGAGGGCACCATACAATTGTGCTAATGTGAGCGGAGTCTCCAATCCTTTGGCGCCCTCCAGTCTGATCTTTGGCAGGTCCTCCTACAAAACTCTACACGTGTCCTCGCTGGACGGGTCCGGAGAGAGCAATGCACTGTTATAGGTTCGGATCAATATTCCCATTCCCTCCGGATCCATCGTCTGCCAGCTGCTCGAAGAGCTGCTTATGCACCCTCTGCCAATTTTCCATTGAGTAGAAGAAGGGTGAGGCGCGGTTCAAATCTTCCAGGATCTGGATCCGCGACCTCACGTACACACCTCGTGAGCTGCAGGTCCCTCAGCGCGCCCTCTTCTCTTTGTACACCTGCCACAGGATGGGGTCTGTGATGGCCTGACCGAGATGGGACTCCAAGTCAAGCACCTCCCTCTCGAGAAGCTCGATCTCGGCTTCCCGCCTCTTGGTCGACACCTTCGTGTTCTCCTGACAGAAGACGCGGATGTGAGTCTTGACCACATCCCACCATAGCCTCAAGTGGAGGAAGCCTCCCTGCTTCCTTCTCCAGTCAGCCCAGAATCGACGGAATGAGTCACGGAATCACTCGTCCTCCAGCAGCCATTTGTTAAAAGTGCCATTACAGGGACCCGTCCCGTGTGCGGAGTGGAGTGAATTCCTCCCACATCAGGTGGTGGTCCGAGCACGGAACCAGCCACTTGGAGGCCACCGAGATGCAGGAGGCGTATGCCTGTAAAATGTAGAGGCGGTCAATTCCGGTACCTTTCTTCTGAGTCCTCCAGACGAAAGCACTGGAGTTGGGATGGAGATTCCACCAGGCGTCCACTAGTTTGAGGTAGTTGATCCATCAAGTCACCCTGCTACTCCAGGAGCCAGGTGGCTTCATCTCCCGGAACGGTGTGGGTTTCCTGCATAAAACCCATCACAAATCTCCCTTCCCTGAGGACTGTGAGATTGTGAAAACGGCTGAGAGACACCCTGCTGCTGTTGATGTTGAGGCTGGCTATGGATATCTTCATGTCAAAAATACCACCATCCTGTCACCAAGACTTTACTGTGAGGGGAGAGTGGAACTGCTCATCGCCTTGCACTCCCCCAGCAACCCGGAGAGGAACACATTGAACAGGCATCGCACGACCTTTTTCATGTCTGCACATTTGCAACCCTCCTTGAGGGCAAGACGGACAGACCAGATGATCAGCGCCAGCTACACACACTGGTCAAGGGGCGGCTGAAATTCCCTGCAAGCAGCAAGGAAGTCCCGGAGTTCTACAATGGGGATGAGAGGAGACTCGGTAGGAGGCAGGAGGGAGTGCACCGCCTCACTGGCAATGGATTCAAGGTCGTCCTCCGTGCCCCTCACCCAGACTCCATCCTCCTCCGGACAGTCACCGCCAGTGGCCGACACACCCACCACACAATGTGGTGTGGACATCCCGGCCACGCCAGCGAGTCTCACCTCCCTCATGATCACACCCCCAGGATCGGTGGTGGAGGAGTCATTCCTATATTCCTCTGGGGAAACTGGGAAAATGAGTGCCTGTGGTTGAGGACACCCTCTCCCCCTCGGTGCCCCGGCTTGTGATCAGCCTCGGGGGAGGCAGTTGTTTCTTGACTCTGGAAATCCAGCCGGAGTGGGACCCGAGGTAGAGAGAGGAGGCCATCTCCCACCCTGCCAGCGCCACAGTACCAGCAGACAGAGCACTGTTAACATTATTCAAATCAACCGCCGGGTCGGATCCATCCTGGATGACAGCAACAGGCGCCAAGAGCGTTGACCCTCACAGATCTCAGCCCCACCCAGGACACCGGACCAAGTGGGAGATGGAATGTTTTCTCCTGGTGGATCCACAGGCTCCCCCATCAGGAGAGGGGCCCTTCACCACTCCCCCGCCCCACCTCGGGTGTTGCGAATGGTACAGAGGCTTCTGTCCCCACTCCATTTTATGGGATAGAAAGCTGTGACTTAGGGCTCGAGCCCCAATGGTGCTGGTAGTGCGGGGAGTCCGAGGACCCGCCAGGAGACTGACACTGTTCCTCTCGGCAATCTGCAGTGGAGGGATGCCTCCTCCTCTTATTCATGGAGAGGTGAGGAGGTTCAGAGACCTCAGTCTCACGAGACATCTATGTTTATCCCTCCACACCCTCAACAGTGTAGAGGGAGATTTACTCTCGATCTGACCCTCAGGCCCATTTCGTTTTTTTGTCCAGGGGGACTTTATTCGCCAGGACCCCTTTATTTAAATTTTGAATTAACTTTATTAAAAACAGATAAATAAACCAAAAACTCAAATTAAAATGCCTTTCTCGGCATTAAAACTGCATCCCAGCCCCTGCGGTACCCACCGATGGTGGAAGGCCTCAGGTGTGCCAGATTCTGAATAGATCCCTGTTAAAGACAGGAACTTCAGTCCGTGTCATCCACACCCATAGCAGCAGGAGGTGGAAAGAGGGTTTTCAAGGTTTTTACCTACAGGAACAATCAAAGTACCAGAGCTCACATTTCCTCTGTCCCTGAGTGTCATTACTCATTATCCCCCCGGAGGAACACCTCTCTCTCTCTCTCTCTCTCTCACTCCCTCTCTCACTCTCTCCCCCTCTCTCTCTCTGTCTCTCTCTCTCACTGATTCTCTCTCTCACTCTCTCTCTCTCTCTGTCTCCCTTTCTTTCTTTCTCTCTGTCTCCTTCCCAGCAGAAAGCAATTGCTTTTAACACTCCAACATCCACGTTATCAAAACGTTTGTCCTCCCCACTCACACCAATTTAAAATATAACTGTACACACATGTTAAACAACCAACTACATTCAGACAGCATGCAGGACCAGATGTAACTGACCGTAATAGACACTGGCTGAGACAGACAAAGAAATCAAACAGGAAACTTCAAATACAAAAACAGACCCACTTACTCAAACACAAGCTTTTCCTCCTGTTCTCCTCAGACATTGTTTAAGCCTTACTGTGGCTCCGAAAGATTTCCTTTCCTTTTATATCTCAGGGACAGACAGGGTGGATAGCAAGAAGTTTTTTCCCAGAGTGGGGGATTCAATTGCAAGGGGACACGAGTTCAAAGTGAAAGGTGAAAACTTTAGGGGGGATATGCGTGGAATGTTCTTTACGCAGAGGGTGGTGGGTGCCTGGAATGCATTGCTGGTGGAGGTGGTAGACGCGGGCACGATAGCGTCTTTTAAGATGTATCTAGACAGATACATGAATGGGCAGGAAGTAAAGAGATACAGACCATTAGAAAATAGGCAACAGGTTTAGATAGAGGATTTGGATCGGCGTAGGCTTGGAGGGCCGAAGGGCCTGTTCCTGTGCTGTAATTTTCTTTGTTCTTTGTTCTTTGTTAACGTCACACGTGACTTGGTGGGATTGAGAGTAACAGACTGTTCCATTCGGTGTTGTCACCACATTAACGGGACAGCCTGTCAAGGAGGTTACCTTAACGGGACAGATTGGTAAACGTTCTCCCTCTCCAAAATTGTCCCCCTCCGAGGCCTCCTGCTCCGTTTTAGTACCACCTGTGTGATACTCTGCTTTTTGTGACGGCTGCTACACCCGCCTGGGAGCTGCTTTCCCTCTGGGTTTGCAATCACTGAATGTTAGACCTGTACTGTGCATGCTCTGTCTTCCGGTGGGGTCACTCCTGTAACTCCCTAAGGACACCTCTAGAATCCTCTAACTGCTGGGTCAACTGGACATTATCCTGTGTGACAGTGACAGTATGTTTCTCTGCTAACTCTAACTGCTGCTGAACTGCACAAGCCTGTCCTCCATTAAGTGGCTGTTGTTGTATAGTGACAGTAAAGTACACTAGCTTATTGTGTAACTCATGTAGCTGTGTCTGCTGCTGATGCTGGGTCTGTTCACTTTGAGCTACCATTTCTCTCACCTGTGACTCGATCACTTCCTCATCGCACTGTGCACGGAGTGATGCTGCACATGGAGTCAGATTTAAAGCCTTTTCACCCTTCTGATGTTTAGCCAAGACGTGTGCCTGGATAAACTTCACTATATTTTAAAAGGAACGTGTGCATGCTTCCGTACACAGTCTCCGAACAGGGACTGGATACTGTCCATATTACACTCAGTGCTTAACTCTTCCTCATATGTTTCCCAGAGACCCTTCTTCCCATTGTCTTTTTTGTGACATAATGTGTATTTAAAGAGACATCACTGGGTCAGTATAATCGTCTGCCCCTCAAAAGAGTTTATCCCTGCAAGAATTTTCACTGGTCAAACGAATATTGATATGTTTGCAAAACTTTGCTACAACACCCTCGGTTTGCACAGTAGTCAAAGTCCCGGGTTTCAGCACCACTTGTAAGATCTGGGGTTTGATTTAATGCAATTGTCAGACTTAGGTCAATTACAATGACAGTCTATGTTGGGAGATCAGATCTAAAAGGGACTTGCAGCTCAGACTAGCTACAAAACTACATGTGTACGAGGCTGCTTTCACAAGCTTCACAGACTGAATGAAGTTCTGCACAATAAGCAGAACATGGTGATACTGAGCGAAGGGAAGTGGTCAGCAGTTGTGTTCTCAATGGAACACCCGGTCCTCAACCTCCGGTTATCTGTCGAACCTTGTCTCTTCATTGGAGTCTATCTTCTGTCTTCTTCTTGATGATGATGTGCGCTTTTGGGGTCTTACAAGCTCTTAATTTATACACATTTCCCAGCTTGGTTCTGTTCCATATTAGGTAAAAGGCCATTTCTGTTCATTTGATTGGTCAGTCATTAACTAACTACCCTTCCATGATAGTACTTTGAGCCTGTTTTAAGTCATTGTCATTGTCGTTCAGTGGGGGGTGGGGGGGAGGGGCCTCCAGATTCCAGCTGCCTTGACTCTATGAATTCCTTTACAAATGGTCATATCTTGACCCAGTGCCAGCCTGCTGTGTCTATTCAACCACCATGACCACTTAATGGCATTGACATGTACATATAGAACTTAATAGAATTCTTTGAGGAAGTGACAAAGTTGATTGATGAGGGAAGGGCTGTCGATGTCATATACATGGACTTCAGTAAGGCTTTTGATAAGGTTCCCCATGGTAAGCTGATGGACAACGTGAAGTCGCATGGGGTCCAGGGTGTACTAGCCAGATGGATAAAGAACTGGCTGGACAACAGGAGACAGAGAGTAGCAGTGGAAGGGAGTTTCTCAAAATGGCGACGTGTGACCAGTGGTGTTCCACAGGGATCCGTGCTGGGACCACTGTTGTTTGTGATATACATTAATGATTTGGAGGAAAGTATAGGAGGTCTGATTAGCAAGTTTGCAGACGACACTAAGATTGGTGGAGTCGCAGATAGTGAAGGGGACTGTCAGAGAATACAGCAGAATATAGATAGATTGGAGATTTGAGCAGATAAACGGCAGATGGAGTTCAATCAGGGCAAATGCGAGGTGATGCATTTTGGAAGATCCAATTCAAGAGTGAACTATACAGTAAATGGAAAAGTCCTGGGGAAAATTGATGTCCAGAGAGATTTGGGTGTTCAGGTCCATTGTTCCCTGAAGGTGGCAACGCAGGTCAATAGAGTGGTCAAGAAGGCATATGGCATGCTTTCCTTCATCGGACGGGGTATTGAGTACAAGGGTTGGCAGGTCATGTTACAGTTGTATAAGACTTTGGTTTGGCCACATTTGGAATACTGCGTGCAGTTCTGGTCGCCACATTTACCAAAAGGATGTAGATGCTTTGGAGAGGGTGCAGAGGAGGTTCACCAGAATGTTGCCTGGTATGGAGGGCGCTAGCTATGAAGAGAGGTTGAGTAGATTAGGATTATTTTCATTCGAAAGACGGAGGTTGAGGGGGGACCTGATTGAGGTGTACAAAATCATGAGAGGTATAGACAGGGTGGATAGCAAGAGGCTTTTTTCCCAGAGTGGGGGATTCAATTACTAGAGGACACGAGTTCAAAGTGAAAGGGGAAAAGTTTAGGGGGGATATGCGTGGAAAGTTCTTTACGCAGAGGGTGGTGGGTGCCTGGAACGCGTTGCCTGCGGAGGTGGTAGACTCGGGCACGATGGCGTCTTTTAAGATGTATCTAGACAGATACATGAATGGGCAGGAAGAAAAGAGATACAGAACCTTAGAAAATAGGCGACATGTTTAGATAGATGATCTGGATCGGCGCAGGCTTGGAGGGCCGAAGGGCCTGTTCCTGTGCTGTAATTATCTTTGTTCTTTGTTTGTTCTTTGTTTCTGCTGCCGAGATCTATGTCGGTGGTCCATCTGGTTTCATTGCTTTTCTTAGATTTTGTAGCCGTTTCGTACAACTGATCAGTTTGCTAGGCAATTTCAGAATCAACCACATTGCTGTGAGTCTGGAATCACATGTAGGCCAGACCAGGTTAGGATGGCAGATTTCCTTCCCTGAAGGACATTAGTGAACCAGATGTGTTTTTACAACAATCGACAATGGTCACCATGAGAATAGATATTTTAATTCTAGAGTTTTATTAAAGATAATTAATGATGTCAGAGTCTGTCTTGTTTTTAAATGCAAATAAACTAGAAATTCTCGAAGCAACAGTTTGTAAGACGTCAGGAATGTAAGGGATTTGGATTGTTTAATTGTCCTGTGGTTCAAAATGTGCATGTGACCAGGAAGGAAATCTGCTATTGTTTGTGCTGATAACAATCCTGAGGCATCTGTAACATCCACAAGGGGTGATGAAATTACTGAAGGAAATGTAAACACATGCTCACCATCAAGGCAGTATCTCATATCATCATCTGAACAAAGAATTCGACATCTTATTGGACAATTGCAGCTTATGGTGGATTTTGATAGGACAGTGTGATCTTGTCAATGAGACATCCAGCCCACCCTGATATGAAAGGTGTAATAATCATTGAAAATAGTGATTCAGTGATAAGGTCGAGGAGCTTGTTCAGCGACAGAACGATTATCAGGGAGGTAAATGCTCACTGGGTTATCATGTATGCATGACTCTTTGTAACATGTTTGTGACTAATGGGTGTATTGTTCACCGGTACATTGTGAATGGGTATTTTGTATAATTGTTAACTAGTAGTATTCCTACTGAATCTAGTAGAGTCATTGGTGTTTAATTTGAGCTCTGAGTGCTGTCTCATTATTTCTTGTAATTCTCATGTTTGAACCATAGAGTAACCAATCAAAAAGATGACAGTTTATAAACAACATTTGTTTATATATGTGGACATGTGGCTTCACATTATCATTGCCAGGAATGTAGACACAAAGACCTGTGTCCAGAGTTATGTCCTGGACTAGTTAACGACCCTTATGAAAATCTCCGGAATACCATTCCTACATCTTTATTGTCCATCCATAATTATTCTTGACACTGATTGGCTTGCTGGACTATTTCAGAGGACAGTTAAAAGTGAACCACATTGAGTTACATGGAGACCAGAACAGATAAGGATGGTAGATCTCCTTCCCTAAAGGACATTAGTGAACCAGATAGATTGTTATAAAAATCGATGATGGCTTCATGGCAACATTATTAAGTCCAGATTTCAATTCCAGATTTTTATTCATCAATTGAATGCATTACACAATTGAATTTTAAATTCCACCATCAGTTATGGTGGGCTTTGAACCCATGTCCCCAGGGAATGAGCCTGCGCCTCTGGATTACTAGTTCAGTGAGATTGCCAGCATCCCACTATCACTGCCACGCTACATCACATTCCTCCCTTAAGACACCACATAAAAACTTCCTCTTGGACCAAGCTGTTGGTCATCTGACCTGATATCTGCTGTTGTGTCTCTGTGCCATACGTTGCTTCATAATGTTCCTGTGAAGCATCTTGTGATGTTTTATTACATTAAAGGCACTATATAAATATAAGTTGTTGTTGTTGAAATTTACTAGACATGACTTGTCTTACCATATACTTCCTGCTGGCCATTTGTTGTCCATGTTTTTCTTTCTTTTCTCCAGCATCAAATACGTTTGTCCTGGGATGTGAACTCTAGAAATTTCCCCATCAGTGACAGTAAATACAGAGTTTACCCCACCTCTCCTTTTTTTAATCAGGGTGCAACGTTGACAACCCTCCAGTCCTCTGCCACCACTCACATATCCAAGGAGTTTTGGACGATTCTGGCCTTTGCATCTGCTATTCCCACCTTTTCCTCCCTCAGACATCCCATTCAGGCTGGGCAAATGTTATCGTTGATTGTGGTACAAAAAGTGTTGAAATGAAAAGGGTTAACTAAATCTATTTGTTCAGTAATTGCAATTAATGTCAGTCTCCATGGGCCCTAATTGTGTCACTGGAGGGCTTTCCTTTTCTATTTATAAGGGACTCTTTCAATGTGTTATCACATCGCGTCAAAGGGAACATCACGCTCGGCACTGACAGGGATCAGTGGCTCCAGAGAGAGGGAAGGGATAGATCAGAATCTGAGGACAATAGATTGGAATGTTACAACAATGGATCAGAATCTGAGAACAATAGATTGGAATGTTACAACAATGGACAGGAGTTTATCCTCGGATCTTTACTATCTTTCTACATATTGGGATTGGTACTCATTAGACGATCGGATCTTGTATGCACTTGAGATAATTCAATATATTTAATATCCCATTCTGGCTATTGTTGGCATCCCTGGTAAGTCTCTCTATACAGCTATTAATTCTATGAACCATGTTTAATTGCATTACTGCTCCTGTAGTTTACTCTCCCCTTCTTGCTACTGCTACTGTTGCTGGTGAATCTCTACCTCCAGATATTAGCTGTCAACCCGTTGCTAATTGCATTGCAGTTCTTGTAAATTCGTCTTTCATCTTGGGTCCTGTCTGTGCTCCTGGTCAGTCTCTATTTCCCGCTAGGTGATCTGTAAACACTGTTTCACTGAAATACTGTTCTGTAATGTAAATATTGGGAAGACTGAAGCCAGCGCCATTGGTCTTCATCATAAACTCCATCTCCTATCTGTGAAACACCTACCCCACCCTGCCGAATATCCGAGGCTGAAACAGACTGTTTACAACATCTGTGTTCTATTTATACCTGAGCTGAGTTCATCTCCATGTTCCCCACATCACCAACCCTGCCTGTTACCACCTCTATAATATCACCCATCACAACTTCTGCCTCAGCCCATCTGCTGCATAAACCCTCATCTGTGCCTTAATTCACTTGATTTTTCCAATTCTATCCTGGTCACCCTCCCAGTTGTAAACTTCTATCAACCACAGCCCATCCAGAACTCTGCTGCCTGTATTCTAACTCACACCAAATCCTGATCACCCATCACCCCTGCGCTCACTGATCTACATTGGCTCCCGGTTTGGCAACACCCTTAATTTTAATATTCTCATTCTTGTGTTTGAATCCCTCCATGGCCTCACCCCTCCAATTAGTCCCATTCCCCTGTCCATTCCCATATTCTTGAAAATCTTCCATCAAGTCTATTTCCATGTCCCCTTTTAAAGTGAATTTCCTTCCCTCTCTATCTCTTCTTGGTGGTGATTTTCAGCTCTTACCGCAGCACTGTTGCCCACATTGTGGAAGCCTGGATCTATAAAAGGGTATGAGCTGAGCTCCCAGCCATTTCTTGTGTGGCCTGCACACTGTCCCATGCTGTGCAGTACTCTAGCCCGGGTGTACATTGTGTGCACTAGTAGCACGAGGAGTTGTGGAATGTCATGTCAAACTGCTATTCCGGCAGCTTTGATGCAGGGCTCTAGGTCAATAGCACCATGTATGTGCTGTTAGTGTGATTTTCACAGATGGCCACTTCTACCGTGGCCTGCACAATGCCCCACGCTAGGCTGGGCTCTAGGTCAATCGTTCCATGTATGTGTTGTTCATTTGAGGATGGTTTTGAATGTGATGTCAATGTACCATTCCAACAGCTTTGATGTCCGTCTTTGAAACTTGGTCTGTGCATGTTCACTGTCCGCCTGTGTTAGTCACTCTCATCTCAACATACATTCAGCAGCAGGAGGAACCCCCTCTAGTGTTATTTAAACGGACCAGGCATGCAACTTGTAGGTGAGGGGCTTTTGACTTACTTCTGCTATTGTAATGTTAGTGGAAGGTGCTGTGGATGGTTTCCTGGAGGTTGTGTTGTGAGCTGCTGCAGACATTCAGGGCGGACAGAAGGATTTGGTGTCCCAACTCTGGACGAGGTATGGGGACTGTAGTTACAGTGTCTCTGGGTCTCTAACATGACCAAACAATGGAGCAGAGGCTGCAGAGAGGGGAAGCTCTGTAACGATGGAGGAGGAGGGGACTCTGCTCCACCCACCCCGGGTTTTCCAAGAGCACTTTTCCTACCTACACCTAACCCAGGAGCAGTGTGTGAGGTGACTCTGATTCAATAAGGAGGTGGTCACGGAGCTGTGTCACCTCCTGTAACACGACCTGGAGCCTCAGACCAGGGTGAGGACGGAGATGTCAGTGGCTGTTAAGGTCACAGATTCATTGAAATTTTATGGATCTGGATCTTTCCAGGCAGGAGCAGGAGACATATCCAACATTCAGTCATAGACAGTGATAGTGTCAAAGTCACTTACCACACAGAAGGAGTCCATTCGTCCCATCGAGACCATGCTGGTTCTCTGTGGATCAATCAAGTCAGTCTTACTCCCCCGCCCAATTCCCATAGCTCTGCAAGTCCACTTCCTTCAATCACCCATCCAGTTTCCTTTTGAAATTGGAAGGAAGGATCAAATTGGAAGGAAGTAAAGCTGGTAACAGGAGGTAGAAAAGTAGAAGGTGACATTCGAAGGGAGGCGAAACAAAGGTGAGCTTCAACTAGAATGCAGAATGTCAATAAGACACAGTTATGGGCACTGTACCTGAATGTGTGCAGTATTTGGAACAGGGTAGATGATTTAAAGGCACAAAGGGAGGTACATGGGTATGATCTAATAGTCATAACGGAAACGTGGCTACAGAGTGACCAAGACTGAGAACTGAATATGCAGGCATATTCGACCTTTTGGAAGGACAGGCAACAAGGGAAACGGCGTAATGTTGCGCTGGTAATAAGGGATGGGATCAGTACATTAGTAAGGGAGGATCTCAGGTCTGCAGAACAAAATATGGAATCTGTTTGGGTGGAGCGAAGAAACAGAAAGGGCAGAAAACATTGGTAGGAGAGCTGTTTATAGGCCACCAAACAGTAGTGTTAGTCTGGGGCACAGCATTAATGCAGATTGGAGAATCATGCAGGATGGGTAATGTAATAATCAGGGGTGAGTTAGATCTTCATATAGACTGGGCAACCTAATGAGAACAAATTTCATGGATTGCGAGTTTCTGGAGTGTGTTACGGATGGTTTTCTAGAGCAGTATGTTCAGGAACCGACTAGAAAACAGGCTATTTTAGATATAGTATTATGTAATGAGTCAGGGATAAATAATATATTTATTGTAAAGTTACCTTTAGGGATGAATTACCATAATGTGATAGAATGTTACATTATGCTTGCAAGTACGTTCGTT
This sequence comes from Heterodontus francisci, assembly GCF_036365525.1. Taxonomy (NCBI): domain Eukaryota; kingdom Metazoa; phylum Chordata; class Chondrichthyes; order Heterodontiformes; family Heterodontidae; genus Heterodontus; species Heterodontus francisci. The sequence continues at coordinate 3,179,012 of NW_027141936.1, forward strand.
CAATCTTAAGCCAGGGTGTTAAACTTGCGCAAAGGAAATTATGAAGATATGAGGAGCAAATTGCCCGAGGTGGATTGGGAAACTACATTGAAAGGTATGATAGTACATAGTCAATCGATAGTCTTTAATTAAATATTATATAGTTTACAGCACCGATACATTGCTTGCAGGCACATAAACCCCAAAAGTAAAGGCAGTCACTGTGGATAACAAAGGAAGTTAAGGATTGTATAAGATTAAAACTGCGGTTAGCACCGCAGCTTCACAGCTCCAGCAACCCGGGTTCAGTCCTGGGTATTGCCTATGTGGAGTCTGCAAGTTCTACCTGTGGCCGCGTGGGTTTCAGCCGGATGCTTCAGTTTCCTCCCACAGCCAAAGACTTGCAGGTTGATAGGTAAATTGGCCATTGTAAATTGCTCCTAGTGTAGGTAGGTGGTAGAAGAATGGTGGGAGTGTGGTGGGGAATATGGGATTAATGTCGGATTGGTATAAATGGGTGGTTGTTGTTCGCCACAGACTCGGTGGGCTGAAGGGCCTGTTCCAGTGCTGTATCTCTCTATGACTCTATAAAAGGCCTATAAAGTTGCCATAAATCGGAGTAAACCTGAGAATTGGGAGGACTTTAGAATACATCAAAGGAGGAAGAAGAAACTGATAAAGAAAGGGAGAATAGAATATGAAAGTTTGTTGGAAAAAATATGAAAACGGACTGTAAAAGCTTCCACAGGTACATAAAAAGGAAACGTTTGGCGAAGACAAATGTGGGTCCATCACAGGCAGTGTCAGTAGAATTTATAATGGGGAACAGAGAAATGGCAGAGAAGCTAAATGATTATTTTGTGTCAGTGGAATATATAAGAAATCTCCCAGAATGAGAGATCCAAATGATTGTAGGAATAAAAAATTGAAGGAAATTAAAAGCATAATACTATGAATGCTGGAAATCTGAAATAAAAACAAGAAATGCTGAAAACACTCAGCAGGTCTGATAGCATCTGTGTCGAGAGAAGCAGAGATAACGTGACCCTTCTTCAGAACTGCAATGAATTGAAGGAAATTAGTATTACTTAGAAGAAATTGAAGAAATTCATTGGGCTGAAGGTTGGTATGTCCCCAGGACCTGATATTCTACTTGCCAGAGCGTTGACGAGATAGCTATGGAAATGCATTGCTGATCATCTTCAAAGAATCTGCAGATTCCGGAGCGGTTCCTGCAGCTTGGAAGGTCGCAAATGTCACCCACTATTTAAGAGGGGGAGAGAAAACAGGGAATTCCAAAGCTGTTAGCCTTTCATTAATCGTTGGGAACCTGCGAGAATCATTTCTAAAGGATGTGATAAATGGACTTGGATAATAATGATCTGATTGGGCACAGTTAACATGGATTTATGAATGGGAAATGATTTTTGACGAACCTGTTGGAGATTTTGAGGATGTTACTAACAGAATTGATAAAGGGGAGTTGGTGGACATGGTATACTTGTATTTTCAGAAGGTTTTTGATGAAGTCCACCAGAAGGAGCTTGCTTCGCAAAATTAAAATAAATGGGATAGGAGGTAGTATACTGGCATTTTCACGTTGGCATGGTGTGGCTAGTGGGGTACTGCAAGGTTCAGAGCTTGGCCTCAGCTGTTCACAATATGTATCGATGATTTGGATGTGGGGACCAAATGTAATATTTCCAAGTTTGTGTATGACACAAAATAAAACGAAACCAATAAAATTCAAGCAGGACTTGACACGGTAGATGCAGGAAGGATGTTCCCGATGGTGGGGAGTCCAGAACCAGGGGTCATAGTCTAAGGATACGGGGTAAAACTTTCAGGACTGACATGAGGAGAAATTTCTTCACCCAGAGAGTGGCGAGCCTGTGAAAATCTGTCATCACGCCCATATCCAAGGGGGATTGGAAGATTCTGGCCAGTGCCTCGGCTATTTCCACCATTCCTTCCCTCAGCAACCCTCATACATCCCATCCAGACTGGATAAATGTTCAACTTTATTGCGGTCCAAAAAGTGTTGGATTGAAAAGAGTTAACTGAATCTGTTTGTTCCGTGACTGTACATAATGACAGTCTCCATGGACCCTAATTGTGTTTTCCATCTTCTATTAATAAGGGGCTTCTTTCAATGTGTTATCCCACAGTGTCAGTGGGAACATCAGCCCCGGCACTTACAGAGATCAGCTGCTCCAGAGAGATAGAGAGAGGATAGGTTAGAATCTGAGAACAAAAGACTGGAATGTTACAACAATGGGTCAGAATCTGAGAACAATAGATTGGAATGTTACAACAATGGACAGGAGTCTATCCTCGGATCTTTACTCTCTTTCTACATATTATGATCGATACTCAATTAACACTCGCATCTATCTCGCACAGAAGATTATTCAATACATTTACTATCCCATCCTGGCTATTATTGGGGTCCCTGGTAAGTCTCTCTATCTAGCTATTAATTCTAAAAACATGTTTAACTGCATTACTGTTCGTGTAATTTACTCTGTCCTTCTTGCTGCCGTTGTCTGCCTGGTGAATATCTCCAGATATTAGCTCTATAAACCATTGTCAACTGTATTACAGTTCTTGTCATTTACTCTCTCATTTTATTTATTTAATAATAATTAACTAATTAGTGTTAGAAATGTCAGTTGGAGGGGTGCAGTGCTTCACCTGTGAGATGTGGGAAGCCCGTGACGCTTCCAGCGTTCTGGAGGACTACATCTGCAGGACGTGTACCCAGTTGCAGCTCCTCATAGACCGCATGGATCGGTTGGAGCGGCAACTGGATGCAGTTAGGAGCATGCAAGTGGCGGAAAACGTCATAGTCAGGAGTTTTAGAGAAGTGGTTACACCCAAGGTGCAGGGGATAGATGGGTGACCGCTAGAAGGGGCAGGCAGTCAGTGCAGTAATCCCCTGTGGCTATCCCCCTCTCTAACAAGTATACCGTTTTGGATACTGTTGGGGGGGATGGTCTATCAGGGGAAAACAGAAGCAGCCAGAGCAGTGGCACCACGGCTGGCACTGTTGTTCAGCATGGAGGGACAAAACACAGAAGAGCAATAGTTATCGGGGACTCTATAGTCAGGGGCACAGATCGGCGCTTCTGTGGACGTGAAAGAGACTCCGGGATGGTATGTTGCCTCCCTGGTGCCAGGGTCAAAGATGTCTCTGAATGGACAGGGGGAATTCTGAAGGGGGAGGGTGAACAGCCAGAGGTTGTGATACACATCGGTATCAATGACATAGGCAGGAAGAGTGATGAGGTCCTTCAGGGGGAGTTTAGGGAGTTAGGTAGAAAGTTAAAAAACAGGACCTCGAGGGTTGTAATCTCTGGATTACTTCCTGTGCCACATGCCAGTGAGGCGAGAAATAGGAAGACAGTGCAGCTAAACACGTGGCTGAGCAACTGGTGTAGAAGGGAGGGTTTCAGATATCTGGACCATTGGGATCTCTTCAGGAACAGATGGGACCTGTACAAGAAGGACGGGTTGCATCTAAACTGGAGGGGCACAAATATCCTGGCTGCGAGGTTTGCTAGCGTCACTCGGGAGGGTTTAAACTAATGTGGCAGGGGGGTGGTAACCAGAGCAGTAGGACAGCAAGTGAAATAAATGAAGGGGAACTAGTAAATAAGGCCAGTAAGACAGGCAGGGAGATGTTGCGGAGAACAGCGGGACTGGTGGTGTGAAGTGCATTTGTTTCAATGCGAGAAGTATAACGGGTAAGGCAGATGAACTGAGAGCTTGGATTAGTACTTGGAACTATGATGTTTTTGCTATTACAGAGACTTGGTTGAGGGAAGGACAGGATTGGCAGCTAAATGTCCCAGGCTTCGGAAGCTTCAGAAGGGATAGAGGGGGATATAAAAGGGGTGGGGTAGTTGCATTACTAGTTAAGGAGAATATCCCAGCTGGACTGCGGGAGGACACCTCAGAGGGGTCATACAGCGAGGCAATATGGGTGGAGCTCAGGAACAGGAAGGGTACAGTCACGATGTTGGGGCTTTACTACAGGCCTCCCAACAGCCGGTGGGAGGTAGAGGAGCAGAAATGTGGACAAATTTTGGAAAGGTGTACAGGTAGCAGGGTTGTAGTGGTGGGTGATTTTAACTTCCCCTGTATTGACTGGGACTCACTTAGTGTTAGGGGTTTGGATGGGGCAGTATTTGTAAGGAGTATCCAGGAGGGCTTCTTGAAACAATACGGAGATAGTCCAACAAGGGATGGGGCCGTACTGGACCTGGTATTGGGGAATGAGCCTGGCCAGGTGGTCTACGTTTCAGTAGGGGAGCATTTCGCGAACATTGACCATAATTCCATGAGTTTTAAGGTACTTGTGGATAAGGATAAGAGTAGTCCTCGGGTGACAGTGCTAAATTGGGGGAAGGCTAATTATAACAATATTAGGCAGGAACTGAAGAATTTAGATTGGGGGCTGCTGTTTGATGGTAAATCAATATCTGACATGTGGGAGTCTTTCAAACGTCAGTTGATTAGAATCCAGGACCAGCATGTTCCTGTGAGGAAGAAGGATAAGTTTGGCAAGTTTCGGGAACTTTGGATAACGCGGGATATTGTGAGCCTCGTCAAAAAGAAAAAGGAAGCATTCGTGAGGGCTGGAAGGCTAGGAACAGACGAATCCCTTGAGGAATATAAAGACAGTCGGAAGGAACTTAAGCAAGGAGTCAGGAGGGCTAAAAGGGGTCATGAAAAGTCATTGGCAAACAGGATTAAGGAAAATCCCATAGCTTTTTATATGTATATAAAGAGCAAGAGGGTAACCGGGGAAAGGGTTGGCCCACTCAAGGACCGAGAAGGGAATCTATGTGTGGAGCCAGAGGAAATGGTACTAAATGAGTACGTTGCATCAGTATTCACCAAAGAGAAGGACTTGGTACATGATGAGCCTAGGGAAGGGAGTGCAGATAGCCTCAGTCATCCCATTATCAAAAAGGAGGAGGTGTTGGGTGTCTTGCAAAACTTTAAGGTAGATAAGTCCCCAGGGCCTGATGAGATCTACCCCAGAATACTGAGGGAGGCAAGGGAAGAAATTGCTGGGGCCTTGACAGAAATATTTGCATCCTCATTGGCTCCAGGTGCGGTCCCAGAGGGCTGGAGAATAGCCAATGTTGTTCCTTTGTTTAAGAAGGTTAGCAAGGATAATCCAGGAAATTATAGGCCAGTGAGCCTTACGTTAGTGGTAGGGAAATTATTAGAGAGGATTCTTCGGGACAGGATTTACTCCCATTTGGAAACAAATGAACTTATTAGCAACAGGCAGCATGGTTCTGTGATGGGGAGGTCGTGTGTCACTAATTTGATTGAGTTTTTTGAGGAAGTGACAAAGATGATTGATGAAGGAAGGGCAGTGGATGTCATCTATATGGACTTCAGTAAAGCCTTTGACAAGGTCCCTCATGGCAGACTGGTACAAAAGGTGAAGTCACATGGGAACAGAGGGGAGATTGCAAGATGGATGCAGAACTGGCTCAGTCATAGAAGACAGAGGGTAGCAGTGGAATGGTGCTTTTCTGAATGGAGGGATGTGACTAATGGTGTTCCGCAGGGATCAGTGCTGGGGCCTTTGCTGTTTGTAGTATATATAAATGATTTGGAGGAAAATGTAGCTGGTCTGATTAGTAAGTTTGCGGACGACACAAAGTTTGGTGGAGTTGCGGATAGTCATGAGGATTGTGAGAATATACAGCAAGATATAGATCAGTTGGAGACTTGGGAGGAGAAATGACAGATGGAGTTTAATTCGGACAAATGTGAGGTAATGCATTTTGGAAGGTCTAATCCAGGTGGGAGGTTTGCAGTAAATGGCAGAACCCTTAGGAGTATTGACAGGCAGAGAGATCTGGGCGTCCAGGTCCACAGATCATTGAAAATGGCAACGCAGGTGGATAAGGTAGTCAAGAAGGCATACGGCATGCTTATCTTCATGGGTCGGGGCGTAGAGTATAAAAATTGGCAAGTCATGCTGCAGCTATACAGAACTTTAGTTAGGCCACACTTAGAATATTGCGTGCAATTCTGGTCGCCACACTACCAGAAGGATGTGGAGGCTTTGGAGAGGGTACAGAGGAGGTTTACCAGAATGTTGCCTCGTCTGGAGGGCATTAGCTAGAAGCAGAGGTTGGATAAACTCGGATTGTTTTCACAGGAACGACGGAGGTGGAGGGGCGACATGATAGAGGTTTACAAAGTTATAAGCGGCATGGACAGAGTGGATAGTCAGAAGCTTTTTCCCAGGGTGGAAGAGTCAGTTACTAGGGGACATAGGTTTAAGGAGAGAGGGGCAAAGTTTAGAGGGGATGTGAGAGGCAAGCTCTTTACACAGAGGGTGGTGAGTGCCTGGAACGTGTTGCCGGGGGAGGTGGTGGAAGCGGATACCATAGAGATGTTTAAGAGGCATCTTGACAAATACATGAATAGGATGGGAATAGAGGGATACGGACCCCGGAAGTGCAGACGGTGTTAGGTTCGGCAGGCATCAAGATCGGCGCAGGCTTGGAGGGCCGAATGGCCTGTTCCTGTGCTGTACTTTTCTTTGTTCTTTGTTCTTGTTCTTTGCTGCTGTTGCTGTCTCTATTTCAGGCTCGGAGATCTGTAAACCCTGTTTCACTGAAATACTGTTCTGTTATGTAAATTTTGGGAAGACTGAAGCCAGTGTCATTGGTCTCCATCACAAACTCCATCCCCTATCTGGGAAGCACATACTCCACCCTGCCCAATATCTGAGGCTCAACCAGACAGTTTACAACTTCTGAGTTATATTTAAACCTGAGCTGAGTTCATCTTCATATTCTCTCCATCACCAACCCTGCCTAATACCACCTCTGTGATTTCACCCATCTCCACCTCTGCCTCAGCCCATCTGCTGCGTAAACCCTCATCTGCATCACTGATAAATCCACACTTGACTATTCCAATTCCATCTTGGTCACCCTTCTCGTTATAAACCTCCATAAACCACAGCCCATCCAGAACTCTGCTGCCTGTATTTTAACTCATTCCAAATCCCGATCACCCATCACCCCTGTGCTCACTGATCTACATTGGCTACCGGTCTGGCAGCACCTTAATTTTAATATTCTCATTCTTATGTTTGAATCTCTCCATGGCCTCAGCCCTCCATTTATTCACTTTCCCCTCTCCAATTCATATATTCCTGCAAATCTTTCGACTTCACTCTTTTTTCAGTTCTCCTTGTAAAGTGAATTTCTTTATCTGTATGTGTCCCGAGACAGGATTATAGACTCCGCAGCAAGACAGCTGCTGACGGTACAGAAGCTGGTTATCCATAAAGAGATGTGAATCGCACAGCCGGCCACTTCCAGTGCGGTCTGCACAATATCCCATGCTGGGCGGGGCTCCAGCCCAGTCGTATCATCTATGTGCTGTTCGCGTGGTCTTCACAGCCGGCCACTTCTACTGTGGCCTGCACACTGTCCCAAGCTGGGCAGAGCTCTAGCTCAATTGTACCTTGTATGTGTTGTTCCTTTGAGGGTGGATTTGAAAGTGATGTCAATGTACCACAGCAGCAGCTTTGATGTACTTCTCTGAAACTTGGTCTGTGCATGTCCACTGACCGCCTGTGTTAGTCACTCACAGCTGAAAATACATTCAGCAGCAGGAGGAACCCCCTCTAGTGTTATTTAAAAGGTCCAGGCATCCAACATACAGGTGAGGGGCTTTTGACTTACTTCTGCTATTGTAAAGTTAATGGAGGTGCTGTGGATGGTTTTCTGGAGGTTGTGTTGGGAGCTGCTGCAGACATTCAGGGAGGACAGAAGATTTGGTGACCCAACTCTGGAAGAGGCATTGGGACTGTAGTTACAGTGTCCCTGGGTCTGTCACATGACCAACAAATGGAGCAGAGGCTGCAGAGAGGGAAGCTCTGTAAATATAGAGGAGCAGGGGGCTCTGCCCTACCCACCGCGGGTGTTCCAAGAGCTCTTTTCCTACCTACCCTTAACCCAGGAGCAGTGTGTGAGTTGACTCTGATTCAATAAGGAGGTGGTCACAGAGCTGTGTCACCTCCTGTAACACAACCTGGAGCCTCACACCAGGGTGAAGACGGAGCTGTCAGTGGCCGTTCCGGTCACAGTTTAATTGAACTTCTATGTATCTGGATGGTTCCAGGCAGGAGCAGGTGACATATCCAACATAGAGTGGTAGAAATCGATGGAGTCATTTACAACACTGAAGGAGGCCATTCAGCCACTCTATGCCGGCTCTCTGTGGAACAATCCAGTCAGTTCCACTCCCCCGCTCAATTCCCGTATCCCTGCAAGTTCATTTCCTTCAGGTGTCCATCCAGTTTCCTTTTGAAATCATTGATTGGCTTGGCTTCCACCACCCTCATGGGCAGTGAGTTCCAGCTCATTACCATCCACTATGTAAAAATGTTTCTCCTCATATTCCCCCTGTATCTCTTACCCAAAACCTTCCATCTGTGTCCCCTAGTCCTTGCTTCATCAGTTAATGGGAACAGTTTTTCCTTGTCTATCTTATCTAAGTCTATCATAATCATGTACACCTCTATCAAATCTCTCTCAATCTCCTTTACACCAGGGAGAACAACTCCATCTTCTCCGAACTCACTTTGTAACTAAACTCCCATCCCTGGAATTATTCTGGTAAATCTCCTCTGCACCCTTTCAGGGACTGTCACATCCTTCCGACAGTGTGGTGACCAGAACTGTACACAGTTCTCTAGTTGGGGTCTAACCAAAGCTTTATGAATGTTCTGCATAACTTCCCTTATTTTCTATCTTTGCATCCAATGATGAAGCCCAAGATCTGATATGATTTGCTAAGCACCCTCCTAATATGTCCTGGCACCTTCAAAGATCAATGCATATGGAGCCCCAGGTCCCTCTGTTCCTGCACAATCTTTAGAACTGTGTCATTATGTCTATATTGCCTTCCTCGTCCATCTGATAAAATACATCACCTCACACTCCTCTGTATTAAATTCTACCTGTCACTTCTCTGTCCATTCTGCTAGCCGATCTATATCATGTTGTAGGTGGTTTGTGACATCCTCACTGCTTACTACTCCTCCAAGATTGCAATCATCAGAAAAAATGTAAATTCTACTCATTATTCCAAGATCCATGTCATTTATATGTCGCAAAAAAAAAGCACAGTGTTCCTCGCACTGACCATTGGGGAACTTCACTGTCTACCATCCTCCAGTCTGAAAAACAACCATTTAACACATTTCTCTTTTTTCTGTCATTTGGACAATTTTTGATTCAACTGGATGCTATTCCTGAGATTCAATTTTTTTAACCAAGCTTTTGTGTGGTTGTTCATCAAACAATTTCATAAAATCCATGCATACAACATCCACCACATTCCCTTCATCAACCTTCCCTGATCATCGAAATAAATTCAATTCGTTCAGTCAAGCATGATCTGCCTTTTTAGAAATCCGTGCTGACAATCCTTAAATAACTCAAGCCTCTCCAAGTGTGTGTTGATTTTTCCCTGATTATTGCTTCTAAAACTTAACTCACCAATGATGTTAAACTAACTGACCAGTAGTTGCGAGGCCTGTCTGTTGTCCATTGATAATTCTGGGAGGTGAGGGTGACCATCTATGTCATCAATTTCTCCCTCAGCAGGGAGAAGCAGGATGAGTGATCCCGTAGCTTTGTCAGGATAGCGGGATTCCTGATGACATAGGTGGCTCTGCGGGGTCCCCATGTCAACGGGGAGAGGTACAGGAACTGGAAGCACTCTCACTCCATTAATGTACAGTTGGTGTGTGTGCCTGCCCAGTACATCATGGTGGTGAATGTCCACTATCCTGGTAGCAGCAAGGATACCTTCATTCTGAATCAGTCAGCCGGTCCCAATACTCCGGGGCTCCTTGCAGAACCAGAATGTGGCTTCTCGGAGGCGAAGGAAACTCCTCTAGACACAGCTCATGTTTCTGCACCCCCAAATCACATCCCACACCAACCAACCTCACAAAATTACCATGTGTATAATGTGAGAAATGGAATCGCCAGGAACATGGTGGAACAGACCATCGGTGTGATGAAGCAATGCTTCCGATGTCTGAACCGCTCGGGGGTGCCCTCCAGTACACACTGGAGCAGGTGTCCAGGTTCATGGTGTTCTGCTGCATCCTTCATATCATCACCATCATGAGGACACAGGCATTGGCACCAGGAATCTGGAGGATACCTCAGGAGGAGGAGGAGGCAGGGAGGATATTTCCTGGATGCCTTCCAGCCGGACAGGTTGTCGGAGAGTCCCTGCTAAGATACTGGTTCCCATAGGACAACTTTTCTTTCCCGCCATGGATCCCCCATTCTCCACCATTACACCCATCTGAGATGCCCCATCACAGTGTTATTACAGCACAGAAGGAACTATTCAGCTCATAGTGTCTGCACCGGCTCTCCGAATGCACAATTCACCTAATCCCATTCCCTGTCTTCTTCCCGGAACCCTGCACATTCTTCCTTCTCATATACCAGTTTATTCAGCTTTAGCATGTTCATAGATGTGGTCACCACACTGCTGAAGAGCATGCAGGGAGAGTGGGAATGGGTGATCAGCAGGCAGTCAAAAATTATCAGGCAGGTAGTGCCGGCGACCCCTGAGTGCATCTCACTCTCCAACAGGTATTCAGTTCTGTATACTGAGGGAAGTGATGCTTCTCCTGGGGAGAGCAGCCACAGCAAGTCCATGGCACCACGGGTGGCTCAGCCGCAGAGCGGGATACAGGGATGACTGGAAGAGCCATAGTGATAGGTGAGTCAATAATCAGGGGAACTGACAGGCGTTTCTGTGGCCACAGACGTGAATCCAGGATGGGGTGTTGTCTCCCAGGTGCCAGGGTCAAGGATGTCACTCAGCGACTGCAGAGCATCTTGAAGCAGGAGGGGAACAGCCAGAAGTCGTGGTCCACATGGGAACCAACGACAGAGGTAGAAAGCGGGATGTGGTCTTGCAGTCAGAATTTAGGGAGCTAGGGAAGAAATTAGCAAGCAGGACCACAAACACAGTCAAAAAGTAGAATTCTCCAGATTACTCCCAGTGCCAGGTGCAACTTAGTATATAAATAGAAAGATAAGGCAGACGAATCTGTGGCTGGAAAGATGGTGCAGGAGGGAGGGATTCATATTCCTGGGACACTGGAACCGGCTCTGGGGGAGATGGGACCTTTACAGGCCGGACGGGTTGCACGTGAACAGAGCCAGGACTGGGTTCCTTGCGGAACGTTTTGCGAGTACTGTTGGGGAGGGTTTAAACTAGTTTAGCAGGGAGGTGGGGGACCTGAGGGTAGACTCAGCTGGGAAAAAATCAGAAATGAAAATCGAAGGTGGCAAATTAATGGATGAGTCTAGAAGACAGAGGAAATGAGGGTGAGAAAATGAAAAAAAGGTTTGGCAGTGTTCAAGGGTATCTATTTCAATGTATGGAGTGCTGCAAATAAAGCAGATGAGCGGAGGGCAAAGATAGACATGTGGCAGTATGATATCATAGTTATTACAGAAACATGGCTTAAGGAGGGACAGGAATGGCAGCTCAACGTTCCTTGTTACCGGGTTTTTAGATGCGATAGGGAGGGGGTTAAGAAAGGAGGGGAATGGCAATTCTGGTCAAGGAATCTTTTGCAGCTGTGAGGAGGGATGATATGTTGGAAGGTTCATCAAGTGAGGCCATATCGATTCAGCGAAGGGACCATAAAGGGGCAATCTCACTGCTGGGAGAGTGATCTCGACAGCCAAATAGTCAGAGGTTGATAGAGGAGCAGATAAGTAGGCAAGTCTCTGAGATGTGCAAGAACAATAGGGCAGTAATAGTAGGGTATTTTAATCACCCCGATGTTAACGAGGATAATATTAGTATGAAAAGAATTGAGGGAGCAGAATTCTTGAGGTGCATTCAGGACAACATTTTTGTCCAGCATGCAGAAAGTCCAACAGGAGAGGGTGCAGTTTTAGACTTTGTTTTAGGAAATGACGATGGGCAGGTGGATGGAGTGTCAGGGGAGAGCATTTTGGTGGGAGTGATCATAATTCAGTCAGTTATAACATAACTATGGAAACGTACAGACATAGAATAGGATTTAGAGTTCTCAATTGGTGCAAGGACAATTTTACTAAACCGAGGAGCGAAAGTGGACTGGAAACAGCGACTTGAAGGTAAATCAGCCTCAGAGCACTGGGAGGCATTCAAAGTGGAGATTCAAGGGGTTCAGGGTAAACATGTTCCCACAAAGGAAAAGGGTGAGGCGGCCAAATCTCGAGTCCCATGGATGTCAAGGAGCCTATATTGTAAGATAAGACAGAAAAGGGAAGCATATATCCGACACTGAGAACTCAATACTACAGAAAGTTGAGAGGAGTTTAGAAAGTGGAAGGGTTAAATCAAAAAGGAAATTAGGACAGCAAAGAGAGAGCATGAAAGAATATTGGCAAGCAAAGTCAAGGTGAACCCAAAGATGTTTTCTCAATGCATTAAGAGTAAGAGGTTAACTAAGGGGAGAGTAGGGCCCATAATAGACCAAAAAGGTAACCTATGCGTAGGGGTGGAAGATATTGGTATGGTTTTATTGAATACTTTTAGTGTCTTCAGAAAAGAGGGCGGATGCAGATATTGTAGTTAAGGAGGAAGAGTGTGAATTATTGAATGTGATGAACATACTGAGAGAGGAAGCGTTAATGGGATTAGTATCCTTGAAAGTTGATAAATCACCTGATCCAATTGAAATGTGCCCCAGGTTGCTACAAGAAGCAACAGAGGAAATAACAAAGGGTCTGACTATCATTTTCCAGTCCTCACTGGATACAGTTGTGGTGCCGGAGTATTGGAGAATTGCTGACGTTGGACCTCTGTTTAAAAAGGGAGTGAAGGATAGTCTGAATAATTACAGGCCTGTCAGTCTAACCTCAGTAGTGGGAAAATGATTGGAATCTATTCTGAGAGACGGGGTAAACTGTCACTGAGACAGGCACAGGTTAATCAAGGATAGTCAGCATGGATTTGTTAAGGGAAGAGCTTGTTTGACCAACTTGATCGAATTTTTCGAAGATGTAACAAGGGATATCGATGAAAGTAGTGCAGTTGATGTGGTTTACATGGATTTCAGCAAGGCTTTTGACAAGATCCCACATGACAGACTGGTTCAAAAAGAAAATTCCATGTAATCCAGGGAAATGCAGCGAGGTGGATAAAAAATTGGTTCAGTGGCAGGAAACAAAGGGTAATTGTTGACGGGCGTTTTTGCAACTGGAGGGCTGTTTCCAGTGGTATTCCAGAGGGCTGAGTACTGGGTCTCCCGCTTTTTGTGGTGTATATTAACGATTTCGACGTAAATGTAGGGGGCATGATCAAGAAATCTACGGATGACACAAAGATCGGCCGTGTGGTAGATAGCGAGAAGGATAGCTGTAGACTGCAGTAAGTTATTGGCGGTCTGGACAGATGGGCAGAAAAATGGCAAATGGAATTCAACTTGGAGAAGTGTGAGGTAATGCAATTGGGGAGCTCAAATAAGACAAAGGAATACACGATTACTGGGAAAATACTGAGAAGTGGGGAGGAAGTAAGGGACATTGGAGTCAATGTCCACAGATCCCTGAAGATAGCAGGACAGGTCAATAAGGTGGTTAAGAAGGCATATGAATCCTAGCCCTTATTAGCCGAGGTACAGAATATAAGAGCAGGGAAGTTATGCTGGAACTGTATAAATCATTGGTTGGACCACTACTTGAGTACTGTGTTCAGTTCTGGCAACAACATTACAGAAAGGATGCAATTGCACTAGTGAGGGTACAGAGGAGATTTACGAGGATGTTGCCAGGACTGAAATAATGCAGTTATGAGGAAAGATTGGATAGGCTGGGGTTGTTCTCCTTGGAACAGAGAAGGCTGAGAGGAGATCTGATTGAAATGTACAAAATTGTGATTGGCCTGGATTGACTGGAGGTGAAGGGTCTATTCACCTGAGCAGAGAGGTAAGTGATTGGTAGAAAGATCAGAGGGGAGATGAGGAAAAACTTGTACAACCAGAAATACAAAATTGGCTCAGTGGCAGTAAACAAAGGGTAATTGTTGAAGGGTATTTTAGTGACTGGAGCACTGTTTCCCGTGGTGTTCCAGAGGGCTCAGTACTGGGTCCCCGGCTTTTAGTGACGGTCTGGAACCCACTGTCGGCAAGGATGTTTGAGGCAGAAACCCTCTACTCATTAAAAAGCAGTCTGAATATGCACCTCAAGTATAATAATCTGTAGGGCTATGGATCAAATGCTGGAAGGTGGGATTCGAATAGGTGGATCATTTTTCGGCTGGTACAGACACGATGGGCCAAGTGGCCTATTTCTGTCCCTTAAGGTTTCTACGAGTCTATCATTCTATAACATGAAACACGCTATCCTCATTAACACTCACAGTTATATCAAGAAACCCTATCAAGATTATCAGAAACGATTTTCCATTAACCTATCCGTGCTGCTTGTCATTTATTATCCCATGATTTTACAAGCAAGATATATTTTTATGTCAGGCTGCTGCTTGACTAGTCTGTGGGACAGCTCTCCCAACTTTGGCACAAGCCCCCAGATGTTAGTAAGGAGGACATTGGAGGGTCGACAGGGCTGGGTTTGTCCGTGTCGTTTCCGGTGCCTAGGTTGATGCTGGGTAGTCCATCCGGTGTCATTCCTTTTTATTGACTTCATAGTAGTTAGATACAACTGAGTGGCTTGCTAGCCCATTTCCGAAGGCATGTAAAAGCCAACCACATTGATTTCGTCTGGAGTCACATGTAGACCACCAGGTAAGGGCAGCAGATTTCCTTCCCTAAAGAACATTAGTGAACCTTATGTTTCACTGGAGGGTTTCCATCTTCTATCACTCTCATATCCAAGGATGACTGAAAGATTCTGGCCAGTGTCTCTGCTGCTTCCACCATACCTTCCCTCAGCAACCCTCATTAATCCCATCCAGACCAGGCAAATGTTCAACTTTGTTATTGTACAAAAAGTGTGGAATTGAAAGGGGTTAACAGAACCTGTTTGTTCAGTGACTGTATTTAATGTTAGTCTCCATGGACCCAAATTGTGTCACTGGAGTGTTTTCAACTTCTATTAATAAGGGGCTCCTTTCAATGTGCTATTCCATGATATCAGCAGCAGCATCGCCTCCGGCACTAACAGAGATCAGCGGCTTCAGACAGAGGGAGAGGATAGATCAGAATCCGAGAACAATAGATTGGAATGTTACAACAATGGGTCAGAATCTGAGAATAATAGATTGGAATGTTACAACAATGGATCAGAATCTGAGAACAATAAATTGGAATGTTACAACAATGGGTCAGAATCTGAGAACAATAGATTGGAATGTTACAACAATGGGTCAGAATCTGAGAACAATAGATTGGAATGTTACAACAATGGACAGGAGTTTATCCTCTTCGTTTGATCTGGTTACTGCAGATTATTATTGGATGACATTAGAATTGCGGATCTATTATGCACTGAGGATGATTCAATTTATTTACTATCCCATACTCGCTATTATTGGTGTCCCTGGTAAGTCTCCATCTGCAACTATTGGATTCAGAAAACATATTTCACTGATTTAATGTTCTTGTCATTTAAATCATGAGAAGACTGAAGTCATTGTCTTCAGTTTTTGTCACATACTCTATTCCCTATCCACGGTCTGCATCCCCCTCACTGACCGTTGTCTGAGGCTGAACCAGGAAGTTTACAATCTCTGGTACCTGTTTAATGCTGAGCTGAGTTCATCCCCATATTCTCGCGATCCCCAACCCTGCCTATTGTTACGGCCAGGTGAGGATAGGTCACAGTCGCTCGTCTTATTTGACCACAACTCTGTTTGTTCTTTTTAACCAGTGGATGTGCTAACCCTCTCATTGAGTATTTGACCTTTTACCTTTGGAGTGATTGTGAAGGACCTGATCGGGCAGGTTCTCTTGAGTTTAAACAGGAAAGAGGTGAGTTTATTATACTTAACAATGTCAACCCGATCTCAATAAAATCATAAAAAATACACCACACATTTACGCACACATTCGTACGAGAATTACACAGAAATAGATTACAGAGTGAGAAGATGGGAGTCCGGCATAAATAGAAAAATAAAATACTCATTCTGTGATGTTGGATGACACGGCGGTCTTCCGGCTGCAGTTGTATTCTTGAAGTCTTTGGCTGGTCGAAGCACCCTTTGTGGCTGGCCCACGTGGCTCAGGGATTTCTTTGAGGCAGACTTGTAGGTGGCTTTCTTTCCCTGCTGTCTCTGTCTGTAGTAATCTGTCGGCTTGGAGGGACCACAGTCGCATGTGGTATTCAAACTTGTGACGTTATCTGGAGAGAGAGAGACGGGGGGACACAGCCCTTCTGATTCTGCACAGTTTGAATCACTGGCTTGTCTGTCTTTGTCCAGGGGAAACTCCCAACTTTCACATAGATGGACAGAAGGCCTCATGACTGTCTCAGTGCATTCGCTGGAACCTGATAATGAGATTCAAGGTTAGAAACTTCTGTCACCCCGGGGCTCAGGATGCCAGTATTTATAATTGTAGGAGTTTGCTCTTTCAAAGTCAATATGTCAGGATGCCCTTGTATGCCGTGTTAATGAAAGTAATTTAAGGTAATTCAATCACTAGAGCAAGCCAATGATACAGGTCGAGACTCAGCAGACATGTGTCTCCCGTTGGTGGCCTATGAATGTGAAAAGGTGTTTCAGATGCCAATTGCGGTGGGCATCTTGGCTGCCAGTTTTGTCAAGGTTAACTGTGGGATTTCTTTTTTCATTAAAGGTTTATTGCAAGTTTCAAATCGGTGAATTAAAATTCCTCATTGGGCATACGATGTTATCTTGACACCACCACAACACACTGAAAGAAATTTGATAATAGGAACATTTCATTACAGAATTGTGGGAAGAAATAGAAGGAAATACACATTCATTCTCAATAATCACTTCTCAAATTCACACATGAATCTTGGAATTACTGCAGCTGTCATTGTCTGTTACAGTTGTGCTGATTTAATTGTTTTGGAGTTTTGTCTGGGATGGTTATGTGTCGGGTTCGACCCTGGACATTGCATCAGCGATTACATAGGTTTTTTTTCTCTCTTGCAATGAAGCTTTAACTATTCAGGTTCCTGCACCTTGATGATCTTTCTCCCTGTGAGGTGTCTGAGATTTCCTATGGACCTTTGTTCTTGCTGAGCACGGCTTTGAAATTTATTTATTTAGAGGTACAGCACTGAAACAGGCCTTTCGGCCCACCAAGTCTCTGCCGACCATCAACCACCCATTTATACTAATCCTACATGAATCCCATATTCCTACCACATCCCCACCTTCCCCTGCCACCTACCTATACTAGGGGCAATTTATAATGGCCAATTTACCTATCAACCTGCAAGTCTTTGGCTGTGTGAGGAAACCGGAGCACCCGACAAAAACCCACGTGGCCAAAGGGAGAACTTGCAAACTCTACACGGGCAATACCGAGAATCGAACCTGGGTCACAGGAGCTATGAGGTTGTAGCGCTAATCACTGCACAACCTTGCAGCCCCAAGTTGCAGGGTTTGATTAGCTTTGGGTTTGGGATCTGATCATTGGGTTCTTCAGTGGGTAGATCCACACTGACCTTACTTTTAACTTTCTGCTGAGGTACGCAAGTGCTGTTCACTTTAGGGCAATTTCCCTTCCCTTTTCTCTTCACTATGAGGAGGATATTTTTCCTAATCTGCCCTATTTCCTCTGGGACAGTAGTGTTCGCCAGTGTCTGTCCAGCTTTCACTGAACTTTCCAGCGGCACTTTGACTAGTTCAGACATCTCCCTTACCATTGGCATGCCTTTTTGGGAACTTTCTTTGTCCCTCCACGTTTCTGTAAATGTTGTTCGCAGCCTTTTTATGGTCCCTGTTTGACCTGCATTTAAGGAGGAGAGTGAGTGGTCTAATTTCTCTAACATTTCAGGGTTGGCTAATCGGAGAATAGGGGGTTCCAATTGGTAATCCTCCTGGCCCTCCTCCAACCTGTCCTCACTGTCCTTTTGAATCCTTCCCTCCTGACTGTCTGACAGATCTGTACTTGTCTGTCCCCTCCACAGACTTGATTTTTTGCCTTTGCTCTGGGGAGTCAATTATATAATTTACCCGCTATTCTTTTTGTCACTCGATATGGACCACTGAACCGGGCTTTCAGGGGTAGACCCTCTATTGGGAGTAATAACAATACATGGTCTCTGGGTGGAAATGTTCTCGCCTTGGCATTTTTTCCTGCTTACCTTCTCATGGCTGCCTGGGGGGTCTTTGGTTGTTCCTGAGTCATTGCACAGGCTCCCGTGAGCCGATCCCAGAGCATGGAAATGTATTCTAACATGGAAGACTCATCCCTGTGTCCGAAAAACTTCTTGAATCATTTAAGCAGAGCTCTCACCTCGTGTCCATAAATTGATTCAAAGAGGCTAAAGCCAGTGGAAGCATTGAATAAGTCCCTGGTAACCAACAGGTGAAATCCTAGCCCTTTGTCCCAGTCATGGGGTTACTCATAGCAGTATGGCCTGTTCATTGTCTTTAGGGTCTGGTGGTAACGCTCCAAAGCCCCTTGTGACTGTGGGTGGTAGGCTAAGGACCTTAGCTGGGTTATGTCCAGATTGCCCATGACCTTTTCAAAAATACTGGACATAAAATGTGTGCCCTGATCCAACTGGATCTCAGCAGGCAGCCCATTATCGGGTAAAGAATTGGGTTAGCCCCTCCACCACTACCTTGGCAGAGATAGCTCTTCGGGAGAATGGCCTCTGGGAATCAGGTCACCACATCCATAATGGTGAGAAGATACTGGTAGTCCCGTTTTGTTTTCAGCAGGTGTCCCACACAATCCACCAGCACTCTGCTGAAGGGTTCCCCAAAAGCTGGTAGATGAATTTGGGTGCAGATTTTATTGCAGGTTGGGGCTTCCCCACCACCTAGCGCATGTGACTAGTTTTACAGAACTCCACCACATCTTTGTGGAGTTGTGGCCAGTCAAAATGCTGTCTTATGCGGCTTCGATTTTTCATACACTGACATGTCCAGTCATTGGAAGTTCGTCGGCCATTCTTAATATTTCTTTAAGGGACCTCAGCGGCACCACTATCTGGTGAACCACTGTCCTCTCTTCATCCGCAGGTCTGTGAGGAGGTCTCCACTTCCTCATCAGCACCTCGTTCCTTAAATAGTAGCACTCTGCAATTCCCTCTGCTTCAGTTTTGGTTTGGACAGTCCGTGCTATTTTTTAACACAGGGTCGGGGGATTGAGCCTCAACTAAGGAAGATCTGTTTAGCAAATCCTTTCTGTTCTCTAACTTCCCAAAGAAGGTTGCAGACAGCCAGGCAGTCGGGTCATCCATCTACAGTGTCAGTTCAGGGATTGTTTGGCCGTGGACCGTGTCACCACACAATCAGGGAGAATGTCAGGGGCCTTATCCTGTAACTGCTCTGTCTCCCTGCGTTATTTTAGTCTCTCGAGAACTACCGGGGAAGCTGGCACCTTTTCCCCTGTCAGATCATTACCCAGGAGCAGGTCGACCCATCCATCTGTAAACTAGGTACAATCCCCATGGTTACCGGTCCTGAAACTGGGTCACACTCCAAATGCAGTCGTTATAAAGGTATGGACATATACTGTCTTCCGATACAATTCACTAACTCTTTAGCATTCACTGCACTATCGAAGAAAGGTCATTCCTTTTCCCAGCAGAAGGGATTGGGTGGCCCCTGTATCCCTTAGTATGACTATGGGCTTGCTTGCCTCACTCAAGGTGGATGGAGTCACTTTTCCTTGGGATTATAATTCCTGGTAACTCTCAGGGATTTTGTTAAGATTTCCTGCACTCTCAGTGGTAGGTTTACTGGGTCTGACTGCCACAGTTAAAGGCACAGCCTGATCTGCTGTGATTTCCATCAGGGCCCGTTTTCCTGCACTGATCTGGTGGACATTTAAAAAAAAAAATATTCATTCACAGAATGTGGGCGTGGCTGGCCAGGCCAGCAATTATTGCCCAACCCTAATCGCCCTTGCCAAGGTGGTGGTGAGCTGCCTTCTTGAACCGCAGTAGTCCATATGGGGTAGGTATACCCACAGTGCTATTGGGAAGGGAGTTCCAGGATTTTGACCCAGCGACAGTGAAGGAACGGCGATAAAGTTCCAAGTCAGGATGGTGTGTGACTTGTAGGGGAACTTGCAGATGGTGGTGTTCCCATGTATTTGCTGCCCTTGTCCTTCTAGTTGGTAGAGGTCGCGGGTTTGGAAGGTGCTGTCTAAGGAGCCTTGGTGCATTGCTGCAGTGCATCTTGTAGATGGTACACACTGCTGCCATTGTGCGTCGGTTGTGGAGGGAGTGAATGTTTGTAGATGGGGTGCCAATCAAGCGGGCTGCTTTGTCCTGAATGGTGTTAAGCTTCTTGAGTGTTGTTGGAGCTGCACCCATCCAGGCAAGTGGAGAGTATTCCATCACACTCCTAACTTGTGCCTTGTCGATTGTGGACAGGCTTTGGGGAGTCAGGAGGTGAGTTACTCGCCTCAGGATTCCTAGCCTCTGACCTGCTCTTGTAGCCACGGTATTTATATGGCTACTCCAGTTCGGCTCCTGGTCAATGGCAGCCCCTAGGATGTTGATAGTGGGGGATTCAGCGATGGTAATGCCATTGAATGTCAAGGACAGATGGTTAGATTCTCTCTTCTTGGAGATGCTCATTGCCTGGCACTTGTGTGGCGCGAATGCTACTTTCCACTTATCAGCCCGAGCCTGGATATTTTCCAGGTCTTGCTGCATTTCTACACAGACTGCTTCAGTATCTGAGGAGTCGCGAATGGTGCTGAACATTGTGCAATCATCAACGAACATCCCCACTTCTGACCTCATGATTGAAGGAAGGTCATTGATGAAGCAGCTGAAGATGGTTGGGCCCAGGACAGTACCCTGAGGTAATCCTGCAGTGATGTCCTGAAGCTCAGCTGATTGACCTCCAACAACCACAATCATCTTCCTTTGCGCTAGGTATGACTCCAGCCAGCGGAGGGTTTTCCCCCTGATTCCCATTGCCCTCAGTTTTGCTAGGGCTCCTTGATGCCATACTCGGACAAATGCTGCATTGATGTCAAGGGCAGTCACTCTCACCTCACCTCTTGAGTTCAGCTCTTTTGTCCATTTTTGAACCAAGGCTGTATTGAGATCAGGATGAGTGGCCCTGTTGGAACCCAAACTGAGCATCACTGAGCAGGTTGTTGCTAAGCAAGTGCCGCTTGATGGCACTGTTGATGACACCTTCCATCACTTTACTGATGATTGAGAGGAGGCTAATGGGGCGGTAGTTGGCCGGGTTGGATTGGTCCTGTTTTTTGTGTGCAGGACATACCTGGGTAATTTTCCACATTGCAGGGTAGATGCCAGTGTTGTAGCTGTACTGGAGCAGCTTGGCTAGGGCCGCAGCAAGTTCTGGAGCACAGGTCTTCAGTACTATTGCCGGAATATTGTCAGGCCCCATAGCTTTTTCAGTATCCATTCGCTGCAGTCGTTTCTGGATATCACGCGGAGTGAATCGAATTGGCTAAAGTTTGGCATCTGTGATGCTGGGGACTTCAGGAGGAGGCCGAGATGGATCAACTCGGCACTTCTGGCTGAAGATTGTTGCAAATGCTTCAGCCTTATCTTTTGCACTGATGTGCTGGGCTCCCCCATCATTGAGGATGGGGATATTTGTGGAGCCACCTCCTCCAGTTAGTTGTTTAATTGTCCACCACCATTCACGGCTGGATGTGGCAGGACTGCAGAGCTGAGATCGGATCCGTTGTTTATGGGATCGCTTAGCTCTACGCAGTTTGGCATGCAAGTTGTCCTGGGTTGCAGCTTCACCAGGTTGACACCTCATTTTGAGGTTTGCCTGGTGCTGCTCCTGGCATGCCCTCCTGCACTCTTCATTGAACTAGGGTTGGTATCCTGGCTTGATGGTACTGGTAGAGTAGGGGATATGCCGGGCCATGAGGTTACATATTGTGGTTGAGTACAATTCTGCTGCTGCTGATAGCCCACAGCGCCTCATGGATGCCCAGTTTTGCATTGCTAGATCTGTTGGAAATCTGTCCCATTTAGCACGGTGATAGTGCCACACAACACAATGGACGGTATCCTCAATCTGAAGGCGGGACTTCGTCTCCACAAGGACTATGCAGTGGTCACTCCTACCAATACTGTCATGGACAGATGCATCTGTGGCAGGCGGATCGGTGAGGACGAGGTCAAGTATGTTGTTCCCTCGTGTTGGTTCCCCCACCACCTGCCGCAGCCCCAGTCTAGCAGCTGTGTCCTTTAGGACTCGGCCAGCTTGGTCAGTAGTGGTGCGACGGAGCCACTCATGGTGATGGACATTGAAGTCCCCCACCCAGAGTACATTTTGTGCCCTTGCTATCCTCAGTGCTTCTTACAAGTGGTGTTCAACATGGAGGAGTACTGAGTCATTAGCTGAGGAGGGCGGTAGGTGGTAATCAGGACTCTCAGTAATCTTACAGGTTTTCCCGACACTTCCACCAGTCAGCATGACGGTGATCTGCCTCATTACAATGGAAACACACATGGCTTCGGCTGTTACTCCTGCTCTCAGTACCGTCCTATTTGGCCTGAGGAAGGGCTCCCGTGTGTCCAGCTTTTCCTTCTTGCCCATGGCTGTTCAGGGTCCGATCAGCCTCCCACCTTTTATTCTCGGGTCTTTGGGGTTACTAGGGAAGGGTTTCCCTTTGGGGCTAAGGCCTTGTATACAAGGGAAAATTCATCAGCCAGAAGTGCAACCTGCCTGGCTCTTTGAACCTTCTGTTCCTCTGTGTGTGTTTTAATGGGAGGGAGAGCGAGTTTGTGAACTCTTCGAGATGGATCACTGCTCTGAGATTTATATATGTGGGCTGTATCCTGATCTTCTGTATCCACTGGTCAAAAGTAAGCACCAAAACAGACTGGAAATCTTCTATTGGTTCATAAAATGGTAATGTTTAGCTTAGACAAATGTAGGGCCATTACAGGCAGAGTCAGGAGAATTTATAATGGGGAATTGAGAAATGACAGAGAAGTGAAATGTGATTAGCACCGCAGCCTCTGAGCTCCAGCGACCCAGGTTCAATTCTGGGTACTGCCTGTGTGGAGTTTGCAAGTTCTTCCTGCGTCTACGTGGGATTTCTCCGGGTGCTCAGGTTTCCTCCCACAGCCAAAAGACTTGCAGGTTGGTAGGTTAGTTGACCATTATAAATTGCCCTTAGTATAGGTAGGTGGTAGGGAAATATAGGGACAGGTGGGGATGTGGTAGGAATATGGGATTAGTGTAGTATAAAATGAGAGGTTGATGGTCGGCACAGACTCGGTGGGCCGAAGGGCCTGTTTCAGTGCTGTATCTCTAAACTAAACAAAAAAATATTTTGTGTCTGTCTTCACTGAGGAAGATACAAGAAATCTCCCAGAATTAGAGATCCAAGGGATTGGGAGAATGAAGAATTGAAGGAAATTGGTATTAGTGAGAAGTTTGTATTGGAGACATTAGTAGGGCTGATGTTTGACAATTATCCAGGATCTGATATTCTATATCCCAGAGTGTTGAAGGAAGTAGTAATGGAGATTGTTCATGCATTGGCGGTCATCGTTCAAAATTCTATCACTTCCGGAACGCTTCCTGCAGATTGGAAGGTAGCAAATCTCATCCCACTGTTTAAGAAGGGAGGGAAAGAGAAAATTGGGAACAACAACCACCCATTTATGCTAACACTACAGTAATACCATATTCCCTACCACCTACCTACACTAGGGGTAATTTATAATGGCTAATTTATCTATCACCTGCAAGTCTTTGGCTGTGGGAGGAAACCGGAGCACCCGGCGAAAACCCACGTGGTTAGCATTTCATCAGTACCAGGGAACATGTTAGAATCTATTCTAAATTATGCGATAAATGGATCTGATTGCGCAGAGTGAACATGGATTTATGAATGGGAAATCATGCTTGATGAACCTGTTGGTTTTTATTTTTTGGATGTCACGAACAAAATAGAGAAGGGGAGTCGGTGGATTTTCAGAAAGCTTTTGATAAAGTGCCCCACAGTATGTTGGTCAGCAAAGTTAAAGAACATGGGATCGGAGGTAATATACTGACTAGCAGTAAGGATTGGTAAACAGGCAGGAAACAGAGAGCAGGAATAAATGGGCCATTCTTGCTTTGGCAGGCTGTGACTAATGGAGTACCGCAGGGATCTGTGCTTGGGCCCCAGCTGTTCACAATATCTATCAATGATTTGGATATTGGGACCAAAGTAATATTTCAAGTTCGCAGATGACACAAAACTAGGTGGAAATGTGTGTTGTGAGGAAGATGCAAAGTGGGTTCAAGGAAATTTGGACAGACGTAGTGAGTGGGTAAAAACATGGCAGATGGAATATAATGTGGAAAAATGTGAAGTTAGCCACGGTGGTAGGATGAATAGATGTGCAGAGTGTTCCTATTGGTGAGAGATTAGAAAGTGTAGATGTACAAAGGGACCTGGGTATCCTCATTATAAGTAATTGAAAGCTAACATGCAGGTGCAGCAAGCAATTAGGAAGGCAAATGGTATGTTGGCCTTTATCACGAGTTGATTTGAGTAGTGAAGTCTTGCTGCAATTGTCTAGAAACTTTGTTAGACCGCAGATGGAGTGCTGTACGCAGTTCTGGTCTCTTTACCTGAGGAAGGATATTATGACCACAGAGGGAGTGCAAAGAAGGTTCACCAGACTTCTTCCCGGGATGGTGGGACTGTCCTATGAAGAGAGATTGGGGAAGCTGGGCCTGTATTCTCTAGAGTTTCGAAGAATGAGAGGTGATCTCATTGAAACCTCCAAAATACTTAAAGGGATAGACAGGGGAGATGCAGCTAAGATGTTTCCCCTGGTTGGGGAGTCCAGAAATAGCAGACATAATTTCAAAATAAAAGAGAAGCCACTTAGGACAGAGATGAGGAGACATTTCTTTACTCAGATGGTTCTGAATCTTTGAAATTCTCTACCCCAGAGAGCTGTGGAAGCTCAGTCACTGAGCATGTTTAAAGTAGGGATTGACAGTTTTATAAATACCACTGACAAAAAGGGATATGAGGATAATGTGGGGGAAAAGGCATTGGATGATCAACCATGATCATATTGAATGGTGGAGCAGGCTCGATGGGCTGAATGGCTTACTTCAGCTCCTATGTTCCTATGTTCAGAAGCTGGTTAACTCTTTCAAACTCAAGGTAAGTTTAGTCAGGCTGCTTTCCCAGGGTTCGGAATGTTTTACAGTACACTTCCGATACTATCTCATATGCACCCAGGATACCATTTTTATCCATCTCATAATGTGATGAACTTTCATCTGGCAACAGTGAATAAACCTCATGGACTTTTCCTGTTATTCTACTTGGTAAAAACAGTGTCCAGCTCTCTGTCAGTCATTTCAGCGGCTTTGCAAGCATTTCAAAACTGATGAAAAATTCTGACACATCCTGCTCATTGAACTTTGGAACAAACTGGGAGAACTTTAAGAGCTCAGCACATGGTCCTGAACTATGGGTAGCTCCTTCACTAGCTGTGCCTTCAGTGGGTGGACTGGGACTTCCTCTAGTTGTTTGAGCCACCTTAACTCCCTTTCCTCCTTCTCCTTCTGGAACACTCTTACTTTTTCTCTTTCTTGACGCTCTGCTCTTTCTCGCTCTCTCTAGAATTCTAATTCTAGTCTTTTCTGTTCTAGTTTTACCTTAGCTAACATTACTCTATCTGTCAGTGATTCTAACCCTGTTTGAATTTTCTGCTGCAAATAAAAAATGGTTGGCCACAAGTCTTAGGATTTCGGGTTTCCAATCTTTTGGACGGAGAATAATCCCTAGCTGTCCAGCGACATTACACAACTTTTCAACAGAGAGGGGTTTTAACGTGTACCGAGTTACTTCACTCTGTATGTAATTCCTTTATTGGGAATGTAAATTCTTTATTTAAAAAATGGACAGAGACAGAAAGCACGAAAAATTATGAGGGTATGGATAGGGTAGATAGGAAAAAACCTTTTCCTTAGCGGAGGTGTCAATAACCGGGGGGCATTGATTTAAATTAAGGGGCAGGAGGTTGAGAGGGGATTTGAGGGGAAGAAAAATCACCCAGAGGGTATTTGGAATCCGGAACACACTGCCTGAAGGGGCTGCAGAGGCAGGAACCTTCCACAACATTTACGAATTATGTCGATGAGCACTTGAAACGCCATAACGTACAAGGTTACGGGCCAGGTGCTGGAAAATGGGATTAGAATGGACAGGCTTGTTGGCCAGCACAGACACAGTGGGCCGAAGGGCCTGTTCCTTTGCTCTATAACTCTGTGACTCTATGACACTTCCAATTTCTCGTTTGTCATTGCGTTGCAATAACTAGAACCTCCACATTTCTGATACAGCCAGGTGAGGAGGGGTTCCAGGCTCCCCTCTTGTCCTATCTTTTCTTTGATCACAATGGGATTTATTCCTTTTTAGCAGTGGACATGCTGACCACCTCAGTGAGTATTTTACCTTTTATCTTTACTGTGATCGTGAAAGAACCAATCAGACAGGTTTTCTTAAGTTTAATCAAGAAGTGAGTTTATTGTAATTTAAAATCTAAAATGAATCTAAATAAAATAATAAAAATATACGTTAGACATTCATGCACAAGCTCACAGGCAAATCACTCAAATGAAGTATACAGTGAGAAATAAATTTGTATTTGGATTGGAGTCCAGAATAAATTAAAAATAAACAAAGTCTGTGATGTTGGATAATTCTGTGGTCTGCGTCTTTGCCACCCGTACTTATGAGTTTCATGTCATCTCCAAGCGTTGAAATTATGTTTTTTTGCATATAAGTCTCTATTACTTGTATATGTATCTACATGTCAGGAAGAGCACTGATGCTAAAACTGACCCCTGAGAAACAGCAATTTATACTCCCCCTCCCCCAGTTTGAACAAAGTCTGTTCACCACGTCTCTCTGCTTTCTGTCCCTGAATCAGTGTCATATTCACACTATCACTGTCAAAATATTCCATGTCTTATATTTCTCATAACAAGTCTATGAAATGTCATTTGATCACAGGCCTTTTGAAAGTCCTTATACATAACATGAAACACACTATCCTCAACAACACTCACAGTTATGTCATCAATGAACTTGATCAAGATTATCGGACGTGATTGGTCATTACTTACCCGTGCTGTTTGTCATTTATTATCCCATGTTTTTCCAAGAAAGATATATTTTGTACAGGCTTATGGCCTCTAGAAATTTCCAACCACCGACATTAGACTGACTGGTCAGTAGCTACAGGATTTATCTAATGTCTCATTTTATAAGCAGGGTGTAACATAGACAACCATGCAGTCCCCTGTCATCACTCCCAGATCCAAGGAGGATTGAAAGCTTCCAGCCAATGCCTCTGCTTTTTCCACCATTCCTTCCCTCAACTCACCTCGTATCTCCCATCTAGACTGAGGAACACTTCTACACTATTGTGGTACAAAAAGTATTGGATTGAAAGAGATTAACTGAACTTGTTTGTTCATTGACTGTAATTAATGTCAGTCACTACGGACTATAATTGTGTCACTGGAGGGTTTCCCTCTTCTATTAATAAGGGACTCCTTTCAATGTGTTAAATCATAGTGTCAGTGGGAGCATCAACCCCGGCCCGAACAGGGATCCGTGGCTGCAGAAAGAGAGAGAGAGAGAGAAAGACGATCGATCAAAATCTGAGAACAATAGATTGGAATGTTACAACAATGGGTCAGAATCTGAAGACAATAGATTGGAATGTTCCAACAATGGGTCAGAATCTGAGGACAATAGATTGGAATGTTACAACAATGGGTCAGAATCTGAGGACAATAGATTGGAATGTTCCAACAATGGGTCAGAATCTGAGGACAATAGATTGGAATGTTCCAACAATGGGTCAGAATCTGAGGACAATAGATTGGAATGTTACAACAATGGGTCAGAATCTGAGGACAATAGATTTCAATGTTCCAACAATGGGTCAGAATCTGGGAACAATAGATTGGAGTGTTACAGCAATGGACAGCAGGAGTACGTATTATTGGTTTGGCCTGGTTACAGCTGAGTATTTTCGGATGACATTAGAAGCGCGGATCTATTATGCTCTGAAGATGATTCAAACGGTTTACTACCCCATCCTCGCTATTATTGGTGGCCCTGGTAAGTCTCTGTATCCAACTATTGGATCCATAAACAAAGGTAATTACATCGGCATGAGTACAGATTTAGCCCTAGTGGACTGGGCAGGAAGACTAAAAGGTAGGACAGTTGATGAGCAGTGGCAGATGTTTAAGGAGATATTCAATTCCTCCCAACTACAATATATTCCAGAGAGGAAGAAATATTCTAGGAGGGGGGAAAACATCCATGGCTAAGCAAGGAAGTTAAGGATAACGTAAAGACACAATCTAAGGCATACCATATTGCAAAGGCCAGTGGCAGGCTGGAAGATTGGGAAATTTTTAATGATCAACAAAGGGTTACTAAAAAAGTAATAAAAAGAGCAAAGATAAATTATGAAAGAAAACTAGAGCAAAATATAAAAACGGATAGTAAAAACTTCTTTAAGTATATAAAAGGTAAGAGAGTGGCTAAAGTGAATGTTGATCCCTTGGAGGATGAGACTGGGAAGTCGATAGAGGGGAACACAGAAATGGTGGAGACACTAAATCAGTATTTTGCCTCAGTTTTCACGGTGGAGGACACCAGTACCATCTAAATAGTAACAGGTAATGCAGAGGTTATAGAAAGAGAGGAATTTAGAACAATCATCATTACTAGGTAAAAAGTGCAGAGCAAACTATTGGAATTGAAGGCAGACAAGTACCCAGGGCCTGATGGCCTGCATCAGAGTGTCTTAAAGTAAGTGGCAGCAGAGATAATGGATCCATTGGTTACAATATTCTAAAATTCGCTGGATGCGGGAAAGGTTCCAGTGGATTGGAAAAAAGCTAATATAACGCCCTTATTCAAAAAGGGAGGGAGGCAGAAAGTAGGAAGCTATAGACCAGTTAGTTTAACATCTATCGTTGGGAAATTGTTAGAACCCATTATTAAGGAAGTAATAAAAGGACGTTTAGAAAGTCAAAACACAATCCATCAGAGTCAGCATGGTTTTATGAAGGGTAAATCCTATTTGACGAATTTGCTAGTGTTCATCGAAGCTGTGACAAGAAAAGTGGAAAATGGTGATCCTGTAGATGTAGTATATCTGGATTTCCAGAAGACATTTGATAAAGTGCCACAAAAAAGGTGAATACAGAAGGTAAGATCACATGAGTTCAGGGGCAATTTATTAACTTTGATAGAGGATTGGCTAACCAACAGAAAACAGAGAGTCGGGATAAATGGATCTTTTTCTGGTTGGCAATATGTAACTGGTGGGGTACCACAGGATTTGGTCCTTGGCCCCTGCTATTTACAATATATATTTATGATTTGGATGCAAGGATAGAAGTTACTATAGCCAAATCT
Source organism: Heterodontus francisci (assembly GCF_036365525.1). Taxonomy (NCBI): domain Eukaryota; kingdom Metazoa; phylum Chordata; class Chondrichthyes; order Heterodontiformes; family Heterodontidae; genus Heterodontus; species Heterodontus francisci. The sequence goes on from NW_027141936.1 coordinate 3,208,614, forward strand.
CCAGATGACACTAAAATAGGTGGGATAGTATGTTGCAATAATTAAATAAGAAATTTACAAATTGATATGGATAGGTTAGGTGAATGAACGAAAATTTGGCAGATGGAGTTTAATGTGGATAAGTGTAAGGTTATCCATTTTGGTCGGAAGAATAGAAAGGCAAATTATTATCTAAATGGAGATAAACGTCTGAGTGCTTCGGTGCAGAAGGATCTGGTTGTCCTCGTGTATGAATCGCAGAAAGCTAGTTTGCAGGTACAGCAGGTGAAAAGGAAGGCAAATTGAATTTTGGTATTTCTTGCTAATGGAATAGAATATAAAAGTAGGAAAGTGCTGCTGCAACTGTACAAGGCATTAATGAGACCGCACCTGGAGTATTGTGTATAGTTTTAGTCTCCTGACTTGAGGATGGATGCAGTTGTACTGGAGGCAGATCAGAGGAGAGTCACTAGAGAGTCCAGGGAGGAGGGGTTTGTCTTATGAAGAGAGATTGAGCTCTTTATGCCTTTACTCTATGGAGTTTAGAAGAATGAGAGTTGATCTAATTGAGGTAGAGAAGATGGTTAAGGGGATTGACAAAGTAGACACAGAGAAGACGTTTCCTCTTGAGGGGCAACCTAGAATGAGAGGTCATTGTTTTAGGATAAGGGATAAGGATTTAAAATAGAGATGAAGATAAATTTCTTCTCTGAAAGGGTCGTGAGTCTGTGGGATTCAATACCCGGATTCAATAGATGCCGGGACATTGAGTAACTTTAAGGAGGCGATAGACAGATTTTTAATTAGTAATGGGTTGAAGAGATATGGAGAACGGGCAGGAAAGTGGAGTTGAGACCGAGATGAGATCAGCCATGATCACATTGAATGGCGAAGCAGGTTCGAGGGGCTGAATTGCCTACTCCTGCTCCTACTTCTTATGTTATTATGTTCTTAACTGTATCTTTCCAGACAAGAGCGGGTGACGTATCCATTATCTCTCTCTCTGTTGTCCATTCATGTATCTGCTGTGTGACGGAGGCCATCTATGTCGGGTGAGCTGAATTATACTGCCTGCTCTCTCAGCAGGGAGAAGCAGGTGAGAGATCCCGTGGCTTTGTCAGGATAACGGGATTCCTGATGGTCTAGGTGTCTCTGCGGGGTCCCCAAGGCAACGGGGAGAGGTACAGGAACTGATACAGCTCTCACTCCATTAATGTACAGTTGGTGTGTGAGCATGCCCAGTACATCATCTTGGTAAATGTCCACTGTCCTGGCAGCAGCCACTGTACCTTCATTCTGAAGCAGTCAGCCGGTCCCAACACATCGGGCCCCCATGCAGAACCCGAATGTGGCTCATGACCTCTAAACTCTAGACACTCCCCTCCTCCACACAAAACCACCAGGTGAAGCAATGCTTCAGATGTCTGAACCGCTCGTGGGGAGTCCTGCAGTACATACTGGAGCAGGTGTCCAAGTTCATGGTGTTCTGCTGCACCCTTCATATCATCACCATCATGAGGACACAGGCTTTGGCACCAGGGATCCGTAGGCTAACTCAGTAGGAGGAGGAGGAGGCAGGGAGGATATTTCCTGGATGATTTCAAACCGGAAAGGCTGTCGTAGAGACGCTGCTAAGATTCCAGTTCCCAGAGGACAACTTCCCTTTCCCACCATGGATCCCCCTCTTCTCCACCATTACACCCATCTGAGATGCCCCATCACAGCGTCCCCGAGGTAACCATCCTGCAATAAAAACACCAACAAAATGTTTTTCATGATCGTCTTTATCCAACAACACATGCAAATATACAAACAAAACTGAACTATTCACCCTTGTGTATTCCTTTAGTCCCTGTCTTGTGGGTTCCCTCAACCTGCCTACTGCTCCTACACAGTGTTTCCCAGTGACTGCAGCATGGCTGGTGGAAGGCTGCTGACTTTCACTGGGGAGACTGCAGATGCCCTTGCAGGACTTCCTCGAGCTGCTCCAGGCCTTGAGGGCTCGGATTCAGACTGCACCACCTCGACATGGGCAGCAGCTCCAGCAATGTTCACATCTGAGTCCTGTGTATTATAACTCGTTTGTGACCTCGCCCTCCGGTGATCTGACACATGAACTAACCTTTCCCCCTGGCCTGGCTGAAGCTCACTCATGCTCGGTGACTCGCCACGTGCAGATTCTGACTCGATACCAGCCTCTAAGGTACACGCACTGTAAGTATTTGATCTGGTGGCTGTGAGCATCAGACCAAGTGATGGGGCTTTAGTGATCTTTTGCTGCTCTCTTTCTGTCTCCTGGAGCTGCTGTGACTGGGAAGTTGGTAGTATTGGGTTATCATTGGAAAGTATAAAATCAGAAGGGGAGGTTTGAGGTGAAGGATTGGGGGTGGTATGGAAAGCAGGAGGTCCATGGTCTCACTATCCCCAGCTTGTACATCAACATTTCTAACGTTTACCAGTTCTGATGAAGGGTCACAGATCTTAAACATGAACTCTGTTTCTCTCTACACCGATGCTGCCAGACCCACTGAGTATTTCCAGCACTTTCTGTTCAGGTGCACAGATGTGCCCCATTGACCAACTTATCTCAGCCCGTTTTTTTTTGCTTAAATTTGCATTTCTGGACATCCTCAGATATTCCATTGAGAATAAAATCGTAATTCCCATCATACACCTCGAAAATCCTTAGTATGTCCGTCTCCCCAGGCGTGCCTGTTTTTCTTCTCTACCAGGTTATCAATTGACTATTTCCTGTGATATGCGAGTGAGATTGTATTTCTGGCTTTTTTTATTCAAAACTCTCTGAAAGTCCTCCCCCCCCCCCCCGCCACCCACGCTGTTAGTGATGAACACACACGTTTGATTGAGGGTAAACTCTTTTTGTTGCCAAATCTCCTCCTCATTCATCACTCAACTGAGTTTACTATTTTTCACAAACCAAGTAAACCAAGCCTATCATCCTGATGTCTGTGTTCCGTCTCCTACACCACTGTAAGGTCTGATCTAGGGTCAGAGATCACCCAAAAAGGAGGTCAAAGGGTCACAAGCAGTTTATTGAGGAGTGACAGTTCAAATACAGCACAAAATCAGAATAAACACAGTAGAGAAACAATCTGTGACATACGAGAAAGGCTTTCTGGCTGTGAATTAGTTTTTTAGAAGCTATTATCAAAGATGTTATAGCAGGGCAGGTCGAAAAATTCAAGGTGATTAGGCAAAGTCAACATGGTTTTGTGAAAGGGAAATTACGTTTAATGAATTAACTGGAGTTCTTTGAAGAAGTAACATGTGCTGTGGATAAAGGGGAACTGGTGGATGTACTGTACTAGATTTCCAGAAGGCATTTGATAAGGTGCCACATCAAAGGTCATTGCGAAAAATAGAAGCTCATGGTGTAGGGGGTAAGACATTGCCATGGATAGACGTTTGGTTAGCTAACAGGAAACAGAGAGCAGCCATAAATGGGTAAATCTCTGATTGGCAGGATGTAACGAGTGGGGTGCCATAGGTATCAGTGCTGGGGCCTCAACTTTGTACAGTTTGTTTAAATGAATTCGATGCAAGGACCGAAAGTGTGGTTGGTAAATCTGTTGATGAAACAAAGTTCTGAAGAGGACACAGGCGGCTGCAAACGGACATAGATAGATTGAGTGAGAAGGCAAAGATCTGGGAAATGGAGTAGAATGTGGGGAAATGTGAAATTGTCCATATTGGTAGTAATAATGAAATTAAACTAAGCATATTATCTGAATGGTGAGGGATTGCAGAACTCTGAGATGCAGGAGTATCTGGGTGTCCTGATGTATGAATTGCATAAGGTTAGTATGTCGGTTCAGAAAGTAATTAGGAAAGCTAATATAATGTTATCATTTATTGTGAGAGGAATTGAATACAAAGATAGGGAGGGCATTGGTGAGACATTATCTGGAAATCTGTGTTCAGTACTGGTCTCCTTATTTAAGGAAGCATGTAAATGCGTTGTAAACAGTTCAGAGAAGGGTTATTAGACGAATATGGGCGGACTGTCTTATGAGGAAAGGCCGGACAGGCTAGGCTTATATCAGCTGGAGTTTAGAAGAGTAATGGGCGACTTGATTGAAACATTGAAGATTCTGAGCGTGGGATAGAGCAAGCGAGGGCGACAGAGAGAGAGAGGGAGAGATGGAGAAAGAGAGAAAGAGAGAGCTGAGCTCATCGGCTGCTGAAAACCTCATCCATGCCTTAGTTACCTCGAGATTTGACTATTCCAGCACACTGCTGGCTTGTTTCCCACATTCTACTCTCTGTAACCTTGTCCCTTGTGGTCATCCAAAACTCTGCTGCCATCTTCTAATTTACACCAAATTCTGTTCACCCAACATCCCAGTGCTCACTGACCTACATTGGCTCTTGGTTCAGTAACACCTCAATTTTAATATTCCAACCATGAGATCAAATCCCTCCATGTCCTCGTCCTTCTGATTATCCCAATCCCCTGTCCATTTCCAATATTCCTGAAACTTGTTCATCTTAAAGTCTTTTGCTAATTCCCTTTTTAAAGGTGGGTTTCTTTCCCCCTGTCTCTATCCCTGACCACACATTTCATCTCTTCATCTTCCACCCTGAAAATCATATAAAAGGGAGGCAGGAACTCTGTTGCCACTCCTACACCACTGTAAGATCTGATAGAGTGTCACAGATTAACAGAAAGGAGGTCGAAGGGTCACAAGCAATTTATTGCAGGGAAACCATTGGAAAAAATTCGGAGGGACAGGATTAATCTCCACGTGGAGAGGCAGGGATTAATCAGGAATAGTCAGCATGGCTTTGTCAAGGGGAGTTCGTGTCTAACTAAATTGATAGATTATTTTCGAGGCGGTGACTAGGGGTGTAAAGGAGGGTAAAGCAGTAGTCTATATGGACTTCAGTAAGGTTTTTGATGGGGTCCCGCATGGGAGATTTGTTAAGAAGGTAAGAGCCCATGGGATCCAGGGCAACTTGGCAAATTGGATCCAAAATTGGCTTAGCGGCGGGAGGCAGAGGGTGATGGTCAAGGGTTGTTTTTGCGAATGGAAGCCTGTGACCCGTGGTGTACTGCAGGGATCGGTGCTGAGACTCTTGCTGTTTGTAGTGTACATTAATGATTTAGACGTGAATATATGAGGACTGATCAGTAAGTTCGCAGCTGACACGAAAATTGGTGGTGTTGTAAATAGTGAGGAGGAAAGCCTTAGATTACAGGACGATGTCGATGGGCTGGCAAGATGGGCAGAGGAGTGGCAAATGGAATGTAATCCTGAGAAGTGTGAGGTGATGCATTTTGGGGGGGGGGGGCGAACAAGACAAGGAAATATACAATGGATGGTCGGACCAGAGGAAGTATTGAAGGTTAGAGGGAGCTTGGTGTACTTGTCCATAGATCACTGAAGGCAGCAGCACAGGTAGACAATGCGGTCAGGAAGACGTATGGGACACCTTCCTTTATTAGCCGAGGCGTAGAATATAAGAGTAGGGAGGTTATGATGGAGCAGTATAAAACTCCAGTTCGGCCACAACTGGAGTACTGTGTATAGTTGTGGTTGCCGCACTATAGAAAGGAGGTGACTGCAATGGAGAGGGTGCAGAATAGATTCACCAGGATGTTGCCTGGGCTGCAGCATTTCAGCTGTGAAGAGTGACAGAAAAGGCTAGGGTTGTTTTCCTTAGAGCAGAAAAGGATGAGGGGTGTCATTTTTGAGGTATACAACATAATGAGGGGCATTGATAGGTTAGACATGAAGAATCTTTTTTCCCTCAGTGGACGGGTCAATAACCAGGGGGAATAGATTTAAGGTAAGAGGCAGGAGGTTTAGAAGGGATTTGAGGAAAGTAATTTTCACCCAGAGGGTGGTTGGAATCTGGAACACACTGCCTTAAGAGATGGTCCGGGCAGGAACCCTCACAACATTTCAGAAGTATTTAGATGAGCACATGAAACGCCATAGCATACAAGGCTACAGGCCAAGTGCTGGGAATTGGGATTAGAATAGTTCGGTGCTTGATGGCCAGCACAGACACAATGGGCTGAAGGTCCTGTTTCTGTGCTGTATATCTCTATAATTCTATGACTCTATTGAGGAGTAACAGTTCAAATGCAGCACAACATCAGAAGAGACATTGTGTACATACGACCTGTGGCAGGTGAGAATGGCTTTCAGTTATGGATCAGATGTTAGAAGCTATTATTAAAGACGTTATAGCAGGGCACGTAGAAAAAAATCAAGGTGATCAGGCAGAGACAACATGGTTTCGTGAAAGGGAAATCATGTTTAACCAATATACTGGAGTTCTTTGAAGAAGTAACATGTACTGTGGATAAAGGGGAACTGGTGGATTTACAGTACTTAGATTTACAGAAGGCATTTGATAACGTACCACATCAAACGTCATTGTGGTAAATAAAATCCCATCGTGTAGGGGGTAACATAATTGGCATGGATAGAGGATAGGCTAGCTAACAGGAAACAGAGTAGGCATAAATGGGTTACTTTCTGGTTCGCAAGCTGCGGCAAGTGGTGTGCCACCATGATCAGTGCTGGGGCCTCAACTTTTTACAATTGATACAAAAAACTTTGATGAATAGACCGAAGGTATGCTTTCGAAATTTGCTAATGACTCCAAGATTGGTAAGAAGGTAAGTTCTGAAGAGGACATAAGGAGGCTACAAAGGGATATGGAAAGGTTAAATGAGTGGTCAAAGAACTGGCAAATGGAGTATAATGTGGGAAAAGATCAAACTGTCCATTTTGGTTGGAAGACTTGACTGTTACCTCGAGATTTAACTATTCTAACTCACTCCTGGCTGCTCTCCCATAACCTACTCTCTGTAAACCTGTGGTCATCCAAAACTCTGCTGCCACCTTCTAATTTACACTAAATTCTGTTCACCCAACATCCCAGTGCTCACTGATCTACATTAGCTCTTGGTCCAGTAACACCTCAATTTTAATATTCTCACTCGTATGATCAAATCCCTCATGTCCTCACCCCTCTGATTATCCCAATCCCCTGTCCATTTCCAATATTCCTGAAGCTTGTTCATCTTAAAGTCGTTTTCTAATTCCCTTTTTAAAGTGAGTTTCTTTCCCTCTGTCTCACTCCCTGACCACACATTTCATCTCTCCAGCTCCACTGGTGCTGTGGAAGTTCGGATCCATAAAATGGTGTGAGCTGTACTGCCGGTCACATCCAGCACATTGTGCAGGACACCCAGGCTGTCCGGGGTGATAGCGTGGGTGTAACATGTTTGCGTCTGTAGCATGAGGAGGGTATGAATATGGTGTCAATCAGCCATTCCAGCAGCTTTGATGTACGACTTTGAAACTTGGTCTGTGCATGTCCACTGACCGCCTATGTCAGTCACTCTCAGCTGAACATACATTCAGCAGCACGAGGAACCCCCTCTCGTGTTATTTAAACAGACCAGGTATCCATCTTACAGTTTTAGGGCTTTTGACTGACTTCTGCCATTGTAAATTTAGTGGAGGTGCTGTGGATGGTTTTCTGGAGGTTGTGTTGTGAGCTGCTGCAGACATTCAGGGAGGACAGAGTATTTGTTGACCCAACAGTAGGGGCGTGGAACGCCCTGCCTGCAACAGTAGTAGACTCGCCAACTTTAAGGTTATTTAAGTGGTCATTGGATAGACATATGGATGAAAATGGAATAGTGTAGGTCAGATGGTTTCACAGGTCAGCGCAACATCGAGGGCTGAAGGGCCTGTACTGCGCTGTAATGTTCTATGTTCTATGTTCCATAACTCTGGACAAGGTATAGGGACTGTAGTTACAGTGTCTCTGGGTCTGTAACATGACCAACAAATGGAGCAGAGGCTGCAGAGAGGGGATGCTCTGAAAAGATGGATGAGGAAGGGGCTCTGCCCTACCAACCCCGGGTTTTCCAAGAGCACTTTTCCTCCCTACACCTAACCCAGGAGCAGTGTGTGAGGTGACTCTGATTCAATTAGGAGGTGGTCACAGAGCTGTGTCACCTCCTGTAACACGACCTAGAGCCTCACACCAGGGTGAGGACGGAGCTGTCAGTGGATGTTAAGGTCACAGTTTAATTGAACTTCTTTGTACCTGGATCTTTCTAGACAAGAGCAGGAGATGTATCCAACATCGAGTCACAGAGACTGATCGAGTCATTTACGACATAGAAGGAGGCCATTCATCCCATCATGTCCATGCTGGCTCTCCATGGAGCAATCCTGTCAGTCCCACTCCCCCACTCAATCCCTGTAGCAAATTCATTTCCTTCAGGTCCGCACCAGCTTTCATTTGAAATCAATGATTGTCTCTGCTTCTAACGCACTTGTGGGCAGTGAGTTCCAGATCATTAACACCCGCTGCATAAAGAAAAAACTTCTTCCTCATATTGCTCCTGCATCTCTTGTCCAGAACCTTCAATCTGTGTCCCTAGTCTTTCTTCCATCAGTTAATGGGAACACTTTTTCATTGTCTAAATTATCTAAACCTGTCATAATCGTGTAACCTAACCTTGGAACTAAAATCCTCCATCCCTGGAACCATCCTGTTAAATCTCCTCAGCACCAAGGACCTTCATAATCTTTCTGAAGTGTGGTGACCAGAATTGGACACAGTAGTCCAGCTGAGACCTAACCAGAGATTTTTAAACATTCATCATAACTTCTCTGCTTTTGAACTCAATACCTCTCTGTATGAAGTCCAAGATTATATGTATTTTACTATCCAATCTCTCAATATGTCCTGCCACCTTCAACGATGGATATTCATACACCCACAGGTCTCTCTGTTCCTGCACACTGTTTAGAACAGTGTTATTAAGCCTATATTGCCTTCCTATCCTTTCTGACAAAATGCATCACCTCACACTTGTCTCACACTTTCATCTGCCACTCGTCTGCTCATTCCAATCAATATCTATGTCCTGTTGCAGGTGGTTCTGAACATACTCACTGTTTATCACAGCTCCATGTTTGGTATCAGAGGCGGATTTTGAAATTCTACTCTGTATTCCAAGATCCAAGTCATTTATACACAGCAAAATTAAACAGTGGCCCGAGCACTGACCCTGGTGGAACACTCACTGTCTAACACCTTTCAGTCTGAAAAACTGCCATTTACTTTGACACACTGTTTTCTCTATGTAAACCATTTTCTTATCCAATTGGACACTGACCCTCCCATTCCATTTGACTCAATGTTGGTAATTAACCTTTTCTGTGGCACTTTATCAAACACATTGTTCAAACCAATCTAGACAACATCCATCACATTCCCTTCATCAACCTTCTCTGTTACATCATCAAAAGTGCAATTAGATTAGTCAAGCATGACTTTCCTTTTGTAAATCTATGCTGGCTATCCTGAAGTAACTCAAACCTCTCAAATGCATGTGGTTTTATCCCTGATAATTGTTCTAAAACCTTTCCCACCACTGATGTTGGACTAACTGGCCTGTAGTTGTGAGGAATGTGTGCTGTCCATTGATGTATCTGCTAGGTGAGAGAGGCCATCTATGTTGGGTGAAGTTCATACACCTTTTTCTCCCTCAGCGGGGAGAAACAGGATAAGGGGACCCTTGGCTTTGTGAGGATAGCTGCATTCCTGTTTTTTGAGATGTCTCGATGGTGTCCCCATGTCAACGGGGAGAGGTACAGGAACTGGAAGAACTCTCACTCCCTGAATGTACAGTTGGTGTGCGAGCATGCCCAGTACATCATGTTGGTGAATGTCCACCATCCTGGCAGCAGCCACCATCCCTTAATTCTGAAGCAGTCAGCCCGTCCCGACACATCGGGCCCCCATGCAGAACCAGAATGTGGCTCCTCGGAGGCAAATGTAACCCCATCCCCTCCAGACACAGCTCATGTTTCTTCTTCCCCAAACCTCCTCCCACCACCACCCAACCTCACACAATTAACATGTGTATAATGTGAACAATGAAGTCACCAGGATCATGGTGGAACAGACCATCAGTGTGATGAAGTAATGCATCCACTGTCCGAATCGCCAGAGGGAGCCCTCCAGTCCACACTGGAGCAGGTGTCCAAGTTCTGCTGCACCCTTCATATCATCACCATCATGAGGACACAGGCATGGGAACCAGGAATCCGGAGGCTACGACAGGAGGAGGAGGAGGAGGCAGGGAGGATATTTCCTGGATGCCTTGGACCCAGAAAGACCGTCTGAGAGACCCTGCTAATATTCTGTTTCCCATAGGACAACATCTCTTTCCCACCATGGATCCCCCATTCTCCATCATTACACCAATCTGAGACGCCCCATCACATTGTCCCCTTGCTCACCATCCTACAATAAAAAACACCAACAAAATTATTTACTTTGACATCTTTATCCTACAGCACATCCAATTATACAAACAAAACTGAACTATGCACCCCTGTGTATTCTCTTAGTGCCTGTCTTGTGGGTTCCCTCGACTTGACTAGTGCTCCTACACAGTGTTTCTCCAATGACTGCAGCATGGCTGATGGAGGGCTGCTGACTTTCCCTGGGGGAGACTCCAGGTGGCCTTGCAGGACGTCCTCGAGCAGCTCTGGGCTTTGAGGACTGGGCGTCGGACTGCACCACCTCGACATGGGCAGCAGTAGCCTAGGATGTCTGAAGGGTAACAGCAAGTACACTGGTGGAGTGGCAGTGAAGGGAGAACAAATACTGTCATCCTGAGAGAGGACAGCAGGTTCATGCTCCATGGAGACACTCTCAGTCCCACGGGGCGACAGTTCATCAATCCGAGTACTCTACTGGATCACAGATTGCTGGACTGCTGTGAGATCCTGAAAACCCCTTTGAACACTGAGATCCACAGCCATGTTGACAGCAGTCTGATCCTGCATGGCAGCAAGCATGGATCTCATGACATAAAAGCAAAATACTGCAGATGCTGGAAATCTGAAACAAAAACAAGAAATGCTGGAATCACTCAGCAGGTCTGGCAGCATCTGTGGAAAGAGAAGCAGAGTTAACATTTCGGGTCAGTGACCCTTCTTCGGAAAAGTAGGACCCTTCCGAAGAAGGGTCACTGACCCGAAATGTTAACTGTCAACGCTCTGATTATCCCAATCCCCTGTTCATTTCCAATATTCCTGAAACTTGTTCATCTGAAAGTCTTTTTCTAATTCCCTTTTTAAAGTGAGTTTCATTCCCTCTGCCTCTCCCTGACCACACATTTCATCTCTCCAGCTCCACTGATGCTGTGGAAGTTTGGATCCACAAAATGGTGTGAGCTGCACTGCCGGTCACATCCATCACATTGTGCAGGACACCCAGGCTGGCCGGGGTGATAGCGTGGGTGTAACATGTGTGTGTCTGCAGCGTGAGGAGGGGTCTGCATACGATGTCAATCATCCATTCCCGCAGCTTTGATGTACGTCTGTGAAACTTGGTCTGTGCATGTCCACTGACCGCCTGTGTTAGTCGCTCTCAGCTGAACATGCATTCAGCAGCACGAAGAACCCCCTGGTGTTATTTAAAATGACCAGGCATCCAAATTACAGGTGAGGGGCTTTTGACGTACTTCTGTTATTGTAAAGTTAGTGGAGGTGCTGTGGATGGTTTTCTGGAGGCTGTGTTGTGAGCTGCTGCAGACATTCAGGGAGGGCAGAGTATTTGGTGACACAACTCTGGACGAGGTATGGGACTGTAGTTACAGTGTCTCTGTGTCTGTAACATGACCAACAAATGGAGCGGAGGCTGCAGAGAGGGGAAGCTCTGTAAAGAGAGAGGAGGAGGGGTCTCTGCCCTACCCACCACGGGTTTTCCAAGGGCAAAAAGAGCAGTGGTCCTAATACCGCGCCCTGGGGAACACCAGTGTATACTCCTATTGAGTCTGAACAACAACCTTTCACCACTTCTCTCTGTTTACTGTTCCTTAGTCAATCTTATATCCACACTGTCACTGTACCTTTAATCCATCGGGTTCAGTTTTCCTAAACTGTCTATTGAATGTCACTTAATGAAACACCTTTTGAAAGTCCATATATATAACTTCAATCACACCACCCTCATCAACCCTCTCCATTGTTTTATCAAAGAACTCCATCAAGTTTACCTCACCACCACCTCTCTCCACTCCTCCACTGTTGTTAAATTATCAGACTGATTATCCGACATCCAGTACTGGATGAGCAGAAATTTCCTCCAATTAAATATTGGGAAGACTGATGCCATTGTTTTCACTCCCCACTCCAACTCTGTTCCCTTGCTATTGATTCCATCCCTCTTCCTGGTGACAGACTGAGATTCAGACAATATGTTTACAACCTTGGTGTCACATTTCACCACAAAATGATCTTGAACCTCATTTTCAGGATATCATTACAACCGCCTATTTCCACCTCAGTAACATCACCCGACTTCACCCCTGTCTCAGCCCATCTGCTGCTGAAACCTCATTCATGCCTTCGGCACCTCTCGATGTGATTATTCCAACTCACTCCTGGCTGATCTCCCACATTCTACTCTCTGTAAACTTGAGGTCATCCAAAACACTGCTGCCCATGTCTTAGATCACACCAAGTCCCGTTCATCTATCACTGACTGACATTGGCTCCCAGTCAAGCAATGTCTTGATTTTAAAATTCTTATCCTTGTTTTCAGATCCCTCCATGGCCTCGCCCCCCGCCCCATATCTCTGTAATCTCCTCCACCTCCACAACCCACCGAGATATATGCACTCCTCTAATTCTGGCCTCTTGTGCACCCAGATTTTAATCACTGCACCACTGGCGACTAGGTCTTCAGCTGCCTAGGCCCAAAGTTCTGGAATATCCTCACTGCACTGTTTTTTTTTTCATTCGTTCATGGGATGTGGGTGTCACTGACAAGGCCAGCATTTTTTGCCCATCCCTAATTGCCCTTGATGATTGAGTGGTTTGCTGGACCTTTCAGAATTCAGTTTAGAGTCAACCACATTGTTGTGGGTCTGGAGTCACATGGAGACCAGACCGTATAAGGATGGCAGATTTCCATTGCTGAAGAACATCAGTAAGCCAGGCTGTTTTTTTTTTTATGACGATCAATGATAGCATCATGGCACCGTTGCTGAGAATAGTTTTCAAATGCAGATTTGTATTAATTAATTGAATTTTAGCACCTATTGAATTTTAAATTGCACCAGTTACCACGGTGGGGTTTGAACCCATGTCCTCAGAGAATCAGCCTGATCCTCGGTATTACAATTTTGGTAATATTACCACTCCGCTACGGTCACCGCCTTTACGTCTCCCTTTCCTCCTTTCAGGTACTCCTTAAAACCTATCTCTTTGTTGAAGCTGTTGGCCATCTGATCAAATATCTCCTGTTGTGTCTCAGTGTCATACTTTGCTTCATAATGATCCTGAGAAGCACTTTGGGATGTTTTATAACATTAAAAGCACTATATAAATATAAGTTGTTGTTGAGGTTTGCCAGTCATGCTTTGACATCACCATATCCCTCCTGCTGTCTATTTATTATTCCATGTTTTTCAAAGCAATGAATATATTTGTCCTGGGTTATGAAATTTCCCCATCAGTGACATTAAACTGTCTGGTCAGTAAATGCATTGTTTACTCCATCTCTCCTTTTTTTCAAATAGGGTGTAACATTTACAACCCTCCAGACCTCTGTCACATCTCCCATATCCAAGGAGGATTGAATGATTCTGTCCAGTGCCTCCGCTATTCCCACCTTTCCTTCCCTCAGCATCTCTCATACATCCCATCCAGACCGGATAAATGTTCTACTTTATTGTGGTACAAACAGTGCTGGACTGAAAGGGGTTAACTGAACCTGTTTGTTCAGTGACTGGAGTTAATGTCAGTCTCCACGGACCCTAATTGTTTCACTGGAGGGTTTCCATCTTCTAATAATATGGGAGTCATTTCAATGTATTATCACATAGTGTCAACAGGAGCATCAAACCCGGCAGTAAGAGGGACCAACAGCTCCAGACAGAGTAAGAGGATAGATCAGAATCTGAGAACAATAGATTGGAATGTTACAACAATGGACAGGAGTTTAATCTGGCAATTTGACGATCTTTCCACATATTATGACTGGTTCTCATTAGACTATCGGATCTTTTTAGCTCTTCAGGTTATTCAATATATTTACTATCCCATCCTCGCTATTATTGGTGTTCCTGGTAAGACTCTTTATCCAGCTAATAATTCTATAAACCGTGTTTAACTGAATTACTGCCCCTGTCATTTTCTCATCCCTCTTTGCTGTTGTTGTTACTCCTGGTGAGTCTTTGATAAAGGCTGTAAACTCTACGAAGCATTGATAATTTTGTTACTGGTCGTGTAATTTTCTCTCTTGGCGTTGCTTGTGTTTATGTTCCTGGTAAGACCCTGTATAGAGCTATCAGATTGTTGCTGTGCCTAATCTGCACTTACTCTTGAAGAATTCACAGAATCAGACTGGTGGAAGGTATATCAATGTTTATTCACACATTAAATCACCAGGTCCAAGCACTCACTACATGCACGTTATACTACCCCAAGACACGAGATGATCAGTCTCGGAATGGCAGCTGCCCTTCTATTCTCTGAGTCCATAACTCAGGGAATTTTCTTGAGTGATCTTCCTCGAGGTTCTCGTGCTGTCACCATTTTCAGCCATTGTCTACTGTGAGTCTAATCATACCTCATGCCAATAGAAACTCCTTTATCTGGTTTGTGCAGGGACACTGTCTGGTAGAATCTCTCTCTTGTTTCAGCCTGCTTTTCTGTATGGTCCACAATTCCTTGACCATCTGTTTGCTGTGCTCCTTCTAACCAGCCCCTCTATGTTTCAAAACGTTGTGTATTGTTGTGTGACGAGCCTCATTGTTTCAATTACGTTTTTATGTGTTTTTCCTGAGTCTACACCCACCACCACACACCCCCCCCCCCACCCCCCCCCATCACCCTCTGATCATGCAGGGCTATGCCCAATGGATCACACTCTCATGTCTCTCAGGTAGTACACTTGTGCAATTATAATTTCATTGTTAACGCAAGATCATAAGTAGAAAGCATAGTTAAAGAAAGCACAATGTAAACATCATTGTTACATAATTAATCACTTGTGCGAGCATAACGCAGTCGCAAATTAACTTTTAGAATACATTTGTCATTCATTAATTCATTTTAAGTATCGACCAATAGTTATACAACTACCCTCGTGTTACATTATTAATTGTCAATATTTTAATGGAGCAACTTCGAATACTGATTGCCTTTAAGGTAGCTGTCCAACCTGCGTTCATACATCCTCTCACATTCCTTAATCAATTTCTTAAGTTTCCAAATTAAGTATGTCACATCTATCACCATGACACCCGAAACGACTATCAGGACATGGGAGATATTTCTAAACCAGGGTGTATCTTCACGTTTGACCCCCAGTTCCATAAGTCTTCCCACCAGGTAGAATCATTTATCTCATCAATCTGAACTTGTTTCATCTTCCACTGTTGTTCCAGATTGTAGTACACTACAGAAATGGTTTCTAATTGCTGCCTCTCTTGACCCAAACGTATGGGCAATGGCTGAATAGCTTATTAATATTCCCGCAGGTAATTGATCAAGTCGTCCTTAATACTTTCTGTAACAATTATCGTTTCTGTCTTTCTTTTATGTATGCCGACCAACTCCATCTTCTCTACTCCAGTTGGTATTTGTGGGTTGAAAAGCAACGTACTTTTGCTCACCAGACAAATCCGGTTATGTCCATACTGGTACTCCTTCATTGTGGTGCTTAAGCAATATCTCCCCTTTGCCTTATAGGCCACATGGGTTAACCTGATAATGCCTTCCTAGTTTCCATAGTGCAATTTATAGTGGTATTAAATTCACATTTTGATTCTGCTGTTTTATATGTATGTATGTATATATATATATATATATATAGAGTGAGGACACATGACCACCTGGTTTTCCAGACTACACTTAGACAAAGTTGTCCCAATTATCTCCTTTCCAATTTTCACAACATAGGTCAATATATCATAGTATTTTCTGTAATCCTCTCCTCGCTGCATCTACTATTCTCTGTAGTAATAGGACAGATGGAAAAGGTTTGCCATCTGCTGACACAAAACCTCTCGCTTCCCACAGAGGTAGGTACTCGGTTAAACAGTTACACACGTACATACTGTCAGAATTTATATCAATCAGTGGGGGAAACATGTGGTTGTGTCACCACAAAGTGACTGCAGCTAGTTCGGCATGCTGCACAGTTCAACTCGCCAGTAACTGTAAGGCAATGTCTTTAATAGGTTTTCCATTATGATCCTGTATATGTAATCCGCACTTTGCCTGCCTAATCCCATCCTCCACTGCAGATGAACCATCAACAAAAATGTTGAGTGCTGGTTTGATTTCTGATTTCTTCCATTGGACACTCCCGCCCCGCAATGATTTTGACACAAAATGTCCCTTGAGGGCCTTTTCTGTCAAAACCTGACACTCATGGGGTTCAGCCTGGTAGATTAAATTGTCTGCCAAGCATGTCAAAGTATTTTCCTTTTTTACTGAAATATATCAACTTTGCAAGAGCAAGGTCCACGGAGCAATGTGATTCTGACTAACATTACCGTCCTTCAGTCATCCATCCACTAGCAACTTGAAGGGTGTGTGTTCAGTTAGGATAGTAACGGGTCTGAGGCTGATAATATAACATTACCGTCCTTCAACCGTCCATCCAGTAACAACTGGAACGGTGTGTGTTCAGTTAGGATAGTAACAGGGCTGAGGCTGACAATATAACATTACCGTCCTTCAACCGTCCATCCACTAACAACTGGAAGGGTGTGTGTTCAGTTAGGATAGTAACGGGGCTGAGGCTGACAATATAACATTACCGACCTTCAGCCATCCATCCAGTAACAACTGGAAGGGCATGTGTTCAGTTAGGATAGTAACGGGGCTGAGGCTGACAATATAACACTACCGACCTTCAGCCGTCCATCCAGTAACAACTGGAAGGGCATGTGTTCAGTTAGGATAGTAACGGGGCTGAGGCTGACAATATAACATTACCGACCTTCAGCCGTCCATCCACTAACAACTGGAAGGGTGTGTGTTCAGTTAGGATAGTAACAGGGCTGAGGCTGACAATATAACATTACCGTCCTTCAACCGTCCATCCACTAACAACTGGAAGGGTGTGTGTTCAGTTAGGATAGTAACGGGGCTGAGGCTGACAATATAACATTACCTTCCTTCAGCCGTCCATCCACTAACAACTGGAAGGGTGTGTGTTCAGTTAGGATAGTAACAGGGCTGAGGCTGACAATATAACATTACCGTCCTTCAGTCATCCATCCAGTAACAACTGGAAGGGTGTGTGTTCAGTTAGGATAGTAACAGGGCTGAGGCTGACAATATAACATTACCGTCCTTCAGTCATCCATCCAGTAACAACTGGAAGGGTGTGTGTTCAGTTAGGATAGTAACGGGGCTGAGGCTGACAATATAACATTACCGTCCTTTAGTCATCCATCCAGTAACAACTGGAAGGGTGTGTGTTCAGTTAGGATAGTAACAGGGCTGAGGCTGACAATATAACATTACCGTCCTTCAGTCATCCATCCAGTAACAACTGGAAGGGTGTGTGTTCAGTTAGGATAGTAACAGGGCTGAGGCTGACAATATAACATTACCGTCCTTCAACAATCCATCCAGTAACAACTGGAAGGGTGTGTGTTCAGTTAGGATAGTAACAGGGCTGAGGCTGACAATATAACATTACCGTCCTTCAGTCATCCATCCAGTAACAACTGGAAGGGTGTGTGTTCAGTTAGGATAGTAACAGGGCTGAGGCTGACAATATAACATTACTGTCCTTCAACCATCCATCCAGTAACAACTGGAAGGGTGTGTGTTCAGTTAGGATAGTAACAAGGCTGAGGCTGACAATATAACATTACCGTCCTTCAACCGTCCATCCAGTAACAACTGGAAGGGTGTGTGTTCAGTTAGGATAGTAACAGGGCTGAGGCTGACAATATAACATTACCGTCCTTCAACCGTCCATCCAGTAACAACTGGAAGGGTGTGTGTTCAGTTAGGATAGTAACAGGGCTGAGGCTGACAATATAACATTACCGTCCTTCAACCGTCCATCCAGTAACAACTGGAAGGGTGTGTGTTCAGTTAGGATAGTAACAGGGCTGAGGATGACAATATAACATTACCGTCCTTCAACCGTCCATCCAATAACAACTGGAAGGGTGTGTGTTCAGTTAGGATAGTAACAGGGCTGAGGCTGACAATATAACATTACCGTCCTTCAGACGTCCTTCCACAAACAACTGGAAGGGTGTGTGTTCAGTTAGGATAGTAACAGGGCTGAGGCTGACAATATAACATTACCGTCCTTCAACCGTCCATCCAGTAGCAACTGGAAGGGTGTGTGTTCAGTTAAGATAGTAACGGGGCTGAGGCTGACAATATAAGTAACATTTTGAATCACCCAGAAGACGGCCAGCAAATCTTTTTCACACATTGTCAAGACCCTTTCTACTGACGTTAACAAGTGAGATGCGTATTCCACTCGGCAGAATCGGCCATGTTTCTTCTGAAGGAATACCGCTGATAAGGTGGTATCTGTGGTAGCGACATCGAGGGCAAAGGGTAGGGGGTGGGTCCGGCACCTGTAACACCGGATCTATGTCCAACCACTGGTGGAATGTTGACGGACTATCATCTAATCCCTGGGGGAGACACATCCAGGTGTACAGTTGTCCGGGAATGTAAACACAAATTTATATTGACACCCTCGTGCCAGCGAGAGTCTGGATAAAACTCCATCTGCCATTTCTCCGCCCTAGTCTCCAACCGATCCATATCCTGCTGTATCCTCTGACAATCCTCATCATTATCCGCAACTCCACCAAGCTTTGTGTTTTCCACAAACTTACTAATCAGACCAGCTACATTTTCCTCCAAATCGTTTAGAAATACTACAAACAGCAAAGGTCCCAGCACTGATCCCTGCGGAACACCACTATTCACAGCCCTCCATTCAGAAAAGCGCCCTTCCACTGATACCCTCTGTCTTCTATGACCGAGCCAGTTCTGTATCCATCTTGCCAGCTCACCTCTGATCCCGTGTGACTTCACCTTTTGCACCAGTCTGCCATGAGGGACCTTGTCAAAGGCTTTACAGAAGTCCATATGGACAACATCCACTGCCCTTCCTTTATCAATCATCTTCGTCACTTCCTCAACAAACTCGATCAAGTTAGTGAGACACGACTTCCCCTTCACAAAACCATGCTGCCTCTCGCTACTAATAAGTTTATTTGTTTCCAAATGGAAGTAAATCCTGCCCCGAAAAACCCTCTATAATAATTTCCATACCACTGACCAGAGGCTCACCGGCCTCTAATTTCCTGGATTATCCTTGCTATCCTTCTTAAACAAAGGAACAACATTTGCTATTCCCCACTCCTCTGGAACATCACCTAGAGCCAATGAGGATGCAAAGATTTCTGTCAAGGCCCCAGCAATTTCTTCCCTCAGTATTCTGCGTTAGTTCCCATCAGGCCCTGGGGACCTATTTACCTTAATGCTTTGCAAGACGCCCGACACCTCCTCCTCTGTTCCCACGAACTTCAGAACTCTGTGGAGAACCAGAATATAGCTCCTCGGAGAGAATCACTACCCTGTCTTTACATGGCTCATGATTCACCCCCAAGGAATTCAAACCCCACCATTCATCGCCAACCAACCAGGATATTTCCAGAATATTTCCTGGATGCCTTCCACCCGGACAGGCTGCCGGCGATTGCCTGCTAAGATTCCGGTTGCCATTGGACAACTTCACTTTCCCACCACGGATTCCCCATTCTCCACCATTGTCCCCATCTGAGATGCCCCATCACAGCATCCGCTTGGTCACCATCCTGCAATAAAAACCTGTTCATTAACATCTTTATCCAACAACACATCCAATTATGCAAACACAACGCAACTATTCACCCTTGTGGATTCCCTTAGTGACTGTCTTGTGGGTTCCCTCGACTTTGCTAGGGATCCTACACAGTGTTTCCCCAGTGTCTGCAGCATGGTTGATGGAAGGCTGCTGACTTTCACTGGGGAGACTGCATATGGCCTTGCAGGACGTCCTCGAGCAGCTCTGGGTTTTGAGGGCTTGGATTCGGACTGCACCACCTCGACATAGGCAGCAGCAGCCTGGGCTGGCTGATGGGTAACAGCAAGGACACTGGTGGAGTGACAGTGAAGGGAGAACAAATACTGTCATCCAGAGAGAGGACAGCAGGTTCATGCTCCACGGAGACACTGTCACTCCCACAGGGTGACACCTCAGGAATCCTAGTAATCTACTGGATCACAGATTGGTGGACTGCTGTGAGATCCTGCAAAATCCTTTGAACACTGAGATCCACAGCCATGATGACAGCAGTCTGATCCTACATGGCAGCAAGCAATCTGAGTCTGAGTTTGCAATGCAGCACTGAGACGTTGGGTGTCTGCCATCTGTGCTGCAGTGGAAGCTGAGACAATGGTCACCAACAATTGTATCACAGCTGGGTCCGCTAGTGCTGTCATGGAGTTAGTGACCACTTCCACATGGGAAAGAATGTGCTTCAAACTCTGTGCAATGTCCTGTGCCATGTTGGAGTCGGACTCCTCCATGTTCTTTGACAGTGACAACAGACTGTCAATGGACAAAGTATCTCAGTGTACATGTCGATCAGCATTCCCCTGTCTGTTGTTCCAGCAATGTTCACATCTGAGTCCTGTGGATTATAACTCGTTTGTGACCTCGCCCTCCGGTGATCTGACACATGAACTATCCTTTCCCCCTGGCCTGGCTGCAGCTCACTCGTGCTCGGTGACTCACCACATGCAGATTCCGACTCTATACCAGCCTCTAAGGTACACATAGTGAAAGTATTTGATCTGGTGACTGTGAGTTTCAGACCAAGTGGTGGGGCTTCACCATCAGTGATGTGCTGCTGCTCTCTCTCTGTCACCTGGAGCTGCTGTGACTGGGAAGCTGGCAGTTCTGGGTTATCATTGGAAAGTATAAAATCAGAAGGGGAGGGTTGTGGTGAGGGATTGGGAATGGGATGGAAAGCAGGAGGTCCATGGTCCCACCATCTGCAGCTTGTACATCTTCCCAGACAGTAGGATTTGGGGGAGGTGGGTGTTAAGAAGGAACATAAGGCAGCAACATAACATCATCCTGAATGCTCTCGGTGATGCTGGATGCCACGGGCTCTGTCACAGCCGGTTCCATGATGTGGAGAATCATCTCCTCCCTCAGGCTCAGGGGATGAAGGTATGCCTGGTCCCCACCGGACCACTGCTGCTCCCTGTGTTTATGAGCCACCTTGTCCTGTAAGAGAGAGGGCAGAATGTCATTGATTGTGTTGCACTGTGTTTGGGTGATGTGCCTGCCATAGCTGAAGAGCTGGAGGCATGTGGAGGCAGGGAGAGGTGGATGTGATGCTGGTATCAGTAGAAGGTGTGTGAGGGTGAGATGGAGTATGTGAATGTTAGGTGTGGGTCCTGAGTGTTAGGGACAGCTGATGGGTGAGTGATGGGGGTGTGGTTCATTGAGCAGTGTGAGAGGTTACTGGTGTTGAGGGCAGGAGATGTCATGTGGAGATGAATTCACTGACATTGACCACCCGTGTGATTTCATTTAACTTCTTCTGGCTCTTCTGCCAGGTCCTCGGGGCCAGATTTCTTGCACTGACCTCCCTGGCCACCTGCTCCTATTAACTTCGAAATGCATTTCTTGAGGGTCTGCACCCCACCCCATGGGAACATGGCCTGTCTGCTCATGTCACCCTCCATGACTAAGGCCTCCAGCACCACATCCGTGAACCGCAGAACCCTCTCTCTGTCATAGTACTCCATTTACCTTGTCTCTAATTGCGGCATTTCACAGTCAGCAGCAGCCTCCTGTGATTCAGTGCAACCTCCCTTTAAGAGGAACAGACTGTCTTTAAGAGCTGAATCCTAGATGAAACACGAGCCAGCTTCACACAACCTTAGGCCCCAGCAGACAGACAGCACCGCGTGTCACCCTAGGCGGTACATAGAATTCGTGGAAATGAGAAGACAGCAGGAAGTTTGTGTGTCACCTGCCTCAACATGAATAGGCAAGGGCAGATCACGAATTACAATCCCTACACCCGAAAAACGAAGCAAACCCGATGTTCTCGCTATATCTATCTTCCTTTCCCACTTACGCATGTCCTCACTCGCTCTTTACACTCTCTGTCTGTTTCTCATAGAATCAGAGACTGATGCAGTACAAAAGGAGGCTATTCGGCCCATTGTTTCAGTGCTGTCTCTTGGAATGAGCTACTTAATGAATTCCACCACCAACACCCACCCCCTCAACTTTCCGCAGTCTCCTTTTTTCCTATTCAAGTATTTGCTAAATTCCCTTTTGAAAGATATTATTGAATCTGCTTCCACCATGTTTTCAGGCAGTGAATCCCACATCCCAACAACTCGCTGTGTAAGAAAATTCTCCTCATTTCACCTCTGGCTCTTTGTCAATTACCTTCAATCTGTGTCTTCTTAATACTGAGCTTCCTGACACTGGAAACAGTTTCATATTAATTACCCTATCAAAACCCTTAATGATTTTGAATTATATATTAAATCACCCCTTACCCTTCATTGCTCCAAAGAGAACAATCCCAGCTTTTCCAATCTCTCCACATAACTGAATTCCCAGATCCCTGGTATCATTCTAATAAATCACCTCAGTCTCTTCACTAAGTCCTTGACAACCTTATCAAAGTGTGGTGACCAGAATTGGACATAATTCTCCAGCTGGGACCTAACCAATGATGTACAAACATCAGCATTTCCTCATGAGTTTTATTACTCTGTGCCTCTCTCTCTGACACCAAGGACACTACATGTTACCATCAAAGATCTGTGTGTGTACGCCGCAGGTCTCTCTAATCCTGCACCCGCTTTATAATGGTACCATTTATTTTATATTGTTTCTCCTCATACTTCCTACCCATGTCTCACTTCACACTTCACTGTGTTAAATTACATCTGCCATGTTCCTGTCCATTACACCAGTCAGTCTCTGTCCTCCTGAAGTTTGTTACTATCCTTCTCACTCTTTATTAACATTTCTGAGTTTCTACTCATCACAAAACCTTGACATTATCCCCTCTGTACACAAGCCCATTGTATTAACATACTGCAACAGTGATCCCAACAGTGACCCTCGGGATAATAAAAGCAAAATACTGAGGATGATGGAAATCTGAAATAAGTACAAGGAATGCTGGAAATACAGAGCAGGTCTGGGAGCATCTGTGGAGAGAGAAGTAGAGTTAATATTTCAGGTCAGTGACCCTTCTTCAGAACAGGGGAACGCCATTGTGTACTTCCCTCCAGACTGAACAATAAATATTCTCCACTACTCTCTGCTTTCTGCTTCGCATCTCGATCAGATCTGATTTTACATTTCCCTGCTCTAAGTTGAACCATCCCAGCTACATAACTGTAATCCCTCATCCCTGGAAATATTCCAGTAAAACTCTTTTATCCCCTCTCCAATGGGCTCATGTCCTTCCTAAAATGTGGTTCCCTGTATTGGACACAATGCTCTAGGTGGAGCCGATCTAGTCTTTTCTATCGGTGTAACATAACATCCTGACTATTCGACTCTGTATCTCTATTAATAAAACCTAGGAATCTATTTTCTTTGTTAACTGTTTGTTAACCTGTCCAGCTCACTTCAAAGATTGCACACAAACACCCCAGGTCTCTCTGTTATTCTCACCACCTTTAAAGTTGTGTTATCTCTCCTCATTCATCCACCTGCAGTTCGCTATCACCTTCTCAAAGGCTATTAGGGGTGGGTGATAACTGCTGGCCCAGCCAGCGACACCCACAACCCATGAATAAACAATATTATAAAATCTTTCCACAATGTATCACTTCACACATCTGCCAGGCCAATTAAATATTAGGAAAACTAAAGCCAGTGTTTTCAAACCCCACATCAAACATTTCTTAGCTACAGACTCCATCCCTCTCCTTGGCAACTGTCTGAGACTAAAGCAAAGTGTTTACAACCTGGTGTCATAGTTGCTCCTGCGATGAGCTTCCTACCAAATATTCACGCTATCAATAAAACTGCCTATTTCCACCCCCTTAACATAGGACGACTTCATCCCTGTCTCAGCTCCTCTGCTGATGAAACACTCCCCCTTGCCTGTGTTACCTGTAGACTTGACTATTCCATCACACTCCTGGCTGGTCTCCCACATTCTACCCGCCATAAACTTGAGGTGATGAAAAACACTGCTGCCCATGTCCTAACTCACACCAAGTCATGTTCACCCATCACCCCCTGAACTCACTGACCGACATTGGATCCTGGTCAGCAACACATCAATTTAAAAACTCTCAGCCTTCTTTTCAAATGCTTCAACAGAGTTGCTTGCTAGGCCTTTACAGAGTGCAGTTAAGAGTCAATAACATTGCTGTGAGTCTAGAGTCATATGTGGGCTAGACCAGGAAAGGACGGAAGATTTCTTTCCCTAAAGGACATTAGTGAATCAGATGGTGTTTAACAAAAAACGATGATAGTTTCATGGCTCCATGACTGAGACTAGCTTTCTATTCCAGATTTTAACACACTCCTGGCTTGTCTCACACATTCTACTCTCTTTAAACTTGAGGTCATCCAAACTCTGCTGCTCTTGTGTAAACTCACACCAAGTCCCGTTCCCCGATCACTGACATACATCTGCTGCCAGTTAAGCAATGTCTTGATTTTAAAATACTCAACCGTGTTTGCAACTCCCTCGATGTCCTCACACCTCCTTATCTATGTAATATTCACCAGCCCCACAACCCTCCAAGACATCTGCACTCCTCCAAACCTGGTCTCTTGTGTATGCTTGATTTTCATCATTGCTCCACTGCCAGCCAGGTCTTCAGCTGCCTAGACCCAAAGCTCTGGAATTCCCTAACTACACCTCTTTTATTTTATTTGTGTGTGGGATATGTGCATCGCTGGCAAGGCCAGCATTTGTTCCCATCCCTATTTGCCCTTGACAAATGAGTGACTTGCTGGGACATTTCACCAGGCAGTTAAGGGTTAACCACATTGTTGAGGGTCTGGAGTCACATGGAGGCCAGATCACGTAAGGACAGCAGATTTCCTTCCCGAAAGGACATTAGTAAATCAGATCGGTTTTTACAACAATCGATGATAGATTCATGGCACCATTACTGAGACTAAATTTCATTTCCAGACATTTATTAATGAATTGAAATTATTAATTGATTGAATTTTAATTCCCACCAACTGCCATGTGGGAATTGAACCCATGGCATTAGCCTGAACCTCTGGTTTTCTATAATAAAAGCAAAATACTGCGGATGCTGGAAATCTGAAACAAAAACAAGAAATGCTGGATTCACTCAGCAGGTCTGGCAGCATCTGTGGAAAGAGAAGCAGAGTTAATGTTTCGGGTCAGTGACCCTTCTTCGGAACTGGTTTTCTAGTTCAGTGACATTACCGCTATACCACTGTCACTGCCTCGATGCCTCACTTTCCTCCCTTAAGACACTACTTAATACCTCCTGCTTTGACCAAGAAATGTAAGTTGTTGTTGGGCTTTGCCAGATATGATTTGTCATTACCATATCCCTGCTGCCGTCCCGTGTATTTATTGTCCCGTGTTTTTTTCCAAGCAACGAATGTTTTTGTCCTGGGCTGTGAAGTCTAGAAATTTCCCACCAGCGACGTTAGACTGACTGGTCAGTAATTACACCGTTTGTTCCATCTCTCCTTTTTTAAACCGAGTGTAACATTTACAACCCTCCCATCTCTGGCATCAAGCCCATATCCAAGGAGGATTGGAACATTCTGTCACTACCTCTGCTATTTTCAACATTCCTTCCCTCAGCATCCCCCACACATCCCATTCAGACAGGGTAAATGGTCTACTTTATTGTGGCACAAGAAGAGTTGGATTGAAAGGGGTTAACTGAACCTGTTTGTTCAGTGATTGTAATTAATGTCAGTCACCATGGACCCTAATTGTGTCGCTGGAGGGTTTCCCTCTTCTATTAATACAGGGCTCCTTTCAGTGTGTTATCCCATAGTGTCAACAACAGCATCAGTCCGGCGCTATCAAGGTTCAGCAGCCCCAGCGAGAGAGAGGATAGACCAGAATCTGAGAACAATAGATTGGAATGTTACAACAATGGGTCAGAATCTGAGAACAATAGATTGGAATGTTACAACAATGGATCAGAATCTGAGAACAATAGATTGGAATGTTACAACACTGGATCAGAATCTGAGAACAATAGATTGGAATGTTACAACAATGGATCAGAATCTGAGAACAATAGATTGGAATGTTACAACAATGGGTCAGAATCTGAGAACAATAGATTGGAATGTTACAACAATGGGTCAGAACATGAGAAAAATAGCTTGGGATGTTACTACAATGGGAAGCAGGAGTTTCTCCTATTGGTTTGGCCTAGTTACTGCAGATTATTTTTGGCTAACATTAGATGATCGGATCTATTATGCACTGAAGATGATTCAAACGATTTATTATCCCATCCTCGCTATTATTGGTGTCCCTGGTGAGTCTCTGTATCCAACGTTTCGAACTATAAACATATTTTACAAATTTAATGTTCTTGTCATGTCAATCTTGGGAAGTCTGAAGCCATTGTCTTCAGTCACTGCCACAAACTCCATTCCCTATCCACTGTCTGCATTCCCCTCACTGCCCAATGTCTGGGGCTGAAGCAGACTGTTTGCGACCTCTGCATCCAGTTGACACTGAGCTGAGTTCATCTCCATATTCTCTCCATCACCAACCCTGCCTATCACCACCTCTGTAATATGTCCCGTCTCCACCTCTGCCTCAGCCCATCTACCGCATAAACCCTCATCTGTGCCTTTGTTAAATCCACACTTGACTATTACAATTCTATCCTGGTCACCTTCCAATTCTATCCTGGTCACCCTCCCAGTTATTAACCTCCATAAACCACAGCCCATCCAGAAATCTGCTGCCTGTGTTCTAACTCACACCAAATCCTGATCACCCATCACCCCTGTGCTCACTGATCTACATTGTCTTCCGGTCTGGCAACACCTTAATTTTAATATTCTCATTCTTGTCTTTGGATCTCTCCATGGCCTCACCACTCCAATTAGCCCTATTCCCCTCTCGATTTCACATATTCTTGTAAATCTTATGCCTTTGAAACTTTTTTAAATTCCCTTTTGAAAGTGAATTTCTTTCCCCTCCCGAGCACCTCCGGCTGTGATTTTTACACTAAGGTGCCACTGGTGCCAATGTAACAAAAACCTGGATCTATAAAAACGATGTGAATGGAACAGCCAACCACTTCTAGTGTGGCCAGCACAGTCCCCCATTCTGTGTAGGGATCTAGCCTGGGTGTACTGTGCATTTGCTGTTAGTCTGAGGAGGGGTTTGGAGTAACGTCAATGTCCCTTTCTAGCAGCTAATATGTACATCTTTGAAACTTGGTCCGTGCGTGTCCACTGATCGCGTGTGTTAGTCACTCACAACTGAGCATACATTGAGCAGCACCAGGAATCCCCTCTAGTATTTTTAAAAGAACCAGGCTTCCTGGTCCTGAATATTGAGGGATATTTGACATTCAAGAAGAATAGGAAGCTAGGTAAATGTGGAGGGGTGACACTGTTAATCAAGGATGGTGTTGGGGCATTAGTTCGAGATGACCTTGGTTCAGGAGATCAAAATGTGGAATCGATTTGGGTGGAGGTGAGGAATACCAGGAGAAAGAAGTCCCTATCAGGAGTGGTCTACAGACCTCCTAACAGTAATCACAATGTAGGACATCGTATACAAGAAGAAACATTGCTTACTTGTGATAGACATACGGCAATAATCATGGGTGATTTTAATCTACATATAAACTGGAAAAATCAGATTGGGAACAGTAGCCTGGATGAAGAGTTCATAGAATGCTTTCGAGGTAGTTTCTTGGAGCAGCACGTTCTGGAAACAACCAGAGATAAGGTTATATTAGACTTCGTATAATGTAATGTGACAGGATTAATTAATGACCTCAGAGTAAAGGCACCTCAAGGTAGCAGCGACCACATTATGACTGAATTTCACATCCAGTTTGAAAGAGAGAAGAGTGGATCTAAGATCAGTATTTTAAACGTGAATAAGGGAAACTATTTGGGCATGAAAGTTGAGCTCGTTGAAGTGAACTGGGTTACTCGTCTTGGAGATAGATCAATAGAGAAGCAGTGGCAGACATTTAAGGGGATATTTCAGGAATACTCCATAATTAGTATATTCCTACTATAAGGTGGAGGACCCACCAGCGGTTTCGTAAGAAATTACGGAAAACATCACTCTTAAGGAAAAGGCAGATAATTGTGCAAAGATGAGTGGCAGTTCAGATGATTGGTCAGAATATAAAGAACAGCAGACAATGGCTAACGGGTTAATCAGGAGAAAGACATTCGAGTATGATAGGAAGCTAGCTGGAAATGTAAAAATGGATTGCAAGAGTTTCTCGGCGTATTTAAAAAGGAGAAGATTAAGTAAAAAGAGCGTTGGTCCTCTGGACAGTGAGAATGTGGAGTTAATAGTGGATAAAAAGGGAACAGCGGATGCAATGAACAAATATTTTGTTTCTGTCTTCACTATAGAGGATACAAGAAACATTCCAGTAGCAGCTGTAAATCAGGAGATGGAAGGAAGAGAGAAACTTGGTGAAAATACAATTGCCAGGGAAGCATTACTGAGCAAACTTATGGAGTTGCGGGCTGAAAAGTCCCCGGGTCCTGATGTGCTTCATCCTAGAGTCTTGCAAGAGGTGGCTAATGAGGTAGTAGTCGTGTTGTTGTTAATTTTTCAAAGTTCACTAATTTTGGAACGGTTCCATCAGACTGGAAAGTAATAAATATAACCCCTCTATTCAAGAAGAGGGGGATGCAGAAAGCAGGTAACTATAGGCCAGTTAGCTTGACATCTGTCGTGGGGAAGATGTTTGAATCGATCATTCAGGAGGCTTTCGCTGGGAACTTAGAAAAACTCAAGGTAATCGCGAATAGACAGCATTGTTTTGTGAAAGGGAAGTCATCTTTAACCAATTTATTGGAGTTCTTTGAAGGAGTAACATGCAAAATGGGTAAAGGGGAGCCCTTTGACATACTGCGCTTGGATTTCCAGAATGCATTAGACAAGGTGCCACATAAAAGGTTATTGCGCAAAGTAGGAGCTCATGGTGTAGTGGGTAACATATTAGCTTGGATCGAAGTTTTATTGGCCGGTTGCCGAAAAGAGGGAGTATGCATGAATGGGTCCTTTTCAGATTGGCAGGATGTGACAAGTTGAGTCCATCATGGGTCTGTGCTGGGGCCTCAACATTTTACAATTTATATGAAAGACTTAGATGAGGGAAGCGATGGCATGTTAGCTAAATTTGTAGATGACTCAAAGATAGGTAGGAAAGTATGTTGCGAAGAGTACATAAGGAGGTTGTAGTCCAATATAGATAGGTTGAGTGAGTGGGGAAAAAATCTGACAGATGGAGTATAATGTGGGAAAATGTGAAGTTTTTCACTTTGGCAGGAGGACTGCAAAATTCCGAGGTGCTGAGGGATCTAGGTTCTGTAGTGCATGAGTCACAAACTGTTAGTAGGTAGGTACAGCAAGTAACAGAGAAGGCTAATGGAATGCTCTCCTTTGTTACAAGAGGAATTGAAAATAAAAGTCAGCATGTGATGCTTCAGTTATACAGGGCATTGGTGAGACCACATCTCGAATACTGTCTGTAGTTTTCGTCTCCTTATTTAATGGAGGATGTGACTGCTTTGGAGGCGGTTCAGATGTGGTTTACTGGATTGATACGAGGAATGAGCAGGTTGTGTTCTGAGTAAAGGTTGAACGGACGGTCTTGTTTTCACTGGAATTTAGAATAGTGAGGGGAGATTTGACTGAAGTTTAAAAGAACCTGAAAGGCCTTGACATGGTGAATGAGGAAAGGATGTTTCCTCTTGTGGGTGAGTCCAGTACTAGGGGGCACTGTTTCGAAATTAGGGGTCGCCGCTTTAGGACAGAGAGGAGGAGAACATTTTTCTCTGGAGGGTTGTGTGACTTTGGAATTCTCTGCCATAGAAGGTGGTGGAGACGGGGTCATTGAATATTTTTAAGGTGGAGATAGATAGATTCTTATCAGGCCAGGGAATGAAAGGTTATCAAGGTTAGATGGGAGTGTGGAATTCGAAACACAAACCGATCAGCTATGATCTGATTGAATGGCGGTGCAGACTCGAGGGGCCGAATGGCCTACGTCTGCTCCTAGTTCATATGCGTGTATTTTTTACTCAGCTTACATGTGAGGTGCTTTTGACTTACTTCTGTTATTGCAAAGTTAATGGATGGTTTTCTGGAGGTTGCGTTGTGAGCTTCTGCAGACATTCATGGAGGACAGAGGATTTGCTAACCGAACTCTGGACGAGTTATGGGGACTGTAGTTACATGACCTACAAATGGAGCAGAGGCTAGAGAGGGGAAACTCTGTAAAGTGGGAGGAGGAGGGGGCTCTGCCCTACCCACCCCGGGTTCTCCAAGAACAAACAGAGCAGTGGTCCTAATATCGAGCCCTGGGGAACACCACTGTATACTCACCTGGAGTCTGACCAACAACCTTTCACCATTTCTCTCTGTTGACTTTTCATTAGCCAATGTTATATCCACAATATCACTGTCCCTTTAATCCATAGGGTTCAGTTTTGCTAACCTGTCTATTGAATGTCATTTGATCAACCACCTTTTGAACATCCATATATATAACTTCAATCACACCACCCTCATCAGCCCTCTCCATTGTTTTATCAAAGAACTCCATCAAGTTTACCTCACCACCACCTCTCTCCACTCCTCCACTGCTGTTAAATTATCAGACTGCTTATGCAACATCCAGTACTGGATGAGCAGAAATTTCCTCCAATAAAATATTGGGAATACTGAAACCATTGGGCTGGACTCTATTGGGCTCCTGATGTAGGTCTCCATGGAGCCACACATCGGGATTGCTGGGCCTGATCTTTCCAGCTGTGCAGAGGCTCGTGGCTCCCTGCCTCCTCCCCCACAACCACTCGGCAGCGGTACCCTCCTTTAAATATTTCAATAAACTTAATGTATATATTTCAGTCCAATTCCCTTTGATCTTACTGACAGCCCGGGATCTTCCATGCAGCGGCTGACAGTCACACACCTTCATAAAAAAAGCATAATACTGCAGATGCTGGAAATCTGAAATAAAATCCAGAAATGCTGGAACCACTCAGCAGGTCTGGCAGCATCTGTGGAAAGAGAGGCAGAGTTAACGTTTCGGGTCAGTGACCCTTCTTCTCACACACCGTCGCTTTCCCGTCCAGGGAAAGCCAATGCCACAGAGGTGGGGAAGGGGGGAAAGTAGGATTTTTAGAGTACTGATGGGGTGGGGGGTGGTGGCTGATGCTTGTGGCGGGTGTGGTCAACTCTGCATTAATAGTGTAGGGGAAGAAGGGGCAAACTCTACACTTTGGACAGTTGTTGGGTTGCGAGGGTACTCGGCAGTTTAAGTCTTTGGAGGGGATGGTGGGAAGGCCACTATACAATGTAAGTTTTTTGGGGGAAATGGGCAACATTTTATTTGCAGTGCACTGGCGGGGGTGTGTGTACAGGGTTAAACTTTGCACTTTTTGTGGCAGGTCTGGTTGCCCTTTAAAAATGGCACCAGTGTCTGTACAGAGACAGCTGACAGCACTACTGTTGTCGCTGAGGCCGTCCCTGTTACGTGATTGGGGGTGGAGTGGGCGGCCTGTTCACTGTATTAAAATGAGCCGTCGCCTGCTACATCACAGTGGCACAGCAGACACAGACTGCACATATGGGCCACCAATGTTTCGCACTCCGCTGGGGAGAATAAAATTCAGCCCCTTGTTTTTGCTTCCCGCTCCAATCTCCCTTCCCTTGCTAGCAATTCCTTCCTTCTTCCTGGTAACTGTCTGAGATTACTATAGTCTGTTCACAACCTTGGTGTCACATTGGACGACAAAATAGGCTTCTAACCTCACACTGGTGCCATCACCACAATCGCCGATTTCCATCTCTGTAACATCACCTGACTAAATCCCTGCCTCAGCTCATCTGCTGAAACCCTCATTCAAGAAAAGCGGCGCTGCTGGATCTGGTACTTGGGAATGAGGTGGGCCAAGTGGATCAAATACCAGTAGGGAAGCACTTAAAGGGCAGTGGTCATTACATCATAAGGTTTAGGCTGACTACATAAAAGGACAAAGGGTAAGAATAATTAACTGAGGGAAGGCCAACTTCAGCGGGGTAAGAATGCAGCTGGGGAAAATAAATTGGAGTCAACGATTGGCAGGAAAACAATAGCTGAACAATGGGCTACCTTCAAAGAAGAGATAGTTTGGGCTCAGTCAAGGTATATTCCTTTGAAGGGGAAAGGTAGTGTAAACAAATCCAGAGCTCCCTGAATTACAAAAGAGGTGAGTGACGTAGAGATTAAGATGAAGAAGAAAAAGTGTGCTTATGACAGACGCCAGGTAGAGAATCCTACTCAGAACCAGGCAGAGCGGAAGCATAAAAGCAAGTAAGAGAAGTAAAATAGAATATGAGAAGAGTCTGGCGGCTAGAATTAAATGGAGTTCCTAAGTTTTCTATAGATGTATAAACAGGTAGCAAAAGGAGGAGTTGCACCAATTAGGGGCCACACAGAGGATTTGCACATGCATGCAGAGGGCATAGTTGAGGTATTAAATGAATACGTTGCATCTGTCTTTACCAAGTGTAACAAAAGTGATTCTTTTTTGGTAAAAAAAAAAAAAATTTCTAAAGGCATTTATGGTTCAGCTGAATAAATGTTGGACCGTTTTTTTAAAATTAAAAATTGAACCACCAAGAGGTCACTGAGAGGGAGCTGGACTGGCAACAGAGTTACTGGTTATCACAAGGCTCGGGTTGGAGATGAAGCCGAAACCCTGGTAGCGGGCAGAAAAGTGATAAGTTCTCCTTTGATTAGACAAGCCCCGTTGTCGCAGAGAACACCTGGGATGGACAGAAAAACTGACAAGCTTTCTGGTTGTCGGTCAGTGTGTGTGGTTTTACCTTCTGGAAAGAGATAACGTCAAGTCTGAAGAAAAAGTCAAGAAAGCAGAGAAGACCACAACACAGCTCATTTTCCAGAAGTTCCAGAACAGACCTTGTGAAGTCCACGGAGTTGAGTCATCTTGTTTCCTGTTTGAAGAAAGCCTGCTAAAAATAATTCTCAATGCCGCCTGAAGAGAACTGTTGTCTGGTAACCTGGATGTGTGTGCTCAGAAGTTAGACTGCATGCTGGTTTGGAACAACATAACTCATCTGCTGCTTCCTTCAAAATGGGCAACTAGTTAACCCAAATGCTTTTTGTTTGTAACAGAGCTCTGATCGAAAAATCTTTTTATTTAGATCTTGTTTTCGGTTAACCAGTGTATATGTCTGTGTTTGAGTTTTAAGGGACGAAGGTAAAAAAAAGTAACTTTAAAATTTGGTTCTGGTTAAAAGGGACTTTGAAGTTTGGTTAAGGTGGGAAGGGGAAGTTAAAAATTAATTGTTGGATTTTTAAAAATTTGATCTGTGATATTGTTTTACTTCATTTCTAGTTGAGACTTTTTTATTCGATCCTGGGATGTAGGCATCACTGGCTAGGCCAGCATTTATTACCCATCTCTCCATAACCCTTGAGAAGGTGGTGGTGAACTGCCTTCTTGAATCGCTGCAGTCCATGGGAGGTAGGTTCACTCACAATTGTGTTAGGAATGGACATCCAGGATTTTGACCCAGCGACAGTGACGGAATGGCGATATAGTTCCAAGTCAGAATGGTGTATGACTTGGAGGGGAACTTGCAGGTGGTGATGTTCTCATGCATTTGCTCCCCTTGTCCTAGATGGTAGAGGTCGCGGGTTTGGAAGGTGCTGTCTAAGGTGCCTTGGTGCATTGCTGCAGTGCATCTTGTATACGGTACACACTGCTGCCACTGTGCGTCAGTGGTGAAGGGGGAGCATGTTTGTGGATGGTGTGCCAATCAAATAGGCTGCTTTGTCCTGGATGATGTCGAGCTTCTTGAGTGTTGTTGGAGCTGCAGCCATCCAGGCGAGTGCAGAGTATTCCATCACTCTCTTGACTTGTGCCTTATAGATGGTGGACAGGCTTTGGGGAGTCAGGAGGTGAGTTACTCGCTGCAGGATTCCTGGTCTTACACCTGCTTCATTTATGATAAACTGTTAATTGTTTAGTTCAGTAAAGTGTGTTCTATTGTGATGAGAATAGTGTATCTGATGGACTGTTTCAGCAAGTGGGAAAATGAGAAAAAAATGTTGTGACCTGTGGAGAAGCTGGACTGAATTAACAGTGCACACCTCTCGCCTCGGGTCATAACACAAGGAAGAAGGTACAACACAGGCAATGGTGAAAGAGCAGGTAATTAAGAAACAAGAAGGGTTTAAAATTGATAAAGTGGACATATTAGATAGGCTATCTAGAGGTAAAGTGAATAAAGCACCAGGGCCAATGAGGTGCATCCAAGGATTATGAGGGAAGTGAGGGTGGGCGTCGCAGAGGCACTGGCCATAAATTCTCAATCTTCCTTAGACTAGGGGTGATGCCGGAGGACTGGAGAATTGCAACTATTACATCCTTGTTCAAAAATGGGTGTAAAGATAATCCCAAGAACTCCAGGCCATTCAATTTAACTGCAGTGGTGGGGAAACTTCTAGTAATAATAATTCGGGACAAATTAATAGTCACATGGACAAATTCGGGTTAAGTAAGGAAAACAGCATGGATTCCTGAAGGGCAAATACTATTTAACTAACAGCCTGGAGATTTTGAGAAGGTAACAGAGAGGGTTGATGAGGGCAATGCGATTGATGTGGTGCATTGTATTTACAAAAGGCATTTGATACTGTGCCACATAACAGACTTGTGAGAAAACTTATAGTTCATGAATGAAAAGGGACGGTAACAACATGGATACGGCTTTGGCTGAGTGGCAGGAAAGAAAGAATTGTAGTTTGTGGATGTTTTTGGGGGGCTGGAGGAAAGGCTGGAGGTCCCCAGGGATCAGTGTTGGCACCCTTGATTTTCCTGATATATATTACAAGAGCGACGTCTCAATTCATTCCATCTTCGCTGCCTCCGGAGAATCCTTGGCATCAGGTGGCAGGACCATATCTCCAACGTGGAAGTCCTCGAGGCGCCCAATATCCCCAGCATATACACCCTACTGAGTCAGCAGTGCTTGAAATGGCTTGGCCATGTGAGCCACATGGAAGATGGTAGGATCCCCAATGACGCATTGTACAGCGAGCTTGTCACTGGTATCAGACCCACCGGCCATCCGTGTCGCTGCTTTAAAGACATCTGCAAACGCGAAATGAAGTCCTGTGACATTGACCACAAGTTGTGGGAGTCAATTGCCAGTGATCTCTAGTGCTAGCAGATAGCCATAATGGCGGGTCTGAAGAATGGCAAGTCGAAGAGACTTAACAGTTGACAGGAAAAAAGACAAAAGTACAAGGAGAGAGCCAACCGTGAAATAGCCTCGACAACCAATTTTATCTGCAGCGCCTGTGGAAGAGCCAATTCACTCTAGAATTGGCCTTTATAGCCACTCCAGGTGCGGCTCCACAAACCACTGACCACCTCCAGGCGCTTATACATTTTCTCTCGAGACAAGGAGGCCAAAGAAGGTAACTGACCAAGACCATGGTGTTCAGGGCACAAATTCAGAGTTTGCAGATGATACGAAACGTGGAAGCATTGTGAACTGTGAGGAGGATGGTGTTGAATTTCAAAAGTACTTAGACAACTTGGTGGAAAGGGCAGGCAGGTGGTAGATGAATTTCAATGCAGAGAAATATGAAGTGATTCATTTTGGTAGGATGAATATTGAGATAATGTAAAATAAAGGGCAAAGCATTATAAAGGAGCAGAGAGACCGAGGTGTATATGTGCATAAGTCATTGATGTTGGCAGGACAGGTTGAGAGAGCATTTAATAAAGCATACAGTATCCTGGGCTTTATTAACAGGGACATTCAGTACAAGAGCAAGGAAGTTATGTTGAACTTATATAAAACACTGATTCAGCCTCAGCTGAAGTATTCTGTCCAATTCTGGGCACCACACTTTAGGAAGATTGTGAGGGCATTGGAGAGAGTACAGAAAAGATCCATGAGAATGCTTCCAGGCATGAGGAATTTCAGTTATGAAGATAGACAGGAGAAGTTAGGATCATTTTCCTTGGAGAAGAGAAGGCTGAGAGGTGAGTTGATTTGATAGAGTTGTTCAACACCATGAGGGGTCTGGACAGAGGAGACAGAGAGAAACTGTTTCCACTCGTGAAAAGAATCGAGAACGAGAGGGCACAGATTGAAATTAATGGGTAAGAGAGGCAGAAGTGACATGAGGCAATATTTTCTCACGCAAGGAATGGCTAAGGACTGGAATGTACTGCCTGAGAATGTGATGGAGACAGGTTCAATTGAAGCATTCAAAATGCAATTAGACTGTTATCTGAAAAGGAAGAATATGCAGGGTTATGGGGAGAAGGTGGGGAATGGCACGAGGTTAATTGCTCTTTTGGAGAGACGATGTGTACATGATACACTGAATAGCCTCCTTCTGTGCTGTAACAATTATGTGATTCCCTGATTCATGCCTTTGTTACCTCTGTCCATAACTATTCCAACTCACTCCTGGCTGATCTCCCACATTCTACTCTCTGTAAACTTGAGGTCATCCAAAACTCTGCTGCCCATGTCCTAGCTCACACCAAGTTTTCTTCCTCTATCACTGACCGACATTGGCTCCCAGTCAAGCAATGTCTTGATTTTAAAATTCTCATCCTCTTTTTCAATACCTCCATAGAACAAAGAACAAAGATAATTACAGCACAGGAACAGGCCCTTCGGCCCTCCAAGCCTGCGCCGATCCAGATCCTCTATCTCAACATGTCACCTATTTTCTAAGGGTCTGTATCTCTTTGCTTCCTGCCCATTCATGTATCTGTCCAGATACATCTTAAAAGACCCTATTGTGCCCGCGTCTACCACCTCCGCTGGCAACGCATTCCAGGCACCCACCACCCTCTGCATAAAGAACTTTCCACGCATATCCCCCCTAAACTTTTCCCCTCTCACCTTGAACTCGTGAACCCTAGTAATTCAATCCCCCACTCTGGGAAAAAGCTTCTTGCTATCCACCCTGTCTCTCCCTCGCATGATTCTGTACACCTCAATCAGGTCCCCCCTCAACCTCCGTCTTTCTAATGAAAATAATCCTAATCTACTCAACCTCTCTTCATAGCCAGCGCCCTCCATACCAGGCAACATCCTGGTGAACCTCCTCTGCACCCTCTCCAAAGCATCTACATCCTTTTGGTAATGTGGCGACCAGAACTGCACGCAGTATTCCAAATGTGGCCGAACCAAAGTCTTATACAACTGTAACATGACCTGCCAACTCTTGTACTCAATACCCCGTCCGATGAAGGAAAGCATGCCATATGCCTTCTTGACCACTCTATTGACCTGCGTTGCCACCTTCAGGGAACAATGGACCTGAACACCCAAATCTCGCTGTACATCAATTTTCCCCAGGACTTTTCCATTTACTGTATAGTTCACTCTTGAATTGGATCTTCCAAAATGCATCACCTCGCATTAGCCCTGATTGAACTCCATCTGCCATTTCTCTGCCCAACTCTCCAATCTATTTACATTCTGCTGTATTCTCTGACAGTCCCCTTCACTATCTGCTACTCCTCCAATCTTAGTGTCGTCTGCAAACTTGCTAATCAGACCACCTATACTTTCCTCCAAATCATTTATGTATATCACAAACAACAGTGGTCCCAGCACGGATCCCTGTGGAACACCACTGGTCACACGTCGCCATTTTGAGAAACTCCCTTCCACTGCTCCTCTGTCTCCTGTTGCCCAGCCAGTTCTTTATCCATCTAGCTAGTACACCCTGGACCCCATGCGCCTTCACTTGCTCCATCAGCCTGCCATGGGGAACCTTATCAAACGCCTTACTGAAGTCCATGTATACGACATCTACAGCCCTTCCCTCATCAATCAACTTTGTCACTTCCTCAAAGAATTCTATTAAGTTGGTAAGACATGACCTTCCCTGCACAAAACCATGTTGCCTATCACTGATAAGCCCATTTTCTTCCAAATGGAATAGATCCAATCCATCAGTATCTTCTCCAGCAGCTTCCCTACCACTGACGTCAGGCTCACCGGTCTATAATTACCTGGATTATCCCTGCTACCCTTCTTAAACAAGGGGACAACATTAGCAATTCCCCAGTCCTCCGGGACCTCACCCGTGTTTAAGGATGCTGCAAAGATATCTGTTAAGGCCCCAGCTATTTCCTCTCTCACTTCCCTCAGTAACCTGGGATAGATCCCATCCGGACCTGGGGACTTGTCCACCTTAATGCCTTTTAGAATACCCAACACTTCCTCCCTCCTTATGCCGACTTGACCTAGAGTAATCAAACATCTGTCCCTAACCTGAACATCCGTCATGTCCCTCTCCTCGGTGAATACCGATGCAAAGTACTCGTTTAGAATCTCACCCATTTTCTCTGACTCCACGCATAACATTCCTCCTTTGTCCTTGAGTTCTCTAGTTACCCTCTTGCTCCTTATATATGCTCCCTATCTCTGTAATATCCTCCAGCTCCACAAAACGCCAAGATATCTGTGCATCTCTAATTCTGGCCTCTTGTGCAGCCCTGATTTTCATCACTCCACCACTATTATCTGCACCTTTAGCTAATGAGGCTCCAAGTTCGAGAATACCCTCCCTTCACCTCTCCGCTTCTCCACCTCGCTTTCATCCTTTAACACACCCGTTAAAACCTACTTCTTTGACCAAGCTTTAAACTAGTATCTCATTTTCGGGAAGCACCTTGGGACATTTCATTATGTTAAAGGCGCTATATAAATATAAATTGTTGTTGAAGTTTGCCAAACATGATTTGTTATTACCAGACCCCTACTGCTTCTTGTTTGTTTTCGTATGTTTTTCAAAGAAACGAATATATTTCTCCTGGGTTGTGACCCCATGAAATTTCCCCAGTAGTGATGCGTGTCTGACTGCTCAGTAATTACAGGGTTTACTCTATCTCTCCTTTTCTAAACATGGTGTAACAATTACAGTG
The DNA here is from genome assembly GCF_036365525.1 of Heterodontus francisci. NCBI lineage: Eukaryota > Metazoa > Chordata > Chondrichthyes > Heterodontiformes > Heterodontidae > Heterodontus > Heterodontus francisci. The sequence goes on from NW_027141936.1 coordinate 3,247,881, forward strand.
CTCCAGTCCTCTGTCATCGCTCCCATATCCAAGGAGGATTGAAAGATTCTGGCCAGGGCCTCTACTATTTTCACCATTCCTTCCCTCAGTAACCCTCACACATCCTGTCCAGAGTAAATTTTCTGCTTTATTGTGGTATGCAAGGTGTCGGAATGAAAGAGGTTAACGGAATCTATTTGCTCAGTGACTGTAATTAATGTCACTCTCTATGGAACCTAATTATTTCACTGGAGGTGCTCCATCTTCTAATAGTAAGGGACTGTTTTCAATGTGTTTTCACATAGTGTGAGTGGGAGCATCATCCCTGGCACTAATAGGGACCAGCGTCTCCAGAGAGAGGGGGAGGATAGATCAGAATCTGAGGACAATAGATTGGAATCTGACAATAATGGGTCAGAATCTGAGAACAATAGATTGTAATGAAACAAAAATGGGCAGTGGGTTATCCTGGGATCTTGACACTCTTTCTGCATATTATGATCGGCTACCATTAGCATCTAGCATCAATTACGCAGTGAACATTATTCAATACATTTACTATCTCATCCTCGCTATCGTTGGTGTTCCTGGTAAGTCTCTATATCCAGCTCTTCATTCTATAAACTATGTTAAACTGCATTACTGTACTTCTCATTTACTCTGCGCTTGCTGATTTTGGTATCCCTCCAGCTATTATCTTTATATAACCATTGCTATCCACATTATGGTTTGTGTAATTTAATCTCTCATCTTTGCTTCTGTTGTTGCCCCGGTAAGAGTCTAGTTCCAGCCATGAGATATGTAAACCTTGCTTCACTGAAATACTGATTTGGAATTTATTTATTTTTTTGAAGACTGAAGCTAGTGTCATTGGTCTCCATAAGAAACTTCATACCCTATTTGTGAACCACTTACCTTTCACTGGCCAGTGTCTGAGACTGAACAAGACAGTCTACAACCTCTAGTAATTTAAACCTGAGCTGATTTCACCTCCATATTCTCTCCATCAACAAACATGCCTACTACCACCTCTGCAATAACTGCCATCTCCACCTCGGCCTCAGCCCATCTGCTGCATAAACTCTCATCTGTGCCTTTGTTAAATCTACACGTGACTATTCCAGTTCTATCATGGTCACCTTCCCAGTTATAAACCTCCATCAACCACATCCCAGCCTGCGGCGCTTTCTCAGTGAACATCAACGTCAGCTCGAGGAACAACACCTCATTGTCCGATTAGGCATTCTACAGACTTCCAGACTGCACATTGAGTTCACTAATTTCAGATCAAGACTGGCTCTTTTAATTATTTTGCTTTATCATTTTTTTTGCCATGTCCTGGCCTTAAACTGGATTTTTTATGTTGCTGCTTTTGGCTTGGGCTGTTCATTATTTTGTCATTTAACACCTTCGCTGCACTAACACTTTGTCTTTCACCACACCACAAGCACACTCTCTTTGCCTTTGCCCCATGACCTCCTTGTCAGTTAATCTCTATGACCCTCTGTCCTTTCAACACCTCTTTTTTCTCTTTTGCCCCACCCTTGCTTTATTTCCTTAAAACCTGACCTTTCTAACCTTTGCCAATTCTGATGAAAGGTCACAGGCCTGAAGCGTTAACTCTGCTTCACTCTCCACAGATGCTTCCAGACCTGCTGAGTCTTTCCAGCATTTTTTGTTTTCATTTAAGACTTGTAGTGGAGTTCCCCAGGGATCAATGTTGGGATCGTTTCTCTTCCTGACAAATATTAATGACATGGACCTTGGTGCACAGGGCACAATTTCAAAGTTTGCAGATGATGCAAAACTTGGAAGCATTGTGAACTGTGAGGAGGATAGTGTAGAAATTCAAACGGACATAGACAAGTTAGTGGAATGGACAGACAGGTGGCAGATGAAATTCAATGTGGAGAAATGTGATGTGATTCATTTCGATAGGAAGAACATGGAGAGGCAATATAGAATAAATTGTACAACTCTAAAGGGTGTGCAGGAGCAGAGGACCTGGGTGTATATGTGCATAGGTCATTGAAGTTGGCAGGAGAGGTTGAGAGCAGTTAATAAACCAGACAGTATCCTGCGCTTTATTCACAGCAGTATGGAATGCAAAAGCAAAGAGGTTATTTTGAACTTGTATGAGGCACTAGTTCGGCCTCAGTGGCAGTATTACGTCTAGTTCTGGGCACCACACTTTAGGTAACGTGAAGACATTGGGGAGTGTACATAAACATTCACAAGAATGGTTCCAGAGATGAAGAATATCAGTAATGAAGAGAGACTGGAGAACTGGGAACATTTTCCTTAGAGAAGAGAAGGCTGAGAGGAGATTAGAAAAAAAGGTATTCACAATTATGAGGTGTCTGGACAGAGTGGATAGGGAAAAACTGTCCCCACTCCTGAAAGGTTCTAAAACGAGAGGGCAAAGAATAAAAGTAATTGGTAAAAGAAGCAGAAGTAAAATGAAGAAAACTTTTCCACACAGCGAGTGCTTAAGGTCTGGAATGCACTGCCTGAGAGTGTGGTGGAGGCAGATTCAATCGAGGTAAACAGGAGGAAGTTGGATAGCTGTCTGAAAAGGAAGTTTGTACAGAGTTACAGGGAGAAGGCAGGGGAGTGACACTAGATGAATTGCTCTTTTGGACAGCCAGTGCAGACACGATAGACTGAATGGCCACCTGTAACAATTCTGTAATTCTGTGACAGTTGACCACAAAATGAGCTTCCACCGTTATATTCTTGCCATCACTATCACCACCTATTTCCACTTCAATAACATCGCCTGATTTCACCCCTGTCTTAACTCATCCGCTGCTGAAGCTCTCAGTCATGCTTTCATCACCTGTAGCCTAGACTATTCGAACTCATTCTCCCACATTCTACTGTCTGTAACCTTGAGGTCATCTAAAACTCTGCTGCCTGTGCCTTAACTCACAGCAAGTCTAATTCCCCGATCACTGACCTGCATCAGCTCACAGTCAAGCAATGTCTTGATTTTAAAATTCTCGTTCTTGTTTTCCAATCCCTCCATTGCCTCACCCCTCACTAACTCTGGAATCCCCTCCAGCCCCACAAACCTCTGAGATATCTCTGCTCCTCTAATTCTGGCCTCTTGTGCATCCCTGATTTTAATTACTCCACCATTGTGGCCACACCTTCAGTTGCCTCGGCCCAAAGCTCTGGAATACGCTCCCTTCACAGCTCCATCTCTCCATCTCTCCACCTCGCTTTTATCCTTGAAGACACTCCTTTAAAACTTGCCTCTTTGACCAAACATTTGGTCACCTAACCTTGGTGATTCAGTGTTATACTTTGTTTCATCATGCTGCTGTGAAGTACCTTGGGATAAGTTCTTGCTGAACTTTGCCAGACATGAATTGTCATTAGCATATCCATGTGGCTTGAAATTTATTATGCTATGCTTTTCCAAGCAAATAATATTTCTGTCCTGGGTTGTGAAATTTCACCACCACTGACGTCAGATTGACTGGACAGTACAGGGTTTACCACATCCCTCCTTTTTGTAAACTAAGTGTATAATTTGCAGCCCTCCAGTGCTCTGTCATCACTCCTATATCCAAAGAGAATTGGCAGATTCTGTGCAGTGCTTCTTCCATTTGCACCATTCCTTCTCTCACCAACCCTCAGAATTCCCATCCAGACCGGGTAAATGTTCTACTTTATTGTGATACAAAAAGTGTTAGATTGAAAGGGGTTAACTGAACCTGTTTGTTCAGTGACTGCAATTAATGTCAGTCTCCATGGACCCTAATTGTGTCACTGGAAGATTTCCCTCTTCTATTAATAAGGGACTCCTTTCAATGTGTTATCACATAGTGTCAGTGGGAGTATCACATCACTCCCGTCACGAACAGGGATCAGCGGCTCTGGAGAGAGGAAGAGGAAAGATCATAATCAGAGTACAATAGATTGGAATGTTACAACAATGAACAGGAGTTTCATCTGGGATTTTAACTTTCTTTCTGCAGATTATGATCAGTTCTCATTAAACATTCGGATCTATTACTCACTGAGGAATATTCAATACATTTACTACCCCTTCCTGGCTATTATTGGTGTCCCTAGTAAGTCTCTGTATCTAGCTATTAATTCTATAAACCATGTTTAACTGCATTACCATTCTTGTCATTTCCTCTGCCCTCCTTGCTGCTATTGTTATTCCTGGCAAATGTCAGTCTCCAGATATCAGCTCTATAAACCATTGCTATGTGCGTTAGAGTGCTTGTAATTTACTCTCCCATCTTTGCTGTCTCTGGTAAGTCTCTATTTCCCGCTATGAGATCTGTAAAATTTGTTTCACTGAAATAATGTTCTTGCTATTTAAATTTGGGAAGAGTGCAGTTGTCATTGGTCTCCATAAGAAATTCCATCCACTATCCATGAACCACGATCTCCTCATTGCCAAATATCTGAGGCTGAACCAGAAAGTTTGCAACCTCTGTGTTCTATTTAAATCTGAGCTGAGTTCATCTCCATATTCTCACCAACCCTGCCTACTATCACCTCTGTACTAACACACATCTCCACCTCTGCCTCAGCCCATCTGCTGCATAAACATTCATCTGTGCCTTTGTTAAATACACACTTGACTATTCCAAGTCTATCCTGGTCACCCTCCCATTTATAAACCTCCATAAACCACAGCCCATCCAGAACTCTGCTGCCTGTATTCTAACTCACACCAATCCCGATCACCCATCACCCTTGTGCTCACTGATTTACATTGCCTCCCAGTCTGGCAGCACGTTAATTTTAATATTCTCATTCATGTGTTTGAATCCCTCCATGGCCTCACCCCTCCAGTTAGCCCCATTCCCCTGACCGTTCCTATATTCCTTTTGGCCTTCTAGTACTTTCTTCAATTAGCTTTAAAAATAAACTTCACCCCCTCTTTATTCTACCACTGACCATGATTTTCAGCGCCACAGGGCCCAACGTCATGGACGCTACGATCCATAAAACGGTACGAGCTGAGCTGCCGGTCACTTCCAGTGCTCCATGCTGGACAGGGATTTAGTGCTGGATAGGGATTTAGCCCGGGTTTATCAAGCATGTGCTGGTCGTGTGAGGAAGGGTCTGAATATGGTGCCAATCAGCCATTGCAGCAGCTTTGATGTTTGTCTTTGAAACTTGGCCTGTGCATGTCCACTGACCACTTGTGTTAGTCATTCTCAGCTGAACATACATTCAGCAGCACGAGGAGCCCCTCTAGTGTTATTTAAAAGGACCAGACATACAGCTTACAGGTGAGGGGCTTTTGACTTACTTTTGCTATTGTAAAGTTAGTGGAGGTGCTGTGGATGGTTTTCTGGAGGTTGTGTTGTGAGCTGCTGCAGACATTCAGGGAGGACAGAGGATTTGGTAACCCAACTGTGGACAAGGTATGGGGACTGTAGTTGCAGTATCTCTGGGTCTGTAACATGACCAACAAATGGAGCAGAGGATGTTGAGAGGGGGCGCTCTCTAAAGAGGGAGGAGGAAGTGGCTTTACTCTACCCACCCTGGGTTTTCCAAGAGCACTTCCCCTACCTTACCTGCCCCAGGAGCAGTGTGTGAGGTGACTCTGATTCAAAAAGGAGTTAGCCACAGAGCGGTGTCACCTCCTGCAACACATGGAGCCTCACACCAGAGTGAGGACGGAGCTGTCAGTGGACGTTAAGATCACAGTTTCATTGAAACTCTATGTATTTGGATATTTCCAGGCAGGAGCAGGAGACATATCCAGTGTAGAGTAGTAGAGATTGATGGATTCATAGCGTCATTTACGACACATAAGGGGGCCATTCGGTCCATCCTTTCCGGTTCTATGTGGAACAATCCAGTCAGTCTCAATCCCCTGCTCAATCCCCGTAGCCCTGTAAGTGCATTTCCTTCAGGTTCCACCCAGTTTCCTTTTGAAGTCATTGATTGTCTCGGCTTCCACCACTCTCATGGGCAGTGAGTTCCAGATCGTTACCATCCACTGTGTTAAAAAGTTCTTCCTCATATTCCACCTGCATCTCTTACCCAAAATGTTCCATCTGTGACCCCTAGTCCATGTTTCATCACGGGAACAGCTTTTCCTTCAATATCTTATCTAAGCTTATAATAATCGTGTACACCTCTATCAAATCTATCTCAATCCCCATTGCTCCAGGGACAACAAATCCAGCTTCTCCAAACTGACCTTGTAACTAAACCCCCTATCCCTGAAACCATTCTGGTAAATCTCCACTGCACTCTCTCAAGGACCTTTACATCCTTCCTAAAGTGTGGTGATTAGAACTGGACAGAGCTCTTTAGTTGGTTTCTAACCAAAGCATTCCAAAGTTTCAGCATAGCATCTATAACAGCATACCTGGCACAAAAGAAAAAACAACGGGAAAAGTAGCCAAATTATGACTTGCAAGGGAAATTAGAGATAACATTAGATCCAAGGAAGAGGCACACAAATTCTCCAGGGATAAAAAATACAACAGACCTGAGGATTGGGAGCAGTTTTGAATTCAGCAAAGGAGGACATTGGGATTGATTAAGAAGCAGCAAATAGAGTACGAGAGTAAGCTCGTGGGGGCATAAAAACTGACTGTAAAATTTTCTATAGGTATGTGAAGAGAAAACAATTGGTGAAGACAAATGTAGGTCCCTTACACTCAGAAGCAGGGGAATTTATTATGCAGAACAAAGAAATGGCTGACCATCTAAGTGCATACTTTGATTCTGTCTTCACAAAGGAGGACACAAATATCAAACCAGAAATGTTGGGGAACACAGGGTTTAGTGAGAGATAGGAAGTTAAATAAATCAGTCTTCGTAGAGAAATGGTGTTGGGCCTGATAATCTTAATCCAAGAATAATTCAGGAAGTGACCCTAGAAATAGTGGATGCACTGCTGGACATCTTCCTAGATTCCATGGACTCTGGAACAGTTCCTACAGATTGGACGGTAGCTCATGTAACCCCACTATTTAAAAAGGGATATATCGAGAAAACAGAGAATTATAGACCAATGAGCCTGACGTCGAAAGTGGGGAAAATCCTGGAGCCATTATCAGAGATTTTATAGCAGAGCACTTGGAGAACAGTGGTAGAATTGGACAAAGTCATCCTGAATTTACGAAAATGAAATCATGCTTGTCAAATCTACTGGAATTCTTCGATGATGTAACTAGTAGAGTTGATGAGGGGGAGCCAGTGGATATGGTTTATTTGGACATTCAGAAGGCTTTTGACAAAGTACCATATAAGAGATTAGAGTGTAAAATTAAAGCAGATGGGATTGGGGGTAGTTTATTGTGATGGATAGAAAATTGCTTGCCAGACAGGAAACAAAGTGTGGGAACAAACGGGTCTTTTTCTGAATGGCAGAACGTGAACAGTGGGTACCACAGGGATCGGTGCTAGGACCCCAGCTACGCACAATATATATTAATGATTTAGATGAGGGATTTAAATGTAATATCTCGACATTTTCAGATGACATAAAATTGGGTGGGAGGGTGAGTTGTCAGGAGGATGCATAGAGGCTTCAGTGTGATTTGGGCAAGTTGAGTGAGTGGGCAAATGCATGGAAGATGCAATATAATTGTGGGCAAATGTGAGGTTATCCACTTTGGTAGCAAAATCAGGAAGGCAGATTATTATCAGAACTGGTATAAACTGAGAGAAGGGAATTATCAGTGTTCTCGTACACGAGTTGCTGAAGGTAAGCATGCGGGTGTAACAGGCGGTAAAAAGGCAGATGGTACGCTGGCCTTTATAACGAGAGGATTCGTGTACAGGAGCAGGGATGTCTTGCTACAATTATACAGAGCCTTGGTGAGGTCACATCTGGAATATTGTGTTCAGTTCTGGTCTCCATATATGAGGAAGAATGTTCTTGCAATTGAGGGAGTGCAGCGAAGGTTTACCAGACTCATTCCTGGAATGGCGGGACTGATGTATGAGGAGAAACTGAGTCGGTTAGGATTATATTCGCTGGAGTTCAGAAGAGTGAGGGAGGGATCTCATAGAAACCTGCAGAATTTTAATCAGTCTGGACAGACTAGATGCAGGAAGGATGTTCCCGATGTTGGGATGTCCAGAACCAGGGGTAACAGTCTAAGGATAAGGGGTAAACCTTTCAGGACTGAGATGAGGAGAAATTTCTTCACCGGGAGAGTGGTGAGCCTGTGGAATTCGCTACCACAGGGAGCAGTCGAGGCCAAAACATTGTATGTTTTTAAGAAGGAGTTAGATATAGCTCTTGGTTCTAAAGGGATCAAAGGATATGACGGGAAAAGATTACTGAGTTGGATGATCAGCGATGATCATAACAAATGCCGCAGCAGGCTCGAAGGACCGAATGGCCTACTTCTGCTCCTATTTTCTATGTTTCTATGTTTCCCTGCTTTTGTATCCTTGCCTCCAAGATCTGATATGTTTTGCTAAACACTCTCCTAATATGTCCTGCCACCTGCAATGATAAATGCATATGGATCCAAGATCCGTCTGCTCCTGCACAATGTTCAGAACTGTGTCATTAAGTCTATATTGCCTTCCTATTCCTTCTGGCAAAAGGCATCACCTCACACTCCTCTGTACTAAATTCCACCTGCCATTTCTCTGTTAATTCTGCTGGATTGTCGATATCCTGTTGCAGGCAGTTTGTCTCATCCTCAGTGTTTGCCACGCGTCCAAGTTTGGTGTCATTGGCAAGCCTTGAAATTCTGCTCTGTATTCCAAGATCCAAGTCATTTATATATAGCAAAAAAAAAGTGGTCCTAGCACTGACCCTTGGGGAACATCACTGCCTACCATCCTCCAGTCTGAAAAACTACCATTTAACACGACTCACCCTTTTCTTTCCATCAATCAATATTTGATCCAATTGGATGCTAATCCATGTCATTCAATTTTGTTATCCAACATTTTAGAACATAGAACATAGAACAGTACAGCACAGTACAGGCCCTTCGGCCCACGATGTAGTGCCGAACCTTTAACCTACTCTACGATCAAACTACCTACACACCCTTCATTCTACTATCATCCATGTACCGATCCAAGAGTCACTTAAATGTCCCTAATGTATCTGCTTCTACTACCGCCGCTGGCAGTGCGTTCCACGCACCCACCACTCTCTGTGTAAAGAACCTACCTCTGACATCTCCCCGAAACCTTCCTCCAATCATCTTAAAATTATGCCCCCTGGTGATAGCCCTTTCTGCCCTGGGAAAATGTCTCTGGCTATCCAATCTATCTATGCCTCTCATCATCTTGTACCCCTCTGTCAAGTTACCTCTCATCCTTCTTCGTTCCAATGAGAAAAGACCGAGCACCCTCAACCTTTCTTCGTAAGACATGCCCTCCAGTCCAGCCAGCATCCTGGTAAATCTCCTCTGCACCCTCTCTAAAGCTTCCACATCCTTTTGTGTGGTACTTCATCAAACGCTTTCTTAAAATCCACGTAGACCATCCACCACATTCTTTTCATCAACCTGCTCTGTTACTTCATCAAAATAAATTCAATTAGTTCATGAAAGCATGATCTGCTTTTTAAAAATCCGTGTGGACAACCCTTAATTAACTCAAACATCTCCTAGTGTGTGTTGATTTTTTTCCCGCTGATTTAGTTTCTAAAACCTTCCTCACCACTGATGTTAAACTAACTGACCAGTAGTTGCGAGGCCTGTGTGTTGTCCATTCCCATTGATAATTCTGGGAGGTGAGGGTGACCATCTATGTCATAGTTTTTTCGCTCAGCAGGGAGAAGCAGAATGAGAGATCCCGTGGCTTTGTCAGGATAGCGGGAATCCTGATGGTGTTGGTGTCTCTGCGGGGGCCCCATGTCAATGGTGAGAGGTACAGGAACTGAAATAACTCTCACTCCATTAATGTACAGTTGGTGTGTGAGCATGCCCAGTACATCATGTTGGTGAATGTTCACTACCCTGTCAGCAGCCACCATACCTTCATTCTGAAGCAGTCAGCCATTCTCAACACTTAGGGCTTCCATACAGAACCAGAATGTGGCTCCTCGGAGGCAAAGAAAAAAACCGTCTAGACACAGCTCATGTTTCTACATCCCCAAACTACCTACCACCGCCAGACAACCTCCCACAATTAACATGTGTATAATGTGAGCAATGGAGTCACCAGGAACATGGTGGGACAGGCCATCGGTGTGATGAAGCAATGCTTCCAATGTCTGAACCGCTCGGGGAGAGCCCTCCAGTACACACTGAAGCAGGTGTCCAAGTTCATGGTGTTCTGCTGCACCCTTCATATCATCACCATCATGAGGACACAGGCATTGGCACCAGGAATCCGGAGGACACCTCAGGAGGAGGAGGAGGACGCAGGGAGGATATTTCCTGGACGCCTTCGAACTAGACAAGCTGTCGGAGAGTCCCTGCTAAGATTTTGTTTCCCATAGGACAACCTCCCTTTCCCACCATGGATCACCCATTCTCCACCATTTCACCCATCTGAGATGCCCCATCACAGTGTTCCCTTGGTCACCATCCTGTAATAAAAACCACCAACATAAAGTTTTTCAGTAACATCTTTATCCAACAACACATCCAATTATACAAAAGGAAAATGGAACTATTCACCCTTGTATATTCCCTTAGTCTCTGTCTTGTGCGTTCCCTCGATTTGCCTCGTGCTCCCCAGTGTTTCCCTAGTGACTGCAGCATGGCTGGTGGAAGACTGCTGACTTTCATTCGGGGAGACTGCAGATGACCTTTCAGGACGTCCTCGAGCAGCTCTGGGCCTTGAGTGCTTCGATTCAAACTGTACCACCTCGACATAGGCAGCAGCCCAGTAATGTTCTGATCTGAGTCCTGTGTATTATAACACGTTTGTGACCTCGCTGTCTGGGAGCTGCCACATGCACTATCCTTTCCCCCTGCCCTGGCTGCAGTTCGTGCGTTTTCCATGAATCAGCATGTGCAGATTCCGACTCTATACCAGCCTCTAAGGCACACACAGTGGAGGTATTTGAGCTGGAGGCTGTGAGTATCAGACTAAGTGATGGGGCTTCACCATCAGTCCTGTGCTGATGCTCTCTCTCTGTCTCCTGGAGCTGCTGTGACTGGGAAGCTGGCAGTTTTGGGGTACCATTGGGAAGTGTAAAATCAGAAGGGTCGTATTGGGATGAGAGATTGTGGGTGGGTTGGAAAGCAGGAGGTCCATGATCCCACCATCTCCAGCTTGTACATCATCCCAGACAGCAGGATGCGGGGGGAGGTGGGAGTTAAGAAGGGGCATAAGACAGGAACATAGCATCATCCTGAATGCTCTTGGTGATGCCGGAGGCCACGGGCTCTGTCACAGCCGGTCCCATGATGTGAAGAATCATCTCCCTCAGGCTCAGGGGATGAAGGTATGCCTGGTCACTCGCCGGTTCACTTGCTGCTCCCTGTGATTATGGGTCACCTTGTCCTGCAAGAAAGAAGGCAGAATATTAATGATTGTGTTACATTGTGTTTTGATGATGTGCCTGCCATAGCTGAATAGCTGTAGGTAATTGGAGGCAGTGAGAGGTGGGTGTGAGGCTGCTATCAGTACAAGGTGTGTGAGGGTGAGGTGGAGTATGTGAATGTTAGGTGTGAGTCCTGAGTGTTAGGGACTGCTGATGGGTGAGTGACGGGGGTGTGGTGTATTGAGCAGTGTGAGAGGTTGGTGATGTTGTGGGTAGGAGATGCCATTTGGAGATTAATTCAATGACATTGACCACCCGTATGAGCTCATTAAACTTCTTCTGGCTCTGCTGCCAGATTCTCGTGGCGAGAGTTCTTGCATTGACCTCCCTGACCACCTTCACCGATTCCCTTTGGAGGACGTTCCTTGAGAGTCTCCACCCCACCACACGGAAACAGAGCCTCTCTCCTCCTGTCACCCTTCGTAACTAAGACATCCATCCCCACATCCGTGAACCACAGAACCCTCTGTTGCAGTGTGCTATTTACCTTGTCTCCAATTGCAGAATTCACAGTGAGCAGCAGCAGCCTCCAGTGAATCAGTGCATCTTCTCATTAAGAGGGACAGACTGCGTTTAAAAGCAGAACCTGGCTGAAACATGTGTCAGCCTCACATACCATTAGGGCCCTGTTAAGCATCCAGACAGACAGCCGCGCGGTTTAAACGGGGTGGCACGTAGAATTCATGGAAATGAGGAGGCAGCAGGAAGTGTGTTTGTCACCTGCCTCAACAGGAACGGGCACGGGCAGATCATGATCCCTCTGCCCAAAAACACGACGTACTCTCTATTTCTATTTGCTGTTCTCTCTTTCACACTTTCTCACTCTCTGTCTTTCTCTCTCTCTTCACTCACTTTCTCTTGCTCATAAAATAAGAGATTGATGCAGCACAGAAGAAGGCTATTCGGCCCTTTGTGTCAGTGCTGTCTCTTCGAAAGAGCCATATAATTAGTTCTTCTTTCCTCCTCTTTCCCCAGACTCCTGTTTTTCTTTTCCTTTTCAAGTATTTGCTAAATTGCCTTTTGAATGATATTATTGAATCTGCTTCCACCATGTTTTCAGCCAGTGAATTCCAGATCCCAACAACTCGCTGTGGAGGAAAATTCTCCTCATTTCACCTCTGTTTTTTTGGCAATTACCTTCAGTCTGTGTCTTATTAATTCTGAACTTTAGATTTTTGGATTTAGATATACAGCACTGGAACAGACCCTTCGGCCCACCGAGTCTGTGCCGACCATTAGCCACCCATTTACACTAATCCTGCACTAATCCCATATTCCTACCACATCCTCACCTGTCCCTATATTCCCTTACCACCTACCGATACTAGGGGCAATTTATAATGCCCAGTTTACCTATCAACCTGCAAGACTTTTGGCTGAGGGAGGAAACCCACAAACTCCACACAGGCAGTGCCCACAATATGAGGCTGCAATGCTAACCACTGCACCACTGTACCGCCCCTGTTTCTGACACTGGAAACAGTTTCACATTGATTACCTTATCAAAACCCTTCATAATTTTGAATTTAATATCAAATCTCCCCTTACCTATCACTGCTCTAATGAGAACAATCCCAGCTTTTCGAATCTATCCACATAACTGTATTCGCAGATCCCTGGTACCATTCTAGTAATTCACCTCTGTATCTTCACTAAGTCCTTGACATCCTTACCAATGTGTGGTGATCAGAATTGGACACCATTCTCCATCTGGGACCTAACCAATGATGTATAAATATCAGCATTTCCTCCTGAGTTTTATTACTCTGTGTCTCTCTCTCTAACACCAAGGACACTGCATGCTACTAACTAAGATCTGTGTGTTTACACCCGAGGTCTCTCTAATCATGCACTCACTCTATAATGGTACCATTTATTTTATATTTTTTTCTTCTCATACTTCCTACCCAAATGTCTCACTTCACATTTCAATGTGTTAAATTCCATCTGCCATGTTCCTGCCCATTTCATCAGTCAGTCTCTGTCATCCTGAAGTCTGTTACTATCCTTCTCACTGTTTATTAACATTTCTGAGTTTCCTTCCATCTGAAAACTTGAACATTACCCCCTCTGTACACAAGCCCACTGCATTGGCATGCAACACCAGGGATCCCAACAGTCACCCTGGGGAACCCCACTGTGTACTTCGCTCCAGCTGAAAAGCAGCCATTATTCCCTACTCTCTGATACCTGTCACCTAACTAATTTCTTGCATGCTGGGATTGAAAAAGAAAAAAAAGGACTTCCATTTATGTAGCGCCTTTCATGACTACTGCATGTTCCAAAGCGATTTACAATCAACGTATACTTATAATGCCGACTCACTCTTGTAGTGTCGGAAACAGAGCAGCCAATTTTAGCACAGCAAGATCCCACAAGCAGCAATGTGATAATGACCAGATCTGTTTTTATGATGTTGCTTGATGGATAAATATTGTCCAGGCCACAGGGAATAATTCCCCTGATCTGCTTCTACTTAATCCCATAGGATCATTAGCATCCACCTGAGAGGGCAGATGGGGCCTTGGTTTAACGTTTCATTCGAAAGACTGCTCATCTGATAGCGCAATACTCCCTCAGTACTGTCGCTGCAGTGTTAGCCTTGATTCTTGTGAAAAAGTCATTTCATGACACTTGATCCTGGAAGCTTGTGACTGAAAGGGGAGAGAGCTACAAACTGAGCCCCGGCTGACTTTGGCCCTTTAATCCCATGTGTTTCTTATTGGGTCACACGGCTGTTATATAGTACTTTATCAAACACCTTTTGAAACGATAGGAAAATTGTAAAAGTACAGGCAGGAAAAGTCATAGAAACATATAATAGCATTGCATGGAAGGGGGTCATTTGGTCTATGAAGTCTGTGCTGGCTCTTTTGCTGAGTTTCCAGTGAGTTTCACACCCTGGATCTTTCCCAGATCCTTGAACCTTTCCCCTTAATATCTAACCAAATCACTTTTTGAATCTACTTTTGAATCTGTATCCTTCAGCCTATCACAGAATAATTTGCAAATCCGAAACAGAAATTGCATTAAAATAATCCTCATGTCAACTCTGCTTCTTTTTTCCAATCACCATAAATCTATGTCCTCTGGTTAATGGCCCCTCATACATTAGAAACATTATCTAATTTACATAAACCCTTCATGATGTTAAATATCCCTATCTGATCACCTTGTAAATGTCCCTGCTCCAAGGAAAACAATCCCAGCGACATAACTGTAATCTCGCATCCCTGGAAAAGTTCCAGTAAAACTCTTCTGTCCCCTCTCCAAGGTTTCATGTCCTTCCTAAAGTGTGGTTTCCAGTATTGGACACAATACTCCAGATGGAGCCGGACTAGTCTTTTCTATAGGGTTAACACAATATCCTGGCCAGTCTACTCTGTGTCTCTATTAATCAAGCCGAGTAATCTATTTGCTTTGTGAACTGTTTGTTAACCTGTCCAGCTACTTTCAAAGATTGCATACAAACACCTCAGGTCTCTCTGTTACTCTCAATAGCTTTAAAGTTGTGCCATTCAGCTTGTATTATCCCTGGTCATTCATCTGCATGCAGCTCACCATCACCTTCTCAAGGGCAATTATGGATGGGCAATAAATGCTGGCCTGGTCAACGACACCCACATCCCATGAACGGATAATATATATCAAATCTTCTGACAATATATCTCCTCACACATCTGCCATGCCAATTAAATATTAGGAAGACTGCAGCCGTTGTTTTCAAACCCCACGTCAAAAGTTTCCTAGCTAAAGACTGGATCTCTCTCCTTGGCAACTGTCTGAGACTAAAGCAAACTGTTCACAACCTGGTTTCATAGTTGACGCTGCGACGAGCTTCCTGCTAAATATTACTAAAACAGCCTACTTACACTTCCATATCATCACCCAACTTTGCCCCTCTCTCAGCTCTTCTGCTGATGAAACACTCCCCCTTGCCTGTGTTACCTGTAGACTCGACTAGTCCAACACACTCCTGGCTGGTCTCCCACATTCTACTCTCCATAACCCTGAGGTGATCCAATGCACTGCTGCCCATGTCCTAACTCACACCAAGTCCTGTTCACCCATTACCCCCTGGACTCACTGACCTACATTGGCTCCTGGTCAGCAACACCTCAATTTTAAAACTCTCAGCCTTCTTTTCAAATCCTTCATTATCTCACTCCTCCTTATCTGTGTAATCTCCTCCAGCCCGACAACCCTCCGAGATATCTGCACTCATCTATTTCTGGCCTCTTGAGCATCTACGAGTTTATTTGCTCTACCATTGGTAGTCCTGCCTTCAGCTGCCGCGGCCCTACGCTCTGGAAGAGTAGAGCAGAACTTCCAGGGAGGAATTCCTGGAAGATAAATGTCAGTGAATTAAACACTAAAATAAAAGCAAAATATTGCGGATGCTGAACACTGGAAATACTCAGCAGGTCTGGCGGCATCTGCGCAGAGAGAAACAGAGTTAATATTTCAGATCTATGCCCCTTCATCAGAACTGGCAAACGTTAGAAATGTAACAGTCTTTGAGCAAGTGAAAGAGGGGAAGGGGGAAGAAGAACAAGAAGGAAGGACTGTGATGAGAGAGAGAGGGGATAGATTAAATTACAGACTGTAATTTCATTGCAGCAGCTTTTTCGGGAGCAGAGTGTGAGCGAGTGAGCAGCTGGGAAGGTCAGTTTGAAAGTAAATTTAATTTCCTTTTGTTTTTCGGCGAAGGCCAGGGGGCTGCTGGGTAAGTAAAACACTATGTATTTGGGGGGTTTCTGAACCCGAGACAGCACACTTGTCGTGTATCCCACCCGCCCTCCTCCTCTAACCAAAAAAAAAGGACTCGGTGGGGTGTTTATAAGGTAAGGCTTTTTCGATTTCTCTGGTTTTATTGTGATTGGTAAAAACTTTTCGTCCCTTTTTCATTTAACTAAGTTAAGCTTAAGATTAAAAATGGCAGGAGATCTCAGACCCGTGTCATGCTCCTCTTGCTCAATGTGGGAGCTCAGGGACATGGCTGATGTCCCTGACTCCTTCACGTGCAGGAAGTGTGTCCAGCTGCAGCTCTTGTTAGACCGCATGACGGCTCTCGAGCTGCGGATGGACTCACTTTGGAGCATGCGCGATGCTGAGGAGGTCGTGGATAGCACGTTTAGTGAATTGGTCACACCGCAGATTAGGATTGCTGAGGGAGAAAGGGAATGGGTGACCAAAAGGCAGAGAAAGAGCAGGAAGGCAGCGCAGGAGTCCCCTGCGGTCATCTCCCTCCAAAACAAGTATACCGTTTTGGATACTGTTGAGGGAGATGGCTCACCAGGGGAAGGCAGCAGTAGCCAGGTCCATGGCACCGTGGCTGGCTCTGCTGTTCAGAGGGGCGGGAAAAAGAGTGGAAGGGCTATAGTCGTAGGGGATTCGATTGTAAGGGGAGTAGATAGGCGGTTCTGTGGTCGAAAACGAGGCTCCCGAATGGTATGTTGCCTCCCAGGTGCACGGGTCAGGGATGTCTCAGATCGGCTGCAGAACATTCTAAAGGGGGAGGGTGAACAGCCAGTTGTCATTGTGCACATAGGCACTAATGATATCGGTAAAAAACGGGATGAGGTCCTACAAGCAGAGTTTAGGGAGTTAGGAGCCAAGTTAAAAAGTAGGACCTCAGAGGTAGTAATCTCAGGATTACTACCAGTGCCACGTGATAGTCAGAGTAAAAATGAAAGAATAGTCAGGATGAATGCGTGGCTTGAGAGATGGTGCAGGAAGGAGGGGTTCAGATTTTTGGGACATTGGGACCGGTTCTGGGAGAGGTGGGACTATTACAAATTGGATGGTCTACACCTGGGCCGGACTGGAACCAATGTCCTTGGAGGTGCTTTTGCTAACGCTGTTGGGGAGGGTTTTAACTAATGTGGCAGGTGGATGGGAACCAATTGAGGTCAGTTGACAGTAAGGAGGTAGTGATAAAAGCCTGTAAGGAACTAGATAATGAAGTCAGTGTGACGAAGGGGAAGAGCAGGCAGGGAGCAGATGATGAATATAAAGGGACTGGTGGTCTGAGGTGCATTTGTTTTAATGCAAGAAGTGTAGTAGGTAAGGCAGATGAACTTAGGGCTTGGATTAGTACCTGGGAGTATGATGTTATTGCTATTACTGAGACTTGGTTGAGGGAAGGGCATGATTGGCAACTAAATATCCCAGGATATCGATGCTTCAGGCGGGATAGAGAGGGAGGTAAAAGGGGTGGAGGAGTTGCATTACTGGTCAAAGAGGATATCACAGCTGTGCTGAAGGAGGGCACTATGGAGGACTCGAGCAGTGAGGGAATATGGACAGAACTCAGAAATAGGAAGGGTCTGGTAACAATGTTGGGGCTGTACTACAGACCTCCCAACAGCGAGCGTGAGATAGAGGTACAAATATGTAAACAGATTATGGAAAGATGTAGGAGCAACAGGGTGGTGGTGATAGGAGATTTTAATTTTCCCAACATTGACTGGGATTCGCTTAGTGTTAGAGGTCTAGATGGAGCAGAATTTGTAAGGAGCATCCAGGAGGGTTTTCTAGAGCAGTATGTAAATAGTCCAACTCGGGAAGGGGCCATACTGGACCTGGTGTTGGGGAATGAGCCCGGCCAGGTTGTTGAAGTTTCAGTAGGGGACTACTTTGGGAATAGTGATCACAATTCCGTCAGCTTTAAAATACTCATGGACAAAGACGAGAGTGGTCCTAAAGGAAGAGTGCTAAATTGGGGGAAGGCCAACTATCCCAAAATTCGGCAGGAGCTGGGAAATGTAGATTGGGAGCAGCTGTTTGAAGGTAAATCCACATGTGATATGTGGGAGGCTTTTAAAGAGAGGTTGATTAGCGTTCAGGAGAGACATGTTCCTGTGAAAATGAGGGATAGAAATGGCAAGATTAGGGAACCATGGATGACAGGTGAAATAGTGAGACTAGCTAAGAGGAAAAAGGAAGCATACATAAGGTCTAGGCGGCTGAAGAAAGACGAAGCTTTGAAAGAATATTGGGAATGTAGGACCAATCTGAAACGAGGAATTAAGAGGGCTAAGAGGGGTCACGAAATATCTTTAGCAAACAGGGTTAAGGAAAATCCCAAAGCCTTTTATTCATATATAAGGAGAAAGAGGGTAACTAGAGAAAGGATTGGCCCACTCAAGGACAAAGGAGGAATGTTATGCTTGGACTCAGAGAATATGGGTGAGATTCTAAACGAGTACTTTGCATCGGTATTCACCGAGGAGAGGGACATGACGGATGTTGAGGTTAGGAACAGATGTTTGATTACTCTAGGTCAAGTCGGCATAAGGAGGGAGGAAGTGTTGGGTATTCTAAAGGGCATTAAGGTGGACAAGTCCCCAGGTCCGGATGGGATCTATCCCAGGTTACTGAGGGAAGCGAGAGAGGAAATAGCTGGGGCCTTAACAGATATCTTTGCAGCATCCTTAAACACGGGGGAGGTCCCGGAGGACTGGAGAATTGCTAATGTTGTCCCCTTGTTTAAGAAGGGTAGCAGGGATAATCCAGCTAATTATAGACCGGTGAAACTGACGTCAGTGGTAGGGAAGCTGCTGGAGAAGATACTGAGGGATAGGATCTATTCCCATTTGGAAGAAAATGGGCTCATCAGTGATAGGCAACATGGTTTTGTGCAGGGAAGGTCATGTCTTACCAACTTAATAGAATTCTTTGAGGAAGTGACTAAGTTGATTGATGAGGGAAGGGCTGTCGATGTCATATACATGGACTTCAGTAAGGCGTTTGATAAGGTTCCCCATGGCAGGCTGATGGAGAAAGTGAAGGCGCTTGGGGTCCAAGGTGTACTAGCTAGATGGATAAAGAACTGGTTGGGCAACAGGAGACAGAGAGTAGCAGCAGAAGGGAGTTTCTCAAAATGGAGACGTGTGACCAGTGGTGTTCCACAGGGATCCGTGCTGGGACCACTGTTGTTTGTGATATACATTAATGATTTGGAGGAAAGTATAGGTGGACTGATTAGCAAGTTTGCAGACGACACTAAGATTGGTGGAGTAGCAGATAGTGAAGGGTACTGTCAGAGACTGCAGCAGAATATAGATAGATTAGAGAGTTGGGCAGAGAAATGGCAGATGGAGTTCAATCAGGGCAAATGCGAGGTGATGCATTTTGGAAGATCCAATTCAAGAGTGAACTATACAGTAAATGGAAAAGTCCTGGGGAAAATTGATGTCCAGAGAGATGTGGGTGTTCAGGTCCACTGTTCCCTGAAGGTGGCAACGCAGGTAAATAGAGTGGTGAAGAAGGCATACGGCATGCTTTCTTTCATCGGACGGGGCATTGAGTACAAGAGTTGGCAGGTCATGTTACAGTTGTATAGGACTTTGGTTCAGCCACATTTGGAATACTGCGTACAGTTCTGGTCGCCACATTATCAAAAGGATGTGGATGCTTTGGAGAGGGTGCAGAGGAGGTTCACCAGGATGTTGCCTGGTATGGAGGGCGCTAGCTATGAAGAGAGGTTGAGTAGATTAGGATTATTTTCATTAGAAAGACGGAGGATGAGGGGGGACCTGATTGAGGTGTACAAAATCATGAGAGGTATAGACAGGGTGGATAGCAAGAGGCTTTTTCCCAGAGTGGGGGTTTCAATTACTAGAGGACACGAGTTCAAAGTGAAAGGGGAAATGTTTAGGGGGGATATGCGTGGAAAGTTCTTTACGCAGATGGTGGTGGGCACCTGGAACGCATTGCGAGCGGAGGTGGTAGATGCGTGCACGATGGAGTCTTTTAAGATGTATCTAGACAGATACATGAATGGGCAGGAAGAAAAGAGATACAGAACCTTAGAAAATAGGCGACATGTTTATAGAGAGGTTCTGGATCGGCGCAGGCTTGGAGGGCCGAAGGGCCTGTTCCTGTGCTGTAATTATCTTTGTTCTTTGTTTCTTTGTTACATTCCTAACGTTTACCAGTTCTGTTGAAGGGTCAGAGACCGGAAACATTAACTCTGTTTCTCTCTACACAGATGCTGCCAGACCTGCTGAGTATTTCCGGCACTTTCTGGTCTCATCCCTAAGCTTTTGAATTCTCTCCCCAAACCCTAAATGCAATAAGCTGCACTGAGTCCAGTTTTAGGGAGTCCTGCTTGGACAGAGTACTAAATGCAGTAAAGTTATCAAGAGATTGAATTTTAAGTGATCTAAGAGTCGATCTCTTTCCAACAATTTGTTAATTTTACATTTAGCATTTCACTTAATTTTAAGCTGAATTTGTACTTTATTTCACAATCAGTTTGTGAGAATTGGACAGTTAATTGATGCTGATGGAAAAGGAGGGTCAGTGTCAGCTTGGATATAAAACTGACTTAATGACAGAAAACAGTGAGTTGCGGTAAATAGTTGGTATTCAAACTGGAGAAAAATAGACAGTAGTGTTCCCCAAGGGTTAGTGCTAGGAACACTGTTTTATTCTGATATGTATAAATGATTTGGATAATGGCATACAGAGAAACATTTCAAAATTTGCAGGTGATACCAAACTTGGAGGCGGGGCAGGCATTGAGGTTGATACCAATCGATGTAAGAGGACAGAGATAGGCTAGCAGAATGGGCAGACCAGAGGCAAATGGAATTTAATACAGACAAGTGTCTAGTGATGCATTTTATCAGAAGTAAAAGGGAGAGGCAATCTACACTTAATGGTAAAGTTCGAAAGAGTGTGCAGAGACAAAGGGACATGGGGTTCATGCACATAGATCCCTGAAGGTGGCAGGATATATTGAGAGAGTCGTCAGTCAAGCATTTGGGATCTTGGGCTTCATAGATAGAGGTGGTGAGTTCAGAAGAAGGAAAGTTATGCTGTAACTTTATGAAGCTCTGGTTAGGCCCCAAGTGGAGTACTGCATCCAGTTCTGTTCACCACACTTTAGGAAGGATGTGAGGGTCATTGACAGGGTGTAGAGGAGGGTTACTTTAATGGTTCCAGAGATGGAGGATTTTCAGTACAATATAGTCTGTAAAAGCTGGGATTGTCTTCCTTGGAGTAAAGGAGATTGAGGGGAGATTTGATACATGTATACAAGATGATGACCTGTTTGGATAAGGTAGACAGGTACAGATGTTCCCATTAGCTGATGGGACAAGGACTAGAGTTAAATTTGAGGGCAAGAGTTAAGGGGGATGTGATGAACAACATTTTTACACAACGAGTGGTAATGGCCTGGAAATCATTGCCTCCGAGGGTGGTGGAAGCAGAGAAGGTGAATTATTTCAAAAGGATATTGGATGAACACTTGATGTAAATAAACTTGCAGGAATATGGAGTCAGAGCTGGGGAATGAGACTGGCTGGATTTATCTACAAAGAGCCGGCATGGACTTGATGAGCAGAATGGCCTAATTCTGTGCTGAAATGACTATACGACTCTCTGACAGGGGAATACTATTACTACTTTTAGTTTAGTTTAGAAATACAGCAATGAAACAGGCCCTTCGACCCACCGAGTCTGTGCGGACCATCAACCACCCATTTATACTAATCCTACACTAATTCCATATTCCTACCACATCCCCACCTGTCCCTATGTTTCCCTACCACCTACCTATACTACAGGCAATTGCTAATGGCCAATTTACCGATCAACCTGCAAGTCTTTGGCATGTGGGAGGAAACCGGAGCACCCGGAGGAAACCCACGCAAACACAGGGAGAACTGGCAAACTCCACACAGGCAGTACCTGGAATCGAACCCGGGTCCCTGGAGCTGTGAGGCTGCGGTGCTAACCACTGCGCCACTGTGCTACCCTATACTGCGAAAGTTTATAATGGACTGGGCAGTATCACCCTGTGGAACCCCGTGATGTAAGTGAAATGTTTGCTGTCCCAGAACGTGGTTAACAAATGTCCTTCACAAACAGAGTAAATCAGTTGAATCCCACTGACAATTCAGGATCATTCACAATGGGGAGTAATTTCTCCTCGTTTTCTCTACATAGGACAGCAGTCAGGCTTTTCACTGTGTCCACCACCTCCATGTTGAATGTCTTGTCAGGGTTAGGTGAGATAAGACACGTTGCCTGGGCGACAGCTTTCTTCAATTGTGTTACTGCTTCTATGCTCTCTTCAGTCCAACCGGGTTAAATCTGGTCATCACCATCATTAGGTAGTTCATAAAGAGGAGTCACAGTCTCTGCAAATCGAGGGATGAGGGTCCACTGATACCCCACCAGCCTGAAGATAGGACACAGGGAAGGACCTTGAGGTGGACAGGGCTAGACACTGGATGAGGGTCCATTGATACCCCACCAGCCTGAGGATAGGACACAGGGAAGGACCTTGAGGTGGACAGGGCTAGACACTGGATGAGGGTCCATTGATACCCTACCAGCCTGAGGATAGGACACAGGGCAGGACTTTGAGGTGAACAGGGGTAGACACTGGATGGTCTCGACCTGATGCTGGTGTGGGCTGATACAGGATGATCTGATCTGGGCACGTAGAAAGGTGACACGATTTTGCACCAGCAGGGCCTTACGTGGATGGTCTTTTTGTCCAGCTCCCAAAGTAACTGCAGTAGTTCCTGTAAAAGGGTTAAATGTGTGGACACGGTCTGTGGTGATGAGAAGATCATCGACATATTGCAGCAAGCAGGAAGACTGTGAAAAGCTCAGAAGGGACCCGGCTACACGTTTGTTGAAAATAGTAGGGTTATTGTGGAACCCCTTGTGACAGACATGTCCAGGGGTATCTCTGGTCCTCAGAAGTGAATGTGAATTTTATTTGTTTCTCTAGTTTTACTGGGATACTCCAATAAACATTAGAGATATCCAGGGTAGAGAAGACAGCCCTGCCACTGAGAATCCGGGAGAGTAGGGTGGGTGTCTATCAGACAACCGGGTTCACGCAGGGTTGACTGAATTGAGTTTGTGGTGGTCAATAGTCAGTCACCAGCTGCCATCCGGCTTTCCAACCAGTCAAATCGGGCAGTTAGAAGGGAACATGGCTTCGTGAACTACACCCTGGTATAACAATGACCTGATAGTGTCTGGAATGCATGACATAATCTCAGTTCGGTATGAATACTGCTTCATGGAGCATGCAATGGTCAGTTAATTTCTTCGGGTCTGCTCATGCTTGCACAGTCATCTTTATGGGTTGTGAATACACTCAGCACCGACTCGAGAATCGCCTGTACCTCAGGGTGATCAGAGGTGTCTGGTTCCCACTCCTCTGATATTTTAATCATGAATATTGAGGGTGCACTGGACACCAGAGTAGGGGCATGTTTTAATGTTCTACAATATACAAATATAGGGATAATCAATTACTGCTGATAACCTTTGAGCACATTACTGCCCAGTAGTCCCTGTCCATTATGCAGGATCATATAAAAGGGAGGCAGGACTTTGACACGAGCTGTGTACCCTCTCCTACACCAATGTAAGATCTGATCCAGGGTCACAGATTAACCAAAAGGAGATCGAAGGGTCACAAGCAGTTTATTGAAAAGTTACAGTTCAAATACAGCACAAAATCAGAATAGACATAGTGGACATACGGCCTGTGGCAGGTGAGAAAGGCTTTCTGGCTATGGATCAAATGTAAGAAGCTATTATTAAAGACGTTATAGCAGGACACACAGAATAATTCAAGGTGATCAGGCAGAGTCAACATGCTTTTGTGAAACGGAAACCATGTTCAACCAATTTATTGAAGTTCTTTGAAGAAGTAACAGGTGCTGTGGATAAAGGGGAACTGGTGGATGTACTATACTTAGATTTCCAGAAGGGATTTCATAATGTGCCACATCAAAGTTCATTGCGGAATATAAAAGCTCATGATGTAGGGGGCAACCTATTGGCATGGATAGAAGATTGGCTAGCTAACAGGAAACAGAGAGTAGGCTTAAATGGATCATTTTCTGTTTGGCAAGATGTAACGAGTGGTGTGCACAGAGATCAGTGCGGGTACCTTAGCTCTTTACAGTTTATATAAATCACTTGGATGAAGGGGCCAAAGGTATGTTTGCTAAATTTGCTGATGACAGAAACGTCGGTCAGACAGTATGTTGTGACGTGGACACAAGTGAACCACAAAGGGGTAGATAGATTGAGTGATTGGGCAAAGATCTGGTAAATGGAGTATAATGTGGGAAAATATGAAATTGTCCATTTTGGCAGGAAGAATAAAAATTAAGCATATAATCACAATGGTGAGAGATTTCAGAGCTCTACCATCCAGGGGGAACTGAGAGTCCTTGTGCATGAATTGTAAAAGGTTAATATGTAGGCATTGCAAGTAATTAGGAAAACTTATCGGCTATTGCAGGAGGAATTGAATACAAATGTAGGGAGGTTATGTTTCAGTTATATAGGGAGACCACTTCTGGAATACTGTGTACAGTATTGGTCTACTCATTTAAGGACAGGTGGAAATGCATTCGAAGCAGTTCAGAGATGGTTTACTAGACTAATGCCTGGAATGGGGGTGTTCTCTAATGAGGAAAGGCTGGACAGGCTAGGCTTATGTCAGCTGGAGTTTAGAAGAGTAAGAGGCGACTTGATTGAAACTTATAAGATTCTGAGTGTGGGACAGAGCAAATGAGGCCGACAGAGAGAGAAAGAACGAGAGAGAGAGAGCTCAATTCAGCTGCTGCTAAAAACCTCATCCATGCCTTTTTTATCTCGAGACTTGACTATTCTAACACACTCCTGGATGGTCTCCCACATCCTGCTCTCTGTAACCTGTGGTCATCCAAAACTCTGCTGCCATCTTCTAATTTACACCAAATTCTGTTCACCCAACATCCCTGTGCTGACTGACCGACATTGGCTCTTGGTCCAGTAACACCTCAATTTTAATATTCTCACTCATGTGATCAAATCCCTCCATGTCCTCACCCCTCTGATTATCCCAATCCCCTGTTCATTTCCAATGTTCCTGAAACTTGTTCATCTTAAAAATCTTTTTTCCAATTCCCGCTTAAAAGTGAGTTTCTTTCCCTCTGTCACTCTTCATATAACATAGAACATAGAGCATAGAACAGTACAGCACAGTACAGGCCCTTCGGCCCACGATGTCGTGCCGAACCTTTAACCTACTCTAAGATCAAACTAACTACCTACCCTTCATTTTACTCTCATCCATGTACCGATCCAAGAGTCGCTTAAATTTCCCTAATGTATCTGCTTCTACTACCACCACTGGCAGCACATTCCACGCACCCACCACTCTCTGTGTAAAGAACCTACCTCTGACATCTCCCCGAAACCTTCCTCCAGTCACCTTAAAATTATGCCCACTGGTGATAGCTCTTTCCACCCTGGGAAAAAGTCTCTGGCTGTCCACTCTATCTATGCCTCTCATTATCTTGTACCCCTCTGTCAAATCACCTCTCATCCTTCTTCGCTGCAATGAGAAAAGCCCTAGCTCCCTCAATCTTTCTTCGTAAGACATGCCCTCCAGTCTAGGCAACATCCTGGTAAATCCCCTCTGCACGCTCTCTAAAGCTTCCATGCCCTTCCTATAATGAGGCGACCAGAACTGAATGCAATATTCCAAGTGTGGTCGAACCAGAGCCATATAGAGATGCAGCATAACCTCGCAGCCCTTAAACTCAATCCCCCTGTTAATGAAAGCCAACACACCATACGCCTTCTTCACAACCCTATCAACTTGGGTGGCAACTTTGAGCGATCTATGGACGTGGACCCCAAGATACCTCTGTTCCTCCACACTACCAAAAACCCTGTCTTTAAGCCTGTATTCTGCATTCAAATTCGACCTCCCAAAATGAATCACTTCACACTTTTCCAGGTTGAACTCCATCTGCCACTTCTCAGCCCAGCTCTGCATCCTGTCAATGGCCCGTTACAACCTACAACAGCCTTACACACTATCCACAACTCTAGCAACCTTCGTGTCATCGGCAAACTTGCTAACCCAGCCTTCCACTTCCTCATCCAAGTCATTTATAAAAATCACAAAGAGCAGAGGTCCCAGAACAGATCCCTGCAGAACACCACTGGTCACTAAGCTCCATGCTGAATACTTTCCATCTACTAACACCCTCTGTATTCAATGGGCCAGACAATTTTGTATCCAGACAGCACAGTGTGGTCTTCCTGACCACACATTTCATCTCTCCTGCTCCACTCATGCTGTGGAAGCTTCGATCCATAAAATGGTGTGAGCTGCACTGCTGGTCACATCCAGCACATTGTACAGGACACCCAGGCTGGCCGGGGTGCTGGTGTCGGTGTAACGTGTGTGTATCTGTAGTGTGAGGAGGGGTCTGAATATGATGTCGATCAGCCATTTCAGCAACTTTGATGTACGTCTTTGAAACTTGGTCCTTGCATGTCTACTGACCACCTGTGTTAGTCACTCTCAGCTGAACATACATT
The DNA here is from genome assembly GCF_036365525.1 of Heterodontus francisci. NCBI lineage: Eukaryota > Metazoa > Chordata > Chondrichthyes > Heterodontiformes > Heterodontidae > Heterodontus > Heterodontus francisci. The sequence continues at coordinate 3,274,699 of NW_027141936.1, forward strand.
CAGCAGCACGAGGAACCCCCTCTAGTGTTATTTAAAAGGACCAGGCGTCCACCTGACAGGTGAGGGGCTTTTGACTTACTTCTGTTATTATAAAGTTAGTGGAGGTGTTGTGGATGGTTTTCTGGAGGTTGTGTTGTGAGCTGCTGCAGACATTCAGGGAGCAGAAAGGACTTGGTGACCCAACTCTGTACGATGAATGGGGACTGTAGTTACAGTGTCTCTGGGTCTGTAACATGATCAACAAATGGAGCAGAGGCTGCAGAGAGAGGGAAAGCTCTGGAAAAAAAGAGGAGGAAAGGTCTCTGCCCTACCCACCCTGGGTTTCCAAGAGCAAAAAGAGCAGTGGTCCTAATATTGAGCCCAGGGGACACCACTGTATACTCCCATTGAGGCTAAACAACAACCTTTCACCACTTCTCTCTGTTTACTGTTCCTTAGTCAATGTTATATCCACACTGTCACTGTACCTTTAATCCATAGTGTTCAGTTTTCCTAACCTGTCTACTGAATGTCACTTGATCAAACACCTTTTGAAAGTCCATATGTATAACTTCAATCACACCACCCTCATCAGCCCTCTCCATTGTTTTCTCAAAGAACTCCATCAAGTTTACCTCAGCACTACCTCTCTCCACTCCTCAACTGTTGTTAAATTATCAGACTGATTATCCGACACCCAGTACTGGATGAGCAGAAATTTCCTCCAATTAAATATTGGGAAGACTGAAGCCATTGTTTTCACTCCCCACTCCAACTCTGTTCCCTTGCTATTGATTCCATCCCTCTTCCTGGTGACAGTCTGAGATTCAGACAATATGTTTACAACCTTGGTGTCACATTTGACCACAAAATGAGCTTTAACCTCATTTTCAGGGTATAATTACAACCGCCTATTTCCACCTCAGTAACATCGCCTGACTTCACCCCTGTCTCAGCCCATCTGCTGCTGAAACCTCATTCATGCCTTCGTCACCCCTCGATGTGACTATTCCAAATCACTCCTGGCTGATCTCCCATATCTACTCTCTGTAAACTTGAGGTCATCCAAAACGCTGCTGCCCATTTCTTAGCTCACACCAAGTCCCGTTTATATCTCACTGACCGACATTGGCTCCCAATCAAGCAATATCTTGATTTTAAAATTCTCATCCTTGTTTTCATATCTCTCAATGGCCTCGCCCCTCCCTATCTCTGTAATCTCCTCCAGCTCCAGAACCCATCGAGACATCTGTGCTCCTCTAATTCTGGCCTCTTTTACATCCGTTATTTAAATCACTGCACCACTGGCGACCGTGCCTTCAGCTGCCGGGGCCCAAGCTGCAGTATCCTCCATACACATCTCTGCCTCTGCACCTCTCCATCTCACTTTCCTCCTTGAAGACATTCCTTGAAACCTTCCTCTTTGGCTAACCTGTTGGTCCTTTGACCTAATATCTCCTGTTGTATCTCAGTTCACACTTTGCTTCATAATGCTCCTGTGAAGCACCTTGGGATTTTTTATAACATTAAAGGCAATATCTAAATATAAATTGTTGTTTTTGTTGTTGTTTGCCAGACATCAATAGTCTTTAGCATATCCAGGTTGCTAACCATTTACTATCCAATGTTTTTACAAGCAACAAGTATTTTTCTCTTGGGTTGTCACGTCTACAAATGTCCTCAGTCGTGACACTAGTCTAACTAGTCAGTAATTACAGCATTTATCGCATATCTCCTTTTTTAAACAGGATGTAAGATTTACAATCCTCCAATCCTCTGTCATCACACCCATATCCAAGGAGGATTGGAAGATTCTGGCCAGTGCCTCTGCTATTTCCACTATTCCTTCCCTCAGAAACCCCTATACATCCATTCAGACTGGGTAAGAGTTCCAGTTTATTGTGGGACAAAAAGGTGTTGGATTGAAAGGTGTTAACTGAAACTGTTTGTTCAGTGACTGTAATTAATGTCAGTCTCCATGGACCCTGATTGTGTCACAGGAGGGTTTCCCTCTTCTATTAATATGGGACTCCTTTCGATGTGTTATCCCATACTGTCAGCGGGAGCATCACGCCCGGCACTCACAGTGTTCAGCGGCTCAAGAGAGAGGGAGAGGATAGATCAGAATCTGTGAACAATGGGTCAGAATCTGAGAACAATGGATCAGAGTCTGAGAACAATGGGTCAGAGTCTGAGAACAATGGGTCAGAATCTGAGAACAATGGATCAGAGTCTGAGAACAATGGGTCAGAATCTGAGAACAATGGATCAGAATCTGTGAACAATGGGTCAGAATCTGAGAACAATGGGTCAGAATCTGAGAACAATGGATCAGAATCTGAGAACAATGGGTCAGAATCTGAGAACAATGGATCAGAATCTGAGAACAATGGGTCAGAATCTGAGAACAATGGATCAGAATCTGAGAACAATGGGTCAGAATCTGAGAACAATGGGTCAGAATCTGAGAACAATGGATCAGAATCTGTGAACAATGGGTCAGAATCTGAGAACAATGGGTCAGAATCTGAGAACAATGGATCAGAATCTGTGAACAATGGGTCAGAATCTGAGAACAATGGATCAGAGTCTGAGAACAATGGATCAGAGTCTGAGAACAATGGGTCAGAATCTGAGAACAATGGATCAGAATCTGAGAACAATGGGTCAGAATCTGAGAACAATAGATTGGAATGTTACAACAATGAGCAAGAGTTTATCCTCAGAACTTCACGATCTTTCTACACATTATGATCGGTTCTCATTAAACTTTCGCATCTACCTCACACTTCGGATTGCTCAATACATTTATTATCCCATCCTCGGTCTTGTTGGTGTCCCTGGTTAGTATCTGTTTCCAGGTATTTATTCCTTAAACCATGTTTAACTGTATTATATTCCTGTAATTTACTCTACCCTCCTTGCTGCTGTTGTTAATCCCGGTAAATATCTCCAGTAATTACCTTGATTAACCATGTTTAACTGTATTACTGTTCCTGTAATTTACTCTCACCGCCTTGCTGCTGTTGTTAATCCCGGTGAATATCTCCAGTAATTACCTTGATTAACCATGTTTAACTGCATTACTGCTCCTGTAATTTTCTCTACCCTCCTTGCTGCTGTTGTTATTTCTGCTGAATCTCTATCTCCAGAAATCAGCTGTGTAAACCACTGCTAACGGTATTTCAGTTCTTGTAATTTACTCTCTCCTCTTTGCTGCTGATACTGTCTCTATTTCCAGCTAGGAGATCTGTAAACCCTGTTTACTGAAATACTGTTCTGGAACGTAAATTGTGGGAAGAGAGAAGACAGTGTCATTGGTCCATTGGTCCCCGTCACAAACTCCATCCCCTATCTGTGAACCACATACCCGATCCTGAGGCTGAACCAGACAGTTTACAACCTCTGTGTTCTATTTTTACCTTACTTGAGTTCATCTCCAAATTCTCTCCATCACCAACCCTGTCTACTACCACCTAAGTAATATCACCCGTCTCCACTTCTGCCTCAGCCCATCTGCTGCATAAACCCTCATATGTGCCTTTGTTAAATCCACACTTGACGATTCCGAATCTCTCCTGGTCACCCTCCCAGTTATAAACCTCCATAAACCACAGCCCATCCAGAACTCTGCTGCCTGTATCCTAACTCGCACCAAATCCCGATCACCCATCACCCCTGTGCTCACTGATCTACAATGGCTCACGGTTTGGCAGCACCTTAATTTTAATATTCTCATTCTTGAGTCTGAATCACTCCATGGCCTCACCACTCCATTAGTCCCATTCTCTTGTGCATTTCCCATATTTCTGCAAATAATATGCCTTCAATCTTTTCTCAATTCTCTTTTTAAAGTGAATTTCTTTCTCTCTGTATCTGTTCCTAGCCACGATTTTCAACTCTACAGACCCACTGTTGCTCAGGGCGCAGAAGATGGGACCCATAAAATGATGCGAACCACAGAGCTGGCCACTTCTAGTGTGGTCAGCACAGTGTCCCATGGTGGGCAGTACACTTGTGTGGTCAGCACAGTGCCCAATGGTGGACAATGCTCTAGTATGGTCAGCACAGTGCCCCATGCTGGACAGGGCTCTAGTATGGTCAGCACAATGCCCCATGCTGGACAAGGCTCTAGTATGGTCAGCACAGTGCCCCATGGTGGGCAGTACACTTGTGTGGTCAGCACAGTGCCCAATGGTGGACAGAGCTCTAGTATGGTCAGCACAATGCCCCATGCCGGACAGGGCTCTGGTATGGTCAGCACAGTGCCCCATGCTGGACAGGGCTCTAGTATGGTCAGCACAATGCCCCATGCTGGACAGGGCTCTAGTATGGTCAGCACAATGCCCCATGCTGGACAGGGCTCTAGTATGGTCAGCACAATGCCCCATGCTGGACAGGGCTCTAGTATGGTCAGCACAATGTCCCATGCTGGACAGGGCTCTAGTATGGTCAGCACAATGCCCCATGCTGGACAGGGCTCTAGTATGGTCAGCACAATGCCCCATGCTGGACAGGGCTCTAGTATGGTCAGCACAATGCCCCATGCTGGACAGGGCACTAGTATGGTCAGCACAATGCCCCATGCAGGACAGGGCTCTAGTATGGTCAGCACAATGCCCCATGTTGGACAGGGCTCTAGTATGGTCAGCACAATGCCCCATGCTGGACAGGGCTCTAATATGATCAGCACAGTGCCCCATGCTGGACAGGGCTCTAGTATGATCAGCACAGTGCCTCATGCTGGACAGGGCTCTAGTATGGTCAGCACAGTGCCTCATGCTGGACAGGGCTCTAGAGTGGTCAGCATAGTGCCCCATGCTGGACAGGGCTCTAGTGTGGTTAGCACAATGCCCCATGCTGGACAGGGCTCTCGTATGGTCAGCACAATGCCCCATGCTGGACAGGGCTCTCGTATGGTCAGCACAATGCCCCATGCTGGACAGAGCTCTAGTATGGTCAGCACAGTGCCTCATGCTGGACAGGGCTCTAGAGTGGTTAGCACAATGCTCCATGCTGGACAGGGCTCTCGTATGGTCAGCACAATGCCCCATGATGGACAGAGCTCTAGTATGGTCAGCACAGTGCCTCATGCTGGACAGGGCTCTAGAGTGGTCAGCATAGTGCCCCATGCTGGACAGGGCTCTAGTATGGTCAGCACAATGCCCCATGCTGGACAGGGCTCTAGTATGGTCAGCACAATGCCCCATGCTGGACAGGGCTCTAGTATGGTCAGCACAATGCCCCATGCTGGACAGGGCTCTAGTATGGTCAGCACAATGCCCCATGCTGGACAGGGCTCTAGTATGGTCAGCACAATGCCCCATGCTGGACAGGGCTCTAGTACGGTCAGCACAAAGCCCCATGCTGGACAGGGCTCTAGTGTGGTCAGCACAGTGCCCCATGCTGGACAGTGCTCTAGTATGGTCAGCACAATGCCCCATGCTGGACAGGGCTCTAGTATGGTCAGCACAATGCCCCAAGCTGGACAGTGCTCCAGTATGGTCAGCACAATGCCCCATGCTGGACAGGGCTCTAGTATGATCAGCACAGTGCCTCATGCTGGTCAGGGCTCTAGTGTGGTCAGCACAGTGCCCAATGCCGGACAAGGCTCTAGTATGTCCAGCACAGTGCCCCATGCTGGACAGGGCTCTAGTATGGTCAGCACAATGCCCCAGGCTGGACAGGGCTCTAGAGTGGTCAGCACAATGCCCCATGCTGGACAGAGCTCTAGTATGGTCAGCACAATGTCCCATGCTGGACAGGACTCTAGTGTGGTCAGCACAATGCCCCATGCTGGACAGGGCTCTAGTATTATCAGCACAGTGCCCCATGCTGGACAGGGCTCTAGTATGGTCAGCACAATGCCCCATGCTGGACAGGGCTCTTGTATGGTCAGCACAATGCCCCATGCTGGACAGGGCTCTAGTATGGTCAGCACAATGCCCCATGCTGGACAGGGCTCTTGTATGGTCAGCACAATGCCCCATGCTGGACAGGGCTCTAGTATTATCAGCACAGTGCCCCATGCTGGACAGGGCTCTAGTATGGTCAGCACAATGCCCCATGCTGGACAGGGCTCTAGTATGGTCAGCACAATGCCCCATGCTGGACAGGGCTCTTGTATGGTCAGCACAATGCCCCATGATGGACAGGGCTCTAGTGTGGTCAGCACAATGCCCCATGCTGGACAGGGCTCTGGTATGGTCAGCACAGTGCCCCATGCTGGACAGGGCTCTAGTATGGTCAGCACAATGCCCCATGCTGGTCAGGGCTCTAGTATTATCAGCACAATGCCCCATGCTGGACAGGGCTCTAGTATGGTCAGCACAATGCCCCATGCTGGACAGGGCTCCAGAGTGGTCAGCACAATGCCCCATGCTGGACAGGGCCCTAGTATTGCCAGCACAGTGCCCCATGCTGGACAGGGCTCTAGTATGGTCAGCCCAGTGCCCCATGCTGGACAGGGCTCTAGTATGGTCAGCACAATGCCCCATGCTGGACAGGGCTCTAGTATGGTCAGCTCAGTGCCTCATGCTGGACAGGGCTCTAGTATGGTCAGCACAGTGCCCCATGCTGGACAGGGCTCTAGTATGGTCAGCACAATGCCCCATGCTGGACAGGGCTCTAGTATTATCAGTACAGTGCCTAATGCTGGACAGGGCTCTAGTATGGTCAGCACAGTGCCCCATGCTGGACAGGGTTCTAGTATGGTCAGCACAGTGCCCCATGCTGGACAGGGCTCTAGTATGGTCAGCACAATGCCCCATGCTGGACAGGGCTCTAGAGTGGTCAGCACAATGCCCCATGCTGGACAGGGCTCTAGTATGGTCAGCACAGTGCCTCATGCTGGACAGGGCTCTAGTATGGTCAGCACATTGCCCCATGCTGGACAGGGCTCTAGTATGGTCAGCACAGTGCCTCATGCTGGACAGGGCTCTAGTATGGTCAGCACAATGCCCCATGCTGGACAGGTGTCTAGTGTGGTCAGCACAATGCCCCATGCTGGACAGGGCTCTAGTGTGGTCAGCACAGTGCCTCATGCTGGACAGGGCTCTAGTATGGTCAGCACAGTGCCTCATGCTGGACAGGGCTCTAGTATGGTCAGCACAATGCCCCATGCTGGACAGGGATCTAGTATGGTCAGCACAATGCCCCATGCTGGACAGGGCTCTAGTATGGTCAGCACAGTGCCTCATGCTGGACAGGGCTCTAGTATGGTCAGCACAATGCCCCATGCTGGACAGGGATCTAGTATTATCAGCACAATGCCCAATGCTGGACAGGGCTCTAGTATTGTCAGCACAATGCCCCATGCTGGACAGGGCTCTAGTGTGGTCAGCACAGTGCCCCATGCTGCACAGGGCTCTAGTATGGTCAGCACAGTGCCCCATACTGGACAGGGCTCTGGTGTGGTCAGCACAGTGCCCCATGCTGCACAGGGCTCTAGTATGGTCAGCACAGTGCCTCATGCTGGACAGGGCTCTAGTATGGTCAGCACAGTGCCCCATGCTGGACAGGGCTCCAGCGAGTCATACTATGTTTGTGATACTCATGTGAGGATATTTTTGAATGTGACTTCAATGTCCCAACCAGACAGCTTTGAGTACGTCTTTGAAATCAGGTCTCGGCATGACCACTGACTGCTTGTGTTAGTCACTGTCAACTGAATATGCATTTAGCATCACAATGAATCCCCTCTAGTGTTATTTAAAAGGACCAGGCATCCGACCTACAGGTGAGGGGCTTTTGACTTACTTCTGCTATTGTAAAGTCAGTGCAGGTGTTGTGGATGGGTTTCTAGAGGTTGCGTTGTGAGCTGCTGCAGACATTCAGGGAGGACAGAGGATTTGGTGACTCAACTCTGTACGAGGTATGGGGACTGTAGTTACAGTGTCTCTGGATCTGTAACATGACCCACAAATGGAGCAGAGACTGCAGAGAACGGAAGCTCTGTAAAGATGGAGGAGGGACTCTTCCCTACCCACCCCGGGTTTTCCAAGAGCTCTTTTCCTACCTACAATTAACCCAAGAGCAGTGTGTGGGTGACTCTGATTCAATAAGGAGGTGGTCGCAGAGCTGTGTCACCTCCTGTAACACGACCTGTAGACTCACACCAGGGTGAGGACGGAGCTGTCAGTTTCATTGAAAGTCTATATATCTGGATCTTCCCAGGCAGGAGCAGTAGACACATACAGCATAGACTCGTAGAAATCAATGGAGTCGTAGAGTCATGCACAACACAAAAGGAGGCCATCTCTCGCTGGAGTAATCCAGTCAGTGCCACTCCCAGCTCATTTCTCATATACCTGTAAGTTAATTTCATTCAATTTCCTTTTGAAATCATTGATTGTCTCGGCTTCCACCACCTTCCTGGGCAGTGAGTTCCAGCTCATTAACATCCACTGTGTAAAAAAGTTCTTCCTCATATTCCCCTACATCTCTTACCCAAAAGCTTCCATCTGTGTCCCCTGGTCCGTGTTTCATCAGTTAATGGGAACAGTTTTTCCTTGTCTATCTTATCTTAGCCTATCATAATCTTGTACACCTCTATCAAATCTCTCTCCAACTCCTTTACTCCAGGGAGAACAACTCCATCTTCTCCAAACTCACTTTGTAACTAAACCCCCATCCCTGGAACCATTCTGGTAAATCTCCTCCGCACACCCCCAGGGACCTTCACATCCTTCCGAGTGTGGTGACCAGAACTGGACATAGTTCTCTAGTTGGGGCCTAACCAAATCTTTATAAAGTTTCAGCATAACTTCCCTGCTTTTGTATCTTTGCCTCTAATGATGAAGCCCAAGATCTGATATGTTTTGCCAAACATTCTCCGAATATGTCCTGCCACCTTCACAGATCAATGCATTTGGAGCCACAAGTCCCTCTGTTCCTGCACAATCTTTAGAACTGTGTCATTAAGTCTATATTGCCTTCCTATTCCTTCTGACAAAATGCATCAGCTCACACTCCTCTGTATTAAATTCCACCTGCCACTTCTCTGTCTATTCTGCTAGCCTATCTATATCCTGTTGCAGACAGTTTGTAACATCCTCACTGTTTACCACTCCTCCAAGATTGGTATCATCAGAAAACTGTCAAATTCTACTCTGTATTCCAAGAACCATGTCACTTATATATAAACCAAAAGAAAAACTGTGGTCCTAACACTGACCCTTGGGGAAAATCACTGTCTACCATCCTCCAGTCTGAAAAACAACCATTTAACACATTTCTCTTTTTGCTGTCCTTTGCACAATTTTTGATCCAATTAGATGCTATTCCATGAGCTTCAATTTTGTTAACCAAACATTTGTTCGGTTCTCCATCAAATACTTTCATAAAATCCATGTAGACAACATCCACCACATTCCCTTCATCAACCATCTCTGATCATCGAAATAAATTCAATTAGTTCAGTCAAGCATAATCTGCCTTTTAGAAATCCGTGCTGACAATCCTTAATTAACTCAAACCTCTCCAAGTGTGTGTTGTCCTTTTTCCCTGATTATTGTTTCTAAAACCTTCCTCACAACTGATGTTAAACTAACTGACCAGTAGTTACTAGGCCTGTGTGTTGTCCATTCCCATTGATAATTCAGTGAGGTGAGGGTGACCATCTATGTCATCATTTTCTCCCTCATCAGGGAGAAGCAGGATGTGAGATCCCATGGCTTTGTCAGGATAGCGGGAATCCTGATGGTGTCCGTGGCTCTGAGGGGCCCCCATGTCAACGGGGAGAGGTACAGTTACTGAAAGAACTCTCACTCCATTAATGTACAGTTGGTGTCTGAGCATGCCCAGTCCATCATGTTGGTGAATGTCCTCTATCCTGGCAGCAGCCACCATACATTCATTCTGAAGCAGTCAACCAGTCCCAACACTGCGGGTCTCCATGCAGAACCAGAATGCAACTCCTCGGAGACAAAGAAAACCCCCTCTAGACACAGCTCGTGTTTCTACACCCCCAAACCACTTCCCACCGCCAACCAACCTCACACAATTAACATGTGTATAACGTGAGCAATGGAGTCACCAGGAACATGGTGGAACAGGCCATTGGTGTGATGAAGCAATGTTTCTGATGTCTGAACCGCTCGGGGGGAGCCCTCCAGTACACACTGGAGCAGGTGTCCAAGTTCATGGTGTTCTGATGCACCTTTCATATCATCACCATCATGAGGACACAGGCATTGGTACCAGGAATCCGCAGGCTACCTCAGGAGGAGGAGGAGGCAGGGAGGATACTTCCTGGATGCCTTCGACCCTGACAGGCTGTCGGAGAGTCCCTGCTAAGATTCCGGTTCCCATAGGTCAACTTCCCTTTCCCAACACGGATCCCCCATTCTCCACCATTACACCCATCTGAGATGCCCCATCACTGTGTTATTACAGCACAAAAGGAACTATTCAGTTCGACGTGTCTGCATCGCCTCTCCGAATGAGCAATTCACCTAATCCCATTCCCTGTCTTCTTCCATCAACGCTGCACATTCTTCCTTCTAATACACCAGTTTATTCAGCTTTAGCATGTTTTTGATGTGGTCACCCAACAGCTGAAAATTATGCAGGGAGAGAGGGAATGGGTGATCCCCAGACAGTCAAAAAGAATCAGGCAGGTAGTGCTGCAAACCCTTGAGTGCATCTCACTCTCCAACAGGTATTCAGTTCAGACTACTGAGGAAAGTGATGCTTCACCTGGGGAGTGCAGCCAGAGCCAAGTCCGTGTCAACACGGGTGGCTGAGCTGCAGAGCGGGGTCGAGGGATGACTGGAAGAGCCATAGTGATCAATAGTCAGGGGAACAGGGAGGCGTTTATGTGGCCACAGACGTGAATCGAGGATGGTGTCATGCTTGTCTGGTTCCAGGGACAAGGATGTCACTGAGCGACTGCAGAGCATCTTGAAGGAGAAGGTGAACAGCCAGCTGTCATGGTCCACATCGGAACCAGCGACAAAGGTAGAAAGAGGAATGTCGTCCTGCAGTCAGAATATATGGAGCGAGGGAAGAAATAGGCCAGCAGGACCTCAAAGTGGTAACTTCTGGATTACTCCCAGTGCCATGCACAACTGAGTATAGAAATAGAAAACGAAGACAGATGAATGTGTGGCTGGGAAGATGGTGCAGGAGGGAGGGCTTCAGATTCCTGGGACATTGGGACCAGCTTTGGATTAGATGGGACCTGTACAGGCCGGACTGGTTGCACCTGATCGGAGACGGGACTGGGTTACTTGCAGAACGTTTTGCGAGTGCTGTCGGGGAGGGTTTAAACTAGTTTTGCAGGGGGATGGGGACCTGAGGGTAGAATCAGTAGGGACAAAACCTGAAACGAAAATAGAAGGCAGAAAATTAATGGATGAGTCCAGGAGACAGAGGAAAAGAGGGTTAGAATTCTTTTTTAAAAGAGGTTGGCAGTGCTCAAGGGTATCTATTTCAATGCAAGGAGTATAGCAAATAAAGTAGATGAGCTGAGGGCACAGATAGACAGGTCGCAGTATGATATCATAGCTATTACAGAAACATGGCTGAAGGAGGGACAGGAATTGCAGCTCAACGTTCCTGGTTACAGGGTTTTCAGACACGATAGGGAGGGGGATAAGAACGGAGGGGAAGTGGCAATTTCGGTCAAGGAATCTATTGCAGCTGTGAGGAGGGATGATATGTTGGAAGGTTCATCAAATGAGACCATATGGATTGAGCTAAGGAACCAGAAAGGGACAATCACACTGCTGGGAATGTGATCCCGACAGCCAAATAGTTAGAGGGAGATAGAAGATCGGATATGTAGGCAAGACTCTGAGAAGTGCAAGAACAATCGGACAGGAATAGTAGGGGATTTTCATTACCCCAATATTAACTGCGATAATTTTAGTATGAAAAGAATTGAGGGAGCAGAAATCTTGAGGTGCATTCAGGAGAACGTTTTTGACCAGGATGTAACAAGTTCAACAAGAGAGGGTGCGTTTTTAGACATTGTTTTAGGAAATGAAGATGGGCAGGTGGAGGAGTGACAGTCGGGGAGCATTTTGGTGGGAGTTATCATAATTCAGTTAGTTTTATCTGAATTATGGGACAGGACAAGAGATATATCAGCAGTTAGAGTTCTCAATGGGGAAAGTTGTACCCCAGGCTGTTCAACTGAGGAAACAGCTGTTTGAAGGTAATTCAGTCTCAGAGCAGTGGGAGGCATTCAAAGGGGAGATTCCAGAGGTTCAAGATAAACATGTTCCCACAAAAAAAAAGGGTGAGGCGGCCAAATCTCGAGTCCCATGGATGTCAAGGAGCCGACACGGTAGGATAACGCAGAAAAGCAAAGCTTATGTCCGACACTGAGAACTCAATACTGCAGAAAGCCGAGAGGAGTATAGAAAGTGGAGGGATCAAATCAAAAAGGAAATTAGGAAAGGAAAGAGAGGGCATGAAATAATATTGGCGAGCAAAATCAAGGTGAACCCAAAGATGTTTTCTCAATACATTAAGAGTAAGAGGATAACTAAGGGGAGAGTAGGACCCATAATAGATCAGAAAGGTAACCTTTGTATAAGGGTGGAAGATATTGGTATGGTTCTTATTGAGCACTTTGCGTATGTCTTCAGAAAAGAGGGGGGATTTAGATATTGTCGTTAAGGAGGAAAAGTGTGAATTATTGGATATAATAAACATAGGGAGAGAGGAAGTATTAATGGGATTAGCATCCTTGAAAGTTGAAACATCACCACAGCCGGATGAAATGTACCCCAGGCTGTTCAAAGAAGTAAGAGAGGAAATAGCAGAGGGTCTGCCCACCATCATTTTCCAATCTCACTAGATACAGTTGTGGTGCCGGAGTATTGGAGAATTGCTAACATTGTACCTCTGTTTAAAAAGGGAGCGAAGGATAGTCTGAATAATTACAGGCTAGTCAGTATAACATCAGTCGTGGGCAAATTATTGGAATCTATTCTGAGAGACGGGATAAACTGTCATTTAGAGAGGCACAGGTTTATCAAGGATAGTCAGCATGGATTTGTTAAGGGACGCTCTTGTTTAACCAAATTGATTGAATTTTTTGAAGATGTTACAGGGAATATAGATGAGGGGAGTGCAGTTGATGTGGTCTACATGGATATTAGCAAGGCTTCTGACAAGGTCCCACCTGAAAGATTGGTTCAAAAAATAAAATCCCATGGCGTCCAGAGAAATGCAGCAAGGCGGATACAAAATTGGCTCAGTGGCAGGAAACAAAGGGTAATTTATTGACAAGTATTTTTGCGACTGGAGGACTGTTTCCAGTGTCATTCCACAGGGCTCAGTAATGGGTCCCCTGCTTTTTGTGGTCTATATTAAAGATTTAGACGTAAATGTAGTGGGTATGATCAAGACGTTTGCAGACGACACAAAGATTGGCCATGCGGTGGATAGCGAGAAGGATAGCTGTTGGCTGCAGGAAGATATTGATGGTCTGGTCAGATGGGCAGAAAAATGGGATTCGACCTGGTTAAGTCCGAGATGATGCAATTGGGAAGCTCAACCAAGCAAAGGAATACACGATTACTAGGACAATACTGAGAAGTGTAGAGGAAGTAATGGACTTTGGAGTGAATGCCCACATATCCCTGAAGATACCTGGACAGGTCAATAAGGCAGTTAAGAAGGCATATGGAATCCTTTCCTTTATTAGCCGAGGTATAGAATGAAAGATCTGGGAGGTTATGCTGGAACTGTCTTAATCATTGGTTAGGCCACAACTTGAATACTGTGTGCAGTTCTGGTAACAGAAAGGATATAATTGCACTAGAGAGGGTTCACAGGAGATTTACGAGGATGTTGCCAGGACTGGAAAAATGCAGCTAAGAGGAAGTATTGGAAAGGCTGGGGTTGTTCTCCATGGAACAGAGAAGGCTGAGGGGCGATCTGATTGAAATGAACAACATTTTGCGGGGCCTGGATAGAGTGGAGATGAAGAGTCTATTCACATTAACAGAAAGATCAGTGACTAGGGGATATAGATTTAAAGTGATTGGTAGAAATATCAGAAGGGAGTTGAGGAAAAACATGTTCACCCAGAAATACAAAATTGCCTCAGTGACAGGAAGCAAAGGGTAATTATTGACGGGTATTGACTGGAGGAATGTTTCCAGTGGTTTTCTACGGGGTTCGGTACTGGGTCCCCTCCTTTTAGTGGGGATCTGGAATTCACTTCATGAAAGATGGTTGAGGCAGAAACCCTCCACTCATTCAAAAAGAGCCTGGATGTGAACCTCAAATGTCATAATCTGCAGGGCTAGGGATCAAATGCTGGATTAGAATAGGTGGATAATTTTTCAGCTGGCACAGACACGATGGGCCAAGTGGCCTCTTTCTGTGCCTTAAACTTTCTACGATTCTATGATTCTATCACACGAAACACGCAATCCTCTCTAACACTCACAATTACATCAACAAACTATCAAGATGATCAGAAATGATTTTCCATGAAGCTATCCGTGCTACTCGCCATTTATTAAGACATGATTTTACAAGCAAGAAATATTTTTGTGCTGGGTTATGGCCTAAACAATTTTCCAAGAATCAGCATTGGACTGATAGTTACAGGGCTTATCCAACCTCTCCTTTTTTAAACAGGGTGTAACATTTACAGCCCTCCAGTTCTCTGGCATCTTTTTTTATTCATTCATGGGATGTGGACATCGCTGGATAAGCCAGCATTTATTGTCCATCCCTAATTGCCCTTGAGAAGGTGGTGGTGAGCTGCCTTCATGAACCACTGCAGTCCACGTGGGGTAGGTACACTCACAGTTCTGTTAGGAAGGAGTTCAAGTATTTTGACCCAGTGAAAGAGAAGGAACAGTGATATAGTTCCAAGTCAGGATGATGTCTGGCTTCGAGGGGAACTTGCAGGTGCTGGTGTTCCCATACATCTGCTGCCCTTGTCCTTCTATGTGATAGAGGTTGTGTGTTTGGAAGATGCTGTCTAAGTAGACTTGGTGCGTTGCTGCAGTGCATCTTGTAGATGGTACACACTGCTGCCTCTTTGCGTTGGTGGTGAAGATAGTGAATGTTGTGGATGGGGTGCCAATCAAGTGCTGCTTTGTCCTGGATGGTGTCGAGCTTCTTGAGTGTTTTTGGAGCTGCACCCATCCAGGCAAGCAGAGAATATTCCATCACAGTCCTGACTTGTGCCTTGTAGATGGTTGACTGGCTTTGGTGAGTCAGGAGGTTAGTTACTCGCCTCAGGATTCCTCACCGATGACATGCTCTTTTAGCCACGGTATTTATATGGCTACTCCTGTTCAGTATCTGGTCAATGGTAGCCCCTAAGATGCGATAGTGGGGGATTCAGCTATGGTAATGTCATTGAATGTCAAGGGGGATGATTAGATTATCTCTTGTCGGAGACCGTCATTGCCTGGCGCTTGTGCAGAGTGAACGATACTTGCCAATTATCAGCCCAAGCCTTGACATTGTCCAAGTCTTGCTGCATTTCTACACAGACTGCTTCAATATTTGAGGAGTCACAAATGGTGCTGAAAATTGTGCAATCATCAGCGAACATCCCCACATCTGACCTGATCATTAAAGGAAGGTCATTGATGAAGCAGCTGAAGATGGTTGGGCCTAGGACACAACAATGAGGAACTCCTGCAGTGATGTCCTGGAGCTGAGCTGATTGACCTGCAACAACCACAACCATATTCCTTTGTGCTAGGTATGACTCCAACTAGCAGAGAGTTTTCCACCTGATTCCCACTGACTCCATTTTTGCTCGGGCTCCTTGATGCCATACTCAGTCAAATGCTGCCTTGGTGTCAAGGGCAGTCACTCATACCTCACCTATTGAATTCAGCTCCTTTGTCCATGTTTGCACCAAGGCTGTCATGAGGTCAGGAGCTGTGTGACCCTGGCGGAACCCAAACTGAGCGTCACTGAGCTGGTCATTGCTAAGCAAGTGCTGTTTGGTAGCATTGTCGTTGACACCTTCCATCACCTTACTGATGATTGAGAGTAGGCTGATGGGGCGGTAATTGGCCGGGTTGGACTTGTCCTGCTTTTTGTGTACAGGACATACCTGGGCAATTTTCCACATTGCAGGATAGAGGCCAATGTTGTAGCTGTACTGGAACAGTTTGATGGGGGAATGGAAGTTCTGGAGCACAGGTATTCAGTACTATTTCCGGAATATTGTCAGGGCCCACAGCCTTTGCAGTATCCAGTGCCTTCAATCGTTTCTTGATATCTTGCGGAGTGAATCCAACCCTGAGAAACAGTACTGTATACTCCCCTCCACCTCCAGTCTGAACAATGACTGTTCACCACTTCTCTCTGTTTTCTGTCCCTCAGTCAGTGTCATATCCACACTATCACTGTCACATTAATCCATGTCATGACAAGTCTATGAAATGTCATTTGATCACAGGCCTTTTGAAAATCTATATACATAAATGGATATACATGAGTAGGGGAGGAAGATGTTGGTATGGTTCTTAATGAATTCTTTGTATCTGTCTTAACAGAAGAGGGGACGATGCAGATATTGTGTTTAAGGAGGAGGAGAGTGAATTATTGGATCTGATATACATAGGGAGAGAGGAAGTATTAATGGGATTAGCATCTTTGAAAGTTGATATATCACCAGGGCCAGATGAAATGTATTCTAGGCTGTCAAAAGAATTGAGAGAGGAAATAGCAGAGGGTCTGACCATCCTTTTCCAATCCTCACTGGATACAGGTGTAGTGCCGGAGGATTGGTGAACTGTTAACATTGCACCTCTTTAAAAATGGAGCAAGGGATAGACCGAATAATTGCAGACCAGTGAGTGTAAACTCAGTAGTGGGCAAAGTATTGGAATCTATTCTGTGAGACAGGATAAACTGTCACTTAGAAAGGCTCAGGTCAATCAAGGACAGTCAGCATGGATTTGATCAGGGAAGATATTGTTTGACCAACTTGATTGAATTTTTCGACAACGTAGTAAGGATGATAGATGAGGGTAGTGCTGATGATATGGTCTACATGGATTTTGACAAGGTCCCATGTGACATACTAGTTAAAACAAATAAAATCCCATGGAATCCAGGGAACTGCAGCAAGCTGGATACAAAATTGGCTCAGTGACAGGAAACAAAGGCTGTTTGTTGACGGGTGATTTACTGACTTGAGGTCTGTTTCCAGTGGCGTTCCACAGGGCTCAGTACTGGGTCCCCTGCTTTTTGTGGTGTATATTAACGATTTGAACGTAAATGTAGGGGGCATGATCAAGATGTTTGCAGATGGTACACAGATTGGCCGTGCGGTAGATAGCGAGGAGGATAGCTGTAGGCTGCTCGAAAATATTGATGGCAGAAAAGTGTCAAATGGAATTCAACCTGGTTAAGTATGAGACGATGTAATTGAGGAGGTCAGACAAGGCAAAGGGATAGACGATCAATCGGAAAATACTGAGAAGTGTAGAGCAAGTGAGGGACCTTGGAGTCAATGTCCACTGATCCCTGCAGGTAGCAGGTCAGGTCGATAGGTGGTTAAGAAGGCATATGGAATCCTTTCCCTTATTAGCTGAGGTATAGAATACAGGAGCAGGGAGGTTAAACTAGAACTGTATAAATCATTGGTTAGGCCACAACCTGAGTACTGTGTGAAGTTCTGGTCACCTCATTACACAAAGGATGTAATTGCGTGAGAGAGGCGACTGAGGAGATTTACAAGGACTGGAAAAATGCAGCTCTGAAGAAAGATGAGATAGGCTGGGGCTATTATACTTGGAACAGTGAAGGCTGAAGGGAGATCCGATTGAAATGGACATAATTTTGTGGGGCCTGGATAGAGTGGAGGTGAAGAGTCTATTC